>NC_134193.1:2953179-3699555 GCF_964188355.1 Buteo buteo | reverse complement strand
GCGCTTCAGATGTCCAGCATTTCAGCAAGTTCCATGAGGAGCTCATCCTCATCCTTCTCTGGGTCCGGGTCAATTATCTCTTCCAGTTTGCCTCCCGAGATCTCCCAAAGAAACTGCTCAAAGTCGTCTTCCGCAGAGAAGGCTGCTTCCCAGGCCCCTGTGGAGCTCAACCCGTCCGTCTTTACTGCTACTCGTGAGGAAGCTGAGGTCGAGCTTGAGACCTCTGACGGTGCCACAGAGTCTGCCAGGCTTCCAGTATGCAGTTCAGGACTGGGAAGAACAAGAAAGAGAGCAAATCAGTGGATGACATTCCTTAAGCAGAGAGATGTTTTCTGCAAAGCAGCTCTTAAAATAGTAGTTAATCCCTCCTACCCCTCAGCCTTACACAGGGATTGTTAGTCAATTAACCTGGGGCTGCTTCTAGAGTCCAATGTATCAGCAGGTACATTTTGCAGTTTGGGGATTTATCCGCAAAGACACAGCACCTGGGGTCTGGCAAAGAAGGTTCCATTTTTGTCGCCAGAGACACTTTGCCACCTTTACTAATTTGACTGCAAAAAGGTTACCAAGTCAACCTCCGCAGGCGTTCAGAAAACCCAAGAAGCCACTGAAAAGCTGTACCAACTTGCAGCATTTTCAGACAAGAATCTAAATAAGCAGTCCAGCCAGCTGCTAGAAACTTATTATTTCAGACGAATTTTTCCTCTGCTGGATTTTGGCATGAATTATCTCAAAACTCTAATTTTTCCACGTGTGAAAAAAAACCAACCACAACTTAGCTTGACGTGAAAGGCACACTGATCAAGGAAAAGGACAAGTTGTGGTTCTTACCTGGTTTGGGGTTTTCCTCTCCCGCGTCTGGAGAAGAGGCTGCCCTCTGGAAAAGCCGGAACAACAGCCTAGGAAGAAGCAAGATGGTTTTTAGGATACACAGGTCAAAGACTGCTTTGCAGATTCTTCCTCGGCTGCTTCTCCTCTGGCATTGCTGAGCCTTAACCAAAATACAGAGCCAGGGCACACCTGAAGAAAAGTTAGCATTCCCTTAAAGTTTACTAACAACCTTGGGTCTTTTTAAAGAACGCAGCATTAAGGGACGTAGCAGAGCATTATGGAAACACTGCCATTCACCTGGTGAAAAGCAGAAAGGTACTACAAGCATCCTGTCGACCGCTTCTAGATTTAAAAGGGAACGGAGACCCGTAGAACATTTCAGTCTTCCATCTTTTCTCCAAGAGGAGGCTACAACTTGGGCATAAATTTTACTAGGGACCCACTACTGCCCCAGCCGCTCTCCTTACCACAGCTGCTTTTTTAGCTGAAGGCTCCTTCCCGTCGCCACCAGTGGCACTCGGTGGCTTCACAGCCACCACCACGGCAGACGGATGACTCTCGGCTGCCTTACGTTTCAGTGGCTGCTTTCTGGGGAAGGTGGCTTTCCCATCCAAAGGCTTCAGGCACACCTTCGGTTTGGCTAGAGTAAAAGGAAGAGAGAACTGATACCGTCTTGCTCTGCCTCAGGAAAAAAACCCAGGAAACAAACAGGTTCTCTTCAAAGCACCCCAATCCTTCTAGTTAAAAGTGTATTTAGCCAGCAGCTAAACAGGACAGCTTCAGCACTCGAGCAAGAGGAATCAGGCAGGCTTTTTTAAATTAACTTTTAGGGCTGTAGGAAAGCTCATGGAAAGACAAAAGGGGAAGGCATACACTGGGAAGCCAGTTTGTACCTGTCTCTGTACGGCTCTGTTCAGAGGGCAGTCCTAGCCTCTCCTTCAGGGACCTGGGGACTTGAACTACAAGAGAGAACAGAAAAAGTTCGGCAGACTGCATAAATCTCCATTTGCTGTTCACGTTTCACAATGAGAGCCATCACTTCACTGGGATTCAGAGCTACCTTGAGCCCTCAACCAACACGCAAAAGGAACCACTAGAAGAAAGGACAAACAGCGAACCTAAACACAAAATCTGGGCATCAAATCCAGATGTCTGCTTAGTAGCTGCACCTCTCTTTGGTGCTTTGGCAGCATTCTCCAGAACCTCTATCTTCTTCCCCAGCCTGTCAGCAAGGTTGCGCTTTAACGGAAGGACACTTCTACCAGCTTCAGAAAGAGAGAAAACAAGCAATGCTTGAAGAACGTTTCTCTGGAGGAGGATTTTAGAACAGTCAGCCACAAACTTCAATGCTTCCAGGGATCTTTTCTTAGATTTGCCTTTCAGCTGCTAACCACATTTGCCACTTCTGCCGCCAATACACACCTCTGCCAAAATGTATTTTCCTCCGGCACGCAGCAAAATTACCCCTAAACACAGTCACGTTTAGACGAGGGCACCCGAACAACGGCTCACAAAAAGCTCTTACCCATGGAGGCTTTCCGTTTTCCCATCCTCTCGCCAAGATTCACTTCAATCACAGGCTCCTCCCCTAAACCAAAGACTAATCTCTTCGCTGCACAGAAACCAGTAGCCACTAAGAGCATTCTCCTTCTAGCCCACCTCCCAGCAAAAGGCACTCTTCTGGTAGCCAAACCACAGAAACGAGTGACTATGCGTAGTAGTAGTGCCACACCTTTTTTGCCTTTCAAAGGAATTTGTGCAGATCTGAACACCACCACTTATACACAGACTCGTAGCACGCTACTGTCCGCAAGTGCCACCGTCAGCCTCGTCAACGCTTCAAAAATTGGCTACTTGTATAATACCATCTTCTGTAGGTCTGCCCTTTCATTACTGCCCGGTTTTTCCAGTTATCCCCTTTTTTGCATACTGACACTCGTATTGACATTAGCCTCTCTCTCTGCTGCTACTGCACTTAACCCAACCGCTACTTCTGCCACGTGCTGTCGACACGTTAGCTCATTCACAAATCTCACTCAACTTCAGGAACATGAGAGTCCAATTAAGCACATTGGAGAGTCTGTAAGGTGCTGTAATACGTGATGAGCTACAGCATAATGTCAGGCTGATAAAAACCGCTTCTGCATCTTTTATTGCAACACAACAAACTGAGCACCTACAGATGCCCAATATTTGCAATCAAACCAGGGCCTTGAAGCATAAAAGCATGGTTTTCATTAAAAGAGGCAGCACCAGCAGGCTAACCTGTCTGAATTATCTTAATTATTACTTGACCTTTCGGTTGAGGAGCCATGAAGTGGAAACAATAGTATTCACTACAAGTAGGGGATATTAACTCACCACCTTGGCTTTTTGCTTTTCCCTTTAGTTTCTCCAGTTTGATTTCTTCAAGTGTTTTTATTCCAAAATCTAAATTGTCCTCTGAAAACAGAAAATGGTTAATGAAGCTGAGGCCTAAAGGCACATGTTGAAGAGCACACACGCTCAAGCTTCTTACAGCTCAGAACCCTTCCAAAGTCTTCCAAATAAACCCTCTCAACACTCCTCACCAGTAAAAAAATCCATACAACGGATGGGTATTTTGGTAAGCAACTGGCACCCTTCTTCAACCCTCCTCCCATCCTGCAGAGTAAAACCTACCGTTTTAAGCGTTTTAATCCATCTACACGATATTAGATTCCTCTATCATTAGACATGGCTTCTTCCCACAGTGTTTGAAAGGACACATTTGCAGGCATTTAAACTCCATGCTGTGGCTCTATTTTGTTTGTTTTACAACAGTCAACAAGGAGGAGTTGACCTGTCTGACCCAAGGGACATACGACATTAGGAGAGAGGAATGAGCTCGTGGAAATAACTGACTCCATCCAGCTACCCGACGCTCTATCGTAGTTTTAGAACATATCGCTTTGGAGTTAATCGTCAAGTTCTCCTTCCAAGCCATCCTACTACAGCTGCTAGAATACCTTGCTTTGTATTAGCACTGCCTTTCCTAGTGGAAATTATCCGCGTTCCACTATGGGCTTCTGTTGCCCGTGGCTGGACAGGTGTTTTAGTTTCACCTCCATCTTCAGAAAGCTGCTCTGAAAGTCCAAAATAAAACCTATTCAGTTATGGAGCAGGGATTATACAAGACATTTCATGCTTATGCAGCTCGTACGATGACATTTCAGTCCACGGTTCATATTCTGTTCGTATTCTTAACTACAAGCAACTGTTTGTGGGAGGTTTTTTTAAACAGCTGTATTGACTTGACAGGCTCATATAAGCAAGAGCTATACCGGGGAAAAAGTATTGAAGACTCCAGACTCTGGTCCGTAGCTTTAAACACTACACAGTTCAGGCACTCTGTGAATTTATACATTCACCTCCAGTAGAAATGCCTTCAGTAAGGAAAAAGTACCCATCTTCATCATCATCTGCAGCATTGATTACAACTGGCTGGAGGATGTGTAGGACTTGGGACCTTTTCAGAGCTTTCCCCTTTCATCACCCCCCTCAGCTGCAGAGAGGGACTCCACTGGACAGAAAGTCTGTTTTGCTGCAGTGACGCCTGAGCCATTTTCTCATCATCTTCTGCAGGCTCAGGTCGACTTGGAAGCGTAGCTAGAGGAAGACGAGGATCATCTCCCATTCGGCCATGTAAAACTTTCACCCCAACCTTGCACTCACTGTCTAGATACGGTAGATACCATAGATAACCCACCTGGCTGCTCAAGTCAGAGTTTCCTATTCCCCACCCCTACGAACACACTAGGAACAACGGCTTCCCTTCACACACTCATCTCACCACCCTACCCTCCAGAAAGGATGAAATGAAGGGAAAGCAACCTGAAGTGCAAAGGTCACACAAAGCACAGAGAAGCTGAGCAGCAAAGAAAAAATTAAATACCGGAATTACAGTCCCTTTAGCTGAGAGCCTGTGACTGCACACTTCTCCCTACACTCCTCAGTCAGCAGTTACTTGATGCCTTCTACGGCATTGTACCCACTCCTAAGTAATATTCAAAATTAATTCTTTAATGCTTAAAGGAAAAGGACCCAAGAAACTCACTTTTGCTTGGCGGGAAGAAGCGCCCACCAACATAGCGTCCTTTCGTGTGACGGAACGCACAGTTGGAGTTTTGACAGCCAGCTGGCTGATTCTCCCAGTAGCAAGGAACCTCGCTGCGTTTTTTCTGAAGACAGAAAGAAAGAAAAGCTCATGGTAACACTCGCCTTAGCCTTGCTAAGAGACATAGTTACACGTCATGCCAGAGACAGGGCTATCGCAGTGCAGTGCGGAAACATCATTCCAAAGATGCAGTTTATCACCGAAAGCATTGCAGGGCAGATCGACAAAGTTTGCGTAAGCTGTAACTACTACATATTATCTAGCTTTCCTGTCATTCCGTTGGAGAAGATGGGGGCTCGCACACGTCAGTTCAGGGTGGTCTAAACTAAGACAATGTGCAAAATACTGGGATTATTCAGAGGGAAAAAATGCCTTAAATTGCCTAGCTTGAATCTATCTCAAGTTATCTTTCAGAGCCTTATTTCCTTCCCATCTTCTCCCTCCCCACCCTGTGCTACCCCAAGACGTCAGAACAACGCCAGCACCTAATACAAAAATGTCTTGCTGAGATATACCTAAGAAATTGATTTTTCTTCCCCCAACTTCCTCCCAGCCCCCTCCAAGTAACGGAAACCAGTATCATTTGAAAGCGAGTAAATCTATCACGTACAAGCACATTCAGTCTGCCGACAGCAAGGAAAAAGGCTTTCAGGGATTTAGCGGGAGAACACATCTTTAGGCAAACACTCACATCGACTTCCATGTGTCTGAATCTGCAGGTAGTCTTGAAACAGCGACCCTCCTGCCACAGCCTGCACACTCTCTCATTTCCCAGAGCAGCCGCACAGTGGCGGAAGGAACAGCTGTCTCCCTGTAACCAAAAGGAAACCCACAAAGAGGAAATTAAAACAGTACAGCCTCCAAAATTATCCATGCTAGTAGCACTGGAAGCAGAATCGAACGGCTTCTTAAGTTAACAGAAATCTGGATGCCTCCGCCCCCTCCTCTCCTAAAAACTCAACAAGAAACCCCAAAGCAAAAGAAGCCCAAACATACCTTGTCACAGGTGGAATAGACATAGAAGTAGCAGTCGTCCCCTTGCTTGGACATAATCGACACCGTCTGAGAACGAGCGCAGGTTCGAAGGCTTCGCTCTCAACAGGGACTTCCTCCAGTCCTGGCAAGAGCTGGCTTCGCTCTTTCTTGGACGGAAAGTCTCCTGACGGCTTGATCGGTCAAATCTTCTTTTTCAAAGTAACCCTAAAGAAAGGTATCAGTAAGTGAAAAAGAAGAAACAGTCCTACTCCCTGGTCTAACCTTCCAGCTTGCTGACCTGCATGTGTCCTGTACCAAAGACCAAGAAGGGAACGAAACTTTTTTGTTGCACCCCAACAAACGCACGAGAGGAGTACTAGTGCACCTACCTGTGGGTACTTGCGGGTTATAAAGCACAAAGTATTTCACTTGGGCAGTCTCTCTTGCTGCTCTACTTTGTGCCTTTAATCGCTTACAAAAATATTAAAGATGCTTAACGCCCCCCCCGTGTATTATTAGGACAGTCAGATCACAAGGAAGGCAGAGCACCAGGAACTGCGTGTTCTCATCCCCCTTGTCAATCCGTCAGCCTTACCCCAGCCGCAAACAGCTGCTGATGATTTACCTGCTGGTCACCGCACTCCACTAGGCTGACAGCGCCCTGGGTGTCACAAGTTACATAGAGAATGCTGCACTATGATGCGTATGCAAACCACCCATCATGTCGTCTGAAGCACAGGACAAGCTCTTGCTAACGCATCTCATTCTCTGGATGAGAATCTGGAGCCAAGTTGTCCAAAGCTGAAGCAGAACAGCCAGAATTTCCACTCTTTACCGTTGTTTTAGTCAACTCTACCTGTTAAATACTGTCTGGACATATATACACATACCTGTTTATGCACACACCAAGAGCGAGGGATGATAAAGTCAGCAAGAGCGATAGTAAAGATTTGCCACAGCAGACTGCATAAAAAGTCTCTCATTTGGAGGGAACCGGCAAACCCAAAAGATCTACATAACAGTTTGATGAATGTGCCTTCAAGGCTGATGCTTTATAACACGAGTGATTTTGGGGTCAGCACACAAACAGGCATACCTACGTACACGCATACAGTATCAACGTTTCTATATGCACGAGCGTGCACAGCGTATGTTGCACGATACACGTAGCGAGAGCAACTCTCAGCCCTAATCGGACACGCGGAGTTGCAATCAATTAACAGCAGGGAGACAGCAGATCGAGGACACAGCAAGCTTTGAGAGGCAGGGAAATGCTTCCTTTGCAAGTGGCATGGCTGCGTGATCCCAAGAATTTGGAATTACTTTGATTTTTAGGAAAGAATTTGTTCTCTTTTTACATCAGAGCCAATGCTACAAGTTTGCCATCATACGCTGTTCTCTAATCCATAAATCCATCATCATGCATTGCAGCAAGATCACGGAAGGTTTGAAAAGATGCCTTAGGTCCAGTTCGACAGCTGATGATTTTTTGGTGCCTCCAGAGCTGAACCTGATCTTCCTTAGCCACAAGCAGGTTTTTTTGATGCGAAGTCAGATACTTTGATTCTTACTGTTCTAAAGATACTAAATGCCATAAAACCTGCAACCACACCAGACAAAGCTCAAATTCAAGCGGTTCTGACCCCTTTCATTCAGATGCTGCGCGTTTCTGTGCAAGTATTTCTGACTCTCTTGGACAAAACGGAATGAAATCGTTCTTACAAGTTAATAACAAAAGGTTGGAACCTTCTACTCACACAAACACTAGCGGATTTTCCAGGAGATTTTTTTTTTTTCTGGCAGGGGATTTTCCCAAGTCTGAAATAAAGAGAGGACGAGTTGGGTTCTCCTGTTAGTTACTGGGTTTTGACTGCTTGGCAAAGGGAATTGTTACGGGTTTGTGTGGCGGGGTTTTGGTAGCAGCGCAGGGGCTGCAGGGGTGGCTCCTGTGAGAAGCTGCTCGAAGCTCCCTCAGCTCGGAGTCGGACCCGCCTCTGGCCCAGGCCGACGCAATCAGCGACAGCGGCAGCGCCTCTGGGATAAAATATTTCAGAAGGGGAACCTGCAGCGAGTAGGGGGATTAGGAACGTGAGAGGAACAGCTCTGCAGATACCGGGGTCGGGGGGGACGAGGGGCGCCTGAGGAGGTTGATGCCCCTGCAGCCCATGGAGGTGAACGGTGGAGCAGAGGCCCCCCAAGATGGCCGTGGCTCCATGGGAAAGCCCGCGCTGGAGCCGTGTGTGGCTGAAGAGCGGCCCGCGGCAAGGACCCACGCCAGGGAAGTTTGTGAGGAACTGCGGCCCGCGGCAAGGACCAGACCTTCCTGAAGGACTGTCTCCCGTGGGAGGGACCTCACGGTGGAGCAGGGGACGAGTGCGGAGTCCTCCTCCCCCTGAGGAGGAAGGAGGGGCAGAGACAACCTGTGAGGAACCGACCCCAGCCCCCATGCCCCGCCGCCGGGGGGAGGAGGGAGAGAAACCCGGGAGTGGAGTTGAGGCGGGAAGGAGGGAGGGGTGGGGGGCAGGTGTTCGCAGGTTTGGTTTTCCTTCCTAATAGCCTTGGCTTGTTTGGGTTTGCAGTAAACTAAATGGATTTTGTTTCTTCCCCAAGTTGAGCCTGTCTTTTGCCCGTGACCATAAGGGGTGAGTGATCTCTCCCAGTCCTTATCTCGACCCACGAGCCTGCCTTATGTTTTCTGCTCGTCCCACCGTGGCCCGGGGCGGCGGGGGGAGAGGAGAGTGAGCAAGCGCCTGCGTGGTGCTTTGTTACCGGCTGGGCTTCAACCACAACAGCAGTGAGACCAGTTGTTAAGCGCGAGGTTTCCTTCCCTTCTTCAGTATTGATGGGACTATTCACTTTTCACCCTTAGCACCTTCAAAAACAGACTCTTGTGTCATATAGATTCCTACGCATCTCCTCCTAGAAATTACTGGATGTGTTGCTGATGCCATTGATAATTAAAGGAAATTTCAAGCACGATTGCTGCGGTTTGCACAAGCCAACTCTTAAATGGAAGGCCATTAAGGACCACTGCTTTGCCCAGCAGAGGCATTCCAACACAAATCAGGAGGAATTCACGGTCTAGAAGGTGCCATTTCTTTTCCCTAGGAAGTGAGACACACCTGTACAGTGCAACTTTACTATATCCACCACCATGCGGGGAACAAGAGAAATCCCCTCAGATCTAGCTCTTTTGAATGTCCAAGCAGCTCAGCATTTCGCTTGTCGCCTTCCATATTCCTGAGCAGGAGTACAACTGGACCCCTCCAGCCACCCGGGCTGCAGAAAAAGTGCAGCGCAGTCCATCCGTTGTTACACACATTTGAAAGACAAAGACTCGTCGCAGGCAGAGGCAGATTCTTTCTCCTTCACGTTCAACAAAGCCACCAGCTCAAGAAACAGCAGGAACCGAGACCTAGCCAGTATCCGCTCACTGGACTCCAAACTCAACCCTCTCCACACGTTTCGTGCTTTAAAGCCTTGCTACGGGGAAGGCTCACGCAGCCAGGTTTCAGGCATCGCTCGGCTTACACAGACATACTGACATACCCAGCTCTTTCCTTGATTTTGGTTTGGAGTGAATTTCCTCTGCGTCGTCCGGCACCAAGTTCATATATTCATCAAAGCCCTAAAAATCAGCAACAAGAGCCTTCGCTGAGCTACGTGCCCTGCTCTAAACTTCAGCAACGACGACACAAGCTATCGTGAGCTGTGCTGACGTGGGCTGGACAATTAAGACTATCAATTGGAGAGGCACGAGGTATTTCCACCCCCCATGCTAGCTTTTCCTGGCAGGAAGAAACGGTTTTATGACTTTGAAGAACAACCAACAAAATACCCAATCCAAAGACATCCCGATACTCACAATGATGCAGCCTTCTAGCCGCATGTTCACTTGCTCATAAAGCCACACCTGGGTCCTGGACCTCTGCAAAACGATGGAGGGGGAGAGCACAACAGGAACATAAACCCTCCACACAACGTTGTCCTCTCCTTCTGCATTAAGAGGCAGTAACTCTCCCGCGTGGTTTCGGTTACGTCCTCGGTCATTTTTAAGGTGGTAGACTATTTCGGAAATCCTCTCTGCCTTCACTGGCGAACACGCAACAGCACAGGCTTTAAGACTGTCACGGAAAACAGCCCTGCACACCCGACTGCAAGAGCAAACGCCTCTTACAAAGGTAACTCCTTAAGGTGAGAAGGAAAAACGCCCAGCTCGGAACTAGCTGTTCTTCTCACGGATCGCAACGACAGCAAGTTCTTCAGTTCAAGCGAGACCGGCTCCAAAAACCCCATCCTGAACTCGGAAAGACCCGCCCGGCGTGCCGCCCCGCTCCCCACACGGCTCGAAGGGCCCTGCGCAAGAAGCACCGGGACGCTCCTCTCACACGGGGCCGAAGCCGCGGCAGCCCGGCGGTACTCACGTTCTGCAGCTAGTGGAAGATGAGGTTCTGGAGCGGAGCGTTAAGGACGCCCCACAGACAGACCATGCACCCGCACCTTTCCTGCGCCAGGGTTCGGTAAAAACGCTGTTAACTGCTGTCATGGGGAACAGCTCAACTACCGGTGAAGGCGGAGGCAGCCAGGCTACGTTTCATACAGGACCTTCAGGAGAATACGAGCATAACAGGGAAGACTAAAATATTTACAGAAACCATGGCGTACACCAAACCCCATCTCCATGGACAGCGCCTAGGCCGGGGACAGCGAAGGCTGACGACAGAGCAGGAGGAGGGAAGCAGCGAGGGGGAAGCCTTCCTCGCCGGGCTCTCGCGCGCTCTTCCTCTCTCCCAAAGTCCACGACCGACCGACCCATGCTGGCAGAAGTCTCAGCGGGAGAAAGTCCTTTGGCAGGATAAAGCGTCGGCAGCTTGGGGCTGGGTGACCCTTCTGGAGCCGCAACAGCAGTTTGCTCAGTTTTGGTTTCAGACCTTTCCTCTAGGAACGAAGACAGCACAGTGGATTATCAAAGCACGCAAGTGTTTTCTTCCAAAGAGAAAGTATTGACAATCCACTCCCACAACCGATTTTTCCTCTGCCAGCAGCAAATGCCTGAGGGCTGCCCCACCTTCACAAATCCTCGTAGGAAGAGAAGAGACTCAAGTTCTTCAAAAATTTAAGACAATGATTCAAAAGGTAGCTGCTAGGGAAAACGATCCCTGGTGGCAGGGTACACAATAGACCCCAGTCTCAGCTGTCTTCTGCAGGGTCACAAATTCAGACCGCATGTCTGACCAGCAGGGAAGTTTAGGACAACTGCCTGCACATACTCCCGATGTCTACCAGTTCACCTGTGCTTTAAGACTCCTTGCAAAGCCTCAGCTAGAAAAAGAATCACCTCTGGGTAGCCAACAAAATAATCAGTTTCAATTTCTTTCTTTCTTTATTTTCAGCCGTCAATCAATTCACCAATTTCCATGAAGAAGTCCTCCTCATCATTCTCTGGGTCCATGTCAATTTTGTCTTCCTGTTTGCCTCCTGAGATTTCCCAAGGGAACTTTTCAAAGTTGTCTTCTACAGAGAAGGTGGCTTCCCAGGCCCCTGAGAAGCTCAACCGGCGTTTCTTTACGGCTACTTGTGAGGAAGCTGAGGTCGAGCTTGAGGCCTCTGACTGTGCCACAGAGTCTGCCTGGCTTCCAATGTGCAGTTCAGGACTGGGAAGAACAAGAAAGAGAGCAAATCAGTGGATGGCATTCCTTAAGCAGAGAGATGTTTTCTGCAAACCAGCTCTTAAAATGGTAGTTAATCCCTCCTACACCTCAGCCTTACGCAGGGATTGTTATTCAATTAACCTGGGGCTACTTCTAGAGTCCAATGTATCAGCAGGTACATTTTGCAGTTTGGGGATTTATCCGCAAAGACACAGCACCTGGGGTCTGGCAAAGAAGGTTCCATTTTTGTCGCCAGAGACACTTTGCCACCTTTGCTAATTTGACTGCAAAAATGTTACCAAGTCAACCTCTGCAGGCGTTCAGAAAACCCAAGAAGCCACTGAAAAGCTGTACCAACTTGCAGCGTTTTCAGACAACAATCTAGATAAGCAGTCCAGCCAGCTGCTAGAAACTTATTATTTCAGACAAATTTTTCCTCTGCTGGATTTTGGCATGATTTATCTCAAAACTCTAATTTTTCCACGTGTGAAAAAAAAAAAAACAACTTAGTTTCACCTGAAAGGCACACTGATCAAGAAAAAGAACAAGCTGTGGTTGTTACCTGGTTTGGGGTTTTCCTCTCCCACGTATGGAGAAGAGGCTGCCCTCTGGAAAAGCCGGAACAACAGCCTAGGAAGAAGCAAGATGGTTTTTAGGATACACAGGTCAAAGACTGCTTTGCAGATTCTTCCTCCGCTGCTTCTCCTCTGGCATTGCTGAGCCTTAACCAAAACACAGAGCCAGGGCACACCTGAAGAAAAGTTAGCATTCCCTTAAAGTTTACTAACGATCTTGGGTCTTTTTAAAGAACGCAGCATTAAGGGACGTAGCAGAGCATTATGGAAACACTGCCATTCACCTGGTGAAAAGCAGAAAGGTACTACAAGCGTCCTGTCGACCGCTTCTGGATTTAAAAGGGAACGGAGACCCGTAGAACATTTCAGTCTTCCATCTTTTCTCCAAGAGGAGGCTACAACTTGGGCATAAATTTTACTGGGGACCCACTACTGCCCCAGCCGCTCTCCTTACCACAGCTGCTTTTTTAGCTGAAGGCTCCTTCCCGTCGCCACCAGTGGCACTCAATGGCTTCACAGCCGCCACGGCAGACGGATGGCTCTCGGCTGCCTTACGTTTCAGTGGCTGCTTTGTGGGGAAGGTGGCTTTCCCATCCAAAGGCTTCAGGCACCCCTGCCGTGTGGCTAGAGTAAAAGGAAGAGAGAACTGATACCGTCTTGCTTTGCCTCAGGAAAAAAAAAACCAACAAACAAACAGGTTCTCAAACAGCGCCACAACCCTTCTAGTTAAAAGTATTTAGCCAGCACAATTACACTGCCATTTCCCAGATTCTCAGCAGTATTTTCCACACCGTAAACTCTGTTTACCAACAAGCCATAAGAAGGAGCAAAGAAATTACAAAAAGGAGCCAGAGTTACAACGTGAAAATTGTCACCCTCTGCCTTTCTTTCAAAGCATGACCTAAAGTAACTCTTTCACATACACTCAACACTTACTTTCAGCTAACCATTCCAGAAGTCGAGCTGTCCGTTCTTCTGCTGATAGGGCAGCACCCTTTCCGGGGCTTTCAACCCCATCTCCCGGAGATTTCACCAATATCCTCTTTGGAAGCTGATAAGCTGACCCTGAAACCACACTGGATTCAGGACTCCCTGATGCTGCAGTTTTACCCTTGATTGCCTGTTCAATAGGAGATGGCACAGCAGCTGCTTCCTTCTGAAGCTTCTCTTCTTGGCGTTGCTTCAGTTGCCGCTTCTCCCACATTATCTCTTCAAGGCTCTTCACTTCAACTTTAGAATTAGTTGCACTCTGATCAGAGGGCTGGAAGGAAACAAAAGAAGAGGACTAAGAGGACAAAAATCTATGGAGATTTCATTAAGAAAATCTCAGTAGCAATCCCTCCGAAATAGCTCCATGTGGAACAGAGCATGTTAATACCATTCAGAGCTGACATTTTTCCCCAGAAAACGTTGCCTGTAACCTGTCACAAGGTCCATGCTTTGCTATGGAAACAGTTTCAAAAGCCTACAATTCCCAACACAGCAAGCTTCTTCAATAGAGCAGAAGACTCTAGCTGTAATCTATTACATTCTTTTTCAGCAACAGGAAGCCATACAAGCTCCCCCAAGACAGCATTCCCTGACAGACTGGTTTCCTCTAATACAAACCTCCAGCCTTTTCTATTAAAGTTCTTTGCCCAGGATTTTAAGATCTCCTTCTTCCAGTCTCACAGATAAAGTCACGGAGAAGAAAAACATTAACCTCACAGATTTTATCTGGTGCTAATAGGGTTTCTTATTCACTGTCAGGTATAACAAGATTAAGTCAAAGCTTGGCGTTTAACACGTTGTCTGGAAATGCTATTCAAAGTAGTGACAGGACTTGCGACAGCACTGCAGCGCTTACCAAATGCAGAAAGGTAGGAACACCCTCCAACTGGGAGCATGCAGCCAGTTACAAACAAAACATAACAAAATATATCAAAAACTGTATGAACAGATAGATGTATGTCTTCACAAAGGACTCACCTCTGCAGGTGCAGAGACAGCTTTGGGAAAAGGCTTGCTCAATTCCACTATCATCTTTTCTTCTCTTCCAGGTGCTTCAAAACAAGCAAAAAAACCCCAAAACAAAACATCATCATTTTGTCAACAGCAGAAATAAAGAATCCTGGCTACCTCTGTTTCCTTGCTGTGTTTATTTCCTCACGTCTAATAATGGGACAGAGGGAAAGGCTACAGTAAGCAATCCCTGCACCGTTCGAGCTCTCTTTCCCTCAATCGCACTATTCTCTTTTTACGTGGCTTATATAATCTTAACGATATCTTTACTGCTCTGCCAATTTTGACAAAAACTGGCCCTCACATTAAGAAGTTGATACATGCTTTGCAAACATAGATACATCAATAACTGAATTAAACAACACATATGCCAAAGAGGAAGGTAAGCCTGGATTCAGCCCAGGGAAGATCCCATACCACAAGCGGATGGCAGAAAAAACAGAAGCAAGAAACTAGGCTACAAAGCTCCTCAGTGGAAGAATTTTCCAGTGGGAAATACAGAAAGCTATCACGTGATTCATGGAAAATAATATGGTTGCATATTCTGGCACTTCCTTGCCTTCTGACTTTGTAGCCTTAAACTCTTCTACCCTCTACGATATGCAGAAGGAAAAAGCAAAGCAAAACCTCAGCAAACTGAATTTGCTTGACAGGGGAAGCGCTTCACCAGGGCAGGTATCAAATCACCTTATTACCTATTAGCTTTGTGATCTGTAACAACCTCCTCCCTGTCGCGGCAGGTTCAGGTTGTGCTGGTGGAGCTGGCACTTTTCCTCCACTCTGCTGCATCCGCAGAGCTTTCTCCCGCTTGATTTCTTCCAAGGTTTTAACGTGCACTTCTCCTGCTGGCTTGGCTTTACGTGCCGGCTCTGCCGGGCACGCTTGGCTGAGCACAGACGGAGCAAGTCTGCTCCGCTTCTTGGGATTGCTCTCAACTTTTGTCTTGGTAGGAAACTCTTTTGGTTTTTGCTTCTCTCGTTCCAATCGCTTGTGGGTTTTTTCAGCCAGGGAGCCTGAGAAAGTTTTGACGTGAACTGCAGGGGAAGGTCTTGCCCCCAAGCTGGGATCTTCTGTTTTACAACGTCCTTCAGTCTGGGGTTTCACTTGAGGTTCTCCTCGTCTCTGATTAGCGCTCTCAAGTCGAATTTCCTCCAGTGTTTTCACACGGAACTCTCCTGCCGGCTTAGCAGCCTTCTCTGTCATCATCAAAAAAAAAAGAGAAGCACCAACATTTAAGGAGAGTCCAGCAATATTTAAAGTCTCCAAAATCTGTCACAGTACTAAGGAAAACTAGGTTTGCGTGATCCCAAGAATGCATCTTAGGACAGCACCATTCTGCACAGTATTCTCCTCCCTTAAGCCACTTGTATTTGGAAAACTAGTGCTATCCGGAGAGAGTGGCGACACAAAAAGCATTAGTCTATTTTATTTTGTTACTTTCTCAGACCGCTGTCTCTCTGTTCACATCTCAAACTCCTGCTCCTGGCAGTGCTTCTGTCCTACTTGTGTGTAAGCTTACTGCAGCTTCTGACGGTTCACAGCAGTTTTCAAGCAGAAACCTTGATGAGGCAGGAGTGGACAACACCCCCCCCTAGAGCCAGATCTCTGACAGTGGCTAAACAGGACAGCTTCAGCACTCGAGCAAGAGGAATCAGGCAGGTTTCTTTAAATTAACTTTTAGGGCTGTAGGAAAGCTCACGGAAAGACAAAAGGGGAAGGCATACACTGGGAAGCCAGTTCGTACCTGTCTCTGTACGGCTCTGTTCAGAGGGCAGTCCTAGCCTCTCCTTCAGGGACCTGGGGACTTGAACTACAAGAGAGAACAGAAAAAGTTCGGCAGACTGCATAAATCTCCATTTGCTGTTCACGTTTCACAATGAGAGCCATCACTTCACTGGGATTCAGAGCTACCTTGAGCCCTCAACCAACACGCAAAAAGAACCACTAGAAGAAAGGACAAACAGCGAACCTAAACAGAAAATCTGGGCATCAAATCCAGATGTCTGCTTAGTAGCTGCACCTCTCTTTGGTGCTTTGGCAGCATTCTCCAGAACCTCTATCTTCTTCCCCAGCCTGTCAGCAAGGTTGCGCTTTAACGGAAGGACACTTCTACCAGCTTCAGAAAGAGAGAAAACAAGCAATGCTTGAAGAACGTTTCTCTGGAGGAGGATTTTAGAACAGTCAGCCACAAACTTCAATGCTTCCAGGGATCTTTTCTTAGATTTGCCTTTCAGCTGCTAACCACATTTGCCACTTCTGCCACCAATACACACCTCTGCCAAAATGTATTTTCCTCCGGCACGCAGCAAAATTACCCCTAAACACAGTCACGTTTAGACGAGGGCACCCGAACAACGGCTCACAAAAAGCTCTTACCCATGGAGGCTTTCCGTTTTCCCATCCTCTCGCCAAGATTCACTTCAATCACAGGCTCCTCCCCTAAACCAAAGACTAATCTCTTCGCTGCACAGAAACCAGTAGCCACTAAGAGCATTCTCCTTCTAGCCCACCTCCCAGCAAAAGGCACTCTTCTGGTAGCCAAACCACAGAAACGAGTGACTACGCGTAGTAGTAGTGCCACACCTTTTTTGCCTTTCAAAGGAATTTGTGCAGATCTGAACACCACCACTTATACACAGACTCGTAGCACGCTACTGTCCGCAAGTGCCACCGTCAGCCTCGTCAACGCTTCAAAAATTGGCTACTTGTATAATACCATCTTCTATAGGTCTGCCCTTTCATTACTGCCCGGTTTTTCCAGTTATCCCCTTTTTTGCATACTGACACTCGTATTGACATTAGCCTCTCTCTCTGCTGCTACTGCACTTAACCCAACCGCTACTTCTGCCACGTGCTGTCGACACGTTAGCTCATTCACAAATCTCACTCAACTTCAGGAACATGAGAGTCCAATTAAGCACATTGGAGAGTCTGTAAGGTGCTGTAATACGTGATGAGCTACAGCATAATGTCAGGCTGATAAAAACCGCTTCTGCATCTTTTATTGCAACACAACAAACTGAGCACCTACAGATGCCCAATATTTGCAATCAAACCAGGGCCTTGAAGCATAAAAGCATGGTTTTCATTAAAAGAGGCAGCACCAGCAGGCTAACCTGTCTGAATTATCTTAATTATTACTTGACCTTTCGGTTGAGGAGCCATGAAGTGGAAACAATAGTATTCACTACAAGTAGGGGATATTAACTCACCACCTTGGCTTTTTGCTTTTCCCTTTAGTTTCTCCAGTTTGATTTCTTCAAGTGTTTTTATTCCAAAATCTAAATTGTCCTCTGAAAACAGAAAATGGTTAATGAAGCTGAGGCCTAAAGGCACATGTTGAAGAGCACACACGCTCAAGCTTCTTACAGCTCAGAACCCTTCCAAAGTCTTCCAAATAAACCCTCTCAACACTCCTCACCAGTAAAAAAATCCATACAACGGATGGGTATTTTGGTAAGCAACTGGCACCCTTCTTCAACCCTCCTCCCATCCTGCAGAGTAAAACCTACCGTTTTAAGCGTTTTAATCCATCTACACGATATTAGGTTCCTCTATCATTAGACATGGCTTCTTCCCACCGTGTTTGAAAGGACACATTTGCAGGCATTTAAACTCCACGCTGTGGCTCTATTTTGTTTGTTTTACAACAGTCAACAAGGAGGAGTTGACCTGTCTGACCCAAGGGACATACGACATTAGGAGAGAGGAATGAGCTCGTGGAAATAACTGACTCCATCCAGCTACCCGATGCTCTATCGTAGTTTTAGAACATATCGCTTTGGAGTTAATCGTCAAGTTCTCCTTCCAAGCCATCCTACTACAGTTGCTAGAATACCTTGCTTTGTATTAGCACTGCCTTTCCTAGTGGAAATTATCCGCGTTCCACTATGGGCTTCTGTTGCCCGTGGCTGGACAGGTGTTTTAGTTTCATCTCCATCTTCAGAAAGCTGCTCTGAACGTCCAAAATAAAACCTATTCAGTTATGGAGCAGGGATTATACAAGACATTTCATGCTTATGCAGCTCGTACAATGACATTTCAGTCCACGGTTCATATTCTGTTCGTATTCTTAACTACAAGCAACTGTTTGTGGGAGGTTTTTTTAAACAGCTGTATTGACTTGACAGGCTCATATAAGCAAGAGCTATACCGGGGAAAAAGTATTGAAGACTCCAGACTCTGGTCCGTAGCTTTAAACACTACACAGTTCAGGCACTCTGTGAATTTATACATTCACCTCCAGTAGAAATGCCTTCAGTAAGGAAAAAGTACCCATCTTCATCATCATCTGCAGCATTGATTACAACTGGCTGGAGGATGTGTAGGACTTGGGACCTTTTCAGAGCTTTCCCCTTTCATCACCCCCCTCAGCTGCGGAGAGGGACTCCACTGGACAGAAAGTCTGTTTTGCTGCAGTGACGCCTGAGCCATTTTCACATCATCTTCTGCAGGCTCAGGTCGACTTGGAAGCGTAGCTAGAGGAAGACGAGGATCATCTCCCATTCGGCCATGTAAAACTTTCACCCCAACCTTGCACTCACTGTCTAGATACGGTAGATACCATAGATAACCCACCTGGCTGCTCAAGTGAGAGTTTCCTATTCCCCACCCCTACGAACACACTAGGAACAACGGCTTCCCTTCACACACTCATCTCACCACCCTACCCTCCAGAAAGGATGAAATGAAGGGAAAGCAACCTGAAGTGCAAAGGTCACACAAAGCACAGAGAAGCTGAGCAGCAAAGAAAAAATTAAATACCGGAATTACAGTCCCTTTAGCTGAGAGCCTGTGACTGCACACTTCTCCCTACACTCCTCAGTCAGCAGTTACTTGATGCCTTCTACGGCATTGTACCCACTCCTAAGTAATATTCAAAATTAATTCTTTAATGCTTAAAGGAAAAGGACCCAAGAAACTCACTTTTGCTTGGCGGGAAGAAGCGCCCACCAACATAGCGTCCTTTCGTGTGACGGAACGCGCAGTTGGAGTTTTGACAGCCAGCTGGCTGATTCTCCCAGTAGCAAGGAATCTCGCTGCATTTTTTCTGAAGACAGAAAGAAAGAAAAGCTCATGGTAACACTCGCCTTAGCCTTGCTAAGAGACATAGTTACACGTCATGCCAGAGACAGGGCTATCGCAATGCAGTGCGGAAACATCATTCCAAAGGGCAGTTTTATCACTGAAAGCATTGCAGGGCAGATCGACAAAGTTTGCGTAAGCTGTAACTACTACACATTATCTAGCTTTCCTGTCATTCCGTTGGAGAAGATGGGGGCTCGCACACGTCAGTTCAGGGTGGTCTAAACTAAGACAATGTGCAAAATACTGGGATTATTCAGAGGGAAAAAATGCCTTAAATTGCCTAGCTTGAATCTATCTCAAGTTATCTTTCAGAGCCTTATTTCCTTCCCATCTTCTCCCTCCCCACCCTGTGCTACCCCAAGACGTCAGAACAACGCCAGCACCTAATACAAAAATGTCTTGCTGAGATATACCTAAGAAATTGATTTTTCTTCCCCCAACTTCCTCCCAGCCCCCTCCAAGTAACGGAAACCAGTATCGTTTGAAAGCGAGTAAATCTATCACGTACAAGCACATTCAGTCTGCCGACAGCAAGGAAAAAGGCTTTCAGGGATTTAGTTGGAGAACACATCTTTAGGCAAACACTCACATCGACTTCCATGTGTCTGAATCTGCAGGTAGTCTTGAAACAGCGACCCTCCTGCCACAGCCTGCACACTCTCTCATTTCCCAGAGCAGCCGCACAGTGGCGGAAGGAACAGCTGTCTCCCTGTAACCAAAAGGAAACCCACAAAGAGGAAATTAAAACAGTACAGCCTCCAAAATTATCCATGCTAGTAGCACTGGAAGCAGAATCGAACGGCTTCTTAAGTTAACAGAAATCTGGATGCCTCCGCCCCCTCCTCTCCTAAAAACTCAACAAGAAACCCCAAAGCAAAAGAAGCCCAAACATACCTTGTCACAGGTGGAATAGACATAGAAGTAGCAGTCGTCCCCTTGCTTGGACATAATCGACACCGTCTGAGAACGAGCGCAGGTTCGAAGGCTTCGCTCTCAACAGGGACTTCCTCCAGTCCTGGCAAGAGCTGGCTTCGCTCTTTCTTGGACGGAAAGTCTCCTGACGGCTTGATCGGTCAAATCTTCTTTTTCAAAGTAACCCTAAAGAAAGGTATCAGTAAGTGAAAAAGAAGAAACAGTCCTACTCCCTGGTCTAACCTTCCAGCTTGCTGACCTGCCTGTGTCCTGTACCAAAGACCAAGAAGGGAACAAAACTTTTTTGTTGCACCCCAACAAACGCACGAGAGGAGTACTAGTGCACCTACCTGTGGGTACTTGCGGGTTATAAAGCACAAAGTATTTCACTTGGGCAGTCTCTCTTGCTGCTCTACTTTGTGCCTTTAATCGCTTACAAAAATATTAAAGATGCTTAACGCCCCCCCCCGTGTATTATTAGGACAGTCAGATCACAAGGAAGGCAGAGCACCAGGAACTGCGTGTTCTCATCCCCCGTGTCAATCCGTCAGCCTTACCCCAGCCGCAAACAGCTGCTGATGATTTACCTGCTGGTCACCGCACTCCACTAGGCTGACAGCGCCCTGGGTGTCACAAGTTACATAGAGAATGCTGCACTATGATGCGTATGCAAACCACCCATCATGTCGTCTGAAGCACAGGACAAGCTCTTGCTAACGCATCTCATTCTCTGGATGAGAATCTGGAGCCAAGTTGTCCAAAGCTGAAGCAGAACAGCCAGAATTTCCACTCTTTACCGTTGTTTTAGTCAACTCTACCTGTTAAATACTGTCTGGACATACATACACATACCTGTTTATGCACACACCAAGAGCGAGGGATGATAAAGTCAGCAAGAGCGATAGTAAAGATTAGAATGTGGGGCTATTTGCCACAGCAGACTGCATAAAAAGTCTCTCATTTGGAGGGATCTGGCAAAACCAAAAGATCTACATAACAGTTTGATGAATGTGCCTTCAAGGCTGATGCTTTATAACACGAGTGATTTTGGGGTCAGCACACAAACAGGCATACCTACGTACACGCATACAGTATCAACGTTTCTATATGCACGAGCGTGCACAGCGTATGTTGCACGATACACGTAGCGAGAGCAACTCTCAGCCCTAATCGGACACGCGGAGTTGCAATCAATTAACAGCAGGGAGACAGCAGATCGAGGACACAGCAAGCTTTGAGAGGCAGGGAAATGCTTCCTTTGCAAGTGGCATGGCTGCGTGATCCCAAGAATTTGGAATTACTTTGATTTTTAGGAAAGAATTTGTTCTCTTTTTACATCAGAGCCAATGCTACAAGTTTGCCATCATACGCTGTTCTCTAATCCATAAATCCATCATCATGCATTGCAGCAAGATCACGGAAGGTTTGAAAAGATGCCTTAGGTCCAGTTCGACAGCTGATGATTTTTTGGTGCCTCCAGAGCTGAACCTGATCTTCCTTAGCCACAAGCAGGTTTTTTTGATGCGAAGTCAGATACTTTGATTCTTACTGTTCTAAAGATACTAAATGCCATAAAACCTGCAACCACACCAGACAAAGCTCAAATTCAAGCGGTTCTGACCCCTTTCATTCAGATGCTGCGCGTTTCTGTGCAAGTATTTCTGACTCTCTTGGACAAAACGGAATGAAATCGTTCTTACAAGTTAATAACAAAAGGTTGGAACCTTCTACTCACACAAACACTAGCGGATTTTCCAGGAGATTTTTTTTTTTTCTGGCAGGGGATTTTCCCAAGTCTGAAATAAAGAGAGGACGAGTTGGGTTCTCCTGTTAGTTACTGGGTTTTGACTGCTTGGCAAAGGGAATTGTTACGGGTTTGTGTGGCGGGGTTTTGGTAGCAGCGCAGGGGCTGCAGGGGTGGCTCCTGTGAGAAGCTGCTCGAAGCTCCCTCAGCTCGGAGTCGGACCCGCCTCTGGCCCAGGCCGACGCAATCAGCGACAGCGGCAGCGCCTCTGGGATAAAATATTTCAGAAGGGGAACCTGCAGCGAGTAGGGGGATTAGGAACGTGAGAGGAACAGCTCTGCAGATACCGGGGTCGGGGGGGACGAGGGGCGCCTGAGGAGGTTGATGCCCCTGCAGCCCATGGAGGTGAACGGTGGAGCAGAGGCCCCCCAAGATGGCCGTGGCTCCATGGGAAAGCCCGCGCTGGAGCCGTGTGTGGCTGAAGAGCGGCCCGCGGCAAGGACCCACGCCAGGGAAGTTTGTGAGGAACTGCGGCCCGCGGCAAGGACCAGACCTTCCTGAAGGACTGTCTCCCGTGGGAGGGACCTCACGGTGGAGCAGGGGACGAGTGCGGAGTCCTCCTCCCCCTGAGGAGGAAGGAGGGGCAGAGACAACCTGTGAGGAACCGACCCCAGCCCCCATGCCCCGCCGCCGGGGGGAGGAGGGAGAGAAACCCGGGAGTGGAGTTGAGGCGGGAAGGAGGGAGGGGTGGGGGGCAGGTGTTCGCAGGTTTGGTTTTCCTTCCTAATAGCCTTGGCTTGTTTGGGTTTGCAGTAAACTAAATGGATTTTGTTTCTTCCCCAAGTTGAGCCTGTCTTTTGCCCGTGACCATAAGGGGTGAGTGATCTCTCCCAGTCCTTATCTCGACCCACGAGCCTGCCTTATGTTTTCTGCTCGTCCCACCGTGGCCCGGGGCGGCGGGGGGAGAGGAGAGTGAGCAAGCGCCTGCGTGGTGCTTTGTTACCGGCTGGGCTTCAACCACAACAGCAGTGAGACCAGTTGTTAAGCGCGAGGTTTCCTTCCCTTCTTCAGTATTGATGGGACTATTCACTTTTCACCCTTAGCACCTTCAAAAACAGACTCTTGTGTCATATAGATTCCTACGCATCTCCTCCTAGAAATTACTGGATGTGTTGCTGATGCCATTGATAATTAAAGGAAATTTCAAGCACGACTTCTGCAGTTTGCAGAAGCCAACACTTAATTGGAAGGCCATTAAGGACCACTGCTTTGCCCAGCAGAGGCATTCCAACACAAATCAGGAGGAATTCACGGTCTAGAAGGTGCCATTTCTTTTCCCTAGGAAGTGAGACACACCTGTACAGTGCAACTTTACTATATCCACCACCATGCGGGGAACAAGAGAAATCCCCTCAGATCTAGCTCTTTTGAATGTCCAAGCAGCTCAGCATTTCGCTTGTCGCCTTCCATATTCCTGAGCAGGAGTACAACTGGACCCCTCCAGCCACCCGGGCTGCAGAAAAAGTGCAGCGCAGTCCATCCGTTGTTACACACATTTGAAAGACAAAGACTCGTCGCAGGCAGAGGCAGATTCTTTCTCCTTCACGTTCAACAAAGCCACCAGCTCAAGAAACAGCAGGAACCGAGACCTAGCCAGTATCCGCTCACTGGACTCCAAACTCAACCCTCTCCACACGTTTCGTGCTTTAAAGCCTTGCTACGGGGAAGGCTCACGCAGCCAGGTTTCAGGCATCGCTCGGCTTACACAGACATACTGACATACCCAGCTCTTTCCTTGATTTTGGTTTGGAGTGAATTTCCTCTGCGTCGTCCGGCACCAAGTTCATATATTCATCAAAGCCCTAAAAATCAGCAACAAGAGCCTTCGCTGAGCTACGTGCCCTGCTCTAAACTTCAGCAACGACGACACAAGCTATCGTGAGCTGTGCTGACGTGGGCTGGACAATTAAGACTATCAATTGGAGAGGCACGAGGTATTTCCACCCCCCATGCTAGCTTTTCCTGGCAGGAAGAAACGGTTTTATGACTTTGAAGAACAACCAACAAAATACCCAATCCAAAGACATCCCGATACTCACAATGATGCAGCCTTCTAGCCGCATGTTCACTTGCTCATAAAGCCACACCTGGATCCTGGACCTCTGCAAAACGATGGAGGGGGAGAGCACAACAGGAACATAAACCCTCCACACAACGTTGTCCTCTCCTTCTGCATTAAGAGGCAGTAACTCTCCCGCGTGGTTTCGGTTACGTCCTCGGTCATTTTTAAGGTGGTAGACTATTTCGGAAATCCTCTCTGCCTTCACTGGCGAACACGCAACAGCACAGGCTTTAAGACTGTCACGGAAAACAGCCCTGCACACCCGACTGCAAGAGCAAACGCCTCTTACAAAGGTAACTCCTTAAGGTGAGAAGGAAAAACGCCCAGCTCGGAACTAGCTGTTCTTCTCACGGATCGCAACGACAGCAAGTTCTTCAGTTCAAGCGAGACCGGCTCCAAAAACCCCATCCTGAACTCTCAAAGACCCGCCCGGCGTGCCGCCCCGCTCCCCACACGGCTCGAAGGGCCCTGCGCAAGAAGCACCGGGACGCTCCTCTCACACGGGGCCGAAGCCGCGGCAGCCCGGCGGTACTCACGTTCTGCAGCTAGCGGAAGATGAGGTTCTGGAGCGGAGCGTTAAGGACGCCCCACAGACAGACCACGCACCCGCACCTTTCCTGCGCCAGGGTTCGGTAAAAACGCTGTTAACTGCTGTCATGGGGAACAGCTCAACTACCGGTGAAGGCGGAGGCAGCCAGGCTACGTTTCATACAGGACCTTCAGGAGAATACGAGCATAACAGGGAAGACTAAAATATTTACAGAAACCATGGCGTACACCAAACCCCATCTCCATGGACAGCGCCTAGGCCGGGGACAGCGAAGGCTGACGACAGAGCAGGAGGAGGGAAGCAGCGAGGGGGAAGCCTTCCTCGCCGGGCTCTCGCGCGCTCTTCCTCTCTCCCAAAGTCCACGACCGACCGACCCATGCTGGCAGAAGTCTCAGCGGGAGAAAGTCCTTTGGCAGGATAAAGCGTCGGCAGCTTGGGGCTGGGTGACCCTTCTGGAGCCGCAACAGCAGTTTGCTCAGTTTTGGTTTCAGACCTTTCCTCTAGGAACGAAGACAGCACAGTGGATTATCAAAGCACGCAAGTGTTTTCTTCCAAAGAGAAAGTATTGACAATCCACTCCCACAACCGATTTTTCCTCTGCCAGCAGCAAATGCCTGAGGGCCGCCCCACCTTCACAAATCCTCGTAGGAAGAGAAGAGACTCAAGTTCTTCAAAAATTTAAGACAATGATTCAAAAGGTAGCTGCTAGGGAAAACGATCCCTGGTGGCAGGGTACACAATAGACCCCAGTCTCAGCTGTCTTCTGCAGGGTCACAAATTCAGACCGCATGTCTGACCAGCAGGGAAGTTTAGGACAACTGCCTGCACATACTCCCGAAGTCTACCAGTTCACCTGTGCTTTAAGACTCCTTGCAAAGCCTCAGCTAGAAAAAGAATCACCTCTGGGTAGCCAACAAAATAATCAGTTTCAATTTCTTTCTTTCTTTATTTTCAGCCGTCAATCAATTCACCAATTTCCATGAAGAAGTCCTCCTCATCATTCTCTGGGTCCATGTCAATTTTGTCTTCCTGTTTGCCTCCTGAGATTTCCCAAGGGAACTTCTCAAAGTTGTCTTCTACAGAGAAGGTGGCTTCCCAGGCCCCTGAGAAGCTCAACCGGCGTTTCTTTACGGCTACTTGTGAGGAAGCTGAGGTCGAGCTTGAGGCCTCTGACTGTGCCACAGAGTCTGCCTGGCTTCCAATGTGCAGTTCAGGACTGGGAAGAACAAGAAAGAGAGCAAATCAGTGGATGGCATTCCTTAAGCAGGGAGATGTTTTCTGCAAACCAGCTCTTAAAATGGTAGTTAATCCCTCCTACACCTCAGCCTTACGCAGGGATTGTTATTCAATTAACCTGGGGCTACTTCTAGAGTCCAATGTATCAGCAGGTACATTTTGCAGTTTGGGGATTTATCCGCAAAGACACAGCACCTGGGGTCTGGCCAAGAAGGTTCCATTGTTGTCGCCAGAGACACTTTGCCACCTTTGCTAATTTGACTGCAAAAATGTTACCAAGTCAACCTCTGCAGGCGTTCAGAAAACCCAAGAAGCCACTGAAAAGCTGTACCAACTTGCAGCGTTTTCAGACAACAATCTAGATAAGCAGTCCAGCCAGCTGCTAGAAACTTATTATTTCAGACGAATTTTTCCTCTGCTGGATTTTGGCATGATTTATCTCAAAACTCTAATTTTTCCATGTGTGAAAAAAAAAAAAACAACTTAGTTTCACCTGAAAGGCACACTGATCAAGAAAAAGAACAAGCTGTGGTTGTTACCTGGTTTGGGGTTTTCCTCTCCCGCGTATGGAGAAGAGGCTGCCCTCTGGAAAAGCCGGAACAACAGCCTAGGAAGAAGCAAGATGGTTTTTAGGATACACAGGTCAAAGACTGCTTTGCAGATTCTTCCTCCGCTGCTTCTCCTCTGGCATTGCTGAGCCTTAACCAAAACACAGAGCCAGGGCACACCTGAAGAAAAGTTAGCATTCCCTTAAAGTTTACTAACGATCTTGGGTCTTTTTAAAGAACGCAGCATTAAGGGACGTAGCAGAGCATTATGGAAACACTGCCATTCACCTGGTGAAAAGCAGAAAGGTACTACAAGCGTCCTGTCGACCGCTTCTGGATTTAAAAGGGAACGGAGACCCGTAGAACATTTCAGTCTTCCATCTTTTCTCCAAGAGGAGGCTACAACTTGGGCATAAATTTTACTGGGGACCCACTACTGCCCCAGCCGCTCTCCTTACCACAGCTGCTTTTTTAGCTGAAGGCTCCTTCCCGTCGCCACCAGTGGCACTCAATGGCTTCACAGCCGCCACGGCAGACGGATGGCTCTCGGCTGCCTTACGTTTCAGTGGCTGCTTTGTGGGGAAGGTGGCTTTCCCATCCAAAGGCTTCAGGCACCCCTGCCGTGTGGCTAGAGTAAAAGGAAGAGAGAACTGATACCGTCTTGCTTTGCCTCAGGAAAAAAAAAACCAACAAACAAACAGGTTCTCAAACAGCGCCACAACCCTTCTAGTTAAAAGTATTTAGCCAGCACAATTACACTGCCATTTCCCAGATTCTCAGCAGTATTTTCCACACCGTAAACTCTGTTTACCAACAAGCCATAAGAAGGAGCAAAGAAATTACAAAAAGGAGCCAGAGTTACAACGTGAAAATTGTCACCCTCTGCCTTTCTTTCAAAGCATGACCTAAAGTAACTCTTTCACATACACTCAACACTTACTTTCAGCTAACCATTCCAGAAGTCGAGCTGTCCGTTCTTCTGCTGATAGGGCAGCACCCTTTCCGGGGCTTTCAACCCCATCTCCCGGAGATTTCACCAATATCCTCTTTGGAAGCTGATAAGCTGACCCTGAAACCACACTGGATTCAGGACTCCCTGATGCTGCAGTTTTACCCTTGATTGCCTGTTCAATAGGAGATGGCACAGCAGCTGCTTCCTTCTGAAGCTTCTCTTCTTGGCGTTGCTTCAGTTGCCGCTTCTCCCACATTATCTCTTCAAGGCTCTTCACTTCAACTTTAGAATTAGTTGCACTCTGATCAGAGGGCTGGAAGGAAACAAAAGAAGAGGACTAAGAGGACAAAAATCTATGGAGATTTCATTAAGAAAATCTCAGTAGCAATCCCTCCGAAATAGCTCCATGTGGAACAGAGCATGTTAATACCATTCAGAGCTGACATTTTTCCCCAGAAAACGTTGCCTGTAACCTGTCACAAGGTCCATGCTTTGCTATGGAAACAGTTTCAAAAGCCTACAATTCCCAACACAGCAAGCTTCTTCAATAGAGCAGAAGACTCTAGCTGTAATCTATTACATTCTTTTTCAGCAACAGGAAGCCATACAAGCTCCCCCAAGACAGCATTCCCTGACAGACTGGTTTCCTCTAATACAAACCTCCAGCCTTTTCTATTAAAGTTCTTTGCCCAGGATTTTAAGATCTCCTTCTTCCAGTCTCACAGATAAAGTCACGGAGAAGAAAAACATTAACCTCGCAGATTTTATCTGGTGCTAATAGGGTTTCTTATTCACTGTCAGGTATAACAAGATTAAGTCAAAGCTTGGCGTTTAACACGTTGTCTGGAAATGCTATTCAAAGTAGTGACAGGACTTGCGACAGCACTGCAGCGCTTACCAAATGCAGAAAGGTAGGAACACCCTCCAACTGGGAGCATGCAGCCAGTTACAAACAAAACATAACAAAATATATCAAAAACTGTATGAACAGATAGATGTATGTCTTCACAAAGGACTCACCTCTGCAGGTGCAGAGACAGCTTTGGGAAAAGGCTTGCTCAATTCCACTATCATCTTTTCTTCTCTTCCAGGTGCTTCAAAACAAGCAAAAAAACCCCAAAACAAAACATCATCATTTTGTCAACAGCAGAAATAAAGAATCCTGGCTACCTCTGTTTCCTTGCTGTGTTTATTTCCTCACGTCTAATAATGGGACAGAGGGAAAGGCTACAGTAAGCAATCCCTGCACCGTTCGAGCTCTCTTTCCCTCAATCGCACTATTCTCTTTTTACGTGGCTTATATAATCTTAACGATATCTTTACTGCTCTGCCAATTTTGACAAAAACTGGCCCTCACATTAAGAAGTTGATACATGCTTTGCAAACATAGATACATCAATAACTGAATTAAACAACACATATGCCAAAGAGGAAGGTAAGCCTGGATTCAGCCCAGGGAAGATCCCATACCACAAGCGGATGGCAGAAAAAACAGAAGCAAGAAACTAGGCTACAAAGCTCCTCAGTGGAAGAATTTTCCAGTGGGAAATACAGAAAGCTATCACGTGATTCATGGAAAATAATATGGTTGCATATTCTGGCACTTCCTTGCCTTCTGACTTTGTAGCCTTAAACTCTTCTACCCTCTACGATATGCAGAAGGAAAAAGCAAAGCAAAACCTCAGCAAACTGAATTTGCTTGACAGGGGAAGCGCTTCACCAGGGCAGGTATCAAATCACCTTATTACCTATTAGCTTTGTGATCTGTAACAACCTCCTCCCTGTCGCGGCAGGTTCAGGTTGTGCTGGTGGAGCTGGCACTTTTCCTCCACTCTGCTGCATCCGCAGAGCTTTCTCCCGCTTGATTTCTTCCAAGGTTTTAACGTGCACTTCTCCTGCTGGCTTGGCTTTACGTGCCGGCTCTGCCGGGCACGCTTGGCTGAGCACAGACGGAGCAAGTCTGCTCCGCTTCTTGGGATTGCTCTCAACTTTTGTCTTGGTAGGAAACTCTTTTGGTTTTTGCTTCTCTCGTTCCAATCGCTTGTGGGTTTTTTCAGCCAGGGAGCCTGAGAAAGTTTTGACGTGAACTGCAGGGGAAGGTCTTGCCCCCAAGCTGGGATCTTCTGTTTTACAACGTCCTTCAGTCTGGGGTTTCACTTGAGGTTCTCCTCGTCTCTGATTAGCGCTCTCAAGTCGAATTTCCTCCAGTGTTTTCACACGGAACTCTCCTGCCGGCTTAGCAGCCTTCTCTGTCATCATCAAAAAAAAAAGAGAAGCACCAACATTTAAGGAGAGTCCAGCAATATTTAAAGTCTCCAAAATCTGTCACAGTACTAAGGAAAACTAGGTTTGCGTGATCCCAAGAATGCATCTTAGGACAGCACCATTCTGCACGGTATTCTCCTCCCTTAAGCCACTTGTATTTGGAAAACTAGTGCTATCCGGAGAGAGTGGCGACACAAAAAGCATTAGTCTATTTTATTTTGTTACTTTCTCAGACCGCTGTCTCTCTGTTCACATCTCAAACTCCTGCTCCTGGCAGTGCTTCTGTCCTACTTGTGTGTAAGCTTACTGCAGCTTCTGACGGTTCACAGCAGTTTTCAAGCAGAAACCTTGATGAGGCAGGAGTGGACAACACCCCCCCCTAGAGCCAGATCTCTGACAGTGGCTAAACAGGACAGCTTCAGCACTCGAGCAAGAGGAATCAGGCAGGTTTCTTTAAATTAACTTTTAGGGCTGTAGGAAAGCTCACGGAAAGACAAAAGGGGAAGGCATACACTGGGAAGCCAGTTCGTACCTGTCTCTGTATGGCTCTGTTCAGAGGGCAGTCCTAGCCTCTCCTTCAGGGACCTGGGGACTTGAACTACAAGAGAGAACAGAAAAAGTTCGGCAGACTGCATAAATCTCCATTTGCTGTTCACGTTTCACAATGAGAGCCATCACTTCACTGGGATTCAGAGCTACCTTGAGCCCTCAACCAACACGCAAAAAGAACCACTAGAAGAAAGGACAAACAGCGAACCTAAACACAAAATCTGGGCATCAAATCCAGATGTCTGCTTAGTAGCTGCACCTCTCTTTGGTGCTTTGGCAGCATTCTCCAGAACCTCTATCTTCTTCCCCAGCCTGTCAGCAAGGTTGCGCTTTAACGGAAGGACACTTCTACCAGCTTCAGAAAGAGAGAAAACAAGCAATGCTTGAAGAACATTTCTCTGGAGGAGGATTTTAGAACAGTCAGCCACAAACTTCAATGCTTCCAGGGATCTTTTCTTAGATTTGCCTTTCAGCTGCTAACCACATTTGCCACTTCTGCCACCAATACACACCTCTGCCAAAACGTATTTTCCTCCGGCACGCAGCAAAATTACCCCTAAACACAGTCACGTTTAGACGAGGGCACCCGAACAACGGCTCACAAAAAGCTCTTACCCATGGAGGCTTTCCGTTTTCCCATCCTCTCGCCAAGATTCACTTCAATCACAGGCTCCTCCCCTAAACCAAAGACTAATCTCTTCGCTGCACAGAAACCAGTAGCCACTAAGAGCATTCTCCTTCTAGCCCACCTCCCAGCAAAAGGCACTCTTCTGGTAGCCAAACCACAGAAACGAGTGACTACGCGTAGTAGTAGTGCCACACCTTTTTTGCCTTTCAAAGGAATTTGTGCAGATCTGAACACCACCACTTATACACAGACTCGTAGCACGCTACTGTCCGCAAGTGCCACCGTCAGCCTCGTCAACGCTTCAAAAATTGGCTACTTGTATAATACCATCTTCTATAGGTCTGCCCTTTCATTACTGCCCGGTTTTTCCAGTTATCCCCTTTTTTGCATACTGACACTCGTATTGACATTAGCCTCTCTCTCTGCTGCTACTGCACTTAACCCAACCGCTACTTCTGCCACGTGCTGTCGACACGTTAGCTCATTCACAAATCTCACTCAACTTCAGGAACATGAGAGTCCAATTAAGCACATTGGAGAGTCTGTAAGGTGCTGTAATACGTGATGAGCTACAGCATAATGTCAGGCTGATAAAAACCGCTTCTGCATCTTTTATTGCAACACAACAAACTGAGCACCTACAGATGCCCAATATTTGCAATCAAACCAGGGCCTTGAAGCATAAAAGCATGGTTTTCATTAAAAGAGGCAGCACCAGCAGGCTAACCTGTCTGAATTATCTTAATTATTACTTGACCTTTCGGTTGAGGAGCCATGAAGTGGAAACAATAGTATTCACTACAAGTAGGGGATATTAACTCACCACCTTGGCTTTTTGCTTTTCCCTTTAGTTTCTCCAGTTTGATTTCTTCAAGTGTTTTTATTCCAAAATCTAAATTGTCCTCTGAAAACAGAAAATGGTTAATGAAGCTGAGGCCTAAAGGCACATGTTGAAGAGCACACACGCTCAAGCTTCTTACAGCTCAGAACCCTTCCAAAGTCTTCCAAATAAACCCTCTCAACACTCCTCACCAGTAAAAAAATCCATACAACGGATGGGTATTTTGGTAAGCAACTGGCACCCTTCTTCAACCCTCCTCCCATCCTGCAGAGTAAAACCTACCGTTTTAAGCATTTTAATCCATCTACACGATATTAGATTCCTCTATCATTAGACATGGCTTCTTCCCACCGTGTTTGAAAGGACACATTTGCAGGCATTTAAACTCCACGCTGTGGCTCTATTTTGTTTGTTTTACAACAGTCAACAAGGAGGAGTTGACCTGTCTGACCCAAGGGACATACGACATTAGGAGAGAGGAATGAGCTCGTGGAAATAACTGACTCCATCCAGCTACCCGATGCTCTATCGTAGTTTTAGAACATATCGCTTTGGAGTTAATCGTCAAGTTCTCCTTCCAAGCCATCCTACTACAGTTGCTAGAATACCTTGCTTTGTATTAGCACTGCCTTTCCTAGTGGAAATTATCCGCGTTCCACTATGGGCTTCTGTTGCCCGTGGCTGGACAGGTGTTTTAGTTTCATCTCCATCTTCAGAAAGCTGCTCTGAACGTCCAAAATAAAACCTATTCAGTTATGGAGCAGGGATTATACAAGACATTTCATGCTTATGCAGCTCGTACAATGACATTTCAGTCCACGGTTCATATTCTGTTCGTATTCTTAACTACAAGCAACTGTTTGTGGGAGGTTTTTTTAAACAGCTGTATTGACTTGACAGGCTCATATAAGCAAGAGCTATACCGGGGAAAAAGTATTGAAGACTCCAGACTCTGGTCCGTAGCTTTAAACACTACACAGTTCAGGCACTCTGTGAATTTATACATTCACCTCCAGTAGAAATGCCTTCAGTAAGGAAAAAGTACCCATCTTCATCATCATCTGCAGCATTGATTACAACTGGCTGGAGGATGTGTAGGACTTGGGACCTTTTCAGAGCTTTCCCCTTTCATCACCCCCCTCAGCTGCGGAGAGGGACTCCACTGGACAGAAAGTCTGTTTTGCTGCAGTGACGCCTGAGCCATTTTCACATCATCTTCTGCAGGCTCAGGTCGACTTGGAAGCGTAGCTAGAGGAAGACGAGGATCATCTCCCATTCGGCCATGTAAAACTTTCACCCCAACCTTGCACTCACTGTCTAGATACGGTAGATACCATAGATAACCCACCTGGCTGCTCAAGTGAGAGTTTCCTATTCCCCACCCCTACGAACACACTAGGAACAACGGCTTCCCTTCACACACTCATCTCACCACCCTACCCTCCAGAAAGGATGAAATGAAGGGAAAGCAACCTGAAGTGCAAAGGTCACACAAAGCACAGAGAAGCTGAGCAGCAAAGAAAAAATTAAATACCGGAATTACAGTCCCTTTAGCTGAGAGCCTGTGACTGCACACTTCTCCCTACACTCCTCAGTCAGCAGTTACTTGATGCCTTCTACGGCATTGTACCCACTCCTAAGTAATATTCAAAATTAATTCTTTAATGCTTAAAGGAAAAGGACCCAAGAAACTCACTTTTGCTTGGCGGGAAGAAGCGCCCACCAACATAGCGTCCTTTCGTGTGACGGAACGCGCAGTTGGAGTTTTGACAGCCAGCTGGCTGATTCTCCCAGTAGCAAGGAATCTCGCTGCATTTTTTCTGAAGACAGAAAGAAAGAAAAGCTCGTGGTAACACTCGCCTTAGCCTTGCTAAGAGACATAGTTACACGTCATGCCAGAGACAGGGCTATCGCAATGCAGTGCGGAAACATCATTCCAAAGGGCAGTTTTATCACTGAAAGCATTGCAGGGCAGATCGACAAAGTTTGCGTAAGCTGTAACTACTACACATTATCTAGCTTTCCTGTCATTCCGTTGGAGAAGATGGGGGCTCGCACACGTCAGTTCAGGGTGGTCTAAACTAAGACAATGTGCAAAATACTGGGATTATTCAGAGGGAAAAAATGCCTTAAATTGCCTAGCTTGAATCTATCTCAAGTTATCTTTCAGAGCCTTATTTCCTTCCCATCTTCTCCCTCCCCACCCTGTGCTACCCCAAGACGTCAGAACAACGCCAGCACCTAATACAAAAATGTCTTGCTGAGATATACCTAAGAAATTGATTTTTCTTCCCCCAACTTCCTCCCAGCCCCCTCCAAGTAACGGAAACCAGTATCGTTTGAAAGCGAGTAAATCTATCACGTACAAGCACATTCAGTCTGCCGACAGCAAGGAAAAAGGCTTTCAGGGATTTAGTTGGAGAACACATCTTTAGGCAAACACTCACATCGACTTCCATGTGTCTGAATCTGCAGGTAGTCTTGAAACAGCGACCCTCCTGCCACAGCCTGCACACTCTCTCATTTCCCAGAGCAGCCGCACAGTGGCGGAAGGAACAGCTGTCTCCCTGTAACCAAAAGGAAACCCACAAAGAGGAAATTAAAACAGTACAGCCTCCAAAATTATCCATGCTAGTAGCACTGGAAGCAGAATCGAACGGCTTCTTAAGTTAACAGAAATCTGGATGCCTCCGCCCCCTCCTCTCCTAAAAACTCAACAAGAAACCCCAAAGCAAAAGAAGCCCAAACATACCTTGTCACAGGTGGAATAGACATAGAAGTAGCAGTCGTCCCCTTGCTTGGACATAATCGACACCGTCTGAGAACGAGCGCAGGTTCGAAGGCTTCGCTCTCAACAGGGACTTCCTCCAGTCCTGGCAAGAGCTGGCTTCGCTCTTTCTTGGACGGAAAGTCTCCTGACGGCTTGATCGGTCAAATCTTCTTTTTCAAAGTAACCCTAAAGAAAGGTATCAGTAAGTGAAAAAGAAGAAACAGTCCTACTCCCTGGTCTAACCTTCCAGCTTGCTGACCTGCCTGTGTCCTGTACCAAAGACCAAGAAGGGAACAAAACTTTTTTGTTGCACCCCAACAAACGCACGAGAGGAGTACTAGTGCACCTACCTGTGGGTACTTGCGGGTTATAAAGCACAAAGTATTTCACTTGGGCAGTCTCTCTTGCTGCTCTACTTTGTGCCTTTAATCGCTTACAAAAATATTAAAGATGCTTAACGCCCCCCCCGTGTATTATTAGGACAGTCAGATCACAAGGAAGGCAGAGCACCAGGAACTGCGTGTTCTCATCCCCCGTGTCAATCCGTCAGCCTTACCCCAGCCGCAAACAGCTGCTGATGATTTACCTGCTGGTCACCGCACTCCACTAGGCTGACAGCGCCCTGGGTGTCACAAGTTACATAGAGAATGCTGCACTATGATGCGTATGCAAACCACCCATCATGTCGTCTGAAGCACAGGACAAGCTCTTGCTAACGCATCTCATTCTCTGGATGAGAATCTGGAGCCAAGTTGTCCAAAGCTGAAGCAGAACAGCCAGAATTTCCACTCTTTACCGTTGTTTTAGTCAACTCTACCTGTTAAATACTGTCTGGACATATATACACATACCTGTTTATGCACACACCAAGAGCGAGGGATGATAAAGTCAGCAAGAGCGATAGTAAAGATTTGCCACAGCAGACTGCATAAAAAGTCTCTCATTTGGAGGGAACCGGCAAACCCAAAAGATCTACATAACAGTTTGATGAATGTGCCTTCAAGGCTGATGCTTTATAACACGAGTGATTTTGGGGTCAGCACACAAACAGGCATACCTACGTACACGCATACAGTATCAACGTTTCTATATGCACGAGCGTGCACAGCGTATGTTGCACGATACACGTAGCGAGAGCAACTCTCAGCCCTAATCGGACACGCGGAGTTGCAATCAATTAACAGCAGGGAGACAGCAGATCGAGGACACAGCAAGCTTTGAGAGGCAGGGAAATGCTTCCTTTGCAAGTGGCATGGCTGCGTGATCCCAAGAATTTGGAATTACTTTGATTTTTAGGAAAGAATTTGTTCTCTTTTTACATCAGAGCCAATGCTACAAGTTTGCCATCATACGCTGTTCTCTAATCCATAAATCCATCATCATGCATTGCAGCAAGATCACGGAAGGTTTGAAAAGATGCCTTAGGTCCAGTTCGACAGCTGATGATTTTTTGGTGCCTCCAGAGCTGAACCTGATCTTCCTTAGCCACAAGCAGGTTTTTTTGATGCGAAGTCAGATACTTTGATTCTTACTGTTCTAAAGATACTAAATGCCATAAAACCTGCAACCACACCAGACAAAGCTCAAATTCAAGCGGTTCTGACCCCTTTCATTCAGATGCTGCGCGTTTCTGTGCAAGTATTTCTGACTCTCTTGGACAAAACGGAATGAAATCGTTCTTACAAGTTAATAACAAAAGGTTGGAACCTTCTACTCACACAAACACTAGCGGATTTTCCAGGATTTTTTTTTTTTTTCTGGCAGGGGATTTTCCCAAGTCTGAAATAAAGAGAGGACGAGTTGGGTTCTCCTGTTAGTTACTGGGTTTTGACTGCTTGGCAAAGGGAATTGTTACGGATTTGTGTGGCGGGGTTTTGGTAGCAGCGCAGGGGCTGCAGGGGTGGCTCCTGTGAGAAGCTGCTCGAAGCTCCCTCAGCTCGGAGTCGGACCCGCCTCTGGCCCAGGCCGACGCAATCAGCGACAGCGGCAGCGCCTCTGGGATAAAATATTTCAGAAGGGGAACCTGCAGCGAGTAGGGGGATTAGGAACGTGAGAGGAACAGCTCTGCAGATACTGGGGTCGGGGGGGACGAGGGGCGCCTGAGGAGGTTGATGCCCCTGCAGCCCATGGAGGTGAACGGTGGAGCAGAGGCCCCCCAAGATGGCCGTGGCTCCATGGGAAAGCCCGCGCTGGAGCCGTGTGTGGCTGAAGAGCGGCCCGCGGCAAGGACCCACGCCAGGGAAGTTTGTGAGGAACTGCGGCCCGCGGCAAGGACCAGACCTTCCTGAAGGACTGTCTCCCGTGGGAGGGACCTCACGGTGGAGCAGGGGACGAGTGCGGAGTCCTCCTCCCCCTGAGGAGGAAGGAGGGGCAGAGACAACCTGTGAGGAACCGACCCCAGCCCCCATGCCCCGCCGCCGGGGGGAGGAGGGAGAGAAACCCGGGAGTGGAGTTGAGGCGGGAAGGAGGGAGGGGTGGGGGGCAGGTGTTCGCAGGTTTGGTTTTCCTTCCTAATAGCCTTGGCTTGTTTGGGTTTGCAGTAAACTAAATGGATTTTGTTTCTTCCCCAAGTTGAGCCTGTCTTTTGCCCGTGACCATAAGGGGTGAGTGATCTCTCCCAGTCCTTATCTCGACCCACGAGCCTGCCTTATGTTTTCTGCTCGTCCCACCGTGGCCCGGGGCGGCGGGGGGAGAGGAGAGTGAGCAAGCGCCTGCGTGGTGCTTTGTTACCGGCTGGGCTTCAACCACAACAGCAGTGAGACCAGTTGTTAAGCGCGAGGTTTCCTTCCCTTCTTCAGTATTGATGGGACTCTTCACTTTTCACCCTTAGCACCTTCAAAAACAGACTCTTGTGTCCTACAGATTCCTACGCATCTCCTCCTAGAAATTACTGGATGTGTTGCTGATGCCATTGATAATTAAAGGAAATTTCAAGCACGACTGCTGCGGTTTGCACAAGCCAACTCTTAAATGGAAGGCCATTAAGGACCACTGCTTTGCCCAGCAGAGGCATTCCAACACAAATCAGGAGGAATTCACGGTCTAGAAGGTGCCATTTCTTTTCCCTAGGAAGTGAGACACACCTGTACAGTGCAACTTTACTATATCCACCACCATGCGGGGAACAAGAGAAATCCCCTCAGATCTAGCTCTTTTGAATGTCCAAGCAGCTCAGCATTTCGCTTGTCGCCTTCCATATTCCTGAGCGGGAGTACAACTGGACCCCTCCAGCCACCCGGGCTGCAGAAAAAGTGCAGCGCAGTCCATCCGTTGTTACACACATTTGAAAGACAAAGACTCGTCGCAGGCAGAGGCAGATTCTTTCTCCTTCACGTTCAACAAAGCCACCAGCTCAAGAAACAGCAGGAACCGAGACCTAGCCAGTATCCGCTCACTGGACTCCAAACTCAACCCTCTCCACACGTTTCGTGCTTTAAAGCCTTGCTACGGGGAAGGCTCACGCAGCCAGGTTTCAGGCATCGCTCGGCTTACACAGACATACTGACATACCCAGCTCTTTCCTTGATTTTGGTTTGGAGTGAATTTCCTCTGCGTCGTCCGGCACCAAGTTCATATATTCATCAAAGCCCTAAAAATCAGCAACAAGAGCCTTCGCTGAGCTACGTGCCCTGCTCTAAACTTCAGCAACGACGACACAAGCTATCGTGAGCTGTGCTGACGTGGGCTGGACAATTAAGACTATCAATTGGAGAGGCACGAGGTATTTCCACCCCCCATGCTAGCTTTTCCTGGCAGGAAGAAACAGTTTTATGACTTTGAAGAACAACCAACAAAATACCCAATCCAAAGACATCCCGATACTCACAATGATGCAGCCTTCTAGCCGCATGTTCACTTGCTCATAAAGCCACACCTGGATCCTGGACCTCTGCAAAACGATGGAGGGGGAGAGCACAACAGGAACATAAACCCTCCACACAACGTTGTCCTCTCCTTCTGCATTAAGAGGCAGTAACTCTCACGCGTGGTTTCGGTTACGTCCTCGGTCATTTTTAAGGTGGTAGACTATTTCGGAAATCCTCTCTGCCTTCACTGGCGAACACGCAACAGCACAGGCTTTAAGACTGTCACGGAAAACAGCCCTGCACACCCGACTGCAAGAGCAAACGCCTCTTACAAAGGTAACTCCTTAAGGTGAGAAGGAAAAACGCCCAGCTCGGAACTAGCTGTTCTTCTCACGGATCGCAACGACAGCAAGTTCTTCAGTTCAAGCGAGACCGGCTCCAAAAACCCCATCCTGAACTCGGAAAGACCCGCCCGGCGTGCCGCCCCGCTCCCCACACGGCTCGAAGGGCCCTGCGCAAGAAGCACCGGGACGCTCCTCTCACACGGGGCCGAAGCCGCGGCAGCCCGGCGGTACTCACGTTCTGCAGGTAGCGGAAGATGAGGTTCTGGAGCGGAGCGTTAAGGACGCCCCACAGACAGACCACGCACCCGCACCTTTCCTGCGCCAGGGTTCGGTAAAAACGCTGTTAACTGCTGTCATGGGGAACAGCTCAACTACCGGTGAAGGCGGAGGCGGCCAGGCTACGTTTCATACAGGACCTTCAGGAGAATACGAGCATAACAGGGAAGACTAAAATATTTACAGAAACCATGGCGTACACCAAACCCCATCTCCACGGACAGCGCCTAGGCCGGGGACAGCGAAGGCTGACGACAGAGCAGGAGGAGGGAAGCAGCGAGGGGGAAGCCTTCCTCGCCGGGCTCTCGCGCGCTCTTCCTCTCTCCCAAAGTCCACGACCGACCGACCCATGCTGGCAGAAGTCTCAGCGGGAGAAAGTCCTTTGGCAGGATAAAGCGTCGGCAGCTTGGGGCTGGGTGACCCTTCTGGAGTCGCAACAGCAGTTTGCTCAGTTTTGGTTTCAGACCTTTCCTCTAGGAACGAAGACAGCACAGTGGATTATCAAAGCACGCAAGTGTTTTCTTCCAAAGAGAAAGTATTGACAATCCACTCCCACAACCGATTTTTCCTCTGCCAGCAGCAAATGCCTGAGGGCCGCCCCACCTTCACAAATCCTCGTAGGAAGAGAAGAGACTCAAGTTCTTCAAAAATTTAAGACAATGATTCAAAAGGTAGCTGCTAGGGAAAACGATCCCTGGTGGCAGGGTACACAATAGACCCCAGTCTCAGCTCTCTTCTGCAGGGTCACAAATTCAGACCGCATGTCTGACCAGCAGGGAAGTTTAGGACAACTGCCTGCACATACTCCCGATGTCTACCAGTTCACCTGTGCTTTAAGACTCCTTGCAAAGCCTCAGCTAGAAAAAGAATCACCTCTGGGTAGCCAACAAAATAATCAGTTTCAATTTCTTTCTTTCTTTATTTTCAGCCGTCAATCAATTCACCAATTTCCATGAAGAAGTCCTCCTCATCATTCTCTGGGTCCATGTCAATTTTGTCTTCCTGTTTGCCTCCTGAGGTTTCCCAAGGGAACTTCTCAAAGTTGTCTTCTACAGAGAAGGTGGCTTCCCAGGCCCCTGAGAAGCTCAACCGGCGTTTCTTTACGGCTACTTGTGAGGAAGCTGAGGTCGAGCTTGAGGCCTCTGACTGTGCCACAGAGTCTGCCTGGCTTCCAATGTGCAGTTCAGGACTGGGAAGAACAAGAAAGAGAGCAAATCAGTGGATGGCATTCCTTAAGCAGAGAGATGTTTTCTGCAAACCAGCTCTTAAAATGGTAGTTAATCCCTCCTACACCTCAGCCTTACGCAGGGATTGTTATTCAATTAACCTGGGGCTACTTCTAGAGTCCAATGTATCAGCAGGTACATTTTGCAGTTTGGGGATTTATCCGCAAAGACACAGCACCTGGGGTCTGGCAAAGAAGGTTCCATTTTTGTCGCCAGAGACACTTTGCCACCTTTGCTAATTTGACTGCAAAAATGTTACCAAGTCAACCTCTGCAGGCGTTCAGAAAACCCAAGAAGCCACTGAAAAGCTGTACCAACTTGCAGCGTTTTCAGACAACAATCTAGATAAGCAGTCCAGCCAGCTGCTAGAAACTTATTATTTCAGACAAATTTTTCCTCTGCTGGATTTTGGCATGAATTATCTCAAAACTCTAATTTTTCCACGTGTGAAAAAAAAAAAAACAACTTAGTTTCACCTGAAAGGCACACTGATCAAGAAAAAGAACAAGCTGTGGTTGTTACCTGGTTTGGGGTTTTCCTCTCCCACGTATGGAGAAGAGGCTGCCCTCTGGAAAAGCCGGAACAACAGCCTAGGAAGAAGCAAGATGGTTTTTAGGATACACAGGTCAAAGACTGCTTTGCAGATTCTTCCTCCGCTGCTTCTCCTCTGGCATTGCTGAGCCTTAACCAAAACACAGAGCCAGGGCACACCTGAAGAAAAGTTAGCATTCCCTTAAAGTTTACTAACGATCTTGGGTCTTTTTAAAGAACGCAGCATTAAGGGACGTAGCAGAGCATTATGGAAACACTGCCATTCACCTGGTGAAAAGCAGAAAGGTACTACAAGCGTCCTGTCGACCGCTTCTGGATTTAAAAGGGAACGGAGACCCGTAGAACATTTCAGTCTTCCATCTTTTCTCCAAGAGGAGGCTACAACTTGGGCATAAATTTTACTGGGGACCCACTACTGCCCCAGCCGCTCTCCTTACCACAGCTGCTTTTTTAGCTGAAGGCTCCTTCCCGTCGCCACCAGTGGCACTCAATGGCTTCACAGCCGCCACGGCAGACGGATGGCTCTCGGCTGCCTTACGTTTCAGTGGCTGCTTTGTGGGGAAGGTGGCTTTCCCATCCAAAGGCTTCAGGCACCCCTGCCGTGTGGCTAGAGTAAAAGGAAGAGAGAACTGATACCGTCTTGCTTTGCCTCAGGAAAAAAAAAACCAACAAACAAACAGGTTCTCAAACAGCGCCACAACCCTTCTAGTTAAAAGTATTTAGCCAGCACAATTACACTGCCATTTCCCAGATTCTCAGCAGTATTTTCCACACCGTAAACTCTGTTTACCAACAAGCCATAAGAAGGAGCAAAGAAATTACAAAAAGGAGCCAGAGTTACAACGTGAAAATTGTCACCCTCTGCCTTTCTTTCAAAGCATGACCTAAAGTAACTCTTTCACATACACTCAACACTTACTTTCAGCTAACCATTCCAGAAGTCGAGCTGTCCGTTCTTCTGCTGATAGGGCAGCACCCTTTCCGGGGCTTTCAACCCCATCTCCCGGAGATTTCACCAATATCCTCTTTGGAAGCTGATAAGCTGACCCTGAAACCACACTGGATTCAGGACTCCCTGATGCTGCAGTTTTACCCTTGATTGCCTGTTCAATAGGAGATGGCACAGCAGCTGCTTCCTTCTGAAGCTTCTCTTCTTGGCGTTGCTTCAGTTGCCGCTTCTCCCACATTATCTCTTCAAGGCTCTTCACTTCAACTTTAGAATTAGTTGCACTCTGATCAGAGGGCTGGAAGGAAACAAAAGAAGAGGACTAAGAGGACAAAAATCTATGGAGATTTCATTAAGAAAATCTCAGTAGCAATCCCTCCGAAATAGCTCCATGTGGAACAGAGCATGTTAATACCATTCAGAGCTGACATTTTTCCCCAGAAAACGTTGCCTGTAACCTGTCACAAGGTCCATGCTTTGCTATGGAAACAGTTTCAAAAGCCTACAATTCCCAACACAGCAAGCTTCTTCAATAGAGCAGAAGACTCTAGCTGTAATCTATTACATTCTTTTTCAGCAACAGGAAGCCATACAAGCTCCCCCAAGACAGCATTCCCTGACAGACTGGTTTCCTCTAATACAAACCTCCAGCCTTTTCTATTAAAGTTCTTTGCCCAGGATTTTAAGATCTCCTTCTTCCAGTCTCACAGATAAAGTCACGGAGAAGAAAAACATTAACCTCGCAGATTTTATCTGGTGCTAATAGGGTTTCTTATTCACTGTCAGGTATAACAAGATTAAGTCAAAGCTTGGCGTTTAACACGTTGTCTGGAAATGCTATTCAAAGTAGTGACAGGACTTGCGACAGCACTGCAGCGCTTACCAAATGCAGAAAGGTAGGAACACCCTCCAACTGGGAGCATGCAGCCAGTTACAAACAAAACATAACAAAATGTATCAAAAACTGTATGAATAGATAGATGTATGTCTTCACAAAGGACTCACCTCTGCAGGTGCAGAGACAGCTTTGGGAAAAGGCTTGCTCAATTCCACTATCATCTTTTCTTCTCTTCCAGGTGCTTCAAAACAAGCAAAAAAACCCCAAAACAAAACATCATCATTTTGTCAACAGCAGAAATAAAGAATCCTGGCTACCTCTGTTTCCTTGCTGTGTTTATTTCCTCACGTCTAATAATGGGACAGAGGGAAAGGCTACAGTAAGCAATCCCTGCACCGTTCGAGCTCTCTTTCCCTCAATCGCACTATTCTCTTTTTACGTGGCTTATATAATCTTAACGATATCTTTACTGCTCTGCCAATTTTGACAAAAACTGGCCCTCACATTAAGAAGTTGATACATGCTTTGCAAACATAGATACATCAATAACTGAATTAAACAACACATATGCCAAAGAGGAAGGTAAGCCTGGATTCAGCCCAGGGAAGATCCCATACCACAAGCGGATGGCAGAAAAAACAGAAGCAAGAAACTAGGCTACAAAGCTCCTCAGTGGAAGAATTTTCCAGTGGGAAATACAGAAAGCTATCACGTGATTCATGGAAAATAATATGGTTGCATATTCTGGCACTTCCTTGCCTTCTGACTTTGTAGCCTTAAACTCTTCTACCCTCTACGATATGCAGAAGGAAAAAGCAAAGCAAAACCTCAGCAAACTGAATTTGCTTGACAGGGGAAGCGCTTCACCAGGGCAGGTATCAAATCACCTTATTACCTATTAGCTTTGTGATCTGTAACAACCTCCTCCCTGTCGCGGCAGGTTCAGGTTGTGCTGGTGGAGCTGGCACTTTTCCTCCACTCTGCTGCATCCGCAGAGCTTTCTCCCGCTTGATTTCTTCCAAGGTTTTAACGTGCACTTCTCCTGCTGGCTTGGCTTTACGTGCCGGCTCTGCCGGGCACGCTTGGCTGAGCACAGACGGAGCAAGTCTGCTCCGCTTCTTGGGATTGCTCTCAACTTTTGTCTTGGTAGGAAACTCTTTTGGTTTTTGCTTCTCTCGTTCCAATCGCTTGTGGGTTTTTTCAGCCAGGGAGCCTGAGAAAGTTTTGACGTGAACTGCAGGGGAAGGTCTTGCCCCCAAGCTGGGATCTTCTGTTTTACAACGTCCTTCAGTCTGGGGTTTCACTTGAGGTTCTCCTCGTCTCTGATTAGCGCTCTCAAGTCGAATTTCCTCCAGTGTTTTCACACGGAACTCTCCTGCCGGCTTAGCAGCCTTCTCTGTCATCATCAAAAAAAAAAGAGAAGCACCAACATTTAAGGAGAGTCCAGCAATATTTAAAGTCTCCAAAATCTGTCACAGTACTAAGGAAAACTAGGTTTGCGTGATCCCAAGAATGCATCTTAGGACAGCACCATTCTGCACGGTATTCTCCTCCCTTAAGCCACTTGTATTTGGAAAACTAGTGCTATCCGGAGAGAGTGGCGACACAAAAAGCATTAGTCTATTTTATTTTGTTACTTTCTCAGACCGCTGTCTCTCTGTTCACATCTCAAACTCCTGCTCCTGGCAGTGCTTCTGTCCTACTTGTGTGTAAGCTTACTGCAGCTTCTGACGGTTCACAGCAGTTTTCAAGCAGAAACCTTGATGAGGCAGGAGTGGACAACACCCCCCCCTAGAGCCAGATCTCTGACAGTGGCTAAACAGGACAGCTTCAGCACTCGAGCAAGAGGAATCAGGCAGGTTTCTTTAAATTAACTTTTAGGGCTGTAGGAAAGCTCACGGAAAGACAAAAGGGGAAGGCATACACTGGGAAGCCAGTTCGTACCTGTCTCTGTACGGCTCTGTTCAGAGGGCAGTCCTAGCCTCTCCTTCAGGGACCTGGGGACTTGAACTACAAGAGAGAACAGAAAAAGTTCGGCAGACTGCATAAATCTCCATTTGCTGTTCACGTTTCACAATGAGAGCCATCACTTCACTGGGATTCAGAGCTACCTTGAGCCCTCAACCAACACGCAAAAAGAACCACTAGAAGAAAGGACAAACAGCGAACCTAAACACAAAATCTGGGCATCAAATCCAGATGTCTGCTTAGTAGCTGCACCTCTCTTTGGTGCTTTGGCAGCATTCTCCAGAACCTCTATCTTCTTCCCCAGCCTGTCAGCAAGGTTGCGCTTTAACGGAAGGACACTTCTACCAGCTTCAGAAAGAGAGAAAACAAGCAATGCTTGAAGAACATTTCTCTGGAGGAGGATTTTAGAACAGTCAGCCACAAACTTCAATGCTTCCAGGGATCTTTTCTTAGATTTGCCTTTCAGCTGCTAACCACATTTGCCACTTCTGCCACCAATACACACCTCTGCCAAAACGTATTTTCCTCCGGCACGCAGCAAAATTACCCCTAAACACAGTCACGTTTAGACGAGGGCACCCGAACAACGGCTCACAAAAAGCTCTTACCCATGGAGGCTTTCCGTTTTCCCATCCTCTCGCCAAGATTCACTTCAATCACAGGCTCCTCCCCTAAACCAAAGACTAATCTCTTCGCTGCACAGAAACCAGTAGCCACTAAGAGCATTCTCCTTCTAGCCCACCTCCCAGCAAAAGGCACTCTTCTGGTAGCCAAACCACAGAAACGAGTGACTACGCGTAGTAGTAGTGCCACACCTTTTTTGCCTTTCAAAGGAATTTGTGCAGATCTGAACACCACCACTTATACACAGACTCGTAGCACGCTACTGTCCGCAAGTGCCACCGTCAGCCTCGTCAACGCTTCAAAAATTGGCTACTTGTATAATACCATCTTCTATAGGTCTGCCCTTTCATTACTGCCCGGTTTTTCCAGTTATCCCCTTTTTTGCATACTGACACTCGTATTGACATTAGCCTCTCTCTCTGCTGCTACTGCACTTAACCCAACCGCTACTTCTGCCACGTGCTGTCGACACGTTAGCTCATTCACAAATCTCACTCAACTTCAGGAACATGAGAGTCCAATTAAGCACATTGGAGAGTCTGTAAGGTGCTGTAATACGTGATGAGCTACAGCATAATGTCAGGCTGATAAAAACCGCTTCTGCATCTTTTATTGCAACACAACAAACTGAGCACCTACAGATGCCCAATATTTGCAATCAAACCAGGGCCTTGAAGCATAAAAGCATGGTTTTCATTAAAAGAGGCAGCACCAGCAGGCTAACCTGTCTGAATTATCTTAATTATTACTTGACCTTTCGGTTGAGGAGCCATGAAGTGGAAACAATAGTATTCACTACAAGTAGGGGATATTAACTCACCACCTTGGCTTTTTGCTTTTCCCTTTAGTTTCTCCAGTTTGATTTCTTCAAGTGTTTTTATTCCAAAATCTAAATTGTCCTCTGAAAACAGAAAATGGTTAATGAAGCTGAGGCCTAAAGGCACATGTTGAAGAGCACACACGCTCAAGCTTCTTACAGCTCAGAACCCTTCCAAAGTCTTCCAAATAAACCCTCTCAACACTCCTCACCAGTAAAAAAATCCATACAACGGATGGGTATTTTGGTAAGCAACTGGCACCCTTCTTCAACCCTCCTCCCATCCTGCAGAGTAAAACCTACCGTTTTAAGCGTTTTAATCCATCTACACGATATTAGATTCCTCTATCATTAGACATGGCTTCTTCCCACCGTGTTTGAAAGGACACATTTGCAGGCATTTAAACTCCACGCTGTGGCTCTATTTTGTTTGTTTTACAACAGTCAACAAGGAGGAGTTGACCTGTCTGACCCAAGGGACATACGACATTAGGAGAGAGGAATGAGCTCGTGGAAATAACTGACTCCATCCAGCTACCCGATGCTCTATCGTAGTTTTAGAACATATCGCTTTGGAGTTAATCGTCAAGTTCTCCTTCCAAGCCATCCTACTACAGTTGCTAGAATACCTTGCTTTGTATTAGCACTGCCTTTCCTAGTGGAAATTATCCGCGTTCCACTATGGGCTTCTGTTGCCCGTGGCTGGACAGGTGTTTTAGTTTCATCTCCATCTTCAGAAAGCTGCTCTGAAAGTCCAAAATAAAACCTATTCAGTTATGGAGCAGGGATTATACAAGACATTTCATGCTTATGCAGCTCGTACAATGACATTTCAGTCCACGGTTCATATTCTGTTCGTATTCTTAACTACAAGCAACTGTTTGTGGGAGGTTTTTTTAAACAGCTGTATTGACTTGACAGGCTCATATAAGCAAGAGCTATACCGGGGAAAAAGTATTGAAGACTCCAGACTCTGGTCCGTAGCTTTAAACACTACACAGTTCAGGCACTCTGTGAATTTATACATTCACCTCCAGTAGAAATGCCTTCAGTAAGGAAAAAGTACCCATCTTCATCATCATCTGCAGCATTGATTACAACTGGCTGGAGGATGTGTAGGACTTGGGACCTTTTCAGAGCTTTCCCCTTTCATCACCCCCCTCAGCTGCGGAGAGGGACTCCACTGGACAGAAAGTCTGTTTTGCTGCAGTGACGCCTGAGCCATTTTCACATCATCTTCTGCAGGCTCAGGTCGACTTGGAAGCGTAGCTAGAGGAAGACGAGGATCATCTCCCATTCGGCCATGTAAAACTTTCACCCCAACCTTGCACTCACTGTCTAGATGCGGTAGATAAGGTAGATAGCCCACCTGGCTGCTGAAGTCAGAGTTTCCTATTCCCCACCCCTACGAACACACTAGGAACAACGGCTTCCCTTCACACACTCATCTCACCACCCTACCCTCCAGAAAGGATGAAATGAAGGGAAAGCAACCTGAAGTGCAAAGGTCACACAAAGCACAGAGAAGCTGAGCAGCAAAGAAAAAATTAAATACCGGAATTACAGTCCCTTTAGCTGAGAGCCTGTGACTGCACACTTCTCCCTACACTCCTCAGTCAGCAGTTACTTGATGCCTTCTACGGCATTGTACCCACTCCTAAGTAATATTCAAAATTAATTCTTTAATGCTTAAAGGAAAAGGACCCAAGAAACTCACTTTTGCTTGGCGGGAAGAAGCGCCCACCAACATAGCGTCCTTTCGTGTGACGGAACGCGCAGTTGGAGTTTTGACAGCCAGCTGGCTGATTCTCCCAGTAGCAAGGAATCTCGCTGCATTTTTTCTGAAGACAGAAAGAAAGAAAAGCTCATGGTAACACTCGCCTTAGCCTTGCTAAGAGACATAGTTACACGTCATGCCAGAGACAGGGCTATTGCAATGCAGTGCGGAAACATCATTCCAAAGGGCAGTTTTATCACTGAAAGCATTGCAGGGCAGATCGACAAAGTTTGCGTAAGCTGTAACTACTACACATTATCTAGCTTTCCTGTCATTCCGTTGGAGAAGATGGGGGCTCGCACACGTCAGTTCAGGGTGGTCTAAACTAAGACAATGTGCAAAATACTGGGATTATTCAGAGGGAAAAAATGCCTTAAATTGCCTAGCTTGAATCTATCTCAAGTTATCTTTCAGAGCCTTATTTCCTTCCCATCTTCTCCCTCCCCACTCTGTGCTACCCCAAGACGTCAGAACAACGCCAGCACCTAATACAAAAATGTCTTGCTGAGATAATACCTAAGAAATTGATTTTTCTTCCCCCAACTTCCTCCCAGCCCCCTCCAAGTAACGGAAACCAGTATCGTTTGAAAGCGAGTAAATCTATCACGTACAAGCACATTCAGTCTGCCGACAGCAAGGAAAAAGGCTTTCAGGGATTTAGTTGGAGAACACATCTTTAGGCAAACACTCACATCGACTTCCATGTGTCTGAATCTGCAGGTAGTCTTGAAACAGCGACCCTCCTGCCACAGCCTGCACACTCTCTCATTTCCCAGAGCAGCCGCACAGTGGCGGAAGGAACAGCTGTCTCCCTGTAACCAAAAGGAAACCCACAAAGAGGAAATTAAAACAGTACAGCCTCCAAAATTATCCATGCTAGTAGCACTGGAAGCAGAATCGAACGGCTTCTTAAGTTAACAGAAATCTGGATGCCTCCGCCCCCTCCTCTCCTAAAAACTCAACAAGAAACCCCAAAGCAAAAGAAGCCCAAACATACCTTGTCACAGGTGGAATAGACATAGAAGTAGCAGTCGTCCCCTTGCTTGGACATAATCGACACCGTCTGAGAACGAGCGCAGGTTCGAAGGCTTCGCTCTCAACAGGGACTTCCTCCAGTCCTGGCAAGAGCTGGCTTCGCTCTTTCTTGGACGGAAAGTCTCCTGACGGCTTGATCGGTCAAATCTTCTTTTTCAAAGTAACCCTAAAGAAAGGTATCAGTAAGTGAAAAAGAAGAAACAGTCCTACTCCCTGGTCTAACCTTCCAGCTTGCTGACCTGCCTGTGTCCTGTACCAAAGACCAAGAAGGGAACAAAACTTTTTTGTTGCACCCCAACAAACGCACGAGAGGAGTACTAGTGCACCTACCTGTGGGTACTTGCGGGTTATAAAGCACAAAGTATTTCACTTGGGCAGTCTCTCTTGCTGCTCTACTTTGTGCCTTTAATCGCTTACAAAAATATTAAAGATGCTTAACGCCCCCCCCCGTGTATTATTAGGACAGTCAGATCACAAGGAAGGCAGAGCACCAGGAACTACGTGTTCTCATCCCCCTTGTCAATCCGTCAGCCTTACCCCAGCCGCAAACAGCTGCTGATGATTTACCTGCTGGTCACCGCACTCCACTAGGCTGACAGCGCCCTGGGTGTCACAAGTTACATAGAGAATGCTGCACTATGATGCGTATGCAAACCACCCATCATGTCGTCTGAAGCACAGGACAAGCTCTTGCTAACGCATCTCATTCTCTGGATGAGAATCTGGAGCCAAGTTGTCCAAAGCTGAAGCAGAACAGCCAGAATTTCCACTCTTTACCGTTGTTTTAGTCAACTCTACCTGTTAAATACTGTCTGGACATACATACACATACCTGTTTATGCACACACCAAGAGCGAGGGATGATAAAGTCAGCAAGAGCGATAGTAAAGATTAGAATGTGGGGCTATTTGCCACAGCAGACTGCATAAAAAGTCTCTCATTTGGAGGGATCTGGCAAAACCAAAAGATCTACATAACAGTTTGATGAATGTGCCTTCAAGGCTGATGCTTTATAACACGAGTGATTTTGGGGTCAGCACACAAACAGGCATACCTACGTACACGCATACAGTATCAACGTTTCTATATGCACGAGCGTGCACAGCGTATGTTGCACGATACACGTAGCGAGAGCAACTCTCAGCCCTAATCGGACACGCGGAGTTGCAATCAATTAACAGCAGGGAGACAGCAGATCGAGGATACAGCAAGCTTTGAGAGGCAGGGAAATGCTTCCTTTGCAAGTGGCATGGCTGCATGATCCCAAGAATTTGGAATTACTTTGATTTTTAGGAAAGAATTTGTTCTCTTTTTACATCAGAGCCAATGCTACAAGTTTGCCATCATACGCTGTTCTCTAATCCATAAATCCATCATCATGCATTGCAGCAAGATCACGGAAGGTTTGAAAAGATGCCTTAGGTCCAGTTTGACAGCTGATGATTTTTTGGTGCCTCCAGAGCTGAACCTGATCTTCCTTAGCCACAAGCAGGTTTTTTTGATGCGAAGTCAGATACTTTGATTCTTACTGTTCTAAAGATACTAAATGCCATAAAACCTGCAACCACACCAGATAAAGCTCAAATTCAAGCGGTTCTGACCCCTTTCATTCAGATGCTGCGCGTTTCTGTGCAAGTATTTCTGACTCTCTTGGACAAAACGGAATGAAATCGTTCTTACAAGTTAATAACAAAAGGTTGGAACCTTCTACTCACACAAACACTAGCGGATTTTCCAGGATTTTTTTTTTTTTTCTGGCAGGGGATTTTCCCAAGTCTGAAATAAAGAGAGGACGAGTTGGGTTCTCCTGTTAGTTACTGGGTTTTGACTGCTTGGCAAAGGGAATTGTTACGGGTTTGTGTGGCGGGGTTTTGGTAGCAGCGCAGGGGCTGCAGGGGTGGCTCCTGTGAGAAGCTGCTCGAAGCTCCCTCAGCTCGGAGTCGGACCCGCCTCTGGCCCAGGCCGACGCAATCAGCGACAGCGGCAGCGCCTCTGGGATAAAATATTTCAGAAGGGGAACCTGCAGCGAGTAGGGGGATTAGGAACGTGAGAGGAACAGCTCTGCAGATACTGGGGTCGGGGGGGACGAGGGGCGCCTGAGGAGGTTGATGCCCCTGCAGCCCATGGAGGTGAACGGTGGAGCAGAGGCCCCCCAAGATGGCCGTGGCTCCATGGGAAAGCCCGCGCTGGAGCCGTGTGTGGCTGAAGAGCGGCCCGCGGCAAGGACCCACGCCAGGGAAGTTTGTGAGGAACTGCGGCCCGCGGCAAGGACCAGACCTTCCTGAAGGACTGTCTCCCGTGGGAGGGACCTCACGGTGGAGCAGGGGACGAGTGCGGAGTCCTCCTCCCCCTGAGGAGGAAGGAGGGGCAGAGACAACCTGTGAGGAACCGACCCCAGCCCCCATGCCCCGCCGCCGGGGGGAGGAGGGAGAGAAACCCGGGAGTGGAGTTGAGGCGGGAAGGAGGGAGGGGTGGGGGGCAGGTGTTCGCAGGTTTGGTTTTCCTTCCTAATAGCCTTGGCTTGTTTGGGTTTGCAGTAAACTAAATGGATTTTGTTTCTTCCCCAAGTTGAGCCTGTCTTTTGCCCGTGACCATAAGGGGTGAGTGATCTCTCCCAGTCCTTATCTCGACCCACGAGCCTGCCTTATGTTTTCTGCTCGTCCCACCGTGGCCCGGGGCGGCGGGGGGAGAGGAGAGTGAGCAAGCGCCTGCGTGGTGCTTTGTTACCGGCTGGGCTTCAACCACAACAGCAGTGAGACCAGTTGTTAAGCGCGAGGTTTCCTTCCCTTCTTCAGTATTGATGGGACTCTTCACTTTTCACCCTTAGCACCTTCAAAAACAGACTCTTGTGTCCTACAGATTCCTACGCATCTCCTCCTAGAAATTACTGGATGTGTTGCTGATGCCATTGATAATTAAAGGAAATTTCAAGCACGACTGCTGCGGTTTGCACAAGCCAACTCTTAAATGGAAGGCCATTAAGGACCACTGCTTTGCCCAGCAGAGGCATTCCAACACAAATCAGGAGGAATTCACGGTCTAGAAGGTGCCATTTCTTTTCCCTAGGAAGTGAGACACACCTGTACAGTGCAACTTTACTATATCCACCACCATGCGGGGAACAAGAGAAATCCCCTCAGATCTAGCTCTTTTGAATGTCCAAGCAGCTCAGCATTTCGCTTGTCGCCTTCCATATTCCTGAGCGGGAGTACAACTGGACCCCTCCAGCCACCCGGGCTGCAGAAAAAGTGCAGCGCAGTCCATCCGTTGTTACACACATTTGAAAGACAAAGACTCGTCGCAGGCAGAGGCAGATTCTTTCTCCTTCACGTTCAACAAAGCCACCAGCTCAAGAAACAGCAGGAACCGAGACCTAGCCAGTATCCGCTCACTGGACTCCAAACTCAACCCTCTCCACACGTTTCGTGCTTTAAAGCCTTGCTACGGGGAAGGCTCACGCAGCCAGGTTTCAGGCATCGCTCGGCTTACACAGACATACTGACATACCCAGCTCTTTCCTTGATTTTGGTTTGGAGTGAATTTCCTCTGCGTCGTCCGGCACCAAGTTCATATATTCATCAAAGCCCTAAAAATCAGCAACAAGAGCCTTCGCTGAGCTACGTGCCCTGCTCTAAACTTCAGCAACGACGACACAAGCTATCGTGAGCTGTGCTGACGTGGGCTGGACAATTAAGACTATCAATTGGAGAGGCACGAGGTATTTCCACCCCCCATGCTAGCTTTTCCTGGCAGGAAGAAACAGTTTTATGACTTTGAAGAACAACCAACAAAATACCCAATCCAAAGACATCCCGATACTCACAATGATGCAGCCTTCTAGCCGCATGTTCACTTGCTCATAAAGCCACACCTGGGTCCTGGACCTCTGCAAAACGATGGAGGGGGAGAGCACAACAGGAACATAAACCCTCCACACAACGTTGTCCTCTCCTTCTGCATTAAGAGGCAGTAACTCTCCCGCGTGGTTTCGGTTACGTCCTCGGTCATTTTTAAGGTGGTAGACTATTTCGGAAATCCTCTCTGCCTTCACTGGCGAACACGCAACAGCACAGGCTTTAAGACTGTCACGGAAAACAGCCCTGCACACCCGACTGCAAGAGCAAACGCCTCTTACAAAGGTAACTCCTTAAGGTGAGAAGGAAAAACGCCCAACTCGGAACTAGCTGTTCTTCTCACGGATCGCAACGACAGCAAGTTCTTCAGTTCAAGCGAGACCGGCTCCAAAAACCCCATCCTGAACTCGGAAAGACCCGCCCGGCGTGCCGCCCCGCTCCCCACACGGCTCGAAGGGCCCTGCGCAAGAAGCACCGGGACGCTCCTCTCACACGGGGCCGAAGCCGCGGCAGCCCGGCGGTACTCACGTTCTGCAGGTAGCGGAAGATGAGGTTCTGGAGCGGAGCGTTAAGGACGCCCCACAGACAGACCACGCACCCGCACCTTTCCTGCGCCAGGGTTCGGTAAAAACGCTGTTAACTGCTGTCATGGGGAACAGCTCAACTACCGGTGAAGGTGGAGGCAGCCAGGCTACGTTTCATACAGGACCTTCAGGAGAATACGAGCATAACAGGGAAGACTAAAATATTTACAGAAACCATGGCGTACACCAAACCCCATCTCCACGGACAGCGCCTAGGCCGGGGACAGCGAAGGCTGACGACAGAGCAGGAGGAGGGAAGCAGCGAGGGGGAAGCCTTCCTCGCCGGGCTCTCGCGCGCTCTTCCTCTCTCCCAAAGTCCACGACCGACCGACCCATGCTGGCAGAAGTCTCAGCGGGAGAAAGTCCTTTGGCAGGATAAAGCGTCGGCAGCTTGGGGCTGGGTGACCCTTCTGGAGCCGCAACAGCAGTTTGCTCAGTTTTGGTTTCAGACCTTTCCTCTAGGAACGAAGACAGCACAGTGGATTATCAAAGCACGCAAGTGTTTTCTTCCAAAGAGAAAGTATTGACAATCCACTCCCACAACCGATTTTTCCTCTGCCAGCAGCAAATGCCTGAGGGCCGCCCCACCTTCACAAATCCTCGTAGGAAGAGAAGAGACTCAAGTTCTTCAAAAATTTAAGACAATGATTCAAAAGGTAGCTGCTAGGGAAAACGATCCCTGGTGGCAGGGTACACAATAGACCCCAGTCTCAGCTCTCTTCTGCAGGGTCACAAATTCAGACCGCATGTCTGACCAGCAGGGAAGTTTAGGACAACTGCCTGCACATACTCCCGATGTCTACCAGTTCACCTGTGCTTTAAGACTCCTTGCAAAGCCTCAGCTAGAAGAAGAATCACCTCTGGGTAGCCAACAAAATAATCAGTTTCAATTTCTTTCTTTATTTTAAGCCTTAAGACTATGCGCTTCAGATGTCCAGCATTTCAGCAAGTTCCATGAGGAGCTCATCCTCATCCTTCTCTGGGTCCGGGTCAATTATCTCTTCCAGTTTGCCTCCCGAGATCTCCCAAAGAAACTGCTCAAAGTCGTCTTCCGCAGAGAAGGCTGCTTCCCAGGCCCCTGTGGAGCTCAACCCGTCCGTCTTTACTGCTACTCGTGAGGAAGCTGAGGTTGAGCTTGAGACCTCTGACGGTGCCACAGAGTCTGCCAGGCTTCCAGTATGCAGTTCAGGACTGGGAAGAACAAGAAAGAGAGCAAATCAGTGGATGACATTCCTTAAGCAGAGAGATGTTTTCTGCAAAGCAGCTCTTAAAATAGTAGTTAATCCCTCCTACCCCTCAGCCTTACACAGGGATTGTTAGTCAATTAACCTGGGGCTGCTTCTAGAGTCCAATGTATCAGCAGGTACATTTTGCAGTTTGGGGATTTATCCGCAAAGACACAGCACCTGGGGTCTGGCAAAGAAGGTTCCATTTTTGTCGCCAGAGACACTTTGCCACCTTTACTAATTTGACTGCAAAAAGGTTACCAAGTCAACCTCCGCAGGCGTTCAGAAAACCCAAGAAGCCACTGAAAAGCTGTACCAACTTGCAGCATTTTCAGACAAGAATCTAAATAAGCAGTCCAGCCAGCTGCTAGAAACTTATTATTTCAGACGAATTTTTCCTCTGCTGGATTTTGGCATGAATTATCTCAAAACTCTAATTTTTCCACGTGTGAAAAAAAACCAACCACAACTTAGCTTGACGCGAAAGGCACACTGATCAAGGAAAAGGACAAGTTGTGGTTGTTACCTGGTTTGGGGTTTTCCTCTCCCGCGTCTGGAGAAGAGGCTGCCCTCTGGAAAAGCCGGAACAACAGCCTAGGAAGAAGCAAGATGGTTTTTAGGATACACAGGTCAAAGACTGCTTTGCAGATTCTTCCTCGGCTGCTTCTCCTCTGGCATTGCTGAGCCTTAACCTAAATACAGAGCCAGGGCACACCTGAAGAAAAGTTAGCATTCCCTTAAAGTTTACTAACAACCTTGGGTCTTTTTAAAGAACGCAGCATTAAGGGACGTAGCAGAGCATTATGGAAACACTGCCATTCACCTCGTGAAAAGCAGAAAGGTACTACAAGCATCCTGTCGACCGCTTCTAGATTTAAAAGGGAACGGAGACCCGTAGAACATTTCAGTCTTCCATCTTTTCTCCAAGAGGAGGCTACAACTTGGGCATAAATTTTACTAGGGACCCACTACTGCCCCAGCCGCTCTCCTTACCACAGCTGCTTTTTTAGCTGAAGGCTCCTTCCCGTCGCCACCAGTGGCACTCGGTGGCTTCACAGCCACCACGGCAGACGGATGACTCTCGGCTGCCTTACGTTTCAGTGGCTGCTTTCTGGGGAAGGTGGCTTTCCCATCCAAAGGCTTCAGGCACACCTTCGGTTTGGCTAGAGTAAAAGGAAGAGAGAACTGATACCGTCTTGCTCTGCCTCAGGAAAAAAACCCAGGAAACAAACAGGTTCTCTTCAAAGCACCCCAATCCTTCTAGTTAAAAGTGTATTTAGCCAGCAGCTAAACAGGACAGCTTCAGCACTCGAGCAAGAGGAATCAGGCAGGCTTTTTTAAATTAACTTTTAGGGCTGTAGGAAAGCTCACGGAAAGACAAAAGGGGAAGGCATACACTGGGAAGCCAGTTCGTACCTGTCTCTGTACGGCTCTGTTCAGAGGGCAGTCCTAGCCTCTCCTTCAGGGACCTGGGGACTTGAACTACAAGAGAGAACAGAAAAAGTTCGGCAGACTGCATAAATCTCCATTTGCTGTTCACGTTTCACAATGAGAGCCATCACTTCACTGGGATTCAGAGCTACCTTGAGCCCTCAACCAACACGCAAAAAGAACCACTAGAGGAAAGGACAAACAGCGAACCTAAACACAAAATCTGGGCATCAAATCCAGACGTCTGCTTAGTAGCTGCACCTCTCTTTGGTGCTTTGGCAGCATTCTCCAGAACCTCTATCTTCTTCCCCAGCCTGTCAGCAAGGTTGCGCTTTAACGGAAGGACACTTCTACCAGCTTCAGAAAGAGAGAAAACAAGCAATGCTTGAAGAACGTTTCTCTGGAGGAGGATTTTAGAACAGTCAGCCACAAACTTCAATGCTTCCAGGGATCTTTTCTTAGATTTGCCTTTCAGCTGCTAACCACATTTGCCACTTCTGCCGCCAATACACACCTCTGCCAAAATGTATTTTCCTCCGGCACGCAGCAAAATTACCCCTAAACACAGTCACGTTTAGACGAGGGCACCCGAACAACGGCTCACAAAAAGCTCTTACCCATGGAGGCTTTCTGTTTTCCCATCCTCTCGCCAAGATTCACTTCAATCACAGGCTCCTCCCCTAAACCAAAGACTAATCTCTTCGCTGCACAGAAACCGGTAGCCACTAAGAGCATTGTCCTTCTAGCCCACCTCCCAGCAAAAGGCACTCTTCTGGTAGCCAAACCACAGAAACGAGTGACTACGCGTAGTAGTAGTGCCACACCTTTTTTGCCTTTCAAAGGAATTTGTGCAGATCTGAACACCACCACTTATACACAGACTCGTAGCACGCTACTGTCCGCAAGTGCCACCGTCAGCCTCGTCAACGCTTCAAAAATTGGCTACTTGTATAATACCATCTTCTGTAGGTCTGCCCTTTCATTACTGCCCGGTTTTTCCAGTTATCCCCTTTTTTGCATACTGACACTCGTATTGACATTAGCCTCTCTCTCTGCTGCTACTGCACTTAACCCAACCGCTACTTCTGCCACGTGCTGTCGACACGTTAGCTCATTCACAAATCTCACTCAACTTCAGGAACATGAGAGTCCAATTAAGCACATTGGAGAGTCTGTAAGGTGCTGTAATACGTGATGAGCTACAGCATAATGTCAGGCTGATAAAAACCGCTTCTGCATCTTTTATTGCAACACAACAAACTGAGCACCTACAGATGCCCAATATTTGCAATCAAACCAGGGCCTTGAAGCATAAAAGCATGGTTTTCATTAAAAGAGGCAGCACCAGCAGGCTAACCTGTCTGAATTATCTTAATTATTACTTGACCTTTCGGTTGAGGAGCCATGAAGTGGAAACAATAGTATTCACTACAAGTAGGGGATATTAACTCACCACCTTGGCTTTTTGCTTTTCCCTTTAGTTTCTCCAGTTTGATTTCTTCAAGTGTTTTTATTCCAAAATCTAAATTGTCCTCTGAAAACAGAAAATGGTTAATGAAGCTGAGGCCTAAAGGCACATGTTGAAGAGCACACACGCTCAAGCTTCTTACAGCTCAGAACCCTTCCAAAGTCTTCCAAATAAACCCTCTCAACACTCCTCACCAGTAAAAAAATCCATACAACGGATGGGTATTTTGGTAAGCAACTGGCACCCTTCTTCAACCCTCCTCCCATCCTGCAGAGTAAAACCTACCGTTTTAAGCGTTTTAATCCATCTACACGATATTAGATTCCTCTATCATTAGACATGGCTTCTTCCCACCGTGTTTGAAAGGACACATTTGCAGGCATTTAAACTCCACGCTGTGGCTCTATTTTGTTTGTTTTACAACAGTCAACAAGGAGGAGTTGACCTGTCTGACCCAAGGGACATACGACATTAGGAGAGAGGAATGAGCTCGTGGAAATAACTGACTCCATCCAGCTACCCGATGCTCTATCGTAGTTTTAGAACATATCGCTTTGGAGTTAATCGTCAAGTTCTCCTTCCAAGCCATCCTACTACAGCTGCTAGAATACCTTGCTTTGTATTAGCCCTGCCTTTCCTAGTGGAAATTATCCGCGATCCACTATGGGCTTCTGTTGCCCGTGGCTGGACAGGTGTTTTAGTTTCACCTCCATCTTCAGAAAGCTGCTCTGAACGTCCAAAATAAAACCTATTCAGTTATGGAGCAGGGATTATACAAGACGTTTCATGCTTATGCAGCTCGTACAATGACATTTCAGTCCACGGTTCATATTCTGTTCGTATTCTTAACTACAAGCAACTGTTTGTGGGAGGTTTTTTTAAACAGCTGTATTGACTTGACAGGCTCATATAAGCAAGAGCTATACCGGGGAAAAAGTACTGAAGACTCCAGACTCTGGTCCGTAGCTTTAAACACTACACAGTTCAGGCACTCTGTGAATTTATACATTCACCTCCAGTAGAAATGCCTTCAGTAAGGAAAAAGTACCCATCTTCATCATCATCTGCAGCATTGATTACAACTGGCTGGAGGATGTGTAGGACTTGGGACCTTTTCAGAGCTTTCCCCTTTCATCACCCCCCTCAGCTGCGGAGAGGGACTCCACTGGACAGAAAGTCTGTTTTGCTGCAGTGACGCCTGAGCCATTTTCACATCATCTTCTGCAGGCTCAGGTCGACTTGGAAGCGTAGCTAGAGGAAGACGAGGATCATCTCTCATTCGGCCATGTAAAACTTTCACCCCAACCTTGCACTCACTGTCTAGATGCGGTAGATAAGGTAGATAGCCCACCTGGCTGCTGAAGTCAGAGTTTCCTATTCCCCACCCCTACGAACACACTAGGAACAACGGCTTCCCTTCACACACTCATCTCACCACCCTACCCTCCAGAAAGGATGAAATGAAGGGAAAGCAACCTGAAGTGCAAAGGTCACACAAAGCACAGAGAAGCTGAGCAGCAAAGAAAAAATTAAATACCGGAATTACAGTCCCTTTAGCTGAGAGCCTGTGACTGCACACTTCTCCCTACACTCCTCAGTCAGCAGTTACTTGATGCCTTCTACGGCATTGTACCCACTCCTAAGTAATATTCAAAATTAATTCTTTAATGCTTAAAGGAAAAGGACCCAAGAAACTCACTTTTGCTTGGCGGGAAGAAGCGCCCACCAACATAGCGTCCTTTCGTGTGACGGAACGCGCAGTTGGATTTTTGACAGCCAGCTGGCTGATTCTCCCAGTAGCAAGGAACCTCACTGCGTTTTTTCTGAAGACAGAAAGAAAGAAAAGCTCATGGTAACACTCGCCTTAGCCTTGCTAAGAGACATAGTTACACGTCATGCCAGAGACAGGGCTATCGCAGTGCAGTGCGGAAACATCATTCCAAAGATGCAGTTTATCACCGAAAGCATTGCAGGGCAGATCGACAAAGTTTGCGTAAGCTGTAACTACTACATATTATCTAGCTTTCCTGTCATTCCGTTGGAGAAGATGGGGGCTCGCACACGTCAGTTCAGGGTGGTCTAAACTAAGACAATGTGCAAAATACTGGGATTATTCAGAGGGAAAAAATGCCTTAAATTGCCTAGCTTGAATCTATCTCAAGTTATCTTTCAGAGCCTTATTTCCTTCCCATCTTCTCCCTCCCCACCCTGTGCTACCCCAAGACGTCAGAACAACGCCAGCACCTAATACAAAAATGTCTTGCTGAGATATACCTAAGAAATTTATTTTTCTTCCCCCAACTTCCTCCCAGCCCCCTCCAAGTAACGGAAACCAGTATCATTTGAAAGCGAGTAAATCTATCACGTACAAGCACATTCAGTCTGCCGACAGCAAGGAAAAAGGCTTTCAGGGATTTAGCGGGAGAACACATCTTTAGGCAAACACTCACATCGACTTCCATGTGTCTGAATCTGCAGGTAGTCTTGAAACAGCGACCCTCCTGCCACAGCCTGCACACTCTCTCATTTCCCAGAGCAGCCGCACAGTGGCGGAAGGAACAGCTGTCTCCCTGTAACCAAAAGGAAACCCACAAAGAGGAAATTAAAACAGTACAGCCTCCAAAATTATCCATGCTAGTAGCACTGGAAGCAGAATCGAACGGCTTCTTAAGTTAACAGAAATCTGGATGCCTCCGCCCCCTCCTCTCCTAAAAACTCAACAAGAAACCCCAAAGCAAAAGAAGCCCAAACATACCTTGTCACAGGTGGAATAGACATAGAAGTAGCAGTCGTCCCCTTGCTTGGACATAATCAACACCGTCTGAGAACGAGCGCAGGTTCGAAGGCTTCGCTCTCAACAGGGACTTCCTCCAGTCCTGGCAAGAGCTGGCTTCGCTCTTTCTTGGACGGAAAGTCTCCTGACGGCTTGATCAGTCAAATCTTCTTTTTCAAAGTAACCCTAAAGAAAGGTATCAGTAAGTGAAAAAGAAGAAGCAGTCCTACTCCCTGGTCTAACCTTCCAGCTTGCTGACCTGCCTGTGTCCTGTACCAAAGACCAAGAAGGGAACAAAACTTTTTTGTTGCACCCCAACAAACGCACGAGAGGAGTACTAGTGCACCTACCTGTGGGTACTTGCGGGTTATAAAGCACAAAGTATTTCACTTGGGCAGTCTCTCTTGCTGCTCTACTTTGTGCCTTTAATCGCTTACAAAAATATTAAAGATGCTTAACGCCCCCCCCGTGTATTATTAGGACAGTCAGATCACAAGGAAGGCAGAGCACCAGGAACTGCGTGTTCTCATCCCCCTTGTCAATCCGTCAGCCTTACCCCAGCCGCAAACAGCTGCTGATGATTTACCTGCTGGTCACCGCACTCCACTAGGCTGACAGCGCCCTGGGTGTCACAAGTTACATAGAGAATGCTGCACTATGATGCGTATGCAAACCACCCATCATGTCGTCTGAAGCACAGGACAAGCTCTTGCTAACGCATCTCATTCTCTGGATGAGAATCTGGAGCCAAGTTGTCCAAAGCTGAAGCAGAACAGCCAGAATTTCCACTCTTTACCATTGTTTTAGTCAACTCTACCTGTTAAATACTGTCTGGACATACATACACATACCTGTTTATGCACACACCAAGAGCGAGGGATGATAAAGTCAGCAAGAGCGATAGTAAAGATTAGAATGTGGGGCTATTTGCCACAGCAGACTGCATAAAAAGTCTCTCATTTGGAGGGAACCGGCAAACCCAAAAGATCTACATAACAGTTTGATGAATGTGCCTTCAAGGCTGATGCTTTATAACACGAGTGATTTTGGGGTCAGCACACAAACAGGCATACCTACGTACACGCATACAGTATCAACGTTTCTATATGCACGAGCGTGCACAGCGTATGTTGCACGATACACGTAGCGAGAGCAACTCTCAGCCCTAATCGGACACGCGGAGTTGCAATCAATTAACAGCAGGGAGACAGCAGATCGAGGATACAGCAAGCTTTGAGAGGCAGGGAAATGCTTCCTTTGCAAGTGGCATGGCTGCGTGATCCCAAGAATTTGGAATTACTTTGATTTTTAGGAAAGAATTTGTTCTCTTTTTACATCAGAGCCAATGCTACAAGTTTGCCATCATACGCTGTTCTCTAATCCATAAATCCATCATCATGCATTGCAGCAAGATCACGGAAGGTTTGAAAAGATGCCTTAGGTCCAGTTCGACAGCTGATGATTTTTTGGTGCCTCCAGAGCTGAACCTGATCTTCCTTAGCCACAAGCAGGTTTTTTTGATGCGAAGTCAGATACTTTGATTCTTACTGTTCTAAAGATACTAAATGCCATAAAACCTGCAACCACACCAGATAAAGCTCAAATTCAAGCGGTTCTGACCCCTTTCATTCAGATGCTGCGCGTTTCTGTGCAAGTATTTCTGACTCTCTTGGACAAAACGGAATGAAATCGTTCTTACAAGTTAATAACAAAAGGTTGGAACCTTCTACTCACACAAACACTAGCGGATTTTCCAGGATTTTTTTTTTTTTTCTGGCAGGGGATTTTCCCAAGTCTGAAATAAAGAGAGGACGAGTTGGGTTCTCCTGTTAGTTACTGGGTTTTGACTGTTGGCAAAGGGAAGAAAAACAGTTGTTAAGTGCAAGGTTTCCTTCCCTTCTTCAGTATTGATGGGACTATTCACTTTTCACCCTTAGCACCTTCAAAAACAGACTCTTGTGTCCTACAGATTCCTACGCATCTCCTCCTAGAAATTACTGGATGTGTTGCTGATGCCATTGATAATTAAAGGAAATTTCAAGCACGACTGCTGCGGTTTGCACAAGCCAACTCTTAAATGGAAGGCCATTAAGGACCACTGCTTTGCCCAGCAGAGGCATTCCAACACAAATCAGGAGGAATTCACGGTCTAGAAGGTGCCATTTCTTTTCCCTAGGAAGTGAGACACACCTGTACAGTGCAACTTTACTATATCCACCACCATGCGGGGAACAAGAGAAATCCCCTCAGATCTAGCTCTTTTGAATGTCCAAGCAGCTCAGCATTTCGCTTGTCGCCTTCCATATTCCTGAGCGGGAGTACAACTGGACCCCTCCAGCCACCCGGGCTGCAGAAAAAGTGCAGCGCAGTCCATCCGTTGTTACACACATTTGAAAGACAAAGACTCGTCGCAGGCAGAGGCAGATTCTTTCTCCTTCACGTTCAACAAAGCCACCAGCTCAAGAAACAGCAGGAACCGAGACCTAGCCAGTATCCGCTCACTGGACTCCAAACTCAACACTCTCCACACGTTTCGTGCTTTAAAGCCTTGCTACGGGGAAGGCTCACGCAGCCAGGTTTCAGGCATCGCTCGGCTTACACAGACATACTGACATACCCAGCTCTTTCCTTGATTTTGGTTTGGAGTGAATTTCCTCTGCGTCGTCCGGCACCAAGTTCATATATTCATCAAAGCCCTAAAAATCAGCAACAAGAGCCTTCGCTGAGCTACGTGCCCTGCTCTAAACTTCAGCAACGACGACACAAGCTATCGTGAGCTGTGCTGACGTGGGCTGGACAATTAAGACTATCAATTGGAGAGGCACGAGGTATTTCCACCCCCCATGCTAGCTTTTCCTGGCAGGAAGAAACAGTTTTATGACTTTGAAGAACAACCAACAAAATACCCAATCCAAAGACATCCCGATACTCACAATGATGCAGCCTTCTAGCCGCATGTTCACTTGCTCATAAAGCCACACCTGGGTCCTGGACCTCTGCAAAACGATGGAGGGGGAGAGCACAACAGGAACATAAACCCTCCACACAACGTTGTCCTCTCCTTCTGCATTAAGAGGCAGTAACTCTCCCGCGTGGTTTCGGTTACGTCCTCGGTCATTTTTAAGGTGGTAGACTATTTCGGAAATCCTCTCTGCCTTCACTGGCGAACATGCAACAGCACAGGCTTTAAGACTGTCACGGAAAACAGCCCTGCACACCCGACTGCAAGAGCAAACGCCTCTTACAAAGGTAACTCCTTAAGGTGAGAAGGAAAAACGCCCAACTCGGAACTAGCTGTTCTTCTCACGGATCGCAACGACAGCAAGTTCTTCAGTTCAAGCGAGACCGGCTCCAAAAACCCCATCCTGAACTCGGAAAGACCCGCCCGGCGTGCCGCCCCGCTCCCCACACGGCTCGAAGGGCCCTGCGCAAGAAGCACCGGGACGCTCCTCTCACACGGGGCCGAAGCCGCGGCAGCCCGGCGGTACTCACGTTCTGCAGGTAGCGGAAGATGAGGTTCTGGAGCGGAGCGTTAAGGACGCCCCACAGACAGACCACGCACCCGCACCTTTCCTGCGCCAGGGTTCGGTAAAAACGCTGTTAACTGCTGTCATGGGGAACAGCTCAACTACCGGTGAAGGTGGAGGCAGCCAGGCTACGTTTCATACAGGACCTTCAGGAGAATACGAGCATAACAGGGAAGACTAAAATATTTACAGAAACCATGGCGTACACCAAACCCCATCTCCACGGACAGCGCCTAGGCCGGGGACAGCGAAGGCTGACGACAGAGCAGGAGGAGGGAAGCAGCGAGGGGGAAGCCTTCCTCGCCGGGCTCTCGCGCGCTCTTCCTCTCTCCCAAAGTCCACGACCGACCGACCCATGCTGGCAGAAGTCTCAGCGGGAGAAAGTCCTTTGGCAGGATAAAGCGTCGGCAGCTTGGGGCTGGGTGACCCTTCTGGAGCCGCAACAGCAGTTTGCTCAGTTTTGGTTTCAGACCTTTCCTCTAGGAACGAAGACAGCACAGTGGATTATCAAAGCACGCAAGTGTTTTCTTCCAAAGAGAAAGTATTGACAATCCACTCCCACAACCGATTTTTCCTCTGCCAGCAGCAAATGCCTGAGGGCCGCCCCACCTTCACAAATCCTCGTAGGAAGAGAAGAGACTCAAGTTCTTCAAAAATTTAAGACAATGATTCAAAAGGTAGCTGCTAGGGAAAACGATCCCTGGTGGCAGGGTACACAATAGACCCCAGTCTCAGCTCTCTTCTGCAGGGTCACAAATTCAGACCGCATGTCTGACCAGCAGGGAAGTTTAGGACAACTGCCTGCACATACTCCCGATGTCTACCAGTTCACCTGTGCTTTAAGACTCCTTGCAAAGCCTCAGCTAGAAAAAGAATCACCTCTGGGTAGCCAACAAAATAATCAGTTTCAATTTCTTTCTTTCTTTATTTTCAGCCGTCAATCAATTCACCAATTTCCATGAAGAAGTCCTCCTCATCATTCTCTGGGTCCATGTCAATTTTGTCTTCCTGTTTGCCTCCTGAGGTTTCCCAAGGGAACTTCTCAAAGTTGTCTTCTACAGAGAAGGTGGCTTCCCAGGCCCCTGAGAAGCTCAACCGGCGTTTCTTTACGGCTACTTGTGAGGAAGCTGAGGTCGAGCTTGAGGCCTCTGACTGTGCCACAGAGTCTGCCTGGCTTCCAATGTGCAGTTCAGGACTGGGAAGAACAAGAAAGAGAGCAAATCAGTGGATGGCATTCCTTAAGCAGAGAGATGTTTTCTGCAAACCAGCTCTTAAAATGGTAGTTAATCCCTCCTACACCTCAGCCTTACGCAGGGATTGTTATTCAATTAACCTGGGGCTACTTCTAGAGTCCAATGTATCAGCAGGTACATTTTGCAGTTTGGGGATTTATCCGCGAAGACACAGCACCTGGGGTCTGGCCAAGAAGGTTCCATTTTTGTCGCCAGAGACACTTTGCCACCTTTGCTAATTTGACTGCAAAAATGTTACCAAGTCAACCTCTGCAGGCGTTCAGAAAACCCAAGAAGCCACTGAAAAGCTGTACCAACTTGCAGCGTTTTCAGACAACAATCTAGATAAGCAGTCCAGCCAGCTGCTAGAAACTTATTATTTCAGACAAATTTTTCCTCTGCTGGATTTTGGCATGATTTATCTCAAAACTCTAATTTTTCCATGTGTGAAAAAAAAAAACAACTTAGTTTCACCTGAAAGGCACACTGATCAAGAAAAAGAACAAGCTGTGGTTGTTACCTGGTTTGGGGTTTTCCTCTCCCGCGTCTGGAGAAGAGGCTGCCCTGTGGAAAAGCCGGAACAACAGCCTAGGAAGAAGCAAGATGGCTTTTAGGATACACAGGTCAAAGACTGCGTTGCAGATTCTTCCTCCGCTGCTTCTCCTCTGGCATTGCTGAGCCTTAACCAAAACACAGAGCCAGGGCACACCTGAAGAAAAGTTAGCATTCCCTTAAAGTTTACTAACGATCTTGGGTCTTTTTAAAGAACGCAGCATTAAGGGACGTAGCAGAGCATTATGGAAACACTGCCATTCACCTGGTGAAAAGCAGAAAGGTACTACAAGCGTCCTGTCGACCGCTTCTGGATTTAAAAGGGAACGGAGACCCGTAGAACATTTCAGTCTTCCATCTTTTCTCCAAGAGGAGGCTACAACTTGGGCATAAATTTTACTGGGGACCCACTACTGCCCCAGCCGCTCTCCTTACCACAGCTGCTTTTTTAGCTGAAGGCTCCTTCCCGTCGCCACCAGTGGCACTCAATGGCTTCACAGCCGCCACGGCAGACGGATGGCTCTCGGCTGCCTTACGTTTCAGTGGCTGCTTTGTGGGGAAGGTGGCTTTCCCATCCAAAGGCTTCAGGCACCCCTGCCGTGTGGCTAGAGTAAAAGGAAGAGAGAACTGATACCGTCTTGCTTTGCCTCAGGAAAAAAACCAACAACAAACAAACAGGTTCTCAAACAGCGCCACAACCCTTCTGGTTAAAAGTATTTAGCCAGCACAATTACACTGCCATTTCCCAGATTCTCAGCAGTATTTTCCACACCGTAAACTCTGTTTACCAACAAGCCATAAGAAGGAGCAAAGAAATTACAAAAAGGAGCCAGAGTTACAACGTGAAAATTGTCACCCTCTGCCTTTCTTTCAAAGCATGACCTAAAGTAACTCTTTCACATACACTCAACACTTACTTTCAGCTAACCATTCCAGAAGTCGAGCTGTCCGTTCTTCTGCTGATAGGGCAGCACCCTTTCCGGGGCTTTCAACCCCATCTCCCGGAGATTTCACCAATATCCTCTTTGGAAGCTGATAAGCTGACCCTGAAACCACACTGGATTCAGGACTCCCTGATGCTGCAGTTTTACCCTTGATTGCCTGTTCAATAGGAGATGGCACAGCAGCTGCTTCCTTCTGAAGCTTCTCTTCTTGGCGTTGCTTCAGTTGCCGCTTCTCCCACATTATCTCTTCAAGGCTCTTCACTTCAACTTTAGAATTAGTTGCACTCTGATCAGAGGGCTGGAAGGAAACAAAAGAAGAGGACTAAGAGGACAAAAATCTATGGAGATTTCATTAAGAAAATCTCAGTAGCAATCCCTCCGAAATAGCTCCATGTGGAACAGAGCATGTTAATACCATTCAGAGCTGACATTTTTCCCCAGAAAACGTTGCCTGTAACCTGTCACAAGGTCCATGCTTTGCTATGGAAACAGTTTCAAAAGCCTACAATTCCCAACACAGCAAGCTTCTTCAATAGAGCAGAAGACTCTAGCTGTAATCTATTACATTCTTTTTCAGCAACAGGAAGCCATACAAGCTCCCCCAAGACAGCATTCCCTGACAGACTGGTTTCCTCTAATACAAACCTCCAGCCTTTTCTATTAAAGTTCTTTGCCCAGGATTTTAAGATCTCCTTCTTCCAGTCTCACAGATAAAGTCACGGAGAAGAAAAACATTAACCTCGAAGATTTTATCTGGTGCTAATAGGGTTTCTTATTCACTGTCAGGTATAACAAGATTAAGTCAAAGCTTGGCGTTTAACACGTTGTCTGGAAATGCTATTCAAAGTAGTGACAGGACTTGCGACAGCACTGCAGCGCTTACCAAATGCAGAAAGGTAGGAACACCCTCCAACTGGGAGCATGCAGCCAGTTACAAACAAAACATAACAAAATGTATCAAAAACTGTATGAACAGATAGATGTATGTCTTCACAAAGGACTCACCTCTGCAGGTGCAGAGACAGCTTTGGGAAAAGGCTTGCTCAATTCCACTACCATCTTTTCTTCTCTTCCAGGTGCTTCAAAACAAGCAAAAAAACCCCAAAACAAAACATCATCATTTTGTCAACAGCAGAAATAAAGAATCCTGGCTACCTCTGTTTCCTTGCTGTGTTTATTTCCTCACGTCTAATAATGGGACAGAGGGAAAGGCTACAGTAAGCAATCCCTGCACCGTTCGAGCTCTCTTTCCCTCAATCGCACTATTCTCTTTTTACGTGGCTTATATAATCTTAACGATATCTTTACTGCTCTGCCAATTTTGACAAAAAATGGCCCTCACATTAAGAAGTTGATACATGCTTTGCAAACATAGATACATCAATAACTGAATTAAACAACACATATGCCAAAGAGGAAGGTAAGCCTGGATTCAGCCCAGGGAAGATCCCATACCACAAGCGGATGGCAGAAAAAACAGAAGCAAGAAACTAGGCTACAAAGCTCCTCAGTGGAAGAATTTTCCAGTGGGAAATACAGAAAGCTATCACGTGATTCATGGAAAATAATATGGTTGCATATTCTGGCACTTCCTTGCCTTCTGACTTTGTAGCCTTAAACTCTTCTACCCTCTACGATATGCAGAAGGAAAAAGCAAAGCAAAACCTCAGCAAACTGAATTTGCTTGACAGGGGAAGCGCTTCACCAGGGCAGGTATCAAATCACCTTATTACCTATTAGCTTTGTGATCTGTAACAACCTCCTCCCTGTCGCGGCAGGTTCAGGTTGTGCTGGTGGAGCTGGCACTTTTCCTCCACTCTGCTGCATCCGCAGAGCTTTCTCCCGCTTGATTTCTTCCAAGGTTTTAACGTGCACTTCTCCTGCTGGCTTGGCTTTACGTGCCGGCTCTGCCGGGCGCGCTTGGCTGAGCACAGACGGAGCAAGTACGCTCCGCTTCTTGGGATTGCTCTCAACTTTTGTCTTGGTAGGAAACTCTTTTGGTTTTTGCTTCTCTCGTTCCAATCGCTTGTGGGTTTTTTCAGCCAGGGAGCCTGAGAAAGTTTTGACGTGAACTGCAGGGGAAGGTCTTGCCCCCAAGCTGGGATCTTCTGTTTTACAACGTCCTTCAGTCTGGGGTTTCACTTGAGGTTCTCCTCGTCTCTGATTAGCGCTCTCAAGTCGAATTTCCTCCAGTGTTTTCACACGGAACTCTCCTGCCGGCTTAGCAGCCTTCTCTGTCATCATCAAAAAAAAAAGAGAAGCACCAACATTTAAGGAGAGTCCAGCAATATTTAAAGTCTCCAAAATCTGTCACAGTACTAAGGAAAACTAGGTTTGCGTGATCCCAAGAATGCATCTTAGGACAGCACCATTCTGCACGGTATTCTCCCTTAAGCCACTTGTATTTGGAAAACTAGTGCTATCCGGAGAGAGTGGCGACACAAAAAGCATTAGTCTATTTTATTTTGTTACTTTCTCAGACCGCTGTCTCTCTGTTCACATCTCAAACTCCTGCTCCTGGCAGTGCTTCTGTCCTACTTGTGTGTAAACTTACTGCAGCTTCTGACGGTTCACAGCAGTTTTCAAGCGGAAACCTTGATGAGGCAGGAGTGGACAACACCCCCCCCTAGAGCCAGATCTCTGACAGTGGCTAAACAGGACAGCTTCAGCACTCGAGCAAGAGGAATCAGGCAGGTTTCTTTAAATTAACTTTTAGGGCTGTAGGAAAGCTCACGGAAAGACAAAAGGGGAAGGCATACACTGGGAAGCCAGTTCGTACCTGTCTCTGTACGGCTCTGTTCAGAGGGCAGTCCTAGCCTCTCCTTCAGGGACCTGGGGACTTGAACTACAAGAGAGAACAGAAAAAGTTCGGCAGACTGCATAAATCTCCATTTGCTGTTCACGTTTCACAATGAGAGCCATCACTTCACTGGGATTCAGAGCTACCTTGAGCCCTCAACCAACACGCAAAAAGAACCACTAGAAGAAAGGACAAACAGCGAACCTAAACACAAAATCTGGGCATCAAATCCAGACGTCTGCTTAGTAGCTGCACCTCTCTTTGGTGCTTTGGCAGCATTCTCCAGAACCTCTATCTTCTTCCCCAGCCTGTCAGCAAGGTTGCGCTTTAACGGAAGGACACTTCTACCAGCTTCAGAAAGAGAGAAAACAAGCAATGCTTGAAGAACGTTTCTCTGGAGGAGGATTTTAGAACAGTCAGCCACAAACTTCAATGCTTCCAGGGATCTTTTCTTAGATTTGCCTTTCAGCTGCTAACCACATTTGCCACTTCTGCCGCCAATACACACCTCTGCCAAAATGTATTTTCCTCCGGCACGCAGCAAAATTACCCCTAAACACAGTCACGTTTAGACGAGGGCACCCGAACAACGGCTCACAAAAAGCTCTTACCCATGGAGGCTTTCCGTTTTCCCATCCTCTCGCCAAGATTCACTTCAATCACAGGCTCCTCCCCTAAACCAAAGACTAATCTCTTCGCTGCACAGAAACCAGTAGCCACTAAGAGCATTCTCCTTCTAGCCCACCTCCCAGCAAAAGGCACTCTTCTGGTAGCCAAACCACAGAAACGAGTGACTACGCGTAGTAGTAGTGCCACACCTTTTTTGCCTTTCAAAGGAATTTGTGCAGATCTGAACACCACCACTTATACACAGACTCGTAGCACGCTACTGTCCGCAAGTGCCACCGTCAGCCTCGTCAACGCTTCAAAAATTGGCTACTTGTATAATACCATCTTCTATAGGTCTGCCCTTTCATTACTGCCCGGTTTTTCCAGTTATCCCCTTTTTTGCATACTGACACTCGTATTGACATTAGCCTCTCTCTCTGCTGCTACTGCACTTAACCCAACCGCTACTTCTGCCACGTGCTGTCGACACGTTAGCTCATTCACAAATCTCACTCAACTTCAGGAACATGAGAGTCCAATTAAGCACATTGGAGAGTCTGTAAGGTGCTGTAATACGTGATGAGCTACAGCATAATGTCAGGCTGATAAAAACCGCTTCTGCATCTTTTATTGCAACACAACAAACTGAGCACCTACAGATGCCCAATATTTGCAATCAAACCAGGGCCTTGAAGCATAAAAGCATGGTTTTCATTAAAAGAGGCAGCACCAGCAGGCTAACCTGTCTGAATTATCTTAATTATTACTTGACCTTTCGGTTGAGGAGCCATGAAGTGGAAACAATAGTATTCACTACAAGTAGGGGATATTAACTCACCACCTTGGCTTTTTGCTTTTCCCTTTAGTTTCTCCAGTTTGATTTCTTCAAGTGTTTTTATTCCAAAATCTAAATTGTCCTCTGAAAACAGAAAATGGTTAATGAAGCTGAGGCCTAAAGGCACATGTTGAAGAGCACACACGCTCAAGCTTCTTACAGCTCAGAACCCTTCCAAAGTCTTCCAAATAAACCCTCTCAACACTCCTCACCAGTAAAAAAATCCATACAACGGATGGGTATTTTGGTAAGCAACTGGCACCCTTCTTCAACCCTCCTCCCATCCTGCAGAGTAAAACCTACCGTTTTAAGCGTTTTAATCCATCTACACGATATTAGGTTCCTCTATCATTAGACATGGCTTCTTCCCACCGTGTTTGAAAGGACACATTTGCAGGCATTTAAACTCCACGCTGTGGCTCTATTTTGTTTGTTTTACAACAGTCAACAAGGAGGAGTTGACCTGTCTGACCCAAGGGACATACGACATTAGGAGAGAGGAATGAGCTCGTGGAAATAACTGACTCCATCCAGCTACCCGATGCTCTATCGTAGTTTTAGAACATATCGCTTTGGAGTTAATCGTCAAGTTCTCCTTCCAAGCCATCCTACTACAGTTGCTAGAATACCTTGCTTTGTATTAGCACTGCCTTTCCTAGTGGAAATTATCCGCGTTCCACTATGGGCTTCTGTTGCCCGTGGCTGGACAGGTGTTTTAGTTTCACCTCCATCTTCAGAAAGCTGCTCTGAAAGTCCAAAATAAAACCTATTCAGTTATGGAGCAGGGATTATACAAGACATTTCATGCTTATGCAGCTCGTACAATGACATTTCAGTCCACGGTTCATATTCTGTTCGTATTCTTAACTACAAGCAACTGTTTGTGGGAGGTTTTTTTAAACAGCTGTATTGACTTGACAGGCTCATATAAGCAAGAGCTATACCGGGGAAAAAGTATTGAAGACTCCAGACTCTGGTCCGTAGCTTTAAACACTACACAGTTCAGGCACTCTGTGAATTTATACATTCACCTCCAGTAGAAATGCCTTCAGTAAGGAAAAAGTACCCATCTTCATCATCATCTGCAGCATTGATTACAACTGGCTGGAGGATGTGTAGGACTTGGGACCTTTTCAGAGCTTTCCCCTTTCATCACCCCCCTCAGCTGCGGAGAGGGACTCCACTGGACAGAAAGTCTGTTTTGCTGCAGTGACGCCTGAGCCATTTTCACATCATCTTCTGCAGGCTCAGGTCGACTTGGAAGCGTAGCTAGAGGAAGACGAGGATCATCTCTCATTCGGCCATGTAAAACTTTCACCCCAACCTTGCACTCACTGTCTAGATACGGTAGATACCATAGATAACCCACCTGGCTGCTCAAGTCAGAGTTTCCTATTCCCCACCCCTACGAACACACTAGGAACAACAACTTCCCTTCACACACTCATCTCACCACCCTACCCTCCAGAAAGGATGAAATGAAGGGAAAGCAACCTGAAGTGCAAAGGTCACACAAAGCACAGAGAAGCTGAGCAGCAAAGAAAAAATTAAATACCGGAATTACAGTCCCTTTAGCTGAGAGCCTGTGACTGCACACTTCTCCCTACACTCCTCAGTCAGCAGTTACTTGATGCCTTCTACGGCATTGTACCCACTCCTAAGTAATATTCAAAATTAATTCTTTAATGCTTAAAGGAAAAGGACCCAAGAAACTCACTTTTGCTTGGCGGGAAGAAGCGCCCACCAACATAGCGTCCTTTCGTGTGATGGAACGCGCAGTTGGAGTTTTGACAGCCAGCTGGCTGATTCTCCCAGTAGCAAGGAATCTCGCTGCATTTTTTCTGAAGACAGAAAGAAAGAAAAGCTCATGGTAACACTCGCCTTAGCCTTGCTAAGAGACATAGTTACACGTCATGCCAGAGACAGGGCTATTGCAATGCAGTGCGGAAACATCATTCCAAAGGGCAGTTTTATCACTGAAAGCATTGCAGGGCAGATCGACAAAGTTTGCGCAAGCTGTAACTACTACACATTATCTAGCTTTCCTGTCATTCCGTTGGAGAAGATGGGGGCTCGCACACGTCAGTTCAGGGTGGTCTAAACTAAGACAATGTGCAAAATACTGGGATTATTCAGAGGGAAAAAATGCCTTAAATTGCCTAGCTTGAATCTATCTCAAGTTATCTTTCAGAGCCTTATTTCCTTCCCATCTTCTCCCTCCCCACCCTGTGCTACCCCAAGACGTCAGAACAACGCCAGCACCTAATACAAAAATGTCTTGCTGAGATATACCTAAGAAATTGATTTTTCTTCCCCCAACTTCCTCCCAGCCCCCTCCAAGTAACGGAAACCAGTATCGTTTGAAAGCGAGTAAATCTATCACGTACAAGCACATTCAGTCTGCCGACAGCAAGGAAAAAGGCTTTCAGGGATTTAGCGGGAGAACACATCTTTAGGCAAACACTCACATCGACTTCCATGTGTCTGAATCTGCAGGTAGTCTTGAAACAGCGACCCTCCTGCCACAGCCTGCACACTCTCTCATTTCCCAGAGCAGCCGCACAGTGGCGGAAGGAACAGCTGTCTCCCTGTAACCAAAAGGAAACCCACAAAGAGGAAATTAAAACAGTACAGCCTCCAAAATTATCCATGCTAGTAGCACTGGAAGCAGAATCGAACGGCTTCTTAAGTTAACAGAAATCTGGATGCCTCCGCCCCCTCCTCTCCTAAAAACTCAACAAGAAACCCCAAAGCAAAAGAAGCCCAAACATACCTTGTCACAGGTGGAATAGACATAGAAGTAGCAGTCGTCCCCTTGCTTGGACATAATCGACACTGTCTGAGAACGAGCGCAGGTTCGAAGGCTTCGCTCTCAACAGGGACTTCCTCCAGTCCTGGCAAGAGCTGGCTTCGCTCTTTCTTGGACGGAAAGTCTCCTGACGGCTTGATCGGTCAAATCTTCTTTTTCAAAGTAACCCTAAAGAAAGGTATCAGTAAGTGAAAGAGAAGAAACAGTCCTACTCCCTGGTCTAACCTTCCAGCTTGCTGACCTGCCTGTGTCCTGTACCAAAGACCAAGAAGGGAACAAAACTTTTTTGTTGCACCCCAACAAACGCACGAGAGGAGTACTAGTGCACCTACCTGTGGGTACTTGCGGGTTATAAAGCACAAAGTATTTCACTTGGGCAGTCTCTCTTGCTGCTCTACTTTGTGCCTTTAATCGCTTACAAAAATATTAAAGATGCTTAACGCCCCCCCCGTGTATTATTAGGACAGTCAGATCACAAGGAAGGCAGAGCACCAGGAACTACGTGTTCTCATCCCCCTTGTCAATCCGTCAGCCTTACCCCAGCCGCAAACAGCTGCTGATGATTTACCTGCTGGTCACCGCACTCCACTAGGCTGACAGCGCCCTGGGTGTCACAAGTTACATAGAGAATGCTGCACTATGATGCGTATGCAAACCACCCATCATGTCGTCTGAAGCACAGGACAAGCTCTTGCTAACGCATCTCATTCTCTGGATGAGAATCTGGAGCCAAGTTGTCCAAAGCTGAAGCAGAACAGCCAGAATTTCCACTCTTTACCGTTGTTTTAGTCAACTCTACCTGTTAAATACTGTCTGGACATACATACACATACCTGTTTATGCACACACCAAGAGCGAGGGATGATAAAGTCAGCAAGAGCGATAGTAAAGATTAGAATGTGGGGCTATTTGCCACAGCAGACTGCATAAAAAGTCTCTCATTTGGAGGGATCTGGCAAAACCAAAAGATCTACATAACAGTTTGATGAATGTGCCTTCAAGGCTGATGCTTTATAACACGAGTGATTTTGGGGTCAGCACACAAACAGGCATACCTACGTACACGCATACAGTATCAACGTTTCTATATGCACGAGCGTGCACAGCGTATGTTGCACGATACACGTAGCGAGAGCAACTCTCAGCCCTAATCGGACACGCGGAGTTGCAATCAATTAACAGCAGGGAGACAGCAGATCGAGGACACAGCAAGCTTTGAGAGGCAGGGAAATGCTTCCTTTGCAAGTGGCATGGCTGCGTGATCCCAAGAATTTGGAATTACTTTGATTTTTAGGAAAGAATTTGTTCTCTTTTTACATCAGAGCCAATGCTACAAGTTTGCCATCATACGCTGTTCTCTAATCCATAAATCCATCATCATGCATTGCAGCAAGATCACGGAAGGTTTGAAAAGATGCCTTAGGTCCAGTTCGACAGCTGATGATTTTTTGGTGCCTCCAGAGCTGAACCTGATCTTCCTTAGCCACAAGCAGGTTTTTTTGATGCGAAGTCAGATACTTTGATTCTTACTGTTCTAAAGATACTAAATGCCATAAAACCTGCAACCACACCAGATAAAGCTCAAATTCAAGCAGTTCTGACCCCTTTCATTCAGATGCTGCGCGTTTCTGTGCAAGTATTTCTGACTCTCTTGGACAAAACGGAATGAAATCGTTCTTACAAGTTAATAACAAAAGGTTGGAACCTTCTACTCACACAAACACTAGCGGATTTTCCAGGATTTTTTTTTTTTTTCTGGCAGGGGATTTTCCCAAGTCTGAAATAAAGAGAGGACGAGTTGGGTTCTCCTGTTAGTTACTGGGTTTTGACTGTTGGCAAAGGGAAGAAAAACAGTTGTTAAGTGCAAGGTTTCCTTCCCTTCTTCAGTATTGATGGGACTATTCACTTTTCACCCTTAGCACCTTCAAAAACAGACTCTTGTGTCATATAGATTCCTACGCATCTCCTCCTAGAAATTACTGGATGTGTTGCTGATGCCATTGATAATTAAAGGAAATTTCAAGCACGATTGCTGCGGTTTGCACAAGCCAACTCTTAAATGGAAGGCCATTAAGGACCACTGCTTTGCCCAGCAGAGGCATTCCAACACAAATCAGGAGGAATTCACGGTCTAGAAGGTGCCATTTCTTTTCCCTAGGAAGTGAGACACACCTGTACAGTGCAACTTTACTATATCCACCACCATGCGGGGAACAAGAGAAATCCCCTCAGATCTAGCTCTTTTGAATGTCCAAGCAGCTCAGCATTTCGCTTGTCGCCTTCCATATTCCTGAGCAGGAGTACAACTGGACCCCTCCAGCCACCCGGGCTGCAGAAAAAGTGCAGCGCAGTCCATCCGTTGTTACACACATTTGAAAGACAAAGACTCGTCGCAGGCAGAGGCAGATTCTTTCTCCTTCACGTTCAACAAAGCCACCAGCTCAAGAAACAGCAGGAACCGAGACCTAGCCAGTATCCGCTCACTGGACTCCAAACTCAACACTCTCCACACGTTTCGTGCTTTAAAGCCTTGCTACGGGGAAGGCTCACGCAGCCAGGTTTCAGGCATCGCTCGGCTTACACAGACATACTGACATACCCAGCTCTTTCCTTGATTTTGGTTTGGAGTGAATTTCCTCTGCGTCGTCAGGCACCAAGTTCATATATTCATCAAAGCCCTAAAAATCAGCAACAAGAGCCTTCGCTGAGCTACGTGCCCTGCTCTAAACTTCAGCAACAACGACACAAGCTATCGTGAGCTGTGCTGACGTGGGCTGGACAATTAAGACTATCAATTGGAGAGGCACGAGGTATTTCCACCCCCCATGCTAGCTTTTCCTGACAGGAAGAAACAGTTTTATGACTTTGAAGAACAACCAACAAAATACCCAATCCAAAGACATCCCGATACTCACAATGATGCAGCCTTCTAGCCGCATGTTCACTTGCTCATAAAGCCACACCTGGATCCTGGACCTCTGCAAAACGATGGAGGGGGAGAGCACAACAGGAACATAAACCCTCCACACAATGTTGTCCTCTCCTTCTGCATTAAGAGGCAGTAACTCTCCCGCGTGGTTTCGGTTACATCCACGGTCATTTTTAAGGTGGTAGACTATTTCGGAAATCCTCTCTGCCTTCACTGGCGAACACGCAACAGCACAGGCTTTAAGACTGTCACGGAAAACAGCCCTGCACACCCGACTGCAAGAGCAAACGCCTCTTACAAAGGTAACTCCTTAAGGTGAGAAGGAAAAACGCCCAACTCGGAACTAGCTGTTCTTCTCACGGATTGCAACGACAGCAAGTTCTTCAGTTCAAGCGAGACCGGCTCCAAAAACCCCATCCTGAACTCTCAAAGACCCGCCCGGCGTGCCGCCCCGCTCCCCACACGGCTCAAAGGGCCCTGCGCAAGAAGCACCGGGATGTTCCTCTCACACGGGGCCGAAGCCGCGGCAGCCCGGCGGTACTCACGTTCTGCAGGTAGTGGAAGATGACGTTCTGGAGCGGAGCGTTAAGGACGCCCCACAGACAGACCACGCACCCGCACCTTTCCTGCGCCAGGGTTCGGTAAAAACGCTGTTAACTGCTGTCATGGGGAACAGCTCAACTACCGGTGAAGGCGGAGGCGGCCAGGCTACGTTTCATACAGGACCTTCAGGAGAATATGAGCGTAAAGACTAAAATATTTACAGAAACCATGGCGTACACCAAACCCCATCTCCACGGACAGCGCCTAGGCCGGGGACAGCGAAGGCTGACGACAGAGCAGGAGGAGGGAAGCAGCGAGGGGGAAGCCTTCCTCGCCGGGCTCTCGCGCGCTCTTCCTCTCTCCCAAAGTCCACGACCGACCGACCCATGCTGGCAGAAGTCTCAGCGGGAGAAAGTCCTTTGGCAGGATAAAGCGTCGGCAGCTTGGGGCTGGGTGACCCTTCTGGAGCCGCAACAGCAGTTTGCTCAGTTTTGGTTTCAGACCTTTCCTCTAGGAACGAAGACAGCACAGTGGATTATCAAAGCACGCAAGTGTTTTCTTCCAAAGAGAAAGTATTGACAATCCACTCCCACAACCGATTCTTCCTCTGCCAGCAGCAAATGCCTGAGGGCCGCCCCACCTTCACAAATCCTCGTAGGAAGAGAAGAGACTCAAGTTCTTCAAAAATTTAAGACAATGATTCAAAAGGTAGCTGCTAGGGAAAACGATCCCTGGTGGCAGGGTACACAATAGACCCCAGTCTCAGCTGTCTTCTGCAGGGTCACAAATTCAGACCGCATGTCTGACCAGCAGGGAAGTTTAGGACAACTGCCTGCACATACTCCCGATGTCTACCAGTTCACCTGTGCTTTAAGACTCCTTGCAAAGCCTCAGCTAGAAAAAGAATCACCTCTGGGTAGCCAACAAAATAATCAGTTTCAATTTCTTTCTTTCTTTATTTTAAGCCTTAAGACTATGCGCTTCAGATGTCCAGCATTTCAGCAAGTTCCATGAGGAGCTCATCCTCATCCTTCTCTGGGTCCGGGTCAATTATCTCTTCCAGTTTGCCTCCCGAGATCTCCCAAAGAAACTGCTCAAAGTCGTCTTCCGCAGAGAAGGCTGCTTCCCAGGCCCCTGTGGAGCTCAACCCGTCCGTCTTTACTGCTACTCGTGAGGAAGCTGAGGTCGAGCTTGAGACCTCTGACGGTGCCACAGAGTCTGCCAGGCTTCCAGTATGCAGTTCAGGACTGGGAAGAACAAGAAAGAGAGCAAATCAGTGGATGGCATTCCTTAAGCAGAGAGATGTTTTCTGCAAACCAGCTCTTAAAATGGTAGTTAATCCCTCCTACACCTCAGCCTTACGCAGGGATTGTTATTCAATTAACCTGGGGCTACTTCTAGAGTCCAATGTATCAGCAGGTACATTTTGCAGTTTGGGGATTTATCCGCGAAGACACAGCACCTGGGGTCTGGCCAAGAAGGTTCCATTTTTGTCGCCAGAGACACTTTGCCACCTTTGCTAATTTGACTGCAAAAATGTTACCAAGTCAACCTCTGCAGGCGTTCAGAAAACCCAAGAAGCCACTGAAAAGCTGTACCAACTTGCAGCGTTTTCAGACAACAATCTAGATAAGCAGTCCAGCCAGCTGCTAGAAACTTATTATTTCAGACAAATTTTTCCTCTGCTGGATTTTGGCATGATTTATCTCAAAACTCTAATTTTTCCATGTGTGAAAAAAAAAAACAACTTAGTTTCACCTGAAAGGCACACTGATCAAGAAAAAGAACAAGCTGTGGTTGTTACCTGGTTTGGGGTTTTCCTCTCCCGCGTCTGGAGAAGAGGCTGCCCTCTGGAAAAGCCGGAACAACAGCCTAGGAAGAAGCAAGATGGTTTTTAGGATACACAGGTCAAAGACTGCTTTGCAGATTCTTCCTCCGCTGCTTCTCCTCTGGCATTGCTGAGCCTTAACCAAAACACAGAGCCAGGGCACACCTGAAGAAAAGTTAGCATTCCCTTAAAGTTTACTAACGATCTTGGGTCTTTTTAAAGAACGCAGCATTAAGGGACGTAGCAGAGCATTATGGAAACACTGCCATTCACCTGGTGAAAAGCAGAAAGGTACTACAAGCATCCTGTTGACCGCTTCTAGATTTAAAAGGGAACGGAGACCCGTAGAACATTTCAGTCTTCCATCTTTTCTCCAAGAGGAGGCTACAACTTGGGCATAAATTTTACTAGGGACCCACTACTGCCCCAGCCGCTCTCCTTACCACAGCTGCTTTTTTAGCTGAAGGCTCCTTCCCGGCGCCACCAGTGGCACTCGGTGGCTTCACAGCCACCACGGCAGACGGATGACTCTCAGCTGCCTTACGTTTCAGTGGCTGCTTTCTGGGGAAGGTGGCTTTCCCATCCAAAGGCTTCAGGCACACCTTCGGTTTCGCTAGAGTAAAAGGAAGAGAGAACTGATACCGTCTTGCTCTGCCTCAGGAAAAAAACCCAGCAAACAAACAGGTTCTCTTCAAAGCACCCCAATCCTTCCAGTTAAAAGTGTATTTAGCCAGCAGCTAAACAGGACAGCTTCAGCACTCGAGCAAGAGGAATCAGGCAGGCTTTTTTAAATTAACTTTTAGGGCTGTAGGAAAGCTCACGGAAAGACAAAAGGGGAAGGCATACACTGGGAAGCCAGTTCGTACCTGTCTCTGTACGGCTCTGTTCAGAGGGCAGTCCTAGCCTCTCCTTCAGGGACCTGGGGACTTGAACTACAAGAGAGAACAGAAAAAGTTCGGCAGACTGCATAAATCTCCATTTGCTGTTCACGTTTCACAATGAGAGCCATCACTTCACTGGGATTCAGAGCTACCTTGAGCCCTCAACCAACACGCAAAAAGAACCACTAGAAGAAAGGACAAACAGCAAACCTAAACACAAAATCTGGGCATCAAATCCAGATGTCTGCTTAGTAGCTGCACCTCTCTTTGGTGCTTTGGCAGCATTCTCCAGAACCTCTATCTTCTTCCCCAGCCTGTCAGCAAGGTTGCGCTTTAACGGAAGGACACTTCTACCAGCTTCAGAAAGAGAGAAAACAAGCAATGCTTGAAGAACGTTTCTCTGGAGGAGGATTTTAGAACAGTCAGCCACAAACTTCAATGCTTCCAGGGATCTTTTCTTAGATTTGCCTTTCAGCTGCTAACCACATTTGCCACTTCTGCCGCCAATACACACCTCTGCCAAAATGTATTTTCCTCCGGCACGCAGCAAAATTACCCCTAAACACAGTCACGTTTAGACGAGGGCACCCGAACAACGGCTCACAAAAAGCTCTTACCCATGGAGGCTTTCCGTTTTCCCATCCTCTCGCCAAGATTCACTTCAATCACAGGCTCCTCCCCTAAACCAAAGACTAATCTCTTCGCTGCACAGAAACCAGTAGCCACTAAGAGCATTCTCCTTCTAGCCCACCTCCCAGCAAAAGGCACTCTTCTGGTAGCCAAACCACAGAAACGAGTGACTACGCGTAGTAGTAGTGCCACACCTTTTTTGCCTTTCAAAGGAATTTGTGCAGATCTGAACACCACCACTTATACACAGACTCGTAGCACGCTACTGTCCGCAAGTGCCACCGTCAGCCTCGTCAACGCTTCAAAAATTGGCTACTTGTATAATACCATCTTCTATAGGTCTGCCCTTTCATTACTGCCCGGTTTTTCCAGTTATCCCCTTTTTTGCATACTGACACTCGTATTGACATTAGCCTCTCTCTCTGCTGCTACTGCACTTAACCCAACCGCTACTTCTGCCACGTGCTGTCGACACGTTAGCTCATTCACAAATCTCACTCAACTTCAGGAACATGAGAGTCCAATTAAGCACATTGGAGAGTCTGTAAGGTGCTGTAATACGTGATGAGCTACAGCATAATGTCAGGCTGATAAAAACCGCTTCTGCATCTTTTATTGCAACACAACAAACTGAGCACCTACAGATGCCCAATATTTGCAATCAAACCAGGGCCTTGAAGCATAAAAGCATGGTTTTCATTAAAAGAGGCAGCACCAGCAGGCTAACCTGTCTGAATTATCTTAATTATTACTTGACCTTTCGGTTGAGGAGCCATGAAGTGGAAACAATAGTATTCACTACAAGTAGGGGATATTAACTCACCACCTTGGCTTTTTGTTTTTCCCTTTAGTTTCTCCAGTTTGATTTCTTCAAGTGTTTTTATTCCAAAATCTAAATTGTCCTCTGAAAACAGAAAATGGTTAATGAAGCTGAGGCCTAAAGGCACATGTTGAAGAGCACACACGCTCAAGCTTCTTACAGCTCAGAACCCTTCCAAAGTCTTCCAAATAAACCCTCTCAACACTCCTCACCAGTAAAAAAATCCATACAACGGATGGGTATTTTGGTAAGCAACTGGCACCCTTCTTCAACCCTCCTCCCATCCTGCAGAGTAAAACCTACCGTTTTAAGCGTTTTAATCCATCTACACGATATTAGATTCCTCTATCATTAGACATGGCTTCTTCCCACCGTGTTTGAAAGGACACATTTGCAGGCATTTAAACTCCATGCTGTGGCTCTATTTTGTTTGTTTTACAACAGTCAACAAGGAGGAGTTGACCTGTCTGACCCAAGGGACATACGACATTAGGAGAGAGGAATGAGCTCGTGGAAATAACTGACTCCATCCAGCTACCCGATGCTCTATCGTAGTTTTAGAACATATCGCTTTGGAGTTAATCGTCAAGTTCTCCTTCCAAGCCATCCTACTACAGTTGCTAGAATACCTTGCTTTGTATTAGCACTGCCTTTCCTAGTGGAAATTATCCGCGTTCCACTATGGGCTTCTGTTGCCCGTGGCTGGACAGGTGTTTTAGTTTCACCTCCATCTTCAGAAAGCTGCTCTGAAAGTCCAAAATAAAACCTATTCAGTTATGGAGCAGGGATTATACAAGACATTTCATGCTTATGCAGCTCGTACAATGACATTTCAGTCCACGGTTCATATTCTGTTCGTATTCTTAACTACAAGCAACTGTTTGTGGGAGGTTTTTTTAAACAGCTGTATTGACTTGACAGGCTCATATAAGCAAGAGCTATACCGGGGAAAAAGTACTGAAGACTCCAGACTCTGGTCCGTAGCTTTAAACACTACACAGTTCAGGCACTCTGTGAATTTATACATTCACCTCCAGTAGAAATGCCTTCAGTAAGGAAAAAGTACCCATCTTCATCATCATCTGCAGCATTGATTACAACTGGCTGGAGGATGTGTAGGACTTGGGACCTTTTCAGAGCTTTCCCCTTTCATCACCCCCCTCAGCTGCAGAGAGGGACTCCACTGGACAGAAAGTCTGTTTTGCTGCAGTGACGCCTGAGCCATTTTCACATCATCTTCTGCAGGCTCAGGTCGACTTGGAAGCATAGCTAGAGGAAGACGAGGATCATCTCCCATTCGGCCATGTAAAACTTTCACCCCAACCTTGCACTCACTGTCTAGATACGGTAGATACCATAGATAACCCACCTGGCTGCTCAAGTCAGAGTTTCCTATTCCCCACCCCTACGAACACACTAGGAACAACGGCTTCCCTTCACACACTCATCTCACCACCCTACCCTCCAGAAAGGATGAAATGAAGGGAAAGCAACCTGAAGTGCAAAGGTCACACAAAGCACAGAGAAGCTGAGCAGCAAAGAAAAAATTAAATACCGGAATTACAGTCCCTTTAGCTGAGAGCCTGTGACTGCACACTTCTCCCTACACTCCTCAGTCAGCAGTTACTTGATGCCTTCTACGGCATTGTACCCACTCCTAAGTAATATTCAAAATTAATTCTTTAATGCTTAAAGGAAAAGGACCCAAGAAACTCACTTTTGCTTGGCGGGAAGAAGCGCCCACCAACATAGCGTCCTTTCGTGTGACGGAACGCGCAGTTGGATTTTTGACAGCCAGCTGGCTGATTCTCCCAGTAGCAAGGAACCTCACTGCGTTTTTTCTGAAGACAGAAAGAAAGAAAAGCTCATGGTAACACTTGCCTTAGCCTTGCTAAGAGACATAGTTACACGTCATGCCAGAGACAGGGCTATTGCAATGCAGTGCGGAAACATCATTCCAAAGGGCAGTTTTATCACTGAAAGCATTGCAGGGCAGATCGACAAAGTTTGCGCAAGCTGTAACTACTACACATTATCTAGCTTTCCTGTCATTCTGTTGGAGAAGACGGGGACTCGCACACATCAGTTCAGGGTGGGTTAAACTAAGACAATGTGCAAAATACTGGGATTATTCAGAGGGAAAAAATGCCTTAAATTGCCTAGCTTGAATCTATCTCAAGTTATCTTTCAGAGCCTTATTTCCTTCCCATCTTCTCCCTCCCCACCCTGTGCTACCCCAAGAACGTCAGCACCTAATACAAAAATGTCTTGCTGAGATATACCTAAGAAATTGATTTTTCTTCCCCCAACTTCCTCCCAGCCCCCTCCAAGTAACGGAAACCAGTATCATTTGAAAGCGAGTAAATCTATCACGTACAAGCACATTCAGTCTGCCGACAGCAAGGAAAAAGGCTTTCAGGGATTTAGCGGGAGAACACATCTTTAGGCAAACACTCACATCGACTTCCATGTGTCTGAATCTGCAGGTAGTCTTGAAACAGCGACCCTCCTGCCACAGCCTGCACACTCTCTCATTTCCCAGAGCAGCCGCACAGTGGCGGAAGGAACAGCTGTCTCCCTGTAACCAAAAGGAAACCCACAAAGAGGAAATTAAAACAGTACAGCCTCCAAAATTATCCATGCTAGTAGCACTGGAAGCAGAATCGAACGGCTTCTTAAGTTAACAGAAATCTGGATGCCTCCGCCCCCTCCTCTCCTAAAAACTCAACAAGAAACCCCAAAGCAAAAGAAGCCCAAACATACCTTGTCACAGGTGGAATAGACATAGAAGTAGCAGTCGTCCCCTTGCTTGGACATAATCGACACCGTCTGAGAACGAGCGCAGGTTCGAAGGCTTCGCTCTCAACAGGGACTTCCTCCAGTCCTGGCAAGAGCTGGCTTCGCTCTTTCTTGGACGGAAAGTCTCCTGACGGCTTGATCGGTCAAATCTTCTTTTTCAAAGTAACCCTAAAGAAAGGTATCAGTAAGTGAAAGAGAAGAAACAGTCCTACTCCCTGGTCTAACCTTCCAGCTTGCTGACCTGCCTGTGTCCTGTACCAAAGACCAAGAAGGGAACAAAACTTTTTTGTTGCACCCCAACAAACGCACGAGAGGAGTACTAGTGCACCTACCTGTGGGTACTTGCGGGTTATAAAGCACAAAGTATTTCACTTGGGCAGTCTCTCTTGCTGCTCTACTTTGTGCCTTTAATCGCTTACAAAAATATTAAAGATGCTTAACGCCCCCCCCGTGTATTATTAGGACAGTCAGATCACAAGGAAGGCAGAGCACCAGGAACTACGTGTTCTCATCCCCCTTGTCAATCCGTCAGCCTTACCCCAGCCGCAAACAGCTGCTGATGATTTACCTGCTGGTCACCGCACTCCACTAGGCTGACAGCGCCCTGGGTGTCACAAGTTACATAGAGAATGCTGCACTATGATGCGTATGCAAACCACCCATCATGTCGTCTGAAGCACAGGACAAGCTCTTGCTAACGCATCTCATTCTCTGGATGAGAATCTGAAGCCAAGGTGTCAAAGGTGAAGCAGAATTGTCAGAATTTCCACTCTACAGTTGTTTTAGTCAACTCTACCTGTTAAATACTGTCTAAACTTGGACTGGGGGCATGTGCTGACAGTGGCGGTTACAGCACTCAAGACCATCTCAGAGCAACAACTGCAAAGTTGCCATCCAAGAAAGCAAAGCTTAAAGCAGATGATTGCCTCAGCTTCCTCCGCCTCTGAGTCGGGTTCACCTTTCCTCATGATTTGAGAGTCACAGCCCTCACTTACCACAGCCATGGGGCACAGCTGCCCCTTGCTGGCTGGAGCAACTCTATTTGAAGATGTGCCACTTCAGGGACCTGAATTAGGACATCCTTCCTTAAAATGAGAGGCAAATCAGTCTGTTCCTGAAAGGGCTGATTGGCCCGGTGTTTCTCTAACTGTCAAAGAATAACCCTCAACTGAAGCACTCATCAGGTCACACACTGCTTCACTACAGATCTCTCTTTAGCTTGACACATCAAGATGTCTCTGCAGGAGAAGGAATTCTTCAAAGCAACCTTTACAGCAGGGATCTAGTAAAGTGGCCGAGACAAAGCGTTCAGGGCGAGCGCACCACTCCGGAGGAAATTGGTTTCAAGCCTAAGATATTTCACCCATCTCCCAGTCCAAAAGCCACAGCGACGCCTTTCATTTGAAAGTCTTTCCACACGTTCTGCAAAGCCAGATGGACATGACCGATGGCAGCACTTGACTAAGAACTGCAGCTCCCCACTGGCCTCCACCTGCAGGCCAACAATCTTGCACCCATCAGACATCTGGGACCACTGGAATGAGCTGAGAAGAGACCCACTCTTCCTCTCTGGGGGATGCTGCTCCACCTTTGGCTGGTTTAAAGTCACTTTAACCTAAAAGGTAGAGAGAGGTTCACTGAGCAGCCATTTCCTGCTTCAAGTGATCCTGTGCAAGATCGTTTGGATGCTGGAGTCCCTGAAGAACTAGCAGAATGAGCAAGAAAATCACCTAAGTACCTGCTGACCTGCTCTCAGTGCCCCTGTGCTCAAAGTCCGGAATCATTAATTTCAAAATACATGCCAAACACGGCAGCTGGCACCTAGCACTGTGCGCACAATGCCGGCAGTGCTGTTGGAAGCTGGAAAGTCGGGGGGAGGGGATTAAGGGAAAGCCACGCATCAGTTTGGTAACTTGGTTCTGTAGGACACTTCCTACTGCAGAAGTTTTAGCAAAGCCAGTGGGAGGGAGCTGCCTGTTTTCTACAAGGAGACTTCTGCCGGCACAGTCTGTGTATCAAAAGATATCCTTGGGCCAGCACTGTCAGGTAGTCTGTGGGTGGTTCAGGGTCCGGGTATCAACAGTTCAATCCATACTTCTGTGTTGCGCTTTCTCCAAAGCCATGACAAATTTTTCTCTTACACTGTTGTACAGTCATGTTATAGATGGGAACTGACTCTCTTAGTGCCACAACCCGTAAGAGCTTCTAATATGTTGGTATTGAAAAAAAGCGTCTTCAGTAATCAATTTTACAATAGCTCTGTTGATCTGTTATTTAAGTGCATTCTCCTATCTGAGCTCCTTCACAGCAGTATGTAGTTGACAGTCTGAGTCCCATGGTTAAGATTCATGTCCTTTCTCCTACCAAGCACCTGCTCAGTAGGCAAAGATGGACTGGGAACACCCAAGCCTGGAGATGTTCAACCACAACCGGCTCTAAGCCTAGCCGTTGAAAAGAAATAGCTCAATACGTCACCTTGATGAGGCAAAAATTCACGTGGAACCGTAGAAAAATCTAGAAGTGCTTCCTCAGCTTCAGGTTACCAAGAGCACCATCACATTTAGGCCCTGGCCCAGTGTGCAGGGTGCGTGGTCTGCAAGCATTGCTGCAACATGGAAGTGCCAAAGCGAGTCCCTGCTCTGCCCTGCCCAACAAGCTTTTTAAGCATTGCAAGGAGACTGCCAGGTATAGAATCATAGAATCATAGATTCATTTAGGTTGGAAAAGACCTTCAAGATCATCGAGTCCAACCACCAACCATGCCCACTAAAACATGTCCTGAAGTAACCCGTCTACTTGCTTTTTCAATACCTCTAGGGATGGTAACTCAACCACTTCCCTGGGCAGCCTATTCCAATGTCAGACAACCCTGTCTGTAAAGAAATTTTTCCTAGGAACCAATCTAAACCTCCCCTGCCACAACTTGAGGCCAGCCTCCTCTTCTCCAGACTAAACAACCCCAGTTCCCTCAGCCGTTCCTCATCAGACTTGTGCTCCAGGCCCCTCACCAACTCGGTTGCCCTTCTGTGGACATGTTCCAGCACCTCAATGTCTTTCCTGTAGTGAGGGGCCCAAAACCGAACCCAGTACTTGAGGTGTAGCCTCACCAGTGCCAAATACACGGGAACAACCCACCTCGGTTTACTTCGGGAGAGAGGAAGAGCGTGCGAGAGCCCGGTGAGGAAGGCTTCCCCCTTGCTGCTTCCCTCCTCCTGCTCTGTCGTCAGCCTTCAATGTCGCCGGCCTAGGCTCTGTCCGTGGAGATGGGGTTTGGTGTACGCCATGGTTTCTGTAAATATTTTATTCTTCCCTGTTAGAATCATAGAATCATTTAGGTTGGAAAAGACCTTCAAGATCATTGAGTCCAACCATCATCCATGCCCACTAACCCATGTTCTGGAGTACCCCATCTAGGCGCTTTATGAATACCTCCAGGATGATGACTCAACCACTTCCCTGGGCAGCCTGTTCCAATGTCTGACAACCCTGTCAGTAAAGCATTTTTTTCCCAATGACCAACCTCAATCTCCCTTGCCTCAACTTGAGGCCACTTCCTCTCATCCTATCTCCAGCCACCTGACAGAAGAGACCAGCACCCCCCTCACTACACACCCCCCTTCAGGTAGTTGTAGAGAGCGATCAGGTCTCCCCTCAGCCTCCTTTTCTCCAGACTAAACAGCCCCAGCTCCCTCAGCCGCTCCTCATCAGACTTGTGCTCCAGGCCCCTCACCAACTCAGTTGCCCTTCTCTGGACACGTTCCAGCACCTCCATGTCTTTCCTGTAGTGAGGGGCCCAAAACTGAACACAGCACTCGAGGTGCGGCCTCACCAGTGCCGAGTACGGGGGAACAACCACCTCCCTGCTTCTGCCGGCCACACTATTTCTGATACAGGCCAGGATGCCGTTGGCCTTCTTGGCCACCTGGGCACACTGCTGGCTCATATTCAGCCGGCTGTCAACCAGCATCCCCAGGTCTTTCTCTGCCGGGCTGCTTTCCAGCCACCCTTCCCCAAGCCTGTAGCACTGCACGGGGTCGCTATGACCGAAGCGCAGGACCTGCCACTTGGCCTTGTTGAACGTCATACAATTGGCCTCGGCCCATCGACCCAGCCTGTCCAGATCTCTCTGTAGAGCCTCCCTACCCTCAAGCAGATCGACCCTGCCTCCCAACCTGGTGTCATCTGCAAACTTGCTGAGGGTGCACTCGATCCCCTCGTCCAAATCGTTGATAAAGATATTAAACAGAACCGGCCCCAATACTGAGCCCTGGGGAACACCACTTGTGACCCGCCGCCAACTGGATTTCACCCCATTCACCACAACCCTCTCGGCTCGTCCATCCGGCCAGTTTTTCACCCAGTGAAGAGTACACTTGTCCAAGCCATGAGACACCAGCTTCTCAAGGAGTGTGCTGTGAGAGACAGCGTCAACGGCCTTGCTGAAGTCAAGGTAGATGACATCCACAGCCTTTCCCTCATCCACTAGGCGGGTCACCTGGTCACAGAAGGAGATCAGGTTGGTCAAGCAGGACCTGCCTTTCGTAAAGCCATGCTGACCAGGCCCGATCCCCTTGCTTGTCCTGGACTTGCCATGTGAGTGCTCTCAAGACAAACTGTTCCATAATCTTCCCCAGTACCGGGGTCAGGCTGACAGGCCCATAGTTCCCCGGATCCTCCCTCGAACCCTTTTTATAAATGGGAGTCACATTGGCAAGCCTCCAAGTCCTTTGGGATCTCCCCTGTTGACCAGGATCACCGACAGACGATGGAGAATGGCTCGGCAAGGACCTCTGCCAGTTCCCTCAGTGCTCTTGGATGGATCCCATCTGGTCCCATAGACTTGTGAGTGTCCAGATGGCGTAGTAGGTCACTAACTATTTCCTCCTGGATGAAGGGGGGTATGTTCCGCTCTTCATCCTTACCTTCCAGCTCAGGGGGATGTTCGTGTATATTCATTATACCCGTATTCTCCTGAAGGTCCTGTATGAAACGTAGCCTGGCCTCCTGCGCCTTCACCAGAAGTTGAGCTGTTTCCCATGACAGCAGTTAACAGCGTTTTTTACCGAACCCTGGCGCAGGAAAGGTGCGGGTGCGTGGTCTGGCGGGGGGGGGGGGGGCGGGGGGGGCACAGAGGGTCCCGGGAAGGCTCCCCGCTGTTCGCCACCCCGACGCGGAGCAGTAGAGATGCCGGTCCTCCCAGCCGCCTGGAGCGGCCTGGTCCGCCAGCATCCCAAGGCTCCTTGCGCGCTCCCGCTCTGCTTCGCGGCTTCCGGTGGCGGCGGCGGCGGCGGGAGCGTGTGTGGGGCGGCAGCGGCGGTAGCAGCAGCAGCAGCAGCAATAGCCATGGCGTACCGCGGACAGGGCCAGAAGGTGCAGAAGGTGATGGTGCAGCCCATCGTATCCTTCCTATGGCGGGGGGGGCGGTCTGGCGGGGGCGGGGGCCTGGGCTAGGCGGGCAGGAGCTGCTGAGTGGGCCCGGGAGGCGCCGAAGGGCCGTGTCGCCGAGGACTTGTTGCCGTGCTGCGTCCTTAACGCTCCGCTCCAGAACCTCATCTTCCGCTACCTGCAGAACGTGAGTACCGCCGGGCTGCCGCGGCTTCGGCCCCGTGTGAGAGGAGCGTCCCGGTGCTTCTTGCGCAGGGCCCTTCGAGCCGTGTGGGGAGCGGGGCGGCACGCCGGGCGGGTCTTTGAGAGTTCAGGATGGGGTTTTTGGAGCCGGTCTCGCTTGAACTGAAGAACTTGCTGTCGTTGCGATCCGTGAGAAGAACAGCTAGTTCCAAGTTGGGCGTTTTTCCTTCTCACCTTAAGGAGTTACCTTTGTAAGAGGCGTTTGCTCTTGCAGTCGGGTGTGCAGGGCTGTTTTCCGTGACAGTCTTAAAGCCTGTGCTGTTGCGTGTTCGCCAGTGAAGGCAGAGAGGATTTCCGAAATAGTCTACCACCTTAAAAATGACCGAGGACGTAACCGAAACCACGCGGGAGAGTTACTGCCTCGAGTGTTACGAAGCTATCGGCAGCAAGGAGTTCTTAATGCACAGGAGAGGACAACATTGTGTGGAGGGTTTATGTTCCAATTTTGTTCTCCCCCTCCATCGTTTTGCAGAGGTCCAGGATCCAGGTGTGGCTTTATGAGCAAGTGAACATGCGGATAGAAGGCTGCATCATTGTGAGTATCAGGATGTCTTTGGTTTGGGGGTTTTTGTTGGTTGTTCTTCAAAGTCATAAAACTGGTTTTTCCTGTCAAGAAAAACTAGCATGGGGGGTGGAAATACCTCGTGCCTCTCCAATTGATAGTCTTAATTGTCCAGCCCACGTCAGCACAGCTCACGATAGCTTGTGTCGTTGTTGCTGAAGTTTAGAGCAGGGCACGTAGCTCACCGACGGCTTTTGTTGCTGATTTTTAGGGCTTTGATGAATATATGAACTTGGTGCTGGACGACGCAGAGGAAATTCACTCCAAAACAAAATCAAGGAAACAGCTGGGTATGTCAGTATGTCTGTGTAAGCCGAGCGATGCCTGAAACCTGGCTGCGTGAGCCTTCCCCGTAGCAAGGCTTTAAAGCACGAAACGTGTGGAGAGGGTTGAGTTTGGAGTCCAGTGAGCGGATACTGGCTAGGTCTCGGTTCCTGCTGTTTCTTGAGCTGGTGCTTTTGTTGAACCTGAAGGAGAAAGAATCTGCCTCTGCCTGCGACAAGTTTTTGTCTTTCAAATATGTGTAACAATGGGTGGACTGCGCTGTACTTTTTCTGCAGCCTGGGTGGCTGGAGTGATCCAATCAAACTCCTCCCAGCTACGTTTAACGCAGGTGGCCCTGAACAATTCTGACACTTGCTGTGTCATCTCTGAATCAAAGCAGGGAACCACCTGAGTGGCGGTATTTAATATTTACTACCTGCTGGTGAGGATAAACAGCAGCCTGTGCTAAGTGACGTGTTTGGGCTCTTGGTGGGGACAGAGTGCTGTTCAAACAGCGAGCGCAGGCGTGGAGATTGTGTCTGATACATTGTAGTGTGAATTTTCAATGTGGGCCCTGCATGACTAACGGGTACAGTCCTGCAGCCAGGTGGGAAAGGACTCTGTTTACTGAGAAGAACCTAGTCAGTTGTCTTGTGGGCATCTTCTTGCAAGCACCTTTGGCATTGTGAAATGTTTTTTGAAAGTGCAAGGTTATCGTCCGAGTCTAGCATCTCTCTAATGCCCCCTTTCCTTTCTCTGTGTTGCAGGTCGCATCATGTTAAAAGGGGACAATATCACTCTTCTGCAAAGTGTTTCTAACTAGGATTTGTTGTTCTTTGCTTAGAACAATGGCTGCGGTGCTTTGGAGTTAATAAAGCGCTGGTGGGAGCAGGACCAGCTAGTAGACAGGAAGTTATGTGTAACTGGGGTCACATGCAGAATTGAAAACTGCACATTCCTTTGTGCAAGTGATATTTTCTTTTGTAGTTTGAAACGATGCACAGTGTATTTCGCAAATAAACATTTTTCACATTAACTGTAAGTGTAAATCTGCTTGCTTTCAGTCTGATGCCCTTCTGTGAGTAGAGAAGGGGGAGAAATGTATTCAACGTGATTTTCACTGTGGACCTGTGCAGTCTCTGATAAACACCTGTGCGTTCTGGAATGTTACATCTGCATTAGGTGAACAAGGTGGGCTCGTTCAGGATACTGAAGTGACATGTGGTCCTTGAGCTTGCACGTTTCTAGTGAGGGACTTGGGCCTGTGGTATAGTAATCCAGCATTTACAAACTTTACTGGTAGCCGTTCTTGTAAAATATCTTTTATCTTCATGTCAGAGAAGCAGAGAGGGCAGTTGGTTTGGATTAAATCTCTATAATTTCTTGCTTTTTGGGGCAGTCTCTAGATTAAACTGTGGCACTGTTAAATAAGTTGGGATATCAGATGTATCAGTTGGGGTTTTATCGTGTTGGTTTATTTTTATTATTGGTTTGAGGATCTGGCTGTTCTATTTAAGTTTCCACAAGAGAGCTGAATTGCTTATCACATCAACAGAAGTTCCCTAGCTTACTTGGAACTGGCGGTCCCCTCTGCTGCTTTTCTGATGGAAAGGAAGAAAAAAAATGTTTTGGCTGTAATTGTAACTTGGAGACTAAGATTACCTGGAGGGAGAGAAATGAATCCTGATACACAGGTTGCACTAGAAATCATGTAATAAGCTTTCACTATTTTGAAACTTAAATTTGTGTATCATCTTGAGCATTAGAATTAATAAATTCAAGATGGAAGGTTTCTTACCTCAAAGGATAGAAATATATGAGTCTTCTGGCAGACATCATCCAGCATGCTCCTCCCATTCCAAGAAGTCATACATCAGGAGTATCATAGCAGACGTTCACGGTAAGAAACTTTTGAGAGGCAGCATGACCTACTACAGTGGCTAAAACAGCTCCAGCTGTACAGCCTACTAATGGAGTCAGTAGTTTTGTATTTGTGCTCACAAGCTGCAAAGTCCTTTCAACACAGAGTAAACAGAAATAACCTACCAGTGTCATTTAGTAAAAGAAGTCATCACCAGAATCTAGCACATATGGAATGAAATAATACTTTAAGAGGTCACTTGCATTTGCTTTCCATTTTGTCCTTGGTGTTGCAGTAAGGGGTGTTCATGATGCAGTGCTGTAAAATTTAACCTGCCTGTGTCTCTTCATTGTTACAGACAGATGATGGCCTTGCAACTATAAAAACGCAGACTCTCTTTGAAGTAATTTTGAAGTGACTTTGAAGTAATTGTTTCTCTTTCCAAGTGTGTATAACTTCTTACTAATTGTGTTTAGAAAAAGGTTATTTAATGGGATGTGTTGCATCACATTGCTTGGCTCCAGTTTATCCAGGGCCACTGAAACAAAACTGGCTCAGAGCCTACAAGGGTCTGTCCTTCCGCTTTGCACGTGGCTGGCAAGCGGCTGCTTTTTGAGAAGAGTTGGACATTAGGAGAAATAGCCCGTTCTTATCAGCAGTGCTGCTGCCAACTCCAAATTGTGCACTTCAAGACACCATAATGCCTCCTAAAGCTCCTCTGCTCTTTGATATTATCAGATTAGCACGAATGAACGTCGATATTGGAGTAGGTTGATGATGGGAGGAAGGAAGTCCAGGCTAATCAGCTCTGAAGCATCTTATGATAAGGTACCAAAATAGGCAGTAATTATGTGCGTGGGGGAGTTGCAGAAGAAAAGGAGAAGCTCCCCAGCAGGAAGCCGTGAAAACTGCAGAGAGCCTGCAGGAGAGTCCAGGCGTGTGTGGATGTCCAGGAGGAAACATAGCCCCATTGTTTGAGGAGCGCCTGGCAATGGAGTGTTGTGGTCCAAGAACAGAGCTTCTAGGCATTACCAGCACATAGACGGGGCACAAAAAACAATTCTGGCTTTGCCGAACTGGCTTCCCAAGAAGCACTTGTCTGTCCTCATAAAAACCACAGGACTGACTCATCTAAATGCTTGCTGATTTTTTTAACCCTGAATCCTTCCAGCTTCCTGAGCGTTTCCAAGCTGCAGGCAGCAAGAAGGTAACGTCTCATGAGCCGCTTTAACCGTGCAGTGTCAGAATGAGACTCAAAACTGGCTGCAAAAGAGTGCGGTAGACAGAAGGGGGTGCTGCGGGCTCGGCCAGCTCCCCCTGCCCCTCCAGCAAAGTGTCATAAGCCTCCGCAGGAACATAGAGTTCCCCAGCATTCAGGCAGCTTTATTGGCTCCCAAACAACCTGGAAGAAAGCAAACTGGGCTGTCTGGTGCGGGGCTGCTCTCAAATGGTGTGGCCGCCGGACAGGGTGTCTGGATTTCCTGGGCACTGGCACCTTCCCCAGCTCTTCCACACCCTGGGGTGTCCTGCTCCAGAAGGGGATGAGGAATAGAAGGTTCTGGTTTTGGCTGAGCAAGAGGCAGTGAGGAGCAGCAAGGTAGAGTGAATGCTTACAGTTGGGCTCTGTGTTTAGAAAACTCCCATCACTTGGCTTTCTGCTGCCTTGAAGCCTGTTGTGTTTGCTTTTGCAAATTGTACTTTTTCCATAACGTGCAAATTCCTTTCCCTCCAGTGCGGGGGTCGGGGGGGACCAAGGTGGGTTGGGGGGGTGGGGGTGTAAAGGCTCCTTTTGAAAAGGATGCCTTGAGGTGGCATTATTAGGCGTATCCCAGTGTGCTGGATATTGCAGTGGGATGTCATGTTGTGGGGCAAATACTATGCTGCAGTGTTCACACATCTCTAGAAAATAAAGTGCTTATGGTGGGGTTTGCCAGAGAAAGTTTGGTACTGCTGCCAGCACTCAGATATCTGTCACAACCAAAAATCGAGCTGACAGTAGTTTTAGATACCATCTTGCCATACCCAAATGTCTGTTTTGTAGAAATAGAGCTTGCTCAGTCTTAAAAAGCAAGTGATTGAGACCTGCTTCTGCACTAATGATGGCACAGGTTACATAAGACAGAGCTCTCTACCATGCGGCGTTTCAGTTTGAGACCATTGCCCTGACTGTGGCAGGCAGATGAGAGACCACTCAGATCCAGGTGGGGCTCTGTAGTGTTTGATTTTTCTTCTTTCTTAAAAGTGTTAACACCTTTAACAACACTGGAAGGTGCTTTGAGTAAATATTTGTCCCTTTTCTCTGCCTGTGGCTTTGGGGTTCTGGGAAAACGACTGCATTTCTTCCCTTTTGCACTTGGGAATTACTTGCCCTAGCCCAGCCCAGTACTTTTGCGGGATGAGACTCTCCGTGCTTGTGAAAGAATCCCCCGAGGAGGGAGGCAGAGTGGTCTTGCCTTTCCAGAGGGGAACAGTTTTTCCGTGGTTCTTTGGTAGGATGCAATGATTTCTAGGATGATTCTATATATGCTTGAACCTAAACCTCTGAGCCAACCAGCTGCCTGCAGGTGTTTCTTGGTGCGCTTCCTAGCTCTTGAAAGGCATCACTGCAATTTTGCTCAGGCTTCATGGGATGCAGTGGGCTCCATCCTCAGGCAGGACATGGGTCTGTGTTGGCAGGAGCACCGCAAATGGAAATGGACAGCCTGCATAGCCTGTGTCTGCTTGCTGAGCTTGGGCTATCTTCAGCATTTACCATCTTTTCAGGCCTGTAACCTTCTAAGTGTCTGTAAAATAAGTAGACGGGGAGATGGGATGTGTAGATGCATGGGCTGTACAAGGGGAAAATCACTTTCCCTCTGTCATGCTCTGCCACCACCCTTGATCTCACAGAGCTCCCTTCTCCTAAAGCCTTGCCACCTCGTGCTTTAGTGCACATTATCTGGGAACTTATTTCAAGTGCTGGTATGTTTTAAGGATTGTGTGCCTAAAAATAATAGTATCAAACAGACAACAGTGGAAGGTCAAGGACTCAAACAGCTTAGAAGCTGTCCCCTTAGGGCAGCATCTGAATATGGAAATCTTGTGTGGAGGGTAGAGGCAGGAGCTGGGGGAGAGCAGCCTTAAAGCATTGTAATGCTTTCCTAAATTCCCTGCCTGTTCTTGTTCCAGTCTTGCATGGGGATGGAACTGTTTGGGATTGTTTTTGCCATTTTTCTCTGTGGGCAATAAAACCGATGCCCTCTTTGGCTGAAGATGGGGTTGGTACCCGTCACAAGCAGATAGGATGCCACGGGGAGAGGAGTTTGCTGGGCAGCCATTTTGCCCTTCTTCCCCAAAGTCCTTGCAAAAGGGCTCTGGTCGCACACAATGCCAAAAACTGGCTCCAGCAGGTTTTGTTCATGGCAGTACCCTCCGTTGGCAGCCCACACACAAGGTGCCCAGCATGGCTGCCCCCCCGTCGTGTCTTTTCACATTCATACCCACCAGGGGCATCGTTACTATTGTTTGTAACATCTCTTGGAAAAATGAGTCATGGGCGTTTTGCCTGCCCTCAGCAGGGAAACTCTGCCACATTAGCAGCAGCAACGCCCGCCCCCCCGCACCGCTGCCTCGCATACCAGCAGGCCCCTTCGTGCAAGGAGCTGGACTTACTTCGCTGAAGTTGGTCAATGTTGCTGCTTTTCTTGCCAGCAGTAACCTGGGCTGCAGGGAGGGTGTTGTTCCCCATGTACAAAAGCCTGGATGGATTTCAGACCAAGGTGTCGTTAGCAAACTCCGTCACCCAAAAGACAACCCTGTTCCCATAGGTCTTCTTCCCTCCTGTGCCTTGAGCTGCGATATTTAAGCCCAATTTTCCTGCACTTGTCTTTGGGCCGTGTTCCCACCCAGCACAGCCTTCACGGTGGGTAATGTTTTCTGGGCTTCTCCTGCAACGATACTGGTTCGTCTGCAGCAGAGATAGAAATCATTTTTTACAGCTCTGCTCTGTGGGGCAGGCTGTCATCTAACTGCAGGATTTGGGATATAGACATGGTAAAACAAAGCCATGACATAGCTTCAGGTTTGGGTGGTTTATTTAATTCACACATGAGTATTTATTAAGACACAGGACACTTGGGTCCTATTCCAGGTTTTGCCTGTCTCACCAGAAAAGGCATATGAGATCAGGTTTGCAGAAAGGTTTGCCTTACTGCAAGGGCCAGAGCTTCAAAAGCAGACTGAGCTTTCCTGTGGGTCCAGCCCTGATTCTGGCCTGCTGCTTTTCAGAATTTTGCCTTATCTGCTATTCTTCAGTCTCTTGTCTGTGAAATAGGAGCAATATCTAGTAGTCCCCTGGGGGGGTGATGGCTGATGGAGTGGTGTGATGTCCTCAGCTGAGTGGAACAGCGCTGTGCACCGACCTGCTGTCTCTGGCTCTCCTGCTGCCAAGCAATCTGGTTCATAAATAAATCTGAGTTTTCCGGGGACACTTCTCTCCTTCCCTGTGCTCCCTGTTGGGTGGATTAAGAGTTAAGGAGACTGTTCAGGTGGTCATTTTTCACCTTGTAAACTGAGCTAGAAGTAGGCCAGGTCCAGCTGGTGAGGGATCTTAAAGGGTGTGCCAGACCTCAGTTGCATTTTGTACATTAAGATGCTACAAAATAGAGGGGAAATAGAGGGACCAGCTGCCGTACCCTGAGCATTTGACCCAGACACCAGGGTCCCCCGCTGCACAGGGACATCCAGCGTGCCTCACCGTGGTTTGTGTCAGCGGCACCTGCAGAGCTGCTCTCTGCTCCTCGGGGGCTTGTCACCCTGCGGAGCACAAGCACCCCCGAGCTGCTTTCAGGGCCCCCTCCGCCTTGCCACGTGCAGGTGTCGGGGGGGACAGGAGGGCAGCGCCAACGGGAGCCACGCTTTGGTGAAGATGGGCTGTCGAGTTAGCAGTACAGCAGGTACCAGTATCCGCTCTTGAAAAGGCTTTGTTCTCAGCTGGGGCACAGCAGACCGTATTGCACCACTGCCTCCTCCCCGAAATACAGTGTTTTGGAGCCCATCCCTTTATCGTAGATCAACAACAGAGCTAATATTCATATCGAGGAAGTGAGATAATATCAGAGCCCAAGGTGGGCTCTGAAATGGGTGCATGAGACATGCACAAGTTTGGGGGGAGAGGGAAAGGGGGGCTGCGGTAGGAGCTCTTTATCTGAGAGGAAATTGCACTATTCAAGGGGGAGAGAGCGTGTGCGTGTATGCCTATATGTGTGTGCATGCACATTTGTGTAAATAACACTTGCCGGGAGCATGACAGAGCCCCTGGAGCAGGACAGGCTTGCTGCCAGCTCCTGCCAGCACCTGGAGTTGGGTTGGCATGTTGCACAGGCTGATCTGTGTGTACCCACGCTGGGGTCGGTCCAGCCCTTATGGGGAGCTGGTCACTGCCACCTCCCCTGGGCTGGTGGCTTGAGAGGATGAGAGCAAGTCCCAAGGAGACCCAGGGATCACGGCTGAAGCAGCCAAAGAAGCGCCAGAGCTCGCAGAGCCGTGGGGTGCAGTCCCCAGGGGTACCCTTGGTACCTGGCGTGCGTGGCCTCTGCAGACTGCAGCTGGGCTCCTCAAGGGAGGAAACATCCCCTTGCTCTGCAGCGAAGATGCAGGGCCCTGGGGAGCAGAGGGATTTGGTTAGATGCACGCAGTGCAGCAGTGCTAAGATCCAGTGCCTCTTATCATACCTTAGTGTTTTTCCCAAAGAGCTTCTATTGATCCCCAAACAAATCCCTCAGTGCTTTTTCCAGAAATTAATCTTAGAGGCATTTGAGAGGCAAGGTCCACCCTCATCTTCTGATTAGACACAGTGGGAATTCCCAGGTTTAAAACATAAACAAACAAACCTGGGTTGAATTTATACCTTTATTATCTGCAGTTGCTTCCCTCCCTTTGAAAAACCTGAACCCTGTTATTTGTTCTTGCCAAGCCAAGCTTGGCCTGGGGCTACTGACAGTCTAGGCTGGGCTCTTCCCCCTCCGAGGATGACAAGACTGGGGGGTCGGCTGGTGCCCAGGCAGCACCAAGGTGCATTTGGGCAGTGGGGAAAGATGCTCGATGGAGCTGATGTGAGCCCAGACCTTGTGCAGCCTCTCAGCCCTCCGGCAAGAGGACTGCCTTCCAAGAAGCAGGGGGGGAGCGTGGGGGGCCAGGCCGTGCAAGCCAGCTCTTCCAGCTTGTCTGGGACCTCTCTGCAGGTTATGTGGGAGGGTAGTCGGACCCCTGGGGAGGGGGGTTCTGCTGGGTCTGAGCCTAGCTCCCTACGTGGTGGTGGGGCACGGTAGCGAAGTTACTCCCTTCACCAGCTGTTGTGAGCAGCAGAAAGGGTGTCTCCGGGGAGAGTGTATCTCTTTCCTGCTCCATCAATCTCCCAGCGCACCTCTGGCGTCGCAGCGGCAGGCTCTGGAGGGCTCAGCTGTGGGCTGGAGATGGCTCCCTGCTCCTTCCCCCTCCCCCAGCTTTTGTATAGCACCCAGATTTATTTTTACATAGGAAGGAGCTGTGCAAATAAGTCCTGGGCCTGGGGTGCTGCACAAACAGTGAAAGGAGGACCTAGGGCTGCGTCGTCCTTTCCCAAGTCCCTTTGATGGCACCAAGTACCTTCTCCTTAGTACTGATGGAGAAGTTGGGCTTTGCAGCGGACAACAGCAAACGCCCTTTGCACTGTGTGCCGGAGGGATGTTGGGCTTTAGGGGATGCTGTGTGATGAGAGGAGGCAGCAAAAACGTAGGGATGTTGCAAGGCGGCCACGGTGCAAGTCCTGCGGGTATGGGGAGGGGAGCACCAGCAAATGTCTCTGGGAAGGCAGCGGGGCCACAGTCCCATCCAGCGCGGCTGGAGCCTGAGCACCTCCCCGGGCTGCCGGCCAGCACCAGCGCGGCAGCTCCATCCTTCTCTGCTGCAGAGGTGGATGGCTCCTGGCAGCAGATGGGACTTCGGCTCCCACCGTAAATGCTGGGTGGGTTTTTTTCCCCTCACCCTGGCACAGGTTTTCTGGAGTCCGCAAGGATGGAGAGAGCAATCTCAGTCCCGCCGGGGTGAACCCTCCCCGCTCTCGCCCCATCTCCGTGGGGTGTGGGGGTTTCTCTGCGTGCTTCCCGCTCGGATGGGTGGTCCTGGCGCCTCTGCCCGTGCTGTGCCGGGCCGTGCCCTGGCCAGCATGGGCACAGGCGGGCTGCAGTGTGCCGTGCCTTTTTAGGAAGGGTGGTGGGGAGGGGGTGGGGAGGGAAACATGCCTGCCTCGTTATTTAGTGTCCCACACACGGAGCCTGCCTGGCCCTCGGGAAACCTCCATCCACTGCGCGGCTGGGATCTGCAGCGAAAGCAAACAATGGGATCCCCAGAGACAACAATGCCCCATTGTCCTTTGAAGCCATAACAATGAAACAATAGACCACAGTCTGCTCCCTTTATTCCCAGGCACGCCCCCCCGCAGCCCCGTCCTGCAGCCCTGGGGCCGTCTGCGTTCGGGGGGCTCACACCATCCCCGAGGACCCGCTGCTCGCTGTCCCCCCAGCCCGCTCGCACGGCTCCCATCCCTCGCTCGTGGGGTGAGTCTCAGGGGTCCCTGTGGTCTCCCCGTCCGTGCGGGTTGTGCCTGAGAGGAGAAGGAGGTGGTTTCTAGCAGGCTTTGATCCTCGGGGTTTCATCAGCGGGAGGGATGGAAAAGTCCCGTTAGGTCATGCGGTCCGTGCCCTGGAGAACAGTGGGGCTTTGTTGTCTCCGGGGATGGCCACTTGTCAGCTCTCGCCGTCACGGCGCTCCCTGAAGGTTTCCTGGTGTATCCTCCTCCTCGTGGGGTTCAAAACAGCCCCAGTGGCTGTGGCCACCCTAGTTGCTGCAGACACCCCCCAATGCTCTGTGGGAGGGTGGGCCTGGGGAGGAGGCAGGAGGGGATAGAGGCAGCAGAAAGGGATGGGGTGCGAGGGGACCCCACCATTCTGCAGCAACTGGGGCACTTTGGGGTCCTTTGAGCTGCTTCCCGGATACCTCTGCTCTCTTCTCCCTGTCTCCTGGCCACATCCAGCCATCCCCAAGGATCGAGCCCTCAGATGTTTTCTGCTTTCCTGTGGTCCCCAGAAGCTGCCAGGGGCTGTCTTGGAGCAGAGGGATGAATCCCCTCCCTGCTTTGCCAGATGGGCTGCAGCAGCCCTGGGCACTGGTGTCTGGCAGCGGGGTGGGGGTGACTGCCCACCCTGCAGCCTCAAGGGTTCCTCTCCGAGGGCACCCGTCACTGTGCAACATGGGGGAGACGCTGGGGGGGGGGGGTCAGGGCGGTGGGAACGTTGCTGCAAGGCAGCCTTGGTGTTTCCTGACATTGAATGCTCTCCTTGTCCCTTCACTGGCTCCCAAAAGACAGGCACAGGGGAGAGCCAAGGTTGTCGTTAACTGGGGACCACCAGGGCCAGGGCTAGGGCTGTCTGGCCGGGCTTGGACCCGGTGTGGATCAGGGCTCAGGTCCCCATCCTGGCTCTGGCAGTCAGAGCGGGCAGTGCACTGCGCCTCTCTGTGCCTCTGCTTCCCCGGCTGCGCTGGACCTGGATACCTCTCCGTGCCTCTGCTTCCCAGCTAGGCATGTGGCTATGGCACATGGTCACCATCGTGTCTGTGTCAGCATCCTCGGCTCATCTGCTGAGAGCAGGGCAGCGGTGAGTTGGGGTCCCATTTATCCTTTTCCCTGTGCTTGTTTGTCGCTGGGAGAGAGGGGAACCCGGTGCTGGGCTTGGGGACACGGTGACCCCGCCGTCCCAAAGGCCATTGCCAGCCTTCTCCTGCACCCTGGCTCGTTCGGAGGTGTGGGAGCTCCTGGAGGCCCCCACTCCTCCCGGTTACCTATGGGCAGACAAACCCACCTGAATAGGTAATGAATGGAGGAGAGAAAAGAGCCTGGAGTACATTGTGTTTCCAACAGGCCGGGAACAATTGCTAAATACAAATCACACAGAGAAAAGGGAGAGAGAGAGAGACAAAAGAAAGAACCCCAGCACAAAGGAGAGGAATGAAATGGTAAGTAAAGTCAAACAAAAAGGAGCCGGGCTGAGACAAAAGAAGGGAACAATATCCCCGAGGCAATAGGCTCCTGAACAATGGGGACAGTGACAGCGGCACAAAGGCACACTGTTTGCAAGTAGACGTTATCTCACACAGCCACTGGCAGGCCTGGCCCTGGCGCTTCTATTTTCAGGGATGCTTTTGTGCTGCACTGAACAATATTCCTTGCATGGCTGCAGATAGAGAGATGAGGGGGGTTTGGTTCTTTTTGCCTTCCTGGTGCCAGCTCTGTAATAAAAACAGGTTTAGCCCTTCGGAGAGCAGGGCAGAGCAAGAGGGTGGGTGGGCAGAGCTGGCTGAGCCGACCCGCCGATGCCAGGAACGATGTGGCTTCGGTGATGGATGAGCATCAGTCGATGCTGGCTCCTGCAAGGGCCAGGCTGGGCCCCCAGCACCGCTGGGCAGTCGTGGCAGGGCTGGCACTGCGGCAGGAGCTGGAGCCGATGGCTCTGGGGTGGTGTGTTTTATGACTCACGTCCAGGGCTTATCAGCCCCGAGCTTTGCATTCGGCCAGCTGCACTGAAACCAGAACCGGGCAGACCAGAAAGATGGCTTTTTCCAGCTGCATTCATTTCAAACACTTAAGTTTTTAACCTCTGAATTGTGCGGGCAGGGACAGAGGTGCCAGCTGGGCTGAGAAGCCCCCCCAGGTGCTGGCAGAGCTGCCCGGCTACTGCCAGGCATGGCTCCCTGGCATCCCTGTGCACCCATCCCCTGCTCCGTGGCCATGGGCCAGTCACCCAGCCCCGGTGAGCTGAGGCAACGGCACAGTTTGGAGGGGTTAATCTGCAGGTCAGGGTTCTGCCATGCTCGGACACTGGTTCTACCCTGCTTGGTCTGCCAGAGCAGAGTCTGTCTGCCCTGAGTGAGGATGTCCCCAACCGATCCAGCCTCTTCCTGCCAACCACCAAGCTCAGGTTTTTGCACAACCTGGGGCCACAGGAAAAGGTGGGCTGGTGACTCCCCTTTTTTTCTTGTTATGCAGGGGCTGTGCAGGCACTGCCACGGCCAACGAGGCTTGGGCAGGACAGGGCTCTGCTCTGTGCCCTCTTTGTCTTGCCTTCTGCTTGTACAGGTTGCTGGACCATTGCTGTCCCCAGCATCCCGCATCCTCGGCTGGTGTAAAACAGCAGCAGCCCTTGGGATGTGCCGTGGGAGCTGGTGCGTGGCTGCTCTCATCAGACAGGCTTTCCCAGCCCACGATGGAGAGCTCGCTTGCTGTGCCTGCGATGGTTCCTGGGTTTTAGTGGAGCTGGTACAGGTTTCATCCAGCTCTTGCCCAGAAAACTCTCCTTTGGGGCCTTCCCGGTGGTCTCCTGGTGTCTGGTCCTGCCTGGTAATGGGCTGGCTGCGTTGCAAGCCCGGGGTCACGCTAATGTGGTTATGCACCAGTGCATTTACCAACAGCGTGGGGTTGTTATTGCAGGGCATGTTATCAAAGTACCCTGTCTGCAGCACCCAGACGCTTTCTGATCCAGCTGGATCCGTCCTTTTGGGCAGGGACTGATGTTCCCACAAGGCACCCGTCCTTTCCTGGAGCTCCCAGCACACTCGTGCCATTTTCTCCTCTGGTCCCACATTCAGAAAGCTATCCCTCCTACGCTGCCCCACCATGAGCTGCCACAAACCGTGGGGACGTCAGCCAGTTACTGTAAGTGACTTGGGCGAGGAGAAATCAGGGTGTTGTGAAGACAGAGTCAAAGACGCCCCGTATCGGTGCCGATCTCCTGAGACACCCAGTTTTAGCAGATGGCTTTAGCTCTCACTTGAAAAGCTGCATTTTCTGATATTGATCACATTATCTGAGGGTACATCCTGTTGCTAAGTTTGGCTGCTTCCTCCGTTCAACAGCTGTTGTGCAGCTACAGCTGCTTTAAACCTGCGCGGTGGGGATGGCATGTGTCGGGGAGGGGTGGTTTGGCGCTCGTAAAAATGGATCCCGGGTTTCGTTTGACCGTGGTGAGCGAGAGCAATATGATGTCTCAGAGGTGCCGTGGTGAGCAGGGTTGCATTCTGCCCTTTCCTGCCCGGCTAGTGAGTCATGGCACGAACAGATGCTGAGGACATGGTGCTGCAGGGGAAATATTTGGGGCACTAAATCAAAGCAAAGTGGCGGCATCTTACATTGAAGTTGTTCTCAGGAAAACGGTTCCCTAATCCTGACTGCCTGGTATCTGATTTTGCGGTTGTGTTTGTACACGTGCTCTGACCTGTGTCTCGAGGTGCAAAGCGAATGCAGGAACAGTCGTTCTCCCCAGCTTAGAGCCCTTGTACCCTCTGTGGCTTGCCAGAGAAGCAGCCCCGTGGTCTGTGTCCTGCCCTACCCATCGCAGGAGCTTGGCCAGGCCAAACCCTCTGCAAATCCCTATTTCCAAAGGGCGCGTTTGCCCCGCTCAGCGATGGCTGCCAGCAAAAATCGCCAGCCCGGGGGGCTTTTAACCCGCTCCATCCTCCCCAGGGCAGCAGCTCTGCCCTCGCACCCGCACCCCTCGTGCTGGCGCTGGGTCACCAGCTCCCCTGAGCTCTGCCGTGCTGGGGAGTGACCAATCTCTGCATTTAAAATCCCCAGAGATGGGATGATGCTCTTTGGTCTTCTTGGGAGAGGCGAGTGCAGCAGCCGGCTCCTTGCTCTGGGCAGCCCTTTCTGACCATCACCCAGCCCTCGGGGCTGGGGCCGGGATGTGTTGCCTCTGTTCATCCTCTGCCTGCCTGTCTGTGTTAGGAATTTCTCTCTTCTCCCCAGCCTGGTGGGCGAAAACAAGTCTGGCTCTTTCTGATATAATTTTGCAAAGTTGGAGCTCTTTGCTGCAATTAGCTGGTATTTAAACCCTCGCTAACCCTTAACATCCTAATGACAATAATAATGATGCTCCACACGTCCTGCAGTGCCACGCATCTAAAGATTACACTCGCTAATTAATTAAGCCCCGACCGCCCCCCCCCTTCTCTCACTGAGGAGAAGAAATCGCTAAGAGTCTCTTAAGAAAAAGGACATAAAGGCAGGGAAATCCAGGCACCAAAACAAGACAAATGGGGATTTGAAGACAATCCGGGCCGGGCCCATGTGACCCGAGGAGTGGACCAGGCAGGAGAAAGGATAAAAATGCCAAGCACAGAGCGGCGAGAGAAAACAACCGCCAGCTTAAAAACCCGGGGAAAGAAAAGCACCAAGATGAAGGGAGTGACAAAGCATCAAAGGGAAGAGAAACCAAAGGCGTCGGAACAAAGGACAAGCTGGAACAAAGGACCAAAGAGGGGAGAACAAAAGCACTAAATAGAAAACAAAGGCAGGGGACAAGAAAAGCCCCTCTGTCGGGGCTGAGCTGGAGGGTCCCGGCCCGGGTGGCGGTGCTGCGGGTCCCCGCTGGAGCCGGGTTGGCGGAGGGTGCCAGAGCCTGGGAGCAAAGGCCCTGGGGAGCCCAGTTTCGCCTTTGAATCGGAGGCGATGGACTCGGCCCCCCCAGTGCCGTGCCGTCTCGGGTGGTGCGTGGAGGTCGGCCGCAGCCTGGGGATGCGGCTTTGCTCCCGCGCTGCCCTCCGGCCTCGGCCCCCTCCGGTCCCGCTGTGTGGTCCGGCCATTCCCTCCCTGCCCTCTCTTCGGCTCAGCCTGCTCAGCATCACCCTTCCGCGCTTCCCTCCCCACGCTCCCCCACCGCAGACGCCTCGACGCAGCCCCCTGCCCCGTCTGCCGCCCCAGTCCTGCGGCGTGGGGGCGGCTGGGGATGCTCTGGGGAGGCTGCCAGGCTGGCTGCGTCCTCCCCACCCCGTGGCTTTCCCTTAGGAGAGCAGCCATCGGCCAGTGCTGCGTGTGTGGCTTAGCCTGGTCCAGCCTGCTGGGCTGTGCTCCGGGGAGGATGATTCGCATCGGCCTGGATTAAAAACAACAGCAGCATTCAGGTTGGGAATAGAGAGTTACAGAGATGTGATGCCGCTTTGTTTCCTCTCCCCGTCGAATCCCTGTTTGGAGCTGAAAGTCCCCGGCAGGGTTGTTGGCACGCACGGGTCCGGCTGTGTTACGCGTGCCGCCTTGCGGGGGGATGCGGCGGGTACCCCCAGGGTCGGGCAGCCGGCGCGGGGCGAGGACAGTGGCGGTGGATGGGAGCCCCGCCGGAGCTGGGGTGCTGGCAGCTGCAGTTGCAGCAGGCGCTCGGCTCTGCCTGGGGTGCTTTGGCTGCTTGTAGCTGCGATAGTTTTGGAAGCAGCGGGTGATTTCAGTGTCTTTTGGAGGTGCCAATCTGGCACCAATCTCTCAGACAGCCGGAGAGCCAGGGGCTTTCTGAAAATCCCCCTTCCAGACCCAAAATGTGGCTCTGGTCCCAGGTCTGTTCTCCATCACGTGCCCTGGCCACACACCTTTCCTGTGAGCCAGGTGGTGGCAGCTCCTCTGTGTCCTGCCTGCAGGCAATGCTGCCCAAAGCCACGCTCTTCCACCAGCACATCGCCCTCGGCAGAGGCTGGCGGCTGGGCGGGGAGGAGGCCGGAGCAGTGGGATGCAGGATTTTAGCACAGTGTTCAAACACTTGCAGCCGCAGCATTGCGTGCTGTGTCTGCTACAGGGAGCGTTTTGGTCATTTCTAAATGTTCTGCCCAGGTATTTCTGCTCATGGACCAGCTTGAGTTTACCTGCAATTTCAGCCCATGCCACCCCAGCTCTGCTTTCCTACAGAATCATTATCTGCTCAATTTTACTTTGCTTTTTTGGACAATCTCTCTTTGAGCATTGGCTAAGAACTGAGCTGCTCCGAGCGCGCTCCCCACAGAGCAATCCTGGAACATCTTGGTTTTATTATGCCCAGATTAGAGCCTGTTACGCTGTGGGCGGACTCGCTCACACATCCCCGACTCCCTGCAGTAGCCGGGCACTGCCAGCGCCGGGGAGGAAGGCAGCACGGAGCTCCCAGCCGCTGGAAACGCCTCTGAAGTGGCCAGGATAAATTGTGGTGTTTGGGTGGAAATAATTGGTAGGTTAATTCCTGGAGCTCGCCCACCACCCTGCTAGGAGCCCACGAGGGCAGGCGCCAGGCGGGGAAGCAGGCGGAGAAGCTGCCAGCTCGGAGAGGGTTTGGGATGTGCTGCTTTCACAGCGATCGTCTCCCAGTGCACGTGACCCAGCCGTTGTCCCACGCTGAGCCCCCAAACCAGGGGCGGTGGGCAGGCAGGGGCTGTAGGAGATCTGCCAGGGAGGCAGACACAGGGAAAGGCAGCACCTGGGCAGCACAAAGCGGGTACAAGACTATCACGACAGGCTGCCTGTCGCCTGGGGATACAGAGGGCTGGACGAGACAGGTCGCTGTCGGAGCCCTGGCCCTTGGCGTGCCGCGTCCCTCAGCCCTATGGACTATGAGAGCTGGATACAATGGAGTGAACTGAGGACAGCCCCAGAGCCGCCGCGGTTCCAGAGGGTTTGAGCTTCTCCTTTAGTATTGTCGTATCAGCTTGGGTTTAATGGGCTGCAGATGTCTGTCTGTCTGCCTGTGCGAGACCACAGTGCGTGCGCCTGGTACGGCTCCCCAGGAGTCGGCTCTCACCGAGTGACGAGTGAAGTGGCTGGGGACACGGTGCTGGCCTCACCGGGGCATGTCCAGCCTTGGAACCTTTTGGCTGAGGGCTTGTCACTGGGTCTGCTGGGTTGCAAGGGACCCATTTGGGTCCCTCTGCTTGCTCACCAGTCCGGCACAGCTCCTCCTTTCTGAGAAAAGCAGCGTGGCTGCTCGCCACCCCTCGGCTTGCAGAGGGGGACGCTGTGGGATTGCCCTCGTCCCGCATGCATTGGGTTATCGCGGAATGCACAAGGCAGGTCTGGAGGCGGGACCTGGGGAAGATTTGGACCCCATCATCTCCCCCATCCACGGATGGCCAAGGCTCCTGAGCTGCTCCTTGGCTTCTCTCTTTCCCTTGGCCCCGCTTGTGCTGCTGCTTTCCCAAAGCCTTGGGGCTGCTTCTTGGGATGCTTCGCATCCCCAGGGCCAGTGCAAGGATAACACTGTGCTTGTTATTTTTGGTGAGATCGGTGGTGTTTGTGAAATGCCCAGAGGTACCCCCTGTCCCACTGCGTACTGTGAAGGAGGGCTCTGACGGGAGCAGGGAAGGGGAGCAGGAGAGGGGCCCGATGAGCCCAACTGCGCCAATACAGCGAGGAGCTGAGCTGGCACGTGGCTCGCCGGGGTGCTGCCACCACCGGGCACTGCCACCATGTCAGCTCAGGCATTGCCACCATGCCAGCCTGGGCCAGCTAAGCAACTTGCTGGCCAAACAGCCCCTGGGGTGGGGTGCGTGGCAGCGACCTTGCGGGCAACGGTAGCACCTTCAGCTGCATCTTCCCTAGATTTTTCACAGGCAGCGCATGAGGCGAGGAGCCACGGTGGCAGCTGGCAGGACCCATGCAGCTTGCTCCCCGTTAGCAATTGCTTTGCAACTTTCCCAGGCTGGTGAGGAGTAAAGCACATGCCCATTTCCAAACAATGGGTCCGCTTCCGCGCAGGAAGCAAGGTCGGATTTGTTCTCCCTGCTTTGCCCCCTCCGGCCAGTTATAAAGGGGCCAAGCCATTGTCTGAACCATTTCCATGACTCAGTCACCAGTATCCTGCGATCGGGAGGCCGGGATTCGCAGCCAGCACAAAGCAGGAGGCACGGCTCCTGCGGCCAGCGGCACTGCAGGCTCCGCAGCAGGGTGGGGGGCTTGGGAAAAGGAAGGCGAGCGCTGGCCGTGCCTTTCCCCTCCGTGCTCCTTGCGCTGGCGGCAGCGGGATCTTTGCCCCCATCATTTTTTCTGGTCCCTCCACCCATTGTCCCGGCTTCCTTCTGCTGAGGGAAGCAGAAAGCCGGGAGAGGGATCGCAGGGTGGGAGCAGTCCTGGTTGCTTGCCCGGGTGCAGCCAGGTAGGGAGAGATGGAGCAGGAGCTGAGCGGGCCCTCTGCGACCCTGTCTGAAAGGATGGGGACTGTCTCTGTACCATCGTGTCCGTCCTGACACCTCGTGCCCATGGTCCTGTGGTCGCCCTGCGCGTCCTGGGGATGCCCCATGGGTCCTGGGGATGCTTCACAATGAGGTGGAGAGAAGGGCTTGTGGGTGGAGCTGATGTGGCTCAAAGGAGGACATGGGGAGGAGCAGAGCCAGGATGGGGACAGGACCCATGGGTGCGTGGGTGGTGACGCCTGGGGATGGGCAGTTGGGCCTCCACCTCCTGGTGCCCATCTGGGAGGTGATGATGGACCCAGGCGACCGCGGTGTGGCTAGCACTGGGGCGACCTGCCAGGCAGTGGGCAGGGAAGACCACCGCGGCCACCACGGCCACTGGGGACGGGGAGGAAGGAAAGGAAAGTGAAAGTCTGTGGCTGCTGCTCCGGCCTGGCTGTTGCTATGACGACCCGAACAAAGCTCCCGCTCCCTCTTTTTTGGCTCAGTCTTGCTGTTCCTCGGCCCCTTTGTTAATTGTTTCCCTGTCCAGTTTGGGGGATGCGCCTCCCGCCTTCTCCTGTCCCTGGAGCGGCTCGGGGGGCCTCGCTGGGGCAGCCGCAGCCCCAGGAGCGCACAGAGGTCTCTGCGAGCTCGCCTGCGCGCTCGGCGCTCGCTTGGCCGCCGATAACCGTCTCCCTCACGTGACCTCTCGGGGTCTTCTCTCAAGCCGCGGGGATGAGAGCGTTGGCAGCTGGCAGCGCCGGCTGAGAGGGGCCGGTGGCTTCGGTGGGTGCATGAGGCTGCCTGCACTGCCCATGCATGGGATGGCACTGGGGGCAGCCAGTCGTCCCCGTCCACCCCCAGCTGGGGAGGGGGCTTCAGAGGGGCTGGAGGGGGCCTGGCTGGTGCAGGGGGAGCTGCCTTTGCATCCTTCCCTGCTGCGTGTTTGGTACTTGCTGCACAGGCCCAGGAACGCTGTGTCTTCTCTGGGCCTCAGTTTCTCCATCTGTGAAATGGGAACATGTATCACTGAGTGCCTTTACGTTTTGGAGTCTGTCGGTGCAGCCCACTTGCTGCCTTTCATTTCCAAACACTGTTGTGCTTTGTGTTTAATCCTGTGGGTGAAGATACCTGATGGGAAACTCCCAGATAACTTCTTGCCTGGCTCTGCCCAGCTCTGCTCATTCCCGTGTGGTGGGCACAGAGCAAGGGGGGGACCGTGTGTTGGGGTGGATGTGGGTGTGGGTGCCTGAACCCCTCCAGAAACCCCATGTTCCTGGTTAGTGTGTCGGGGCTACGGGAGCCGGGAGTCCCGGGAGCCCAAGCTCTTGTCTTCTGTTCCTGGGACTGGGTGAAAACAATGTTTGGAAAAAAGAAAATTCCCATGGAAGAAAATAACGGTGTGGGGGAGGAAATGGCTTCGAGTCAATGGGAATTTTCCCCGTTGGTAAAATGTAAACAGTTCTCCTTCAATGTTGACATAACATTTAAAGATTTCATTATACAAAAAAGACTGTTTGTCAACATTTGTTTGTCCAAACCAACCCCCTCGCTCTCCAGCTGGAGCACCATTTTGCTCTGAATGAAGCATTTTTTTTCCTTCGGGAAGGCGGGTGATGGCATTCCCGGTGGAGCCGTTGATGGGATGCGGGGTGTGGGGTGCAGGATGAGGGGTACGGGGTGAGCTCCTCAGCGGCCGAGGGCAGCAAAGGCCCAACCAGAGCCCCGTTTCCCCGGGGAGAATACACCCGATACACCCGAGCTCCCAGCTGGGTTATCTGCTCAGCACAAGCATGTGTGTGTGTGTGTGTGTCCCAGCTCATGTGCGGGAATGCTGTCTGTCTGTCTGTCTGTCTGTCTGTCTGGAGGGCAGCTGGCTGCCCCTTGCCCCCCCCCGCTCCGTGCCAACGTTGTCTCCCAGACCCATGACGGTCTTGTGGCTGCGGGCTGGTTGCGGTGGTCTGGGTGAAGGCGCAAAAAATTGGGGGCGATGTGGGGAGGAGAGGCTGGAAGCCAGGCTTTGGGGTCTGTCACTTGGCGTGCCATGGTTTTGGGACTCCCTCCCCCCGGAGCTGTGGGCTGTGCTTTCTGCAAGCCAGGCATTGTTCCAGTCCCTCGCCGGGAGTGGGTAGGACCGATCCCTGCACGGACAGACGGGGGTCCCGGGGTGTCTCCCAGGACTCCACCGAGTCGTGCCTTAATCTTTAGGGGTGTCTCAACCCCACCACAGGACTCCAGGGCAGAGGGTGAGAACAGTCCGGGGGCTCCCGGCGGTGTCACGCGTGGGTCCCCCGGCGGGGCAGGAGGTCCCGAGGGGAGGGGACGGGGCAGAGGGGCCGCCCCGGAGCCGGCTGCTGGCTGGCTGGACCGGTGTCCCTCCTCCTCCTCCTCCTCCTCCCTCCTCCTCCTCCCTCCTCCTCCTCCTCCTCCTCCTCCTCCTCGCTCCCTCTCTCCGCCCGGCGCCGGGGCAGCTCCCACCGGAGGCGCTGGGGACATGGAGCGGACCTGAGCCGGGCGCGGCGGCGGAGCCCGCACCGGCACCGGCGGCAGCACCGAGAGCGGCGGCACCGAGGAGCGGGGCGCAGCGCTGCAGCGCGGCGGAGCCGTGAGTGCGGGCGGGGGGCACGGCCCCGGGGGCGGGGGGGGGGGGTAAGCACGGGCATTGCCCGGGGGGGGCGGGGGGACACACAACGAAACGACCCCGGGCCGATGAGCATCCTCCCGGGGAGACGAGCATCCTGCTGGGTCGTGGTCACCGAGCCCGGTTGGGTTGGGGGGGGGGGGGGGCGCCTGGTAGGACACCCCCCCCCCGCTTCCCAAAGCCCGTTTGCTTAAATAGGAGAAGGAAAAAGAGGAAAGGGGGCGGGGGGTGGTGGTGCAGGGCCCGTCTCCCTGCACAGCCCCGTCCCCTCTGCAAAGTTAGGGGCTGCAAACTCTCCTCCGAAAGCCCCCCCCACCCCGCGCCAGCAACCGGGTCGGGGCGAGGGAGAGTCCGGCAGACAAGGGGTTAAGCCACGGGCACCCCCCCAGGGGGCACAGGACCGGCAGGCAAGGGGTTAATCCATGGACGACATCCCCCCCCCCACCCCCGACCCTTGACCTGGCTACCAAGAGTTGCCCCACTGAAGCCCCCCTCCCCGGGACCCCCATGCCACCCACCCGGGAAGGTTTCTCGCCCCTTCCCGCAGGTCACGGTAGGACCTGTCCCCTGTCCCGGGCACACAGCCCCGGCCCCCACCGGGTGCTCAGGGTCGGGGCTACAGGGGAGGGGGGACAGCGGGGTACAGGCTGGCAGCCCCCCCAACCCGAGACACGGCACTGGGGGTCACAGCACAGGCACTGTGGACAGACAGACACCGTGGCACAGACGGACACAGGGCCCCGGGTGCCACGGCCAGCCCCTGGCACACGCGTGTGTCCACAGGGCTTGGGGCTGTTTGTGGGTGTTTGGGGACTTTGCGGTGCTCAGGGGTTGGGGTCCCCATCCCTCGTCCCCCGCCGTGGGATGGATGGGACCCTCCTGCCCCGTTCACGCAACTCCCACCGCCTTTTCGGTGGCGACGGGCGATTTCTGTCCGGTGTGACAGCATCGCTCCAGCCAGCCCCGCATCCCCGCAGCACCACCAGGAAGCAAGCGCGGGGTCCGGGCAGGAAAACTTGCGTGGCACCCATGGATGTTTGTCTGTCCGAGAGGGGCTGGGGTTTTTCTAACAAACTGCAGTGACAGCATCGCGATAACACACGGCCAGAGAGAGGGAGAGAGTTTGGGACCAGGGTCAGCGCTAAACTCTGTCGCTTGCTGAGACCTAAGAGCGGATGAACCTTGTCACTGAGATTACGTCTTCCCCAGCAGCCATGGCGGGTCCTGCCCGTGCCTCCGAGTCCCGTGTCCGACCCGTCCTGGGCAGATTTGGGTCTCTGGGGGCTGAAGCTGCTGCTCAGCGGAGCCTTCGCAGCAGCGAGGCTTGTGCCGTGGGGTCCCGCAGCCGTCTGGCAGCCCCACGGTGCTGTGCCGGGGTGGCTGGTGGGGCTGTGGGGGGATTTGGGGGATTTCCCCCCCCCCCCCCGGGTGCTGGTAGACCTGGGATCAGGGAGCCGCAAGGTGGGTGATGGAGCACAGCCCCTGCGTGGAGCTGGGTGCTCGCCCCCCCCCCCGGGGGGGACCCCCACAGTTAAACACCAACAAAGTTAGTGGCGGAAGAGAGAAACCGAGAGATGCATCACCCAGGGAGCCGTAAAGGAGAGGTTTTCGTGTGAAATGCGCAAATAAATACAAAGCTTTGCTTCTTTCCACCTCCGCCTAATGATTTCCAGTGTTTTATGCAGGGGTTTCGGTGCCAGTGAGGGATGCTGCCCAGGAAAAATTACAGACCGTGGCCGCATATTGTTCGAGTCTCGGTTACATCTTGTGAAGTACCTTCAGCATGGAAAACACTTGACTTCCAAAGCAAATCTGGAGTAATAGATTTTAGGAGTGAAAAAGGACCATTAGCTCAGCTAATGTGATTTTCTCCATAGCACAGACCAGATAATATCACTCAGTTACTCTCCTATTGAGCCAATAACTCGTGTTTGTAATTCATGCAATTTCCTTTTAGTTCAATTTAATTTTGTACAGAATCCATTCTGTTGACACTGATACAGTACTTTTTTTTTTTTAAAGCCTGCAATTTCAGAGGCTTTGTGTTAAAAATAGCTGCTGTCCTTTGACAAACGTGGGCAGGCTAAAGACAGTTTTCTAAATCATTTGCAAGTGACACATTTTTACCAGCATCTCCCTTCGTGCTGTTTATTTGTTTCATCACGACTGGCAGAGCCGCTGCCGGGGCTGCCCTCCCGCGGGGCTGGGGGCTCGCCCTTGGCATATGATCTAGCATCTCACGCAGGAGGCGAAATCCCTTTGGAGCAGAGTAATAGGTAGGAGCAGGGATCCCAAATTTTTAAAAATCCATTTTCCTCTGATGCGAAGCTCTTTGTGCCATTGGGCAGCTCACGTCCTCCGCCATGCCTGCGTTGCTTTTTTTACCCCTGCCAAATCAGAGCACCCAAACCATCCACCCCCCCCGAAAGTCCTTCTGACGAGCAAAGTTTGTTCCAGTCAGGGTGCAAGATGTCCTGGGGGGAATAGCTGGACTTTTTGTCTCCCTGCCGAAATGTCCATTTTCCGTGGGGCTGCCGGGGGAGCTGTGCCCTGGCACGCTGGGACGTAGGGGAGATGGAGCAGATCGTAAATTTGTTATGTGCTGGAGGGGTTTTAATTTCGTTCATGGGATGCAGAGGAAGGGTTTCTCTCTCTGTGCAGGGAACACAGAGGCACAGTAAATCTAGTCTCTCCGTGGGTTTATTTTTACATTTGTTACTTACTGGTGGCTTCCCCGGGGCGCTTGCCTGAGCCTGCCGCTCTCGCTGCCTGTCACCTTCCTGGAACCGAGACTCACCGGGGCCGAGCAGCCATTACGCACCCTGCGAGCAGGTCGGGGGACGGGGGCGAAGGGTGGCTCTGGGACCCGATAGCAGCGTCCTTTGCGCTCCCCAGGTGAGTGTTCGGGAGGAGATGGCCGGGGGGCTGCGTGCCTGCTGCTCCAGGGCTTGCAGAGTGCCGGAGACAGGCTGGGACACGGGTCCGAGCTGTGTCCCATGGACGGAGCACCCTCGGGGCCGCAGGGGGCTGGTGCTGCAGGTGTTGGGAGTTTGCTGGTGAGCGGGTGGGGTGGCGGAGCGAATCCCTGTGGGATACGGTGGGCTGCTTTGCTCGGGGCTGGGAAAGCTGGGTCACCTCTGCCGTCCCCAACCCTCCCGCGTGCTCGGCGCAGCCGTGGCTGCTCGGGGATCCGGCCCGTTCTCCGGCGTACGACAAAACCAAACAAACTTTGAAGGATTTTGACGTGGTGCTGGCAGGCGGTGGCTGTGCTTTTGGGGTCCCTCACTGCAGACCCAGTGGATCGGGGGGCAGGTCGGGGACCCTCGGGGCCGGCAGAGCGGCGGGACAGCTTGTAAGCCCACGGCCTGCGGCTGCTTGCTGTCCCGCACGAGCCGGCGCGGAGCGCGGTGAGCCCCGCTTTGTCTGCCCGCCGCGAAGCCGCGTTCCTGCTTGCTCCAGCTTTATCCCATTGTAAACATTTACCGCGGTTTTGTGTCGGGCCGGCTTTGTGCGTGCACGTGTAATTGCAGAAATCAGAAAAGCTTTTATTACCGAAGCGACAACCTTTAACAGGCGGCTGCGACCGATTGTAGGGACGTGCTGTCAGTACAGCTCTGCCCCCGTTTTACACCCTGGAAGTTCCCAGCCACGCTAATAAAATGCGTACTGCTTATTTTCCTAAAGAAATAGGTTTACTGAAAAAGAAAAAAATCCACTCACAGGCAGGGCAGTTGCTACCTACAGCCTGCGATGCCGTGGAGAAAGCCGGCTGGCCTCTTTTGTTCTCTCTTGCGGCCGTGCTGCTGAACATAGCATCGCCACAAACTGGGAACTAGTAATGAAATATTTTCATTTTCCCTCAGCTAGAAAATACTGATGGGTCAAAGCTGCCTCTTTTTGTGCGTCTGACAGCAGCCTGGTCTGGCAGCGGGGCTGATGGAGGACTTGTACTCGGCAGGAGGGAGAGCCCAAAAAGACTGGCAGCCTCGGGGTCGGGCGTTCCCCGGCTGGGGGTCCCTTGCAGCATCGCGGCCACCCCTGACCAGCCAGGGCTGGGCTATCCCAGGCTCTGCTGCTGTATTTTTCACAAACTTTGTGGAGGTTTTGGTTTCATTGCACTGCGGGGAGGAAGATTTGGACCCCTCAGAAGTTTTGCACGATGCATTACTAATTTCCACCCCATTTTAACCCAGTAAAGAACATGCAAAAGGGAAATAAATCAGTGCAGCTTATGACAGTTCTGCTGGAAAATATCTCGGTGCCTTTACCCCGTCCTGCGCCTTTTGGGGAGTAACTTCAGGAGTGATATCCGCTCCCTTGGGTAGAGCTGCCGCTGGCCCGGCCGTGCCCCTGGGGAGCTCCTCATGGCTGGGTGCTGCTTGTGCACGGCTGAGAAGTGCGTGGGCTCCTCCAGCACAAGGAAAGTTGGCAGGGTCCAAGGCATCAACTTTTGGAAAATTTTCTGCTGCTTGGAAGCCCTCCCGCCCTCCCTTCCTCCCACTCCATGTCCACCTGCTCCAGGACCACATGTCCCAAGCTGGAACCGCTCCAGCCCCGAACAAGAGCCCTTGGTCTGCCCAGTCCCACCAGCTCGGCGCTGGCGGGGAGGGAGGCTGGGGAGGTGCGGGGGGCACGGCTGGCCATGCTGGGCCCCGGCTCGCATCAGTAAACGCCCCAGCCGCTTCGATGGGTCAGTAAAAAATATGAGTAGGGGATGCAGAGCCTGAGTCTGCCTCAACAAAGCATTTATACAAGTGCACTGGAGCACATGGCTGAAGTGGCTGATAGCATTAGGGGCATTGCTGAAACAGCCTCGTCCCCTTCGCCTCCAAGCACCCTGCCAGCACCTTGGACCTCAAATGGCTCTGCAGCTGCTTTTAGCTCAAATGTGTTGTTTTTCAAGGGGAAAGCTACCACGAACATTGTACTGGGGGGAAGCTCCCTTCCCTGCCTTCTTGTCCCACTCCTGCTTGCAGCCCTTCAGCTGAAGAATGCAAATTGGGAGATGGATCTGAAATATTTGAAATTCTGCCTCTCCATAATTTAATGCTCCATTACCACCCAGGCCTGCTCGAGGCATGTGACCATTATAAAAGATGCAGTCTGGTGGCTGCAGAGGCCGGGCAGCCTCCCCTCCACGTACCCCCGGGTGTCTTATCAGAGAGGAACAAGATAATGTGGCTCATCATTAAAGCGGACTGGAAGAGCCCTGCGAGCACCCACTAGCCCGAGCCAAAATCTGCTGGCCCGAGTTATTATTTTTTAATTCTGCCTGGCGAAGGCAGCTTGTGGCAGTTTATTGTCTGTTGGGAGGAAAGAGGATAAGATTATAAATTAAATATAGCAAAGAGAATTAAAAGAACGTGGGGCAGCAGCAAGCCCAGTGGGGGTATTTGATCCTCTTTGCCCATGCAAAATGGGGTTATCATGAGCTGGGGTGAGCCAGAGTCTTAACAGGAGAAGGAAAAGAAGATGTAGAAGCAGGTAGATAGAAATACCCGACGGCATTGCCAGCACCATGCAGCAGCTTCTGCCACCGCTGTGGTGCTGGGGTTGCCGCCTTCCCCTGCTGCCACCAGGGCCTTCACCGCTACTGGGTGAGAGCCAGAAATCAAACTTCTTTGGGCTTAAGTCAACCTGCCCGATTCAGAGGGGCTGGAAGGGCCGAGCGCAGCCAGGTAACTCGGTGGTGGGATGCCAGGGCCAGGCGTGCCGGCAGACCCCGTATGGCAGCACTGCGGGGGGGGGAGCGGGGGCATTTCCCAGCAGAGACGAGGTTTTTCATGCCACTGTACTCAGCACCCATTGCAGCAATAGTCACCTAGTGCGGTGCCCTGGGTGCCCGGATGGGTGTGGGTTTGCAGCGAGCAGCCCTCATCCTCCGTAGTCTTCCTCCCTTGTTGATAGCACAGCACGGCTCCGGTCTGCAGCCTTGTTCAGAGCCTGGAACACCACTTGTTTGAAAAAGCTGAGCTAGGTGGTGGTGCGGGTTGGGCGGCAGCGGACGTGCCGGGGTGCGCAGAGCCGGCAGTCCTGGGCTTGCCACGTCTGCTCTGCTCCCCGTGCCGGCTGGCGAGGCCACTGGGGAACCAGTCCCCAGCGCTGGGCAACCCACATCCCTCCTGCCACCACCCCATGGCTGGCAGGGTGCTTTGTCCCCACCGTGTCCCTCTCTGCGGGACGCAGAGAGGAGAAGCAGAAACTGGGCACCGCGCAGAGCCGGGACAAAACCTGCGGGGCAGGGCGAGCGTGGCTGCGAGGATGAGGTGTGCGTGCAAGGGTGTGCAAGCTCTGAGCTGGGTGGGAGGGTCCCCCCCCCCAGGGCAGCCCCTCTGGTTCACCTGCCAAAAGTGAGCTGATGTGGGAAGGGTTTAGAAAACCCTCTGCCCTGGCCCAGGGTGGTGGCCCTGCCTGCTGCCTGCCTGCCCACGAGGGCGGAGGGGAATGCCAAAGCCTGGCTTATCTTTTGTCTGGAACAATAGAGGGCTTGGCCCTATTGTTCTACCTTGCACGCCCAGCCGGAAAGTCAGTCCCCTGGGACAGGGGGCTTGCACACGAGTGTGCCTGTCTGCAAGAGGGGATTTATGGGCAGGGTTGGCAGGGCCATCCTCGCCAGTCTGCGCTGCGTGGCCCTGCGTGGGTGTTGCTGCCCGTGGGCAGCTCTGCAGGTGAATACCCGAGTGGGAGAGGTGGCAGCTGGAGACCTTTCCTGCTCATTTTTCTTGCCGTGACACAGGGATTTCAGGAGCTGGAGGGTTAATCTGGGGGAGGTCCCCAGGGCTACACCTGGGCAGGACCCATCGGTACCTGTGCAGGCTGCAGCATGGGCAGAGGCAGAGCGCTCTTTGCCTTTCTTGGAGGCTCTCGGGCTGTGATTTGGATCTCCAGGTGCAACGCTGGCCTTTGGGCTTCCCGTGCCCAGTCCATCCTGCTGCATTGCTTCAGGTCTGTGGAACCGCCCTGGGAACCGGGTCGGGGAACTTTGCCAGGGTGGCATGAAACGCCTCCGGGTCCCTCTTGTCCTCGCCTCATTGTCCGAGACCCGCTCCACGGCACACGAGTGGTGAGCAGCACAGCGGGGTATGCGTGCCTGCCCGCGTGTGCCTGCCTGCGCGGGCAGAGCAACTGTCCCTGCCCACAGCTCCGCTAAGCCGTGCACGGGAGCGCGCCGGGACACGGCACGTGGAGGCAGGAGCTGCCAAAGCCCCTCGCTGGAGGGAACAGGCTCGGGGACCCCAGGGGAAATCGGGATACGGGGAGGGGGAGACAGGTGCCACCGGGCACAAAGAGCCCCTTGTGTGCTGGTGTTTGCTGTGGGACACAGGGAGCCCCGGGCTGGCTGGGGGCAGTTGGATACCCCCTTGTAAACAGGGAGGGCTGTCAGCTTCTTGCTGGAGCGCCTTTGCCCTTGTCTGTGCTGTGTTTTTGTCGTGCAATGAAAACTATCCCAGCGGGCCAGTAAACCCAAATTTCTCTACTCACCCGGAGGAGAGGAGCCGGGCCGGGAGACACTGCATGACCAGATTTTCATGGGCTTTAATTCCTTTGAAGCAAGAGGGGAGAGAAGGGGTGAAGCGTGAACCAGCCTCGCGGGATGGTCACGGTTTGGAGGGTGGCTGCTGCTGGATCCCTTGGGTCCTGCAGTGGGATGGGTGGTGGGGTGTCCCCCACCCCCCAGAGCCTGGGGTCTCTCCCTGAGCTGAAATAATGGTAGCGATAAAAATGGCATGAACCAGACCCCCGCTCCCTTCTGTGATTTCTCTCTTGCAAATATGAGACCTGCCCAGCTAACAGGACCACCGGCCCCAGGAGGTGATGCCGGTTGTGAGCCCCATTGCTGCTGCTGCAGGATGCTCTGGCTCACCCGCAGGGTGCAGAGCGACGGGAGGGATGAGCTACCATGGGAGCCTGAATCCGCACCCTAAATCAGGGGTAACACCATGAAAGTGGCCACAGCTTACACTAATAAGGGGAGAAGTCAGGCCGAAAGCTTTTTCCTTGGGGGTCTTCATCCAGACTCAGCCAGCCATGACTTTTCTGAGCCGAAGCACAGCAGGAGCGGAGTCAGGATTGCCATTAGTAAGGATGTGATGATTTGGAGCAGATGATGGACAGCTACTGGCACCGAGCACCCGTCCTTCAGGCTGCCTTTTCTTTCAGAGGGGGGTTGATGATGGCCTCGATGGCTTGCGGGGCAGCTCTCGTCACGCCAGTAAAAAAAAATCTGTTGCTGAAATGTCAAGTGGCCCCAGCAGCTGGAGCTCGCCCCTGCCCCAAATTTTGGCAGCAGCTGGGGAGGGCGAAGTGGCTCCACGGAGCCTTTGTCCCTCGGTGTCCAAGCATGCGACAGCTCGGGCATAAGGACCTGTTTGTTGCAGCTCAAGATCCCGTGCAAAAGGACCCGAAGGTTTCCGGGGTGCTGCAGGGCATGGGGCACTGTGAGCGGAAGCGCGGCCCCATGATTTTTGGCTGCCACCATGGGCTTGGGTGCCATGTGTGAGAGGTACCGGGGCTGGCTCCGAGCATTCTTTCGGTGCTCACGTGTGTCCCTGGCTCACCCGGGGAAACGTGAGTGCAAACAAGATGGGATTGCTCCCTGCAAATGGGAGCCCCCCCACAAAGCCTGGGGGCAGCTGAAAAAATAATGACATAGTGGAAGGTGTAAAATGCCCCAAGAAGCTCAACAAGGGTAGGGGGTGACGGACACCGGCCGATGCCATGGGATGCCATTGGGATGGACCGTGGGGCTGTGCCAAAACAGCACCAGGTCCTGCGTGCCACAAACCTCACCCGCGTGTCCTCCGTGGCACGGTGCGTGGAAAAAGGGTTCGGAAAGTGCTGCCCTCCCTGCAGCCCCAGCCTGGGAGGTGCCGGGCAGATCACTGTCGAGGCGGGTGAGCCCCGTGTCTTTTTTTTTTTCTAAGCAGGAGAGGAAAAGGGTCAGATGTCTTCACCTCTCCGTCATGCGATAGGAAAGTATTGTTTACGAAGCAGCCGAGTCAAACGTGCCCTCCGCTCTGCCTGGAAACGCTGAGTGAGTGAAATTACACAAAAACGACACCGAGATCGGCCTCTCCGATAAGCCCGAGGGCCGCTTTTGGGTGAGGGGAGGACAGAAACTGTGAAGAAAAGGAGGGAGATGTGCTAACCGCTCTCCCTTGCCGCACCGTGCCGTGCTGGCATCGCCGTGCCGTCCTGCCGCGGCTGGGTGAGTTATCCTTGTCTTTCACCTCCTGGCTCTGCTGACCTCATGCTATATGGGGTGGATCTTTATTTGTTCTGGGTTTGCTGATTTTTTAAATTTCTTTCCCATAATTGATTGTTCGATGCAAAGTGGTTAAATTGGGGAAGCGGGGAGGTGGAACGAGCTGATGCCTGTGCTGGGGTAGTGGGATGGGGTTTGGGAGCAGCCCCAAGGACCTCCACCGGGTCCCAGGGACCTGGCAGCTCCTCCGAGCACCCGCCACCCTGGGGACTTTCGGCTGCTGTTGGCATCACTGGGACCATGTGCCTGATCCAGCCACTCTGGGTGCTGTGTGTAAAGGCTCAGCACCCACGAGCCGGGCAGGTTTTGCTGGCCTTTTTTTGCATCCAGGCAAAGCCTTGCGCAAAGGAGGAAACTTGTTTTAAAAATTATTTCTGATGCAGAAAAAAGGCAAGGAAGAGTAAATACCTGTTCTTCAGAGTTCCTCCCTCCTCATGCATCCCCAGCGTCTTCCCTTGTTAACACGCTGTGATATTTTTGTTTCATTGGCTTGTAATGCAGGGGAAGATAGGAAGAGCAGAGGAGAGGGATGCAATAAGAGGGAGGTCTCTGAAAATATTAAGATTGTGGCATTTGTGCTGTTCCCTGGCACGTTTAGACCTGCAGGGAAGGGGAGTTTCTTCTTTCCGCACTTCTCCCTGGCCGTCCCTGCCCACGCTGCTGCTCATACCCGAGCAAAGCGCTCGCCTCTGCTGAGCACCCCCTTCTCCCGCTGCACCCCCCGGGGCTGCCAGGCCTTTTCTTAAAGATGCTTTCAATCATGTAACCTTCCCTAGACAAGAAACCCATCTGCCTGCAAAGACGGTGCAAGGAGTTTTTTCCTTATTGATATGTCTTATTGAGTGGAAAAAAAAAACCCCAACAAACCCATCTTGCAGACTGTCTAGTCTTGAGGCCAGGAAACGGGAATGACCAGTGCGGTCCCCGGCCATCACGTGGGCTGTCGCTGGGATTGTTCCCGCGCCTTCTTCCTCCGGGCTTTGCACGGTTTTAAATAATTCCAGCGCGACGGAGTTTCCTCCGCTTCCCTGATGAGATCATTCCCAGCCTAATAAATCTCGTGGCCAGGAAGTTCCACCTGAGGTTCAGTTTAATTTTTCCCCTACTTAAAACCATCCTATCGCTCATCCCAGTAAAGGAAAAATGTGTTTGGGTTGTGGCTGTGAAGGTGGTGGACCTCTGCCAGTTTACACCCAGGGAAGGATCCGACCGCCTCTTTGTATTTGATTTCGTTATTTGGATAGTTATAAAACTACCAGCTGGTTTTTGTGTGCATCGTAACACAGCCAGGCTCACGGGAGGCAGCATCCCTGGATTTTGGGTTGCGGAGGCACGGCTGGGCAGTGAAGGGGGGGGTCCCAGCAAAGCCCTCGTGCTGGGGGGACGGTGTGGGTGGGAAGCGGCCGAGTAATCCTTTGTGCCAAGACAGGAAAGGGTTTTGCGGTGATGTGTTCCTCTGCCATCTCATAACCAGAGCAAGGTGATAAAAACCCCCTCAGAAGCACTGTGACACCAGAGTTAGCAGTAACGTGGAAATTGTTAGTGAGAGGGGGCATTAGGAGGCTGGGACGTGGCCCAGTTAAAACGTGTGCCGGGCTGGATCAAATGGACCCGCGTACCCACAGGGACTATGTTGCACTTGTCTCATCATTATCATGGGAGACTTTGTTTTCCCATTCCCACCCGGAGCATCCCACATGGCCGGGCTCCATCACTGCCTCCTCCGGTCCGGCCGGACCCTCTGACCTGGGAGGTGGCAGGGGCAGGACGCAAGCCTCGAGGGGGTGAGTTGGATTTTGGCAAGTGGGATTATTCCTCAAGCCTTAGAAAAGCAGGAGCTGAATCTCTGAGGACAGAGCTGCCCTCTGAGGACTCAATCTGCTGTAGCTTAGTGCTTGCACAAGCCATCGGCCAAGTGCCCTGAGACAACCTACTCCCAAAAGAGCTGGGATCTCCTGGTGTACATAGGCGATGGAGGACATATAGCCATCCTGTTAAGCAACCCAGATCCTCTTCTTCCCCCTGCCACAGCCTGAGAATTCATCTTTTTCTCCCTGTCTTGCAAATGTTCGCTTAAGTTTTGAATAGCAGGATTGATTCGATTTCCCCCTGAACCTCTGAAGGGCTTCTCTGCTGGCATGCATGAGAGAGATATGCATTTCATTAGCAGTCCTGGGTATGGCCTGGAGGCCTTTGAAGAAGGCAGGTTGGTTTTTTTTGGATAGAATTAGTAAATGCTATGCTAGCTGGTTGTAATTGCTTTAGGGTTAAATCTTCCAAGTGCAGTGTGGTAATAGGAGACCTGCATTGCTGCTTTTCATCTTAGTAGATGGAGAATTGATGCTTCCCCCACCGAAGAGCTGTAATGTGGCAGTGCTGAGGCTGTGGCTGTATGAACTCTTCCGAGGGTCAAGGGGGGAGATATCCCCCCGTGGGGGGCACCAGGAGGGGGGTCCTACGCCTGGTTGAGGAGGGGACAGAGGGGACCTGGGTGGAAGATGGGGTGCTCGGGGTGGCACATGCAGAGGGGTGACCCCCTGCTCCTTCCTGCGCCGGCCGTTCCCGGGAGTTTCCGTGATGCTGTTGCTCTCACCATAGTGTCACCGCTTTGCTCTGACCCCGTAGTGATGTTTCCGGAGGCCATTATCCTTCGAGGGGAGAGAAATTGCCGTCAGCAAACTGATGGTGAATGGAGGTTGGACAAAGACCAGTCTGTTTTGTGTGGACAGTGGGAAATCCCAGCTCCTGCTGATGCCAGAGCTTTTCCCATGGGACCCCCAAGTCTTGCCAGGATGGAGAGAGGCAGTTGGGGTCTGGGGGTCTCTCTGGGATGGTGAAGTAGCCATCAGCTACTGCTGGGCAGGACGTGCCTGGCCAGCTCATGTGGGCATCATCCTGCCCGTGGCAGGTCTTAGCACACAGGTGCCAGCCTGCTGCCCAGTTCTGCGCTTGCTGGGTGTTTACCGCTGCCCCTCTGCCCCCTGGGGCATTACCCTCCCAAAATCCGCCCCCCCCGCCTGCCAAAGATCTCCCTTCTTGGCGTTGATTTTGCAGCTTTTCCGGCAACCTGAGCTCTCGACAGCCTTCTGGGCAGATGGAGGTTGTGGCTTTCCGTGGGAGCGCCGCTGACAGGTAAGATGTTGAAAACGCGGCATTTGAGGATGCGCAAAGCGTTGGCTCGTGCTCCCCTAAATGCAGAGTGTTTCCGTTGCTGCAGCACCCTGGTTTGTGGGGTAGCACAGGTGGGTGCGCGCCTGTGACGCGGCCTCGTGGGGGAACACGTGTCCCGTAAGCACCGCTGCTCCGAGCGGCTGCTGTCCGTCAGGGACACGTGGAGCCGTGGCTCTCACGTGGTGACAGCATTTCTGGGACTGAATACATTCGGCATCCGGATGCCTTCTGGGTTAAAAAATCTGCTTTTTTCAGAAGCAGTAAACCCTGAGGTCTTACAATTTCTGTCCCGTTTCACCTACAGCTTGTAGCCAATGTGCTGGTGGTCCCCCTCCATCTGTGGCTGGGGGTGGCAGAGCCCACATCCCCCGTGGCCACCTACTTTCACCTTCCCAGGGAATAACCCACCATCACGGGATGCTCTGCATCCCTGGGGAGGGATAGCAGCCCAGTGAACTTCCCCCAGCCGAGGCCATTTGCCTCGGCCATCCCTGGCCATCCTTGCCCGGGCACGGCAGAGGAAGCCATCCATTCTTTTATGTGCGAAGGCACGCCGGGCGGAAACGCTTGGAAACGGCCCCAAAAGGACATTCCAAGTCTGGCAGGAAAGCGGCCCGCTTGTCTGGCAGGAGATGGACTATTGTCTGTCCCGGTGGCCGGCCGGGATTCCTCAGGCCCTTCTTGGAAGAAGAAAACGTCCGTGTGTGTCTTATTTTTTCCTTTGCCCTCTCTCTGGAGGGGATGCCGGGAGCTGTGAATCCTGCACGTGGCTGGTGTGTGCACGGCAGTGGTGTCGTGCCGCCTTGGCTCTCGTTGGCGTTGCTGTGTTTGCTCATATGGTGTTTCCCCCCTGTTTTTGCCCCGTGTGTCTCTCCCTTGGCTGAGTTGGTTACCTGGGCCGTGGTGGCAGGATGTGGCCACAGGGCGAGTGGCTGTGTGCTGCTTGGGATGGGTGGGTTTGTTTTGGGATGACTGGGTACCACGCTGGGCTCCTGAAGGGAAAAGTCTGCCATAACCCGTGAACTGATAGCTTTCTGCTGTAACTGGGGAGAGAGAGGAAAACAAAAACCCCAAGACCACCTCCTGCTGGCCAGTCAACCTGATGGGCAGAGGGGGGCAATGTCAGCCCAAAAATCTGGGCAGCCCGGTTCCTCCAGCCAACTGCTCTCCCCAAGTCTCCTTCTGCGAGAGCCCTTTGCTGTCCCCTGGGGTGGGATCAGCCCCGAGTCGAGGGGCAGGATGAGCCCCGAGGCAGGCGTGCTGTGGCGCTGGGTAGGCGTGTGGGACGATTGCCACATTCGCATCCTCTCCCGGGACTGGCGAAGGTGGCCGTGCCACAGGCGCCGCTGCCCCGAGCCGAGCAGCGCTGCGGCTGTTCCTCGCACCCCGGCAGCGCAGGAGACTTTGTGTGTTTGTGGCTTTCTGGCCTCCTGCACCCTCTGGTATTTTTGCAAAGAGCTTGAGTTTCATGTAACCTCAGTGCCTGCTTCGTCCCTGCCTGAGCCACGGGCAGACACCCCACCACCACCACCACCTTTGGGCAGTCTTGCCTGCCAGCCTCCCCCTCCAGCCCCCCCAGAACCCTTTTCTTAGGACTGCAGGCAGGATCTGCTGCAGGGAAAAAGCCTGGTCCAGCCGGCACCACACCTTTGCCGGGCAGCTTTTTGGCTTTTCTTCCCCTTGCTGCTTTGTGCTGGTGGGGAGATGCTCGCAGCCCCCTTCTCTGGAAAGCCAGAGCCTGCAGAAGTGACCGAGAAGGGGTTCTAGGTGCCGGGGGGGGGGGGTCTGGGCATCTCACCGGTGCTCCCCGAGCTGCTGCGGTGCCGGGCAGGGTGGGGGCTCACTGGCGCCTTGGCCCCCCCGGCTTTTCGAGCTGTTCTGCTGCAACACAAACGGGGCAGATAGGATCGGCTGGCAGGCAGGAAGGGTGGCACGGCCACGGGGAGAATTGCAGGACGTGCCGTTCGGGGGTAGGAGTGGAGAAAAGAAAAGCTGTCGCCATCCCGAAAACCTCAGCCCTTGGACTGGCTGGGCTGGAGTTTGGAGGCAAGGTGAGCACATTGATGCCTGCACAGTATGGGCATTTTAGGGCTTCAGTGCTTGTGAGATGAGCCCCCCTCATGCTCCCCAAAATGCTGTGCCTGGGGGGAAGCAGCCCCATGGATCTCTGGTCCCTCACCGAGAACTCGTGGCTCCCCAATGGGTCCGGTTTGGTCCTCCAGGCTGGCGCTTCACATCCCAATGCCATTCCTTCCCTTCCCCTCTGCAATGCATTAAATGGGAAACATTAAAGGCGAAGATCTGTTACACTCCCCGTGCCAAGGCAATTGTTCCCATCCCTATTGTCTGCCACAGGCAGCCCCAGAGCCCAGCACCTGAGCCCGCAGCACAGGGCTGCCGCGGGAACCAGCCCTGTAACAAGATAACAGCACCGTTTTCTCCTTTTTCTTCTCTTTTTTTTTTTTTTTTTTTTTTTGTTCGGCAAACCGTATAATAAATCCACAATGAGGCCCCTTTCAAACAGACCCCTATTAAAGTACTGGCCCCATTTTAAGAGTAAACTTCCAGTGGCACCGGGAGGTTATGTACAATGGAAATGTGACCTGCAGGAGGAGCGGGACGTTGCTTTTGTACGTGTCTCAAACCGAAGGCATCGCTCTGTGCTGCAGTGTTGCTGCTGCTGCCCCATTGCCTGGGCACCTGGGCAGCCCAGGGCTGGGCAGCATCGGCCGCAGGGAGGGAGGGCAGACCCGTGGCAGGGATGCACTGAGCAGGGGTGGTTTTTTTGCCTTTAAAAATCAAAAAAAAGGCTGGAAGGAGGGAGCGGCTCTGCACCCACACCTGCAGGTCCAGAGTTAGGAAAGCACGCAGGGCAAGGTGCTGCAGCCGCCGTGCATTCGTGCCTCAGTTTCCCCACCTGTAGCACATGGAAAGCATGGGCTCTGCGGCAGCCTCGCAGGGCAAATCCTACCTCCGCAGGTCGTTGGAGCTGGCTGAGCCGTGGGCACGGCTTCCCGCTGGCTGCCCGCCACTGCCACGCTGCTGCCAAGCGTGTCCGGTTCCTCCCCGGCCGAGGCGTGTCGAAAGCAGGCGATGGGTTTTCGGGCAGGCGCTGGCCGTACCCGCGTCGCCCTCCTTGCCACCGGGCTGGCCAAGGTGAGCCGGGGGCAGGAAGGGGCGACACGGGCGGTACCGCAGGATACGGCAGATACCGGGTGATGCCGACGCCAGGAGGAAACCCGCCGGCCCAGCGAGCGCGATGGTTTGTTCAGCGGAGGGCAAGGGAACTGAGATTAAAAAAAGCCCCGCTAAGATCAGAAAGGCTGGCGCGCACAGTGCCCTATTGTGGAGCTGTCACACTTCCCTTTACTTTATTGCTTTTGTCCAACACCCTATTGTTCCACTTCCTTTTGTCCCCTATTCACAGCCCTGGCTTTTCATTACCCAGCCGGCCTTGTTGTTTTCGTTTCTTTTGTTTGAAGTTCCTGAGAGGAAGGTTTTATTTTCAGCGGTTTGATTAATTCGCAGCTTGAGCTGGGCTTTGTTTGTTATGTAATTGCTGCCCCGATTCGGGCAGCCCGGCTCGGCCCCCCCCTCCGCCAGCTCGCACCCCCAGCCCTGATTTAGGGGGGTGCTGATGAGCCATCGAGGTGTGGGGAGGCGAGAGGGAGAAGATCCGGGGGGTCCCGGTTGTGGGGTGCCAGAGTCCAGGCAGGATGCTCTTCCCATCCCGCCACAGCCCCTTCCCACCTTGGCAGCCCCTGTGGTCCTGGAACCCGGAGCTTGGCTCCTGGCAGCGGCCGGTGTAAACCCCTTCCTTAACAGCCTCCTTTTCCCATTATTCCTTCTTGAAAGGCGAGATTTGGGAGGGTAATATTTGTTCCCATTCTTGCTGTGCAGCGTGAGGGTTGGTGGCCCCAAGAAGGCAAATCCCTACGAGCACAGGGGCAGGCGGGCACTGCCCCTTACACACGGCTGATCCCTTTGCAGCAAAGGCACGGTGAGCTCCCGGTGAGCTCCCGGCGTGCCCGACACTCGCTTGGGGATACGGCCCCTGCAGCCCTGGTACGGCTGGAGGCTGCAGCAGAGCCGGGGCTTTGCAGGGGACGTGGCTGTGACACTTTAGGGCAGATCCCATTGAAAATACCGGCTCTGGCTGTGCTTGGGGTCCTCTGGGGTTATACAGCTCATCCCCCCTAACAGCTCACGGTCTCTTCTGCAGTGCCCGGCCGAGCGGCTGGCAGCACCTGAAGTTGGACCGGCACCCACAGCCATACTGGTGAAGTTGGGGAGAGCCATTCCCCGGGGTCGGCCCCTTGCCCTGGCTGGGGCTTGGCCGGTCCCAGCTCCAAGCTGTGCCGGGGACTCCCGGTGGAGCGATTCTGGTGGCTGTCCCAGCCATTGTTCGGCAGGGCCAGGATTTCCATTTCCCGTCGGAGCGGGAAACCTGCCTGCTGCCCTGCCGGCTTTCTAGGCACGGCTCCTGGGGTGGTGCGGGGGGGGGCAGCTTGTGAGCCAAGAGCTGGGGACCCCTGGGGTGCTGGCTCGGGTCCGGCATGGGTCTCTGTTGCGGTGAGCCTGGGGTTGCTCTCTGCCAGGCTGCTGGATGAAGCGCGAAGGCACGTGCTCGTATTGGCCCTAAATCTCATGCCTCTAGGTCGCTTTCTTTAGGGTTTTGCTTTGTTGCTCCATTCCCTTCACAGCCCAAAGTGTGAAGGGCTTGTTTCCCTGGGGGCTTCTGGCTGTTGAGCCCCAAGTCTGCAAAAACCTGAGCTCAGGAAGCCGGGAACAAGAGCTCAGCTTCTCCAAGCCATGACAAAAAGCAAGACCATTACGCCTGAAAACCCAGCAGCACAGGGCACACCCCAGTATAGGGTCAGGCTGGGAAATGGGGTGCCCATGGCAGGGGGGTGCCCCATGGCTCTGCTGACAGCCCTGCCACCCCGTAGGATGTCCATGAGGAGCCCCGTTTCTCCCCACCTGGAGCTCGATGGAGCGGGCAGCATGGTGAACTGCACCATCAAGACGGAGGAGAAGAAGGAAGGCAGCTATGAGTCCCCACCGGGGGCTGCCCCCAGCACCGAACCCCGTCCCAACGACCCGCCGGGACCACCGCCGAGGGAAGGCACCGACCCCCAGGCCCTGCCGCAGGTGGGTCCCATGGCTGTGCCAAACACGGGTCCTGCCAGGCTGGCAGAGCGTTGTGGCCAGCCCCGCTCCGGACCTGGGCTCCATCCCCTGGCAAAGGAGCGGTGGTTGTTTGCCCGGGTGGTTATTCCTCATCCCAAGGAAATTAAGCTGAAACCTGAAGATCCCCATAGGTTTTCTGGCCGTTGTTGATGCTCTTAGGTCAGCCCTGGGATCTGAGGGCTTCGCTTTCCACGTTGGAGCCCCCTACGGTCCCCTCCAGACATGCTCCGTCCCTTCAGCCTCCCCTTTTAATTGCTCTTGGGTTTTCTCTCCCCCTGACCAGCAGCCTCAGCCCTCCCGCTCCCTGCACTGCTGCCCCATGGGGACAGGGCTCAGAGGAGCTGGGCAGTCTAAATAAATAATAGAAACCTCCAGCAAACAAATCTTTGTGGCATGAAGAGCAGAGATGCTCTCAAGCCGGGCTGGGGGGAATGTGCCTGGCAGAGTGTGGTCCAGCAGTCAGCTGGGCAGGGCCGGCTCCAAACATCCCACTGACCCAGCATCTCCTGCCCAGAGACCTGGGGACATCTCCGTCTGTGGGAGTGGGTGCCGAGTAACATTGTGTGTGTCTCAGGAGTCCCACTCGCCTGCGGGCGACGCACTGGAGCCCAGACGCTCTGCCTTTGAGCCGGCTGTCAGCGGCCAGGAGAAGCTGGACTTCAACAGGAATTTGAAGGAGGGTAAGAAAGTCTCTTGGGACCCCCCCCTCCTGCTGCCTTCAGGCCCCTCGGTATTTTTCCAAAGGTGCGGGATGGGATGAGGCATCCCCTGCCACGGTGCAGAGCCTCAGGCTGTGCTCACCTGGCTGTCCTCTCCTTCTCCCTGCTCTGCCGACCCCGGTCCCTGCCGGCATGGACAGTGATGCCAACCATCGAGAAGTTACTGTCCAGTGACTGGAAGGAGCGGCTGCTGGGCCGAACAACTGCTGAGTCCAAGGAAGTGAAAGGTGAGGTCTCCCCCTGACAGCCACCCACCTCCACCGTCCTCCATCCCACACCCTGTGCCTGGGCAGCCTGGGCTGGAAACACGGCGTTTCCCACCTTAGCAGGAGGGGAGATGTGCCTGCGAGTGTGTGTATTTGATAGGGATTTGCACTTTTTTATCCAAAACGTTAATTTGACTTTTTGGGGGGGGAGCATCCCTGATGAAAGCTTGCCTCTGACTGCAGACGGGATGGTTCAGCACATGGGGACCTTTATGCTCACCATGCATTAGCCATTCCCTGGCCATGCATCGCCCACCAGCACCCAATGGTGGTGGTGATGCCGTTCATCCTCTCCAAGCCCCCGACGCGCAGCCGCTTGCTTTCTTCCAGGAACCCAGGAGAGCCTGGCAGAGAAGGAGCTCCAGTTACTTGTCATGATCAACCAGCTGTCCACGCTGCGGGACCAGCTCCTGACGGCCCACTCGGAGCAGAAGAACATGGCCGCGATGCTCTTCGAGAAGCAGCAGCAGCAGATGGAGCTGGCGCGGCAGCAGCAAGAGCAGGTGGGCTCGGGTCCCCGTGGGCAGCCTGCTCGGGGGAAGCGTTTGCCAGGGACCATCCATCCCTTCGGGGATCCCTTTGGGATCTGCTGGCCACGGGTGCAGGACCAGGACAGGGTCCCCCTGGGAGTGCTGGGGAGGTGGCTTTGGCGTCGGGGGCAGCGGGACTTCTCTGTCTGCCCAGAGACCGTCCCATTTTCTTTGCCCATCCCAAAGACTCCCTGTCTTGCTCCCTGGTGCTGGGAGGATGAGGGGCAAAGAAGATGGGAATTGCACTCCTTAAAATAATTAAACCACACTGGGTCCTTCCTGACTGTGCTCTCTTTGCACACCTATTTTTTCCTTTCCGGTGGCCCATACGGTGCGAAGGGCAGGCGTGACACCCCCTGGCATACCCCGGGGTGGGGGTGACACCGTCCCTCCCAGCCTTTTTCTCTCCCTGTGCCCCTTGAGGAGGCTCAGGGGCAGCTCAACCACCCCCTGCCTGCCCTCCCCACGGCCCTTGGGACCCTCCGCAGCCCCCTTGTCTCCATTTTGCCGGTGTTGGGCAGCTCGTGCCGGGGCCAGCTCGGCGCTGCCGTTGATGCAGCTGAGCCCCGCTGTCTCCCTTCTGCCAGATCGCCAAGCAGCAGCAGCAGCTCATCCAGCAGCAGCACAAAATCAACCTGCTGCAGCAACAGATCCAGGTAAAGGCAGGGGACATCTCCCCGTGTCCCCCTTCCCGTGCTGGGTGATTGCAGCCCCCTCCTGTGCCGGGCTTGTGTCCCCTCCCGGGGCCGGGCAAGGGGATGGCACCTGCCTGCAGTGTCCCGCAGTGGTTATCTCGTCTCTCTGCTTCTCTCCCCCTCTTCCCTCCAGCAGGTGAACATGCCCTACGTCATGATTCCCGCCTTCACCCCCAGCCACCAGCCTCTCCCCGTCACTCCCGACTCCCAGTTAGCGCTGCCCATCCAGCCCATCCCCTGCAAACCAGGTGAGCGGGGTGCCCCGGGACTGCCCCAGCCCTGCGGGGTGGCCTTGTCCCCCAACCCCTCTCCCTCTGCTCCCCGCAGTGGATTACCCGGTGCAGCTGCTGCACAGCCCCCCTCCTCCCACGCTGAAGAGACCCGCCGGCTCGGGCCACCTCCAGATGCAGGTACAGCCTCAAAGCATCTCCATCCCCCGGGCTGGGGTGCTGCAGGGGCTTGTGCTTCACCCACCACCTCCCCTCCGCCGCAGGAGACCTCGCAGCCGCTGAACCTGACAGCCAAACCCAAAGGTTCCGACCTCCCCAGTGCCTCCAGCTCACCCAGTTTGAAGATGAGCAGCTGCCAGTCCCTCACGCCGAGCCACGGGGCCACCAGGGACCTGCAGACCAGCCCATCCAACCTGCCTCTGGGTGGGTTCCCAAGTGCCTTCACCGATGGATGGTCCCATGCCCTTCACTGGCCACCTCGAGAGACGGGGGACATCTCTGCTCCCTGGGGTCCCTCCTCCCTGGGGTGGCCTGGGTGGGCACCTACTGCTCTGTGCCACCCCCTTGGGGCACACAGTTGTGATTGCTGGGGTGGGATGGGGTGCTGCAGGGTGTCGGAGGAGTGGGCGCTGGTGCTGATGGGTGTCCGTGCCGGTGTCCTGCCAGGGTTCCTGGGCGAAGGCGATGCCATCACCAAAGCCATCCAGGACGCGCGGCAGCTGCTGCATGGCCACAGCGGAGCCATGGAGGGATCGCTGAGCAACCCCTACCGCAAGGTGAGGGATGCCTGCCGGCTGGTCACTGTCCCCCTCTCCGACCGCACTGTCAGCGGCCAGAGTCAATTCTCCATCCGTGGGTGGGCTCCCTGGCTTGGAGCTGGTTCCTGACTCTCCCCTCTCCTGCAGGACCACGTCGGGATTGATTCTTCCCCGGTGAAGGAGCGGATGGAGGAGACCCCTGCCCACCGGCTGGACGAGGCTCTGTTGACCTGTGAGATGGATGGTAAGGACGGCCGAGGGCACTGCGGTGTCCCCCCCCCGGCTTGCTCCTTCCTCTGGCTCCTGACCTCCGCCGGGTTTCCCTCGCAGGCTCACGGCACTTCCCCGAGTCCAGGAACAACAACCACATCAAGCGGCCCATGAACGCCTTCATGGTGTGGGCGAAGGACGAGAGGAGGAAGATTTTGCAGGCTTTCCCAGACATGCACAACTCCAGCATCAGCAAGATCCTGGGTGAGTGCCTCGGGATTGCGGCAGAGGGCTGGGGCAGGACCCCCACTCAGCATCCCCATGGGGGGACACAAGCTCCATCCAGCTCCTTGCTCCACTCATCCTCAGCCACCTGTGTACAGGTGATGCCCACCGGGATGATGCTACCCCTGTTGTAGCATCACTTGTGGGTCTCATCCAGCCAACGTCTCGTACCCCCCTGACAGCAGCGTCCTGCTGCGGCTCTCGATCACACCAGCCCTTCCCCGTGTCCGTGTCACTATTAAAAGCGAGCGGTGTGGTCACCAGTGAGCCCGTCCGAAGGGCCGGGAGCGAGTGTGCGCTGGTGCAATGCAGCCGCACCATGGGTTACCTCTGACACCCGCACCTCGCTCTGCCACGGACTCATTTTAGCAGCTCTGCTTGTTAAAGAAAAAAAATGAGACAACACCAAGTTTTTCCTTTTGAAGGAGCAAATGGGCAGGATCTGCTCTGCTTAAGTCTCATGACCATGGGGGGCCGGGGGGGGCCGGGATTGGCTGCTCTGTGGTGAGCTGCTTGCTGTCATGGTAGATGTCCACGGCTTTAAATAGCTGGTATGGTTCTGCCCAGGGAGCCGGAGCTGCTCACTGCTTGAGGGGTGCAAATTTAGCAGATGGATGAGTGGTCCAGAGCCAGTATGCACCCAGACCGGGGTTTGGTTCCTGCGTGCTCTCCTGCTCCTGGAAATGTGGGTCTGAGCCGGTGCGAGGGGCTGAGCACATGGGGAAGGAGCTGGTGGAGAACACCATGGGCAAGGGGCTTGCATGCCTCCGTGCCTCAGTTTAACTGGGCCACCTGGCTGGTGGTGCAGGTGTGGGAGGTGGATCTCCCTGGGGGAGCTGGGCCATGCTAGCAGGTGAAGGACACCCAGGAAAGGGGCACGCGGGGACTCACAGGAGGATTTAGGTGATGAGGGGGTGTCTCTGGAGGTCCCCAGCCCAAAGCCCAGCTAACTCCATAGTCCCGTCAGGGCTGTGTCCTTTTGACTGTTGAGCATCTCCAAGGATTTTGAGGATCTCCAAGCATCTCCAGCTTGTCCTTCTCTCTCCCAAACCGGACGCCGGTCCAGCTGCACCCTCCCAGGTGCTGAGCCGAGGGGATTAATCCCTTCTCTCTGCCAGCCTGGCCCCGAGCCCCTCTCCCAGCCCAGCGGCCTTTGTGCTGAGCCCTGCTTTGCCCTCCTGCCTGGGGTGCTGGTGGTGATGACAATAAAGGTCAGCCAGCGGGGGGACGTGAGTCACACGCCGGCACAGCCTATTTTAGCTGCAGCACCTGCTCGCCATACCTTGGAGAGGATCAAAAGCTGTGGCCCAAGGGGTGCCCTGGGAAGGTCAGGGCTGGGAACCTGGTCCCGGTGTGCCAGGAGGGCTGGCTGCCCTCTGCGGCACGGGGCTCCCACCGGTGCAGCCGCTCTCGCCGACGGTGTGCAAATTCAGGTGCTGTTTGTTTGGCATGAGTATTAATTAACTCTCGCGATGGTTATCCCAGCTGCGAGCCGGCGTGGCTTTCGTCACAGCAGGCGGGCTGTAAGCATGCCCTGCGGCTCCTCTTTGCACAGGCTCCCGGTGGAAGTCCATGACGAACCAGGAGAAGCAGCCCTACTACGAGGAGCAAGCCCGGCTGAGCCGGCAGCACCTGGAGAAATACCCCGACTATAAGTACAAGCCCCGACCCAAACGCACCTGCATCGTGGAGGGGAAGCGGCTGCGCGTGGGCGAGTACAAGGCGCTGATGAGGAACCGGCGGCAGGACGCCAGGCAGGGCTACTTGATAGGGTAACGGGCCCCTTCCTCCCATCCGAGGGGGCTTGCTGCGGTGCCCGTAGGGTGGGTGCCCCAGGAGGCAGGGGGAGGCAAGGGGACCACCTCGACGCCCCGGCCGGTGATTGCATTCCCCTGTCCCGCAGGCCCCAGGGCAGCCAGATGCCTCCTGCATCCTCGGATGTGTTGTACCAGCGGCCGGTGGGCATGCAGCTGACGTCCCCCCTGATGGAGCACTACCTGCCCCGCAGCATGGACCCCAGCATGCCCGTCATCGTCAACACGCGTAGCCTCAAGGAGGGCGACGCCGGGGATGACGGGCACTCGGTGGCCGACGGCGAGATGTACCGCTACAGCGAGGAGGAGGACTCGGAGGGCGAGGACAAGAGCGATGGCGAGCTGGTGGTGCTGACGGACTGAGGGGGGGGCCGGGGTGGGGGGCGGTGGGTGGGGGCGGCAGGGCTGGCTGCCACCGAAAAGGAGGTCACAGCATCCCCTGATGGGATGGGACTCGGCTGAAGGGCTGTGCTGGGAGCAGAGGAGAGCTGCTACCCCGGCACGGAGGAGGCGCTGCTGCCTGCCTGCAAATGGGTCCCAGGAGGGTGGGCATCCCAGCATTTTGGGTGGGGGGGCTTCCCAGGGGGGGTGGTGAGCAGTGGTGTGCACTGCACGGGGCCATGGCGGGGATGTGCTGACCCCTCTGGGCAAGGTGGCGAGGGCTGGTTCAGCCTTGTTCTAGTGGCGGGGGCACGGGGAGCTGAGGCCACCTGGCCCGGGGATACCCGAGGGTATTGGGATGCGGGAAAACCTCCAGAGCATCTCCCAGCCCTCCAGCACCCCTGGGTCCCTTGCAGAGAGCCTCACCTGCAGCCGCCAGCCACTGCTGCTAGGGTCACGGCATGGGGACACGCTTGTCCCTCGCTCAGCCCCGTCTGACCTCCCCGCTGCATTTCCCACTCGGTCTTTAAAGCCTGCCAGCAAATTCCCATGGAGCCATTTTTAGCTCTCGCCTGCCCCGAGTACCAGCCAAGGGCTCCGAGGAGCCCTTTATGATCCTGACAGCTCTGGCCCACTTTGTAAATAAAGCGGGTGCCTGTTCTCTGGCTGTGCCGTTATCCCGGCCCCCTGCCAGCCCCTGCCCCGGGCACTGTCGGGCACAAGCCCTGGCTGCGGTGGGTACGTGCCCCGTCCGTCCCCAGGGACCTCTCCCTCCTGCACCCCAACTCTGCAAGCTGTACGCTCCACCTGCGATCTGCATCGTGAAAACCAGAGAGGGAGAGAAAAATAACAGCAATTTATAAAAAAAAAAAAAAAAAAAAAATTGGAAAAAACCCAACAACCTTGCTCTGGTCAGAGCCTGGCCCAGGGGTATTTGGGATGCAGCATGGCTGTGTGTCCGGCTGTGCGTGCACAGTGTCCGGCTGTGCACAGAGTCCGTGCACCGCCCTGTGGCTACAGCCAGAAACAGGCACCGCTGCTCCGGCCGCAGCCACAGCCTGGCCTTCAGCCTGGCATGGTGGGGACCTTTGCTGGGGGTGCAGAAGGAGCTGTGGCTGCCCGGGCTCCAGGGGGACAAGCCCTGCAATGGGGGCTTTGCAGCGGACCCATGTCTTCAGTCCCAGGGTGGGGGGTCCAGAGCAGAGACTCTGCAGCATCGGGGCCCCGGTGCTGCTCCCCTGCATCCCACGGGGCTGCCGTCAGGATTCTTTATCCAAGGGAGCATCTTGCCTCCTCGCCCACCCAGCAAACGCCTCTCTCCTTCTCTCCTCTCTTGCCCTTCGTCAGTGCTTTATTTATTCCCATCCCCTGTGCTGCTCTGGCTGGGGCTGGGGTCCCTGGGGAAGGGGTGCCGGCTCCCAGGGTGGGATGGGCTGTGCTGCAGAGGGGGCTGGAAGCAGATGTGCCCGACAAAGATGCGGCTCTTCCTCTCTTTTTTTTTTTTTTTTTTTAAAGACTGTAAATATAGATAGAGCTTTATTTTGTTAATAAGACAATGAGTAACTTAACCTGTATATTTCACATACTTGTTTACAATTGTCCCCCCCACCCCTTGGCACAATAAAAATGACTTTTTGGAGCAGAGATCTGGGTCTGGACTTTACCAGCTTGGGGCTGGGGAGAGCCGCGGGTTGGAGGGGGAGCTCTCACCCCAGGCAGTCAGAGCATAGATGGGGAGTGCTTGTTTCCCCCCCTTCTTCCAGCACAGCCCCCTCCTAAGGCTTTTGCTCCCTGCCGTGTTTTCACGTGTGCTGTTTCTCAGCTCTCCCTCCTCCCCTGTCCATCCGTGGTGGGTCCCGAGCTGCTCCCCTCTCCTTCCCACCTCTCACCTGTGTTTTCTCAAGGTCTCGCCCCACATGGCAGCAGGTTTGGGGTTCAGCCTCCTCCGCCCAGTGCCTGCTGCAGCCAAGCAGTCCAGCCTGCCCTTGCCAGAGCCCAGCAGGGCCTCGGGGCGCTGCTGGGGCACCCGCGATGAAGATGGGGGATCAAGTCTACAGAAGGCTGTTTTAAACCACAGGGCATCGCTCTGGGACAAGGACAAGCCCTGGCAGTTGTTGCTGCCAACGGGGAAGAAGCAGCGAGCGCTGCATGCAAACACCCTCCCGTGCTGCACAGCGGCTGCTCCCCTGCAGCACCCAAAGCGAGGTTGGGGACATGGAGGGACATCGTCAACCCACCCTGCGAGGGGACACCTCCAGCTGCAGGAGAAGGGCTGGATGCACCCCCAGGCTCCAGGGATGCCGTCCCTGCTCCGGCACAAGTCCTGCACCAGTCCCCACAGATCCGCCATCCCCTATTTTCCAGCTACCAGCAGCTTTTATTTTGCACCAAAACGAACACCAGACGCAACAACAGTCCCACTTCTTGCTGGGGCAGGTTCCTGTGCCCTTGCGGAGGGGACAGCCACCTTGTCCCCATACCACTTTGCTGAGCAGCCAAGGTAGGAGCAGAGGGGTCTGATTCCACCTCCCAGCTGATGCACAACCACTGTCACGAGCTGGACAGTGCTCAGCAGGCCAGGATCACCCTCGCAGAGCCTGTGGTGGGGGAGCAGCTGAGTGGTGACAGGGGATGAAGCTGTGTGCGGTTCATGGAGCAGGTCGGCTCCGTTCAACCTCCTGCCGGGGAGTGCCAGCCAAGGACAGAGTCAAGAGAAGAACACAGGGATGGTGCCCACATAAGGGGCATGACCAACCCCCCCCCGGCCCTGGGGGTGATGGGGAAGGCAGAGCTGGAAGCTCCTTGCTCTGGCAGCACAGGATGCTACGAGGGAAGCCACAATGGGAGCAGGGAGCAAACGGGAATCTGGGAGACCACGGCCGTGGGGAAAAGCAGAGCCAGCTGCGGGCTGAGCACAGCCCAGGGGTTGCAGGCACCCAGCGCCTGCCAGCAAAAGCCTCCTGGTCCCAAGCCCATGTGGTTCATGGCTGTTGCTGCCCCTTGCTGCTTTGCACTATCCGAGCCAGAGCGCAGCAGCACCCACCACACGTGGAAAAAAAGGTCCCATGCTCAGAGACAGCCCCAAGCCCAGGATCAATATGGACCCAAAGAAGGTGCTGGTTTGCGGGTGAGACCCCAAGTGGCACCAAACAGGCAGGGCAAGAGGGGACAGAAGGAGCAGTGAAGGCAACGGTCACAGCGTGTGCGTTGGGCAGCTAAAGCAACTGGGCAGCTCTGGGGGGCTCCTGAGCAGATGGGGGGAACCTGTTTCCCCCCTCGGGGACAGCACAGAGGGAACAAACCGGGTGCCAGGTCAAACAGCAGTAGTGCCAGCAAAGCACGGACCTGCCGGGCACCGGGTCCGAGCTGGGGCTCGGCGTTAAGGCGATCGTAAGGCTTCCTTGGGTAGGCAGGGGCCTCTCCGAGGCCCTGGTCCTCTCTAGCATCTCACGGTCCAGTCTCAGGTATGTCCAGGGTCTCCTTTAATCGGTGGCCGGGTCAGAGCTCCTCTCCTCCCCCTTCCCACCATCAGGACCTGCCCTCGCCCCCGGCTGGGGTGGGGAAGGGGCGAGGGGGATGCGAGGGCTGTGGACGCAGCAAGGACAAAATAGCTCGGAGTCTCACAAGGCTGGAGATGCTATTTAGAGATCTGCAGGGCTGTGACCACTGGCTTCATCTTGAAGTACTGTTTAAACCTTAGCTTTGCATATCTGCCGAGGAAGGAGAGAGGGACAGACGTAAGATACTCGTCGCCCCAGCCCTGTGTCCCCTGGCCACAGAGGATCCCTCCGGCACAGAGGGACCATTGGGATCCTCTTGCTCCAGTCATTTAACACTGAACTGAGCTGGGAGCAAATGCCCCCCAAGCCCCGGTGGACTCACCTTAAGAAGTTAAAGTCTATGGTAGAGTATTTATCCTGGATTAGGCCCCAGCATGCCCAGAGGAAATGGGATGCCTGCAACAGAAAAAACAAGGATCAGAAACAAGCACGGAGCATCCCTGCCCACAGGATGAGTCGCTCGCGCCTCTCCTGGCCGGGTCCCAGAAGTCCCGCGGCTGTGACGACAGGACGTGGGGTGACAGCCAGCTGGGGCTAGCCCACACATGTATTTTTATACGCTCCGGAGGCTGGTCCCAGCCCGGGCGAGGGATGCCAGCAGCAAGGATGCTGAACAGCCGCACAACGTGCCTAGGGTACCGGTCTCTGCGTTTGCAGCTGGGATGTCCCTCCTGGCAGCTCCAGCCAGGAAACCAGCCGAAATTTTGCCCTAAGTTTCCAGAAAATGGGCTCTGCCTGCCCATGGCATTTACCAAAGAGGATTTCCTTGTGCTTGGCTGTGCCTGGCCTCTCTGAAGGGACGTCCAAGGCCACAGCTATCAGAGACACGCTGCCCCTTGACACGTGTCGGTGGGCTGGCAGATGGCCAGCCCTATCTTTTGACTTTGCCCAGGGGCTCAGTGTCTCTGAGGTGCAGCCGGGCTCTTTGGGGCAGCCTCCTGCCCCAGGTGCCCCCAAACCCCCAGGCTGGTACCTGCACCCCCATCCTCGCCAGCCGAGCTGCAGCACAAAGCCCCGGCTCACTCGAGAGCAGAGGAAAACCCATCCCACGGGCAGCCCTCGAGAGAGGCTGGCTCCTTCCCATCTCCACCACTCACCAAAGAAAATTTGTTCACTTGCATGTAGAGAGCCTCCAGCTCCTCCTCGGACACGGCCACCCCCATGCCTCCTTCGTTGCCCTGGGTGAGCTGCTTGTACGCCTGCAGGTAGGAGCGCAGCCACTGCAGCTGGGTCTCCTTGCTGGGATAGAGGCGGTAATCCACCTCCTTCACGCCTGCGAGGGGAGCCGGAGTCAGCGATGCCCGAGGGGCAGAAGGGTGAAAGGAAGGGTTTTTCCAGGGCAAAGTGACATGACCACGGAGCTCTCCCCATCCACGACTGGGTGAGCGAAACCCCTGCAGCTCCAGGTGTGCACAAGCCGGGGATCAACCTGCTGATTCAAGGCACCCACCCAGCCCTTGCATGGTTAAGAGCCGGGCTCGTGCAGGCATTGCATCCCAGCAGCCAGGCTGCTCACCGCCGGCAGCACGCTGCCCAACGCCAGCAGAGACCCTCCATCGCACATCCCTCCAACCCTGGACAGCCCAAGGAGGAGCTAACCTATCTCCCACCACGGGACTGGGGATGCAACTGCCCCTACCATCCCCAGGGATGGGGAGACCCTGAGGCAGCCGCTGGAACTGGAGGGACAGACCTTCAGTGCCACAGAGAGGAGCCCGACTCACCCGCAAATTCGTTAAAGTGGTTTCCAATGTCGAAAGCCTGGTAGTTGTAGCCGGTGTACTCGTAGTCTATGAAGCGAACGTGCTCTGCGGAGGCAAAGGCAGGGGCTGTAAGAGGGGCTGGAGATGGAGCTGCCGGCCCCCGGGGAGGTGGGCGAGGGACAGACCCCTCTGTCGGGCGTGCAAAGCTGCTGCCACGAACCTTGTGTCCCGTCGTAGATGATGTTCTTGCAGAGCAGGTCGTTGTGGCAAAGCACGACGGGGGACCCCAGCTGGGAAAGCGTTTCCTTCATCCAGGCCAGCTCATGTTCAAGCATCTCCAGGCTGGGCACATCCTGCTGGAGGCTGGGGAAGGGGACGGGGTGGAATCACTTCTGCTCATGGGGAACCTCCCTCAGGGGCAGAGGGGCAGCATTGCCCCCCGCTTCCCTCCGTGCATTTTATAAAGGAACTCATCAGTGACAAAAAGTGGGGCTAACGAGGCTGGTTTTGGTGGTGAGGCCAGGTTTGGCTTGGACATCCTCCGGTGTGCTGCGTGGTACCCAGGGAGCCCAGCAGACACCATGGTGCAGCCTCAGCCCTTCCCTTCTACCCCTTAACACCCACATCCATCCCCCAAATTCACCCAACCAGCCACCAAGCCCCACAACGCTCACTCCCAAAGCACCTGAATAACCCCCAGGCAATGGGAATTTTTTTTGACTCTGCCAGAGCACATACCCTCTCAGTAACCTCAGAAGTTTCAAGTCCAAGAAGAAAGCCAGTTAATGATTACCTAATTGGCTGCACTGAAGGTGCAGGCTTGGGTAAAGTCTACCTGCAGCAGGGTGAGTGCTGAGAAAAGCCCTGTGTCTTGCCACTGCTGCTCAGGGAACAGGTTAATTATTCGCTTGCGTTTGGGTTCATTCACCTCTACCACCTCTTGGGGCTGCCCGCATCCTTCCCAGACACCCCGGCACTCACCTGGCATGAACCCAGGCTCCCAAAAATGGGATGAACTGGTTTGAAGTGGGAACGGGCTGCTTTAATCTATACTGGGTTTCTAGCATCCCCTCCAACATCAGCTCAACCTTGCTGCTCAGATCCCCACCACAAGAAGGGCTTGAGCTTCAGCTTATTCTAGGGAGGGCTTAAAATGCAGGCTAGATTTGCAAGGATGAGGTGGCGGATTATTACAGCAGGTGGGAGTCTCTGGCTCAGACAAGATCCTGCCTGGGTGCTGTACAGACACAACCCAGAGCTGTCTCTGCTCTAACACCGCTCCCAGGCTGGCAGAAGGAAGGTGATGGGTGCAGGGAGATGCCTCCATCCCACCTGCTCTTGGGTGCTTGGCCATGAGTTTGCTCACGGAGGGATTGTGATCCAGAAGCGGCCACGTGGCTGGATCCAGCCCCGACACCATCCCCAGCTCTGCTCACCAACCCCAGACACCCGAGGAGGCTTTACCTGGGAACTGGGGCTCTTCCCCCCGGTCCCGTACGGGGAAGACTTAGAGACGGGTGGGCAGCGGATGCCCAAGCCAGAGCCTGGCTCTTTGGGATCCCTCTGCCTTTACCTGGGGTTGGATACCTTTGGGCTGAGTTCCGTCTTCACGAGGGTGAGGTATTTGTGCAGCTTCTGCCAGAGGATGGGCTTGGGGAGGCTCCCGTTGGCGTGGATGGCGTGTACCCGGGCCATCTCCTGGGCCACCAGCCTGGAAGGAAAGGCAGATGCGTGGGTGAGAGGTGGCTGTGCAGCAGCATCCCCAAGAGGAGCGCTCCTCAAAACTAGCCTTGAGACATCTTTGAGGGACGTTTCCTGAAAGCTATGTTTAAAAACGCGAGGTCAGCACAGCTGAAACTCCCCTCCACTTCAGCTACAAACCTCTGAAGTATTTCAAGACCTTGTCTGGGTCAAAAGCAGCATTCAGGGCATTTCAGGGCAAGTTCAGATAAAAGCCGTGGTTCTCACAAAATCTCTATTCACCAAAAGCTGATGCTTTAAAAACGTGGTGATAAACCCGGCTGCAGTTCGGCTCATTTATCACCCAGCACCACCCAGGTCTGTGCACATCAGTGAGCACCAGTCTGGATCAAAGGCAGTGAGTGGGAGCACTGGAAACACGGAGCAAACCCCTCATGCCCAGAGCAGCACTGGTTCCCCTGTCCCACGGCTCCTCTCCAGACCCACACATCCAAGGACATGGGGGTCCTGCACACCTGAAGATGTGGGGGTCCCGCACGTGGTCGGGCCCCAGCGCGATGCCCGGCAGGAACTGGTAGCAGAGCCCGTTCTGGAAGGCGCAGTAGAGGTCGGGGGCACAGCCGTGGGCACGCAGCACCTGAAAGTTCCTCAGCTCCGTCTCCCGGTCCACGAAAAGCTCCGTCTTCCTGCCGTAGACACGGACCAGCACCGCGTCCGCCATGCCCTCGTCCGTGTAGCAGGCCACGAGCTTGTTCGTGATGCCATCGGTGAAGAGCTGGAGGGGGAGAAGGGTGGTAGAGCCGATGCCTGTATATCCCTGCCGTGCCAGCTGGGGATGGGGGAAACCCCCTTCCCACCAGCATACTCCAGGGAGAAAGCAACGTGGCAAAGGCAATAACAGGCAACGGGCAAAGAAAGCACGAAGCAGCAGTGCCCACGGCAGCCAGGAAAGCTCCCGCAGCAGACGGCATGAGTTTGCAAGGCCTCGAGTCTCGCACTTGTACTGGGGCTCTGCACAGGGCCACAGGCACGAGGCTTCAGCTGCACAAAGCCGGCGGTTTGGGTGGAAATCCTGCCATTTTTCACCTGGAAGCTCAGGAATAGCTCAGGCCAGATGTGCCGCCAGCACGCTTGGCATCCGAGCGGCCCTGGGAATCGCTCCCAAACAATCAGCATAAATCTTTTGGCACAAAATGAAAAAAAAAAATAAAACAACCCACAAACACCCGGCAAACAACACGGAGCAAACACCACCACCCCGTCTCCTCCTCCCGACCCTCCCCACGGGGCCGGGTCGCTGATAGGCAGGGACGTCTCTGCTGGGGACGTCTCGTGTCATTGCTCTGATGGCTTCTCACAGATGGAAAGAGAGTTTTGTTCTCCCGTCGCCCCGGCTTGGCCGCCTGCCCGTGCACATGCAGGGGCTGCCGCTGCCGCCTGCGCCGGGCTCCTCTCCCGATCCCGCGGCGATTTCAGTCGCCTCCGGCGCACCGAGGGGTTTGGGTCTCCATCGCTCCTCGGGAAATCCCTTCCCCATCGTCCCCCACGCAGGCAGGATGCTCAGCCCCACGCGGCTCCTGCTCGGCACCGAGGCTGAGCGTGCCGGGGTCCCGCTGCTCCCCACGAGAGCGATTTCCTTATCCCCTTTGGGTTCGGGGAGCCGGAGCAGATGTGATGCTGACAGAGCGGGAGGGGGGGCGAGGGCACGTGCTACGGCAGCAGCGGTGCTCGGGGGTGGGACAGCTAATTTTAGACATCCCACTCAGCAACTCACGCTCCTGTATAGGGTGCCTATATATAGGGCTCCCCATGCAGCCTCCCAAGGGAAACTCAAAGCACCAGAATGAGACACCCGAAGTTAGACGGCGCTAACACCCCTCGTTACACAGCTGGCTGGTGTTGGATTCGGGGTGAGCACGGCAAGGAGCGAGCCAGCCACCACGTCCCTGGTGGGCTGCTGCCCCTTGGCTGCAGCTGGGCCAGGCTGAACCTTCTTAAGCAAGCGAGCTGCTCTTTCCAGGGCAGATAAACTGCGTTTCCACCACGGTGCTACCCTCATCTCTCTCCTCTCCTCGTACTGCCAGGCCCCAGAGGCCAGAAATTCAGCAAGCAAAAAGCGTCACGGCACATCCCTGTGGAAGACGGTGCACCCTGGGGCCAGTGCCCTCCATCAGCCACACGCACATCAGCCGCACGTCAAGATGCTCAGCACTGCCTCGCCTGCGAAGTCCTCGCGCTGCTTTGTTTTGCTGCCCGACAGCCTGATCAGCCCTTTCCAGCAGGTTTAAAGGGATTACAGAGCCTTATCCCCCCTGAATTCCAGGCCACTAACTTTGGAGACTCACACGTGGTTCATCAGCAACCTGCACACACGCACGCAGGGGCTTGCCTGCTTTGGAGGCGGCAGCTCCTCCAGCTCCTGAGGAACAAGCACGGTTGCTTGGCAGATGCCCAGTGCTATTCCTTGTAGATCCAAAGTGCAGTCAGCTATCAGCAGGGCCACAGCACTGCTACCAGCCCAAATCCTTCCCTGCTGCGGTTGTGTGACAGCAGGGAGGCGGGGGGGGGGAAAGCGAGTGTGACTCCACACCAGGAGCCTTGCAGCAATTAAATACAAAGCAAGACCCAAGCCCTGTGCAAAGGTGCTGAAGCGAAGCAGCTCCATCCGACATGCCGGTGCTGTTCCTGCCGTGAGACCCCTCGGCACCCCCGAAGCACCGCCGTGTCGGCTGCCACCTCGTGCAGGCACCCCCCCCAGCACCCCTCCCCAGCCCGACAGGCAGCCGGCAGCCCAGGGCAGGACTGCAATAGGGCACCTTGTTGCCAAAGTTGGGCTAAAAAAGTCCAGCCACGCCAAAGTCCTCGCAGGGGTTTGGCTCCACGTCGCTGCTGCTCTTCTAATCGCCGGATGAGGGATGGAGGAGTGCGTGCTTCCCTGACAGCGTGGCTGGCTGACTCACCGATACTGCCTGTGCCTTCTCGGTACGGAGATGCTTCTGCTCAGGGATAGAGCTTAAAGGATGAGGAGCGGGAGTCCTGGAAAGCAGGCACGACCTGGAGCACAGGGGGCTGAAGACCCCAGCAAGAAGAGGGCACGTGGAGGAGGCCACTCTTCCTTCCCGTCTTCCACACCCTGCCCCAAGCACCGGGAGATTTTTCTGCGTCACCGGCACAGCCTGGTACGGCCCCTGCAAGCAGCTGAGCACTGACACCGTGCAACGAGGTGGTGTGAACCGGGCACCGCTCCAGTGCGCGGAGGAAAGCGAACAGGAACGCTAATAGGAACCAGCTGAGGACCAGTGCACTGCTCCAATCCCCTCCCGAACAGCTCTTGCAATAGCAGCTAAGGGAAATGCAACTGGAGGTTTCCCCCCCACAACTCCCAAGGTTTTTTTTTTCTGCCTTTTTTTTTTTTTAATTAAAACCACACGCACGCACACACAAGCTGCTGTTCAACACTGACCCCCTCTGATGCCTGAAGAGAGCCTGGATACCAGAGACCCGGGGTCCTTCTCAAACAACCATTGCCACTGAGGTCTGTGCTCGGTGCTGCACAGAGCCCAAGACATTTCCTGCCCCTACAACTATGTGCTCTGAGGAACTCAAACTCCCAGCTTCCTGCCTATTGCCATCTGCCCTTTCATATGTATGTTCCTGCAGCTTCTTGTATTTAATTACACTTGGCTATTAATACATTTTTAATGACACTCCAGGCACACGGGAAGTGTGTGCCTTCAGAGAACATGCATACACACTTGTATACGTTTAAAGTGCACCCAGCTCTGCCACCTCCACACTCCCGTGCCCATCGCCCGGAGCCCACTGAGGGCACAGACACCACCAGCCTCGCTTTTCCACCCGAGTCCTGGCACCCTCGCTCTCCCACCCGCTGCAGCAAAGCCCTGCCAGCTCCGGACAGCCAAGCCCCATCCCGTGCAAAAGGAACCCAGCGCTGAGTCCCAGCTCCCATCCGAACCTGCGCTCAAGCCCATGCAACCTGGCAAAGGTGCAAGCCAACAAGTAACCCAAGCGAGACTTGTTCCCGGGAGCAGCTACTCCTGCGGGCAGGGGTCTGGCAGCACGGGGTGCAGGCAGGGGTCTGGCAGCACTGGGTGCAGGCAGGGGTCTGGCAGCACCTGCAGGTGGGACTCCACGGGGAACCAGCAGCGCAAGGTGCCACCCCCGGCATCCCCTCAGTCTTCCCCCACCTTGGGGGCTTCGAGGGACCCTGGGGACACACCTGCCTTCACAGTCACCGCTCGGTGACTGCTCGAGGGGTCCCCAAAGTGTCACACCTTTGCGCATCTGACGGGCCCCGGTTACGTTCTGAGAGTGGAGAACCGGGGATGGGGGGACGGGACGTCGTACCCTCCTTGGCAGGTCCTATAGCCCCCCCAGAGCGGGTCCTACGGTCACCCTCACGGGGACCTTATAGCCCCCCAAGAGCGAGCTCTATACCACCCCAGGGCAGGCCCTATAGCCCCCCGGGGCCAGCCCCACAGCCCCCCTCTCGGGAGGACCCTATAGCCCCCCGAGCTGGGCTCCGCACCCCCTTCGGAAGATCCCCGCGGGGGGTCCACGCAGGCTCCCCCCCCTCCCCGCGGTGGGTCGTACCTTGGTTTTCACCCTCGCCGGTTCCCAACCGGGTCTCAGCTCCCGCATGAGCCGCAGCGCTCCGGGCAGCACGTCCCCCTCATCCACCGCAATACCGAGGTGGGGCACGGCGGGGGTCCCGCTCCCGCTCCCGGTCCCACCGCCACCACCGCCGTCCCGTTCCGGTGCCGGACAGTCGGGACAGCGGCCGGGAGGTACGGCCATAACCAATTCCCCGCTCCCGGAGCCTCGGCCCATGTGCCGGGGGCTGCGGCGGGGCCGGCGGCCGCGGGGAGGAGCCGCCCGCCGTTGGGAAGCCATGAGTCACCGGCCCGCCTCCCGCCGCCCGCCTCCCGCGGCAGCGCCCGCCCGCATTGTGAGGTCAGCGGGACCCGCACCCGAACCCGCACCCCCCCGGCACCCACACCGACGCCCCCCCAAGCACCCCCCCCGGCCCTCCCCACCGGCACCCACACCGACGCCCCCCCCGGCACCCACACCTGCACCCCCCCCCCGGCACCCCTCCCGGTACCCGCACCGGCACCCCCACACCGGCACCCCCCCACACCGGCACCCACACCTGCACCCACACCTGCACCCCTCCCGGTACCCGCACCGGCACCCCCCCACACCGGCACCCCCACCTGCACCCGCACCGGCACCCCCCCCGGCACCCACACCTGCACCCCCCCCCGGCACCCCTCCCGGTACCCGCACAGGCACCCCCCCACCGGCACCCCGCCACACCGGCACCCACACCTGCACCCCTCCCGGTACCCGCACCGGCACCCCCCCACACCGGCACCCACACCTGCACCCGCACCGGCACCCCCCCGGCACCCACACCTGCACCCAGGCACCCGCACCGGCACCCGCACCCCCCCCCGGCACCCGCACCGGCACCCCCCACTGGCATCCCCGCCGGTACCCAACCCCGGCACCCGCACCGGCACCCACACCTGCACCCAGGCACCCACATTGGCACCCGCACCGGCACCCCCCACCGGCACCCCCCCCACGGGCACCCACACCTGCGCACCCACTGGCACCCACTCCCGGCACCCCCCCACACCGGCACCCACACCTGCACCCCCACTGGTACCCACCCCTGGCACCCCCACACACCAGCACCCACACCTGCACCGGCACCCACCCCTGGCACCCACACCGGCACCCCCACCAGTACCCGCACCGGCACCCACCCCTGGCACCCACACCTGCACCCCCCTGGGCACCCACACCGGCACCCCCCACCGGCACCCCCCCACCCTGGCACCCACACCTGCACACCCACCGGCACCAGCACCCACCCCTGGCACCCACACCGGCACCCGCACCAGCACCCCCTATGGCACCCACACCCCCCCTCAGCACCGGCACCCACCCCCGGCACCCTCCCCGGTACCCACACCAGCACCCCACACCAGCACCCCCCATGGCACCCACCCCTGGCACCCACACCTGCACCGGCACCTACCGCACCGGCTGCCTGTGCCCCCCACTCCACCCCTGGAGCCCTTCAGCCATGCCTGGGGGGCACAGCTTCCCCCCCCCATCCCTTTGGGTTCTGGGATAAGAAGGATGGGGACGGTGCGCAGGAGATGCGCCCCAGGAGGGATGTGTTTCCTCTGGGGTGGTCTCTCCAGCCCCGCTACCGCTTCACCCACCAAGCGCTGACCCCCATAGGGGATTTACAGGTGGGCTGGGGAGAGGTTTGCTGGTTATAGATGGGGCACAGCCCCCCCCCGCAGCCTGCTGACACCGCTCCAGCCCGGCTTCATTATCGGAGGAAATAACAACTGCACATGGCTGGGAGCGGAGAATGCCCCCTCCAAAGTTTACAGCTGGCTGCGGCTGAAACCAACTAAATGGACCATGGAGACTTGGGGAAAATCATTTAAGGAAGGGGAAAAAAATAAACCAGCCAGTTCCCCGTGTTGCTAAATATAGAGCGAGCTCTGTCAGTTTTAATAGGATGGTCATAATTGCTCCCGTAGCTTTGCCGGGCTGAGTGTGGCCTAATTGCTCGCCCATAACAATCACAAGTGTTAATACGGGGCAGTTGCGGGTTAGCGGTGCCTCGAAGCCAGGACTGCGCTGCAGCCACCAGGAAATTGTCCCGGCGCAGGCGATTAGAGGTGTTAATAGGCTGGCTTAAGGGGCCCAGGAGCAGCACCGCAAGCAGCCCAGGCATTTTTCCCTTCCTGCTGCTTGGAACAACTGTGCTGAATAGGAGCCGAACTGGATCCACAAAAACTGGATCCTATTTTAGGCCAGCCTGACCATTTTCCAGCTGAGGGCTAGAGGCAGAAGCCATCATGGGGGCTTAAGTCACCTGGTGCTTCTTCAAGCTGACATCCACTCGAGTCTTCTCCAGACCGGAGCCTTCGCGGTGTAGAATAGGACAGAGGAGGCTTAGTTACTTCCAAGCGCAGGGGAGAAGCTTGCCAGCATCTCTGTATAGCCAGAAGGTTGCGGAGAGGCCGGACTGTAGCTCCAGCACTGACCTGTGCGGATTCCCCTCTTGCCGAGGGTCTCGGGGCAGCTCTGCCCTCCCTCCCGTGCCCTCCCTGCCTGGGCTGCTGCTGCTTCCCAGCCCCTGGGTTTTCCTGTGCTGCCGAGCAGCTGCCTGGAGCGCCCGGGCGTGCTCAGGAAATACTGGATGAAAGCAAGATACGCTGGCCGCTGGGGCCCCTTCCCTCCACCCCCAGGCCCCGAAGAGCCGTTGCCGCTGCTCTCCTCGCCCTCGCGTTGGAGCTGACGGAGCAGTGCTGCAGAAGGCGATGGAAAGAAACAACACGTTGCTGGGTGCCTTGAATTTCCCATCCCTGGAGACCCAGGGTTGTGCATCCCACCGTTAAGAGGTTTAAACGCTGCAGAGAACCTCCCAGGAGGGATGAACATCCGCGTAGCGACATCCTCTCCGGTGTAAGGCTGCGCTGCTGCTCCATGGGGCAGGGCTGGGGACGAGGTGCTGCGCTGGGAGGGAGGGCTGGGGAGCGGAGGCTGCTGCCTACCTGGCTGGAAAGGTCACACAGCAGCCGCTGTTTTCGGTGCTGGCAGGAACATCACTCTCCCAGACATCCCTGCAGCCCGAGAGGCAGCTCGTGTCAGCCTGCCCTTCGGGCAGCACTGGGAATTCATCAGCAGTCATCGCTGGTGGCAGAAATGAGGATGAGAAGCTTCTGCGAGCGGTTGCGCTCAGATGGTGGCTTGCTCCAGGCTCTGCTCCAGAAGCCCAAGCGTTGTGCTCTGCTTTGCAGGCACGTTTCCCAGGGCTCGGCTGCGGACCACGGCAGTCACAGCACCTGAGCTGGTCGAACTGGAGATGAGAGCGTGTTGCAAACCGCTTGGCATTGGTGAGAGCTTGGATTTGCAGCTGCTCGGCTGTAACTCGAAGCACGGCAGCTCTCCTGCAGAACTGGAAATGTCAGTCTCTGGCTGGGAGCACTGGTCTGCCCCTCCTGCCGGGCCAGCCGGCACAGGGCTAGCAGTTCCAGCACGCTCCCGCTGAGCATCTCCGCACACAGCCAGCACAGAGACAAGCCTCTAGTTGTTAGCTGGAGCCAACGTGGCAATGGAAACGGATCCGGGCACCGGGGCAGCAAGAGCTGCCTTCCTAGTGGGTCAAAGTTAGCCACCCTTAATGAGATCTGCAGGCACCTTCCCCTCCCCAAAGAGCAGCGAAGCAGATGTACAGCCCTGTCCCTCTGTCCCCAGCAGTGTGACCAGTGGTCCTGAGCCCCCCACGGGAAGGCAAGTCGAGGCATGGGTAGCCCACACACCACAATGTTTGAAAAGACCCTGATTTGCCTACACGTAGGTGCTGTGGCACTAAGCTGGGAGGGCGTTTCACTCTTGTGAAACAGGGAAGGACATAAATGGTGGATCCCAGCAGAGGAACACTTGTCCAGTTCTCTTAATAGAAGTGTCCAATCTCTCCCCTCTGCAAGAATAAGCATCCACTCAGTGTCCTGTTGCTCTAAGATTGTTTAATATTAAAGTCATGGAGAGAGGTAGGGTAACACCAGCTAAAACTATCATTAAACACAGCCAGATTATTTTTCTCCCATTCAAAGAATAACACGAACTGTAACAGATCATCCCTCCTCAGTCTGTCTGCAACCTGCAAGCACCTCCACACCAGCAGCAATTCACTGCATGCCAGTTGTACTATTGCACATCACCCTAGAAGGCCCTGGAGGTGCAGCTCCGGACACAGGATCCCGCTTTGATTTCCAGACTGAACACGCTCACTAGAAGATGTGTTTAAGGCTCAGTTCTCCCCAGCAGCAGAGACTCTCGGGAAGCAGAGCGGGGGTTTTCGAGTGGGAGAAGGTGAGGTTTTGCAGTTGCTTCAGTACAGAGAGGAGGTGGCTGAGCTGTAAGGAAACGCTGTTCTCGTTTGCACTTCAAATCATTTCTCCTCAGTGGTACTCTTGCCTCCAGGCTTGTTCCCCCATCCCTCTCCACGGCTCCCGCCGGCCGTCAGCGGGCCGTGGCAAAGCCGATGCGGTTGTTGCGCCGGTCGAATTTGGTGTAGTAGTGTCCGATGAAGCTGGCGCCCAGGATCCAGAGGGGACCAGCTGGAGGTGGGATGTCCAGCCCCGAGAAAGCCACCACGCAGATGTCCTCCCCGTACTGGGATTGCTGCAAAGAGGAGGAGACCCACGCGGTGATGGAGCTGCCAGGAGGGAGATACCTACTCCAGCGTGCCTGAGGAAGGGCTGTGATCCCCAGCAAAATACCCTCTGCTTGGCCTCGACATTCCTTCCTCTGGGAAGGTGGATCCCTGCCTGTCTCTGCTCTTTTCTGCTAACCCCAAATCTCCCCAAAACCACCCAAGGAAGCAGTGACAGGTTGGTCTGGCTCATCTGGAAACCTCTGCCGAACAGGAGGGTTTGGGGAAGAATAAGAAACATCACTCTGGGGCTCATCTCAGCTGCTTTAGGGGAGCCAAGGAGGGTGCAGGATACTGCAGAAGATCTGCACCCTGAGATGCACTGCTCTCCCCAGCAGATACACCCAGCCTGGGGAGAGCCGCCCTCCCGCCCCTCACGGAGGGATGCAGCTTACCCGGAGGACATAGGCTGAGCCGCTGAGCGCGTATGCCTTCCCGCCCAGGTGGAAGGAGATGTTGGGCAGCTGAGGGACTTGGTCGCAGTCCACCACATACTGTGGGAGGAGGAGGCAGCGCTGATCTCATTTGCTGGGGCAGGGATGGGCTGGGGTAGAGGCAGCCAAAGGGGCAGGTGGCAGGGGCATGGAGTGGGACGAGGGGGGTTTGCTCACCTCTCCTTCGGCCATTTCTGCTGCCCCGATGGCTTTCATCAGCACGGAGATGGGGCCGGCTGGGCCGGTGATGTAGGACGCTCCTGTGTCAATGGCCACGGAACAGCCTTCCTTGCAGAACAGGATTTCAGCCCCTATGGACACCCTGGTGTGGGAGGGGAGAGGGGTGACCCTGAGTCTCCCATGGTGACCACAGCTCGGCTCCCAGGGCCATGTGTGCCCACGCGTGACTGTGCCACGTCTTTGTCCAGGGAACGCTGGCCAGGCAGAGCATGTGCTTCTCCCGGTGCCTCCAGAGAACAGACTCTCCAGTGGCACCAGGAACCCTCCCTTCAAGCCTCTCGAATGTGAAAGCTAATCTTCATTATGTGTGGTTTGGTTTTTTTTAAATTAAACAAAGCAGAATTGTTTCAGTGCCTTACGCTCCTGCAGGGCTAAAGGGGGTTAAACTCTTCCACTGCAGCTTCCAAGTTGAATCAGCCCACGGTGCCACCCCCTCTGCATTCCCCGGCTCAGCTCCTGGCTCCTTGCTGAGCACGGAGATGTAACTCTGTGCTGGAGGAACCAACCCCGCTCCCCTCCAGAGGGGAAAGCATCCACCAGTGACACCGAGTGAACACGTGTCTCTGTGGACCACCTTCCCCAGCAAGCTTCTCCCAGGCCCACCCCTGCACACCCAGGCAGGTTTGCAGGATGCGGCCCGGTGCTGTGCAGAAGCACTCCCTGGCCTCACCCCTTCATGCTGATCTGCCAGTAGCCGCTCTTGCTGACGTTCAGGTAGTGGAAGTCACCGGTGTAGTAGGTTGGGTCGCTGCCTCCAAGGATTATTTCCCCCCCGGGTTTCAGAAGAGCATTCCTAGGGTGCAAAACACAGCGGAGTGATTCCCCCGCGGCTGCCGTCCCTAAAAAAAACATCGAGAAGGCACCAGCCCCAGCCATAAGGCTCTGCTGACCCAGGTAGCAGCAGCAGAGAGCAAGTTGGAGCAGAAGAAACCCCAAGTTAGTTCAGAGGGGTGCGAGAGCCTGCAGGAAAGGAGGTGCCACATGCTGAGGTCTCCGAGCAGGTTGGTGCTGGCTCCTGTGCAGGGCAGGCATGTGGGGAGAGCCCAGTGCGGGGCTGCTGGTGTGTGAGCTCCTACGGACCAGTGCCTGGCTGCCAGCACTGGGCAGGGCTCGCCTGGGGCTGGTAGCACGAGTGGGGTCTGCTGCCCGGCCCCGGGGTGCACGGGTGACTGTTAGTGGGTGCTGCCTGGAGAGCGCTCGTGCTTTTTGTCTTCTTACTTCGAAGCTCTGCAAAGAGAGGGATGCTCCATAAGCCTGTGGTCCGAGGGCAGCTGCGTCCCCGGGGCGCCAAGGGCAACTAAGCAGCACCCAGAGGAGGCTGCAGTTGCAGCCAGCATCATTAGGCTTTGTTCGTTATTGATGGATCCACCTTTAGTTGAGGTAAAGAGTTACCATGCCTGCTTTAAGCATGTGGTTTTGGGTCTGTTTGTCACTGCGCATTGCCAGGGTGCTGTACCTGGGGCCAGTGGGGAGTGCTGGGGAGGGGAGGGCAGCATTCCTGCTCTGCCAGGACAGGCTCTCCCGCTGCTTCTGCGGGTTTTGGTGCTGCTGGGAGGAGGGATGCTGGGGCACAACAGTTTGGGGCAAGAAATTAAAGGAGGTTTGGCTGCTGGTGCAGGTTTTTCTTCAATAGATTTTTTGGGGTTTTTAATTTTGCCTGTAGATGAAACACTACATCCACTCCCAGCTGTGATTGCTCCAGCTCCACTGGCAGACCTAGTGACTTTGTGCAATCCGACAGTGACAAACGAGCAGGGAGCAGCCACTCCCGGCCTCAGCACTCCCTGCCCAGCAGCTCCAGATAAGCATCCACCTGGCTCTGCCTCTTGTGCTGCCTCATTCCACTCCAGCTCCTCCAGGCGTCCTCCACATGTCCGTGCCCTCCACCCCACCCCAGGTCCTACAGCCCCAGCCATGGATCTTTCCCAATCCCGAGACGCAAACCCAGTACTGCTGTGGTTGCAATATCCACGCCCTGCAAACCAAACACCCCCCCAGCCCCGAAGCCTGGTCCCTACAAGACCCACCGGCTGTAGTAGACGGAAAACACGTCCTCCTTGAGGATCTGCTGGGAGAGGATCCGGTCGAAGACGGGGGTGATGCCATCGATGGCCTGGCTGGGGTAGCCCATCCCCAGCACCCCATCAAACCTGGCAAAGATGAAGGGGAAGGCAGGCAGCGCCGTTGCCTCGGCAAAAACCTGGATGATGGGGATGTCTGACACCTGGGGAAGGGCACAAGTGTCCTTGCAGGGAGCTGGGGGGGCTAGATCCCCCCCAAATCCCCCCTACTCTTGGGTGACTGGGGATGCTCATATAGGGGAGCAGAGCCACACACACAGAGGCATCTCCTTGCTGAGCCAGCAGCTCCAGGTCTGCAAATTCAGGGCACGCGCTCACCGTAACGACGTCCTGGCTGAGGAAGCCTTTGACGCTCCCTGTCCCGTAGCGGATAGCAAAGCCCGTGCCGTTGGCTATGTACGTCCGTGACTTGGAGGAGTCGTAGCGGCTGTGGGAAACTGGGGAGAAGGAGAAGGTGCATCAAAGGAAGCGAGGAAGGCAGCGACGGCAGGACCGGCTGGGCATCTCTGTTCCCCCAGCCTCCGTGGGATGATGAACCCACCCTGCCCCAGTGCCAGGGGATGGGACAGCAGCAAACAGACTCCCCCTGTCCAAATCCACCCCAGTCTGCTTTGAGCAGCCCTTGAGATGGAGGGACTTGCCCATGTTCGCTGAGCTGAAGCTGAGGCTGGAGGGGGTCTGCCCTGACCCCGGGTCCGGCCGTGCCCCCGTACTCACCGCAAGCGCTGTAGAGGGGGGAGCACTTGTAGGACGGCACCCACAGGTTGGCCGAGCCCGTGTCGAAGACCACCTTGAAGGTCTGCGCGGGGGTACCGATGCTGATCTCGCCGAAATACTGGGTCTGGAAGAGGATTAGCATGGGGAGCATCACTGGGGGGCACAGCTCAGACAGGAGATGGGGCTCACGCAGACCCGAGCCCCGACAGCAAATGCACCGTGGGGTGCAGCGGGTGCGACTTGCGGGGTGCTGGGGTGACAAACCCCTTCGCAGGGAGACACTCACGTCCAGGTAGTTTGTGAGGAGAGTGGGAGCCGTCCCATTTCTGGGACCGACCGCGCCGCTGCGGCTGCTGTGCTTGAGCTCAGGGAAGATCTCCGACACCTTCACTCCCATCTCCTGCAGCGTCTGGCGGATGGAGGGCATCCTCCGCAGGGCGATCCTGCCGGGATGGGGAGAGGGGGCGAAGGCAGGGCTGAGGGGGGCCGGGGGAGCACCCACTAGAAGGCCACCCACCCCCCCCTCCCCCCCCAGCACTCCTGCTTTTGGGAAATCCAGCCGGGTGGCTCTAGATGGCAGCAGCTCCCCGCGCCGTGGGGCTGCCAGCCGGGCTCCGGTGGGTCCCTCTCCCACGGCACCACCAGACCCACACCGGCCCTGGGGAGGGTGGGGGGCACGCAGCAGGCGGGATGCACCACAGCCCACCCGGGACAGGGATCCCACGGGGGCTGGCTGCTGGAGGAGGTATCTACCGACACCGGGCAGCCACTCATGGGCTGAGCTCAGCCCCACGCTCGGCTCGTTCGTTGGCAAGCGAAGGGCTTCGTTTTGGCCTCCTCGTTTTTTTTGGGAGACAGGGGTGCTGCTGACCATGCGGTGCTCAAGGAGAGAGAGGAAGAGGAGTGAGGAAGAGCAGGCGCGCTAGCGCAGAACAGAAAAGGAGGAGGAAGGGGGTTTCTCAGCACGGCTGCGGCAGGTACGGCAGGAGGAGAGTCCTTCGGTCCTCAGCACCAACCCAAGCACCCGAAACCAAGGGGAGACAGCAAGCCACCTGCAACACGCACGCCTGCTACCTCTGCAAAGCCTGGGCTGGCGAGGGGAAGAAGCTGGCACCCCAGGTGACGGCCAAGACCACCAGACACTGCTGCACCCTCCTGCTGTGTCCCGTCGGCATCTCGCTCTCCCAGGGCAGCCGCCTCCTTTGCCAGCAGCTTCGTTGCGTCCCTAAGGGGAGGATGCTTTTATAGCCTGGGTTTCTGCATCCGTGTGGGTTTCTCCTCCCCGCTGGCTGGGGGAGGGCTGGGGATCCCACAGGCAGCACTGTGGGCAGGTGGCTGGACGCTGGCCGTGACAGTCCCCGCGGAGGGTGGCATGGCCAGGAGAGCCCCGTGCCCAGCGGCAGGTGGGCACAGCTGACAAGCGTGGCTGGCAAGGGGAGGTGTGAATAGCTGGGAGCCACAAACCCACGCTCCTTGCGGTTAATAGCATTGCTACCTGTCAGCAGCCGGCCATCACTAACATGATGTGTGTAGGGCACAGGCCAAATGCTTGCTGGTGTCAGTCAGGAGAGCTGGTGGGTAATGCTGATGCCGGTGGTGGTGGCTCAGGTCTAGATGGCAGTCTGGCCAAGGAGATGTCCTGGAGCTCTGTGCTAGAAAGGAATAGGGTTTTCCCCAAAGGCCCAGGGCCAGGAACAGCAAAGGGCGCTCAGTTACAGCCCCTTCGGCCACGCAGACCCCAACCGCAAACTCGCCAGAACCCATTGCCCTTATGGTGGCTGCTCTGAGCACAGTGAGGGGGAAGACACCAGTCCCCCCACCCAGCTCCATTACACTGGTGAGGGAGCAGAGCCCAGGGCAGAGAACGGCTAAACTCATTGCAGTTGCTGCATATGATACAAGACCAAGGTATGAGCATCCACAGCCTGGCCAGGCACGCTGCAGCGAGGAGGAGCAGTCTGTTCTCTGCCTTGTTCAAGCAGGGTGCAGAGGAGCCCAGCGTGGCTCTGGATGCCTAAGCTGCTGTGTCCACTCTGCCCTGTGTTTTGGAAGGGGGATGCTGCTCAAAAACCCCAGCGTGGGCTGCAGAGGACTCCCTTGTATAAGGTGCATCGCTGGTCCCCAGCTCACACGCGGCTGTGTTTCCCCAAGCAGTGCCCAGCCCAGGGTGGTGGGTGCCGGATCAGGCCCCATGGCTCCAAGCCCAGGGCTTGAGCTCAGGGAACCTTGGTGGGAAATGACTGCAAAAGCAATAAAAATATTCTTGGAAGAACCTGATGACACAATTGCCCCTGCCTCGAAACCCCCAGCTATGCAACCACACAGGCGTGCCTCCTGTTGCAGAAGGGATTTGTTTAGGGCACTGCTGTCACCCTTGTCCAGGGGACACCGGTGCTGGGGGGGAGAATGGAAAGAAGGACACCCCAGAAGCTACAGACAACTTCTCCCCAAGACTGGGGCTTTACAGCCTCCTTTCCCTGGGGGATTTTGCCTGCAGTGTTTGGAGGCAGGGGAAGGCTGACCTCAGCAGGCACCGAGGCTCTGCCCCATGGGTCGCAGCCCCGCTCCCCCCGGCCCTGACGTCTTTTCCCACGCCAAGCCCTGGTGCTGCGTCACTCGGGGGAGCCTCATGCCCCGGCACAGGTTGCAGTGAGATGCAGAGGTCAGGAGGCAGCAGCCCAGCCAGAGAGTCACAGCGATGCGAGAGAGAGCTTGGCGGGCAGCCACCGGACATAAATCCCCTTCCCGGGCATCCCGCAGGCTCTGCCTGCTTTGCAGAGCCCAGTTCCCCAAAGGAGAGACCAGGGCTGTGGAGTGACTTCAAAGGAAAGGGCCCACGTCAGCCGGGGCAAGGTGGTCCCAGGATGCGGGGCTGTGGGGCTCTGGTGTTTCCAGCTCCCCTTTGACCCATGGCCAAGGGGAGGCACGTCTGCAGGAGCCCTCAGGAGCATTGGATGCTCTGGGCATGGCTTTCCCCTAGGAAGGAGAGATGCACTCATCTCCCATGGGGCAGCCGGAGCGGGATGCAGGTGGGAATGCTGAAGGGCTGCAGGTCCCGGGGGAAAGGAAGCACCAGCTTGCTCTGGACCCAGAGGAAGACAGCCCTTCCCTGCCAAGGGCATGACACCACAGCCCCCTTGGAAGGGAAACCAAGGCATAAACCACTTACCCAAACCCATCAGAGAACCGAGGGCTGTTGTTGCCTTGCAGTGGCTGACGACCTGCCTCGCTGGCGGCACCAGGGCTCAAGGATGCCCCTCGGTGCAGGGCACCTTCCCCCGTGCCAGGAAAATCCCCACAAGGCTTTTTCCAGTCACGTCCGCCAGCAGTGAGCAGGGATGAGCAGCTGGTGCATGGGAGCAGCGATGGAAAGACCTGACGCAGGGCTTAAAATAAGCTGCAAAGGGTGCATTTGTGCACAGGGTTGTAGGAACCGGAGGAGGGGGAAGGAGCACTGCTCCGCTGGCTCAGAGGGCTGAAGCAGGAGCCTGAGGGCCAGGCTCTGCAGGGCAGCACGGGAAGGATGACCACAGGGATATCAGCCAGCTCTGAGACCACACTGATTTTCTCCCCAGCCCTTCAGGAGACCCAGACCTGCAGGGAAGATTCTTTACTCTTCCCACGCAGCCTCAAAGCATCAGGCAGTTCTAACCAAAGCATCACTTAACCTGAATTTGCAAGGACTGAAGGTAACAGACCATCAGGCAAGGCTGCAGTCTCCCTGCTTGATTCGTGTACTGCTGTGGGAAACCTGCTGCAGTTTGCTGCAAAGGGCTGGAGTTTCCTACAATTACATATCCTATAAAGAGCAGCTCATCTGGAAATAACAGGGGAATGCTCTTAAGTTATTTCCCTGCCTGCTTTCAAGGAGTCAAACGATTGAGCTAAGAGTGAATTCAAGGAAAATACTTTCCAGAGAGAAACAAATGCTTTCCTGCAAGATAAATGCGTTCCTCTAGCATTGGGCTGAACAAGCGTATTTCTTAAAATAAAAATTGAAAGATTAAGTATTTCTCTCTCTAAATGGAATAATCAGGAAGTTTTAGTTAATAGCCTTTTTTTCCTGAGGGATCTTTTAAAACAGTAATAAAGGTAGATGCATTTCTGTCCTTCCCACACATTTTACACACTTTTCTAGTCCATGAGTTTGTTGCTAGTAAAAACAGATGAGGCTTGTGAGGATCCTTGTTCCAGATGACCAAAAAGCTCAAGCATAAAAGCAACTTTTGGGAAGGACTTGGATGAGGCTCTGGATGGCACCAACACCGGGGGAATTCGGTCATTGACGTCAGCAGAGCCAGGGCTTCACCCAAAGTGTTTGCTTAAAACCAAAACTGCTCTGGCAGGGCACATTGAAATAGCAATTTACTGAACCAGAAGGAAAACATGCCCCTGCAATAAGCTTCAGAAACGCTGGCTGGGGAGAGCAGCTCCAGCTTACTGCTGCCTGCTCCATCCCAGAGGCAGCTCACAGCCATTCCCTGGCTCACTTTGGAGCCTGATGGGAAGCATCCCTCACTGCCACTCAGGGATGATCCTCCATCCTGGCTCAATTTTCCCAGCAGGGTGAAGTGACAGCACCTTACAGCACCTGGGGCACGTGCCCTGCTCATCCGTGCTTGCTGCCCCAGGGACAGGGGCATTAAACAGTGGGAGTCGCTTTATCCTGCACACGATGTCTCTAGGACCGTTCCTCTTTCTTCTGGTGAAGGCCTAAAGATGAAGCTTGACCAAGAAAAGTTGCTTTACCGCCCAAGTGTGAGTTTTCAGCTGGGGCGAAGCAAAGACAGGAATCACAAATAGGCATTAGGGAGGCTGCAGCCCTCCCTTAGCTGCACAATCTCCAAGCCCATGCTTCCTCTCCCATCCCTCCTCCACAAGCAGCTGCTCAGCTCTTGCTCTGCTCCAAACCCCCCCGCTTTATCATCAAAGCCGGCCCTGATAGCAGCAGAACTGGACCCACCTTTACCTTCCTCCTGCCCACAGCCAAGCGGGTGCCAGGAAACTGCTAGCTCTTTTTTGCCTTCTCAAGAGCCTTCTGCTATAATCCGCACTCAACGTAAAGGCACCCCCTCAAAACCAGCAGCAAGGGAGCAGCTTCCCCTGAGCCAGACCTCCCAGGGATACAAAACAACCCAGCTTTAGGGGGGCTGCCCTGATTTATACCCGCTGGAGAGCTCATCCTCTGTAACCCAGGGCTCAGCCTGCCTGCTGGGGCTGGGTTCTGGGTGCCCAAATGAGTTACCCCACATCAGCTGAGCAGCCAGAGCAGTTCCCAGCTCTGCTCTCACCTGCTGCAAACCCACTGCAAACCTGGGCACCGGTGCAGTACCTGCTAAGTGCCAACAGGCACAGCCACCAGCTCAATCAGGCTGTGCTTCAATCAAGAGGGAACAGGTTTAACTCAAACTCATTAATTAATTCTTGCAAGTTAAGAAGGGTATCTGCACAGGGACCAGCTTTGATGTGATTGCCTTGGTTTAATTAAACTCCTGCTTGCACCCAGCTTCCCAAGTGCTCATAGAAACCTGGCTCACATCCATTTAGCTTGTGTCTCTGATCGTGCAGATCCGCTGACTTATCCAACCAGTTCTCTGGCAGTACTGGCTGCACTCCTAGGGAGAGGAGTTCCTGCAACCCGAACAAAAGAGCTCCTTTAAAATCATCTGACGTTAAGGTAGGAGACCTCTGTGCTGTCCTGCCTGCCATGAAGGTCTCCCTGTGAGCAGCCGACCCCTCGCGCTGTGGGATGCTCGTTTCCCCAGAGCATCCAGCAGTGCAGGTCCTGCCCTGAGCAGGGTTTAAAAGCATCTGATGTACCTGGGCCTGAACAGTTCTTGAGGCCAAATCAGCTGCAGAGAGGACACAGAGGGGACATGCTGGGTGATGTGATGTGATGTGATGTGATGGGACCCCCAGCAGCTGTCCCTGCAGAAACAGGCTGGAAAGCAGCAGCTTCCCATCGCCCTCCCGGAAAGCGTGCTGGGGCTGTGAGGATGTGTGGCGGATGAAAAGGTGCTTTGAATGCCAGTGGATGGGGCTGGATCCCTCTCTGGGGTGTAAGCCGTGGATCTCAGCAAGGTCCCCCGGAGCGGTGCAGACATCCGAGTCATGGGTAGGCAGCCAGCTGGCATTGGAGTGGGCATCAGGTGCTGGAGATGTTCCCCTGGCTCAAACCCCAGCAGAGCTGTCCTGGTGCCCACCAGTGCCGTAGCTCCCACCAGGCAGCAGCCAGTGGGTCCAGCTCTGCTCTGTCCCAGCCTCATCCCACAGGAAACAGGTCTATGGGAAATGCAAGTCCTGGACCATAATGGTCAGAGATATCAGCACTGTAACTCTGGGGATTTACTCCAGCCCCCCCCCCCCAGCATCTCTCAATTAATTAATAACCCCAGATGTCATTTGCTTTTTCATGGTTGCTGAATTTGAACGGGGTAACTCTTCTGATCAGGTCATGAAATGTTAATGTGGTTTAATGGGTGTTTTCCTAACCTCCCATGCCCTCTCCCGCGGCTCCCCGGGCTCTGCTCTCCGCAGGCCACGTCCCCGCGGGACGCGTGGGAAGGCAGTGCCACGGCCACTGCCGGCGAGCCAGGGCTGCCCGAGCTGGCTGGGGCTCATGGCCGGGGCAACCGAAGGCCACGGTGACCAGAAGGTCCCTCTGCCATCTCCAGCCATGGCCATCGTGCCTCTTGGTGACACGAAGAAGTACCAGAGCTGGAGCCAGCCCTGAGCCACAGGAAAGGAGCACAGTCTGAGTTCGGTCTCAGACGCACTTTTTAATTAAATCTTTCAACAGGGGAAGACAAAAAGAATAAAATAACGCTAATTCCAGAAGCCTGTCTGGCACAGCGTTTGGTCCCCGGAGCCTCGCTCAGGAGATGCTCGCGGGAGCCCCATGGGGCAGCGAGGCACCATCCCTGCAGCGGGGGTGGCTCCGGCCGGCGCCGAGGGTCCCAGGGCTGAGAAAGGTGGCAGCTCACCATGGGAAAGCCGGACCCAGGGCTCGCTCACGCCATCCTGTCTCCAGCGATGCAGCCCGTCTCGCAGGTCACACCATGGAACTGCTGTCTCCCACCTTCTGCAAGAGCTGCAACAGGGACAGATCCTGATTAGCAGGAAAATCCTCCACTGCATCCTCGGGGGGGCTGCAGAGACACCACGGCGACCTTCCCTGCCTGGTCCCAACCACAGCGATCGGGATTGATATCATCCAAGGACTGCAAACCCCAAGGGTCACATCAGCCCGTGCGAACCATACCCAGTGCCCTGCTCACCTTGCTCAGCACGGGGATGTTTGCCAGCGAACCCAAAAACCCAAAAGCCACTGGGAAAAAACTCCTGTATCAAAACAAAAGTTTCTGTTAAGCCTTGTGCCAGGATTTTGCCAGGATGGGAGCAGCGGGGGCTCTGCCCGGGGCTGCAGGGCACAAGGATCACCCAGCTCCACTCTCTGGCTCGAGGCACCCGTGCCATGCCAGGAGAGCCAGGAACCGTGGGTCGGACCTGAAGAGGGTGATGAAGCCGTAAGCCTCCAGCAGCATGCCCAGGAGAGGCCACCGCATGAGGACGATGAGGACCCCCCCCATGAAGAAGCTGGTGCCCTTCAGCTTTGGCCATTGGAAAAAGAAAGTGAAGGTCCTCCTGAAGCCGATGATGAAGACCAAGCCGGAGAGGAAGAGGATCTGGGAGGATGAAGAAGAGCGGGTCAGAAAAGCCCTGCCCAGACGGACCCTTTGCTCCATCCTGGGCATCAGAGCCTGTTGCAGGGAGACCCAGCCCCACCGTACTCACGTTCCCAAAGGCCAAGAGCACCGAGTCAAAATACAAGAGCATCCCAAAAAGGACAAAGAAGAGGCCGAAGCCAACCAGTCCCACGCCGATCCCTGCAAAGGATGGGAGGAGGGCTGAGATGGGGGCTCAGGCTCACGGCTCAGGTCCCACCTTGGGCTGCAGTTGCTCTCCTTGGCACCTCCCTGGCCTGTTCCTTCCCAGAAATATGCTTTGGCTTAGTCTCCAAAGCTTAGAAATAACCTATCCACCTGCCCAAGCCCTGGGGAGACTGTCAGGTACCCCAGCAACTCTTCTGGGCTGCCAGATAAAGAATAAACCATGAAGGAAAAAATAAATGGGAAGGTTGTCTCCAGGATTTTTCTGAACACTGGCATGAAGGGTGTCGGTGCAAGCAGTCGGTGGGAGAGGCTGGCGATGCTCTCCGGAGGAGCCAGCCACCTCCTCAGTTGCTGTTCCCAACGCAGACCTGAGGCAGAGGATGAGGGCAAAGCCGGCTCTGCAGGACCCCAGTGCTGGTCCCCACACGCAGCCCTGCCTGGTCCCCGCGTCCCAGCAGGGCTCCCACCGTGTCCCCCCGCCCCAGCACGGGGCTTGCCATTGCACCCTCTCCCTTCCCTGACGACCCCAGTGAGCAGCCTCCAGCCCTGCCTCGGGTGCTGCGGAGCATCCCCACGGCACGCCCCGGTCCCACGGGGATGGGCATCGCTGTCGGGACGCGGCCACCCCAAATCTGCTCGCCCGCTTACGCTGGCAGTCGGTCAGAGGCACCATCTTGCCGGCGGCGGGGCTGGGTGAGGCTGGGCGAGGGGAGCCCTGCTTCCACATGCCTCCCCGGCAGTGACCCTTGGAAAGGCCTTTAGTCCCCACGTCATCCTGCAAATCATTAACGGCAGCGCCTGCTCCGCGGCGGCAGCACCTCCTTCGGCGGGGATGACACGTGGTGACCAGGCATCGCTGCAGGGTGACATATAGGGGGGCTGGTGGCTGCGGGTCCCTGCCTGGTCCTGCTTTCCCTGTCCCCAGCCTGCATGTCCTCCCTGGGAAGGGATGGCTTGGAGGAATCCCCAAAATAGGGGGATGCACGCGGCCGCAGTGTGCCTTGGGGTGTCTTGAGCAGTATTTGGGACACCCTGAGCCCCGCCGGGTGCTGGATGCTGCACGCAGAGGTCCCCGCAGCATCGTCACCAGTGCATCGTGTGGGGCAGGGACGGTCCCTGCTCACAGCCAGGCTGCCCCGTGGGACAGGGGAACTCTGGCAAGCCCTGGCCCCCGGGGTTTGCTGCCCAGTTCAGGGCCGATGGCTCAGCCAGACCTGCTCCCTGTGGCCAGTCCAGGGTCCCTGTGCGGCACGTGCCACCCCACGGAGACCCCTCCATCTATGTCCCGCAGGCACCAGCTCCACACATTTACAGACCAGCTGCTTTTATTCCTCGGCTTCATACAAACTTGCCAAGTACAAATGCATTTTTTTTTTTATTCCTCCAAGAGAGCTGGCTATTGAGCAGCTACAGCTAAAATAAACCCCACTGGGAAAATGACCCCCCCCAAAACAGGGAGGAGGAGGAGAAGGTGCTACCAGCCCCGGAGCAAGCTACGGGCAAGGCGAGAGCCTTCCTTGCTGGTTGAGATGCTGTAGCCGTTCACCCACCGTCTCTTCAGTCTAATATTAAAATTGTTATCTGAGTCACCTCTAGACAAAAGACACTGACACCTTGTTGTTTCTTAGATACTTTTATTTCTCTAACACTAGCAAAAAAACCCAGAAAACAAATGTCTCCCTTCCCACCCTCCCCAGTGCATAAATAGATTTCCTCCCAATGCAAATCCTTTCTCGGTTACAAGTCACTGGTATATGAAGTGTTATGAAAAATAATAACCAAAATAAAATTAAGAATTAAGTTTTTTTTTTTTAAAAAAAAAAAAACCAACAAAATAATGACCACCAGGTTCCACAATATGGCAGCCGTGGGGTCCCTGTGCACCAGGCTGTACTCACGCCTTGGGGAAGGCTCAGACTCGGCCACCACAGCACAGCTGAGCCGGAGTTCACCGGCAGCTCCGGGCACACCAGGGGCAGGAGCACTGGGATGCTCCTCATCCTCTCTGGTCCCCAGAAATGGGAGGAATTGCTGCCTATGGGTCTGCGTGCCCCCTCGGCTCCCCGCCAGGCAACACAGCCTCTGCATGGGCCACAGCCGTGCACCGCGGTCCCCGGCACGTCCCCGGCGGTGTCCCCACAGCCGGTGTAAGTGGGGTCTGCCCCGGTTACATGAGCTGGGGAGCCCGCCCTGGCTGCCACGCCGCTGCACTCAGGAAAATAAATGTATCATCTCTTAAAACTTACAGTCTCTTTATATTTTATTTTAAATAAATTTGCTTTTAATAAAAGCAGAAAAAATATATATATTTTAAATAGGTTTTTTTCTTTTCTTTTTTTCTGATAAATTGGCAAAGAATCTGCTTTTGTAACTCATTGGCAGGGCTGGTGCCAACAACCCTGCAGAGAGAGAGCTTAGCACAAAACAGTACCTCCCACAAAAGAAGAGAAAAACAAATATAGATATATATTATAAATGTATAATTTCCATAAAACATATATTAAGGCATGTAATAGCAAAATAAAGGGCCAGCTTTATGAGCTAAGAGGGCTGCAGGAGGCTCGGGAGCGGAGCGGGACTCCTGGGATCCTACCAGTATTGCTAAGATGGGGTGCGCGGGGGGCGATGGGGACGCAGAGGGGGGAGTGCGGGGCAGGGGTCCTGGTGGGTGTCAGGATCAGGCCAGTAGGGAAATAGCTGCAGGATGGACGGCACCTAGCTCCTCGCCCCATCTGCCTTGCCTGTCCCAGCCCCGTCGGGGCAGCCCTGCCAACCGCACAACCTCGTGTGGGATTCCGCTTTTCCAGGCAGAACCAGCTTTTTTTTTCTCCCTCCAGAAAGCTAAAGAAAAGGGTAAACTTGCTACAGGAAAACCAAACAAACCGAAGGGTCTGGAGTGCAATGGCAAGGTCTCGGGGCGAGATGCGGTGCCAGATTTTCAGAGGGGCTGAGACAAGAGGCGACGGTGGGATGGGGGACAGCCGGGGTGCTGCTCCCCGTGCTGAGGACGAGCCCCGGTGCCGCCGCCTGGCCTCGAGCCCCTTCCCCTTCTCGTCACCGTCCCCATCCACCGCAGAGGGATCCCGGCCAAGCCCGCAGCTTCGCAGTCCCACCTCAAACCCCAGCTCCCCGCACCGCTCCTCTGCTCCCGTCCAATGTCTCCATCCTCGCCCAGACCTCCTGCTCCGTGCCAGCGGTGCACCGGTGTCCCAGGCAGCCCTTGTACCACCCTGACCCCCCAGCACAGCGCTCCTCTGGGCACCCCTGTGTCATCCCCCCCCCCCAGTCCCACCTCCATCCATCCTGTCCCCAACAAAACTCCTTCTTCCTCCTGCTGAGCCACCAGCGCCAGCAGCGATGAGACAGGCCAGGCTCTGCCAGAGACTACCCCCAGCCAGACGGATGCTAAAAGCAGCTTCAGGGCACAGGGAGGGGGAAGAGGTACCCGAGGAGCAGAGATGGAGCATCCAGGTCCAGTGTAAGGTGGAAGCACCATCCAAGGTGGGTACTGGCCGGTCTCCACCCAGAAGAGCCCCTTCGCGGACCTTTGGGAGACCAACGCATCAGCATGGGGAACCCAGGGAGTCCTACGCTCCCCCAGGGTTGTCCCGGTAGGGAGACGGCTGCTGTGCCGGCGGCCGCTGCTGTAGATGCCCCTGCCTGGCCGTCCACACAAGCCTGATGCCCAGGACACCACGGATCTGTCCCCGTGCCAGCTGGCAGCCTGGGGGGCTCCTTGGGGGACCACTCTCCAGCGGACAACCTCCCAGCACCCACACGTCTCCTCCGGGACGGGGCAGAGCAGCTGGTGGTGTCGGCGACGCATCTCCCTGCTCGGCCGTGCCGGGTGGTCTCGCCGTCGGTGGGAGGGAAGGGGGTCCAGGAGAACCAAAAACGATGGCGAGAGGTTCAGTGTCGTGTCAGGGCGCTAAAACGTGGCCCCGTGGAACTTGATGTTGCCGGCAGCAGCCAGGGCTTGAGCTGGAGGGAGAGGAGAGCGGGGCTGAGCTACGCGTGGGGTGGCTGGCGATGGGGCAGCCCCTGCGCCCACCCCACAGACCCCTCTCCTGCCTTGCTCGGAGGAAAACCTAGCGCAGATTTGGCTCCGTGCCCCCGGCTCCCTGGGGGGGACTTTCCAACCGAGCAGGGGGATGCTGCATCCCCCCCTGGTCTGCAGCCACCAATACAGACGTGCCAGGGCAGGCGTCCTCCAGAGCCTGGCCCCGAGATTACCCCCACCTTTTGCTCCCTGCTGAGCCCCCCCTGCCCATACTGTGGTCCCTGGCTGACCCAGCCCCGGGGGGGGGGCGGCTTCGCCTTGGAGGACGCTTGCGCTTGGTCCATGGGAGCAGACGGGGCTGACGTGGCTCAGGAGATGTTAGCTGGAGCAAGCAGCGATGGACGGACGCCAGGCACGGAAGAGGCACCCCCCCGCCCGGCCCCCCGGGATGGAGAGAGGATGGGATGAAGTACGAGAGAAGAGGTGCTTACTTCATGGCTCAGACACGCATAAAATGGCTGTTGTCGGCGACCCGGGATGTTTCAGACGAGAGGGGGTTGGTCGGTGGAGTCGGGGAGGCTGGGGAGGTGGGAGGGCTTGGGGTAGCGCATTGAGCTGGAAACAAGAAATGGGAGAAGGGAGTGAAGAACACAAGCTGCCGGCAGCGGCGAGGGGAAGGAGGCGACCCAGCGAGTGGTTAGCGGAGGGGAGGAAACGGAGAGGAAGGAAGGGGGGAAGCAAGCGCGGTCACGACAAACAGCCACAGCGGTGCCTGGCTGCGATGCGCACACGTGAGCTCCCCGCAGGGCTCCTCATGGACAAGGCACGGCGTGCCACCACGCTCGCTCGGGCACGGCGTGCCACCGCCGCGCGCCGCACGGCCCGGAGCTCCCATCCTGCAGCCTCGCGAACGTTTCCGAGAAGGCGCTGAAACCTGTGCCTGGCCGAAGCGGCTCTTCCATCGATGACGCTCAGGGGGAAAGGCAGCCCCGGGCACCGCAGGCAGGACCCTGGCAGCTGCGGGCATCACCAGGCTGGTTCTCCCACTGCACAGGGATGCCCTACCCCAGGACCGATGCAGCCCGCTCTTCTACCCATATTGGCCCCTTGTTCTCGCTGCCTGTCCAGCCCATAAGCCAGTACTGCACCCAACCTGCCCGCTCGGTGCGTAATGCTACCTGCGGTCTGCTCTCCCGCGGGGCTGGCAGGCTCCGACCCTCCGTGTCCCCCTCCCCGTGCCTTACCCGAGAGCATGCGGCCCCGGCGGGAGGCCTCGGCAGCCAGCGCACACGAGATCTCTATCCTCTTCTCCTGCTCCTGAAGCTGGGTCTCAGGGTCCTGGGGGTTGTCCACCTCCCCCTCGCCCAGGGGGATGACATTCTGCAGGCTGCGCAGAGCACCCGGCATCAGCACCCGTGCCCAGCCTCAACGGGACAGACCCTGCAGGGATGGCCGGGGAAGGGGTGCAGGGGGGTGGTGGGCTGCACCCCGGGATGGCCGGCGTGGGCACGGGCACAGCAGCCTCACCTGGATTTGGCAATGAGGGTCTTGATCCTTTCCACCTTCTTCTGCTTCTCCTTCATCTCCTCGGGGCTGAGTGGCGTGTCGGGCTCCAGTTCGATATACCGCTCAGGGATGAGGACTTTGTCCGGTGTGGAGAGCTGGGCACAGTGGCAAGGGCTGAGCTGAGCATCAGCGCCGGGGACCCATCCAGCACCCACCTGCCCCACTCACCCCCAGCTCCCAGCACCCGCCTGGGCAAGGGCAGCCCCTGACTGGGCACAGCCAGTGTCTCCAGGATCCTGACTGATGCGGGAGGATGGATTGACCCCCCCACCCCGGTGCAGGGTGCGGAGATAAGGATGCCCCATGCCCAGGCTGCCAGCTCCCCCAGGACAGCCCGTCCTCACCTCCTTGTTGATGTCCACGTCGTAGTGCTGCGGCTCCAGCTCCATCTTGCGCAGCCGGGCAATCTCCTCCTGGGGCGTCTCATAGACCTTGCCGGGGTCATCGGAGCGCAGCGCTGCCTCCAGGTCGGAGATGTCCACCTCATGGATGCTGCGGTGCCGGCGCACCTGCGAGGGACCCCAGCTCTGCTGAGCCCCCCCGGGATGGCACACTGTCCCCTTCCACAGCCCCCAGTGTCCCTTCTGCTCCATCAGGGACTTCAGGCACTCTGCAAAGCAAAGGCCGGTTTGCCCCAGCCCCGCGGCCGGTGCAGGGACTCACCACCTTGTAGGAGGTAGGTGCCTTCGTGCCGGGGGTGTCAGGCTGCTGGCTGCTGGGGAGCTGCAGGCTGCGCCGCTTCTCCTTCATCGAGCCACTCTGGTGGCGCTTCATGCGGTCGATCTGCTCCTCCACACTCATCTTCACCTTCGTCTCGGTGGCGAACACGGCACTCTTTGGTCTCTCCTGGGGAGAGCCCAGCCTCAGGGTCACGCACCCCTGCCTGCAGCAGGATCCAGCCCTGCCTGCCCGTAGCTGCATCCCCCTGCAACGGGCTGTTGTGCTCAGCCTGTTCCCGGGGTGCGGGGAAGGCACCGAAATAGCCCAAGGGGTCCTGAGGAGCTGGATGCCAAGATGTGGAGCCATGCAGCAATGGGCTCCCCTACACGCTGCCCCAGCCCTGCAGGCTGCAATACAGCCCCCCCACTTTGCTAGCCCAGCCCCACCACCCCAGCCCCAAAATACGAGCCCTACCCGGGAGCTGAGCCCGTTGGCCATGCCGCCGGCGCTCCTCCTTGGCACGCCGACCGTGGGCACCACCTCCTCCTCCGCCGGAGACTTGGTCCTGGGGGGGACGATGCCCACTGCGGAGCAAACCGAAACACCAGGCTGAACCCCCCCTGGGGAACAAGGGCAGGGTCCCAGCAAGGTGCTGGGTGCCCCTGGCTGGCACAGGGTGCCCGCTGGAGTGGGACCCACCAGCCCCAGTGCCGTACCCTTGTTGAGAGCTGCTTGCTTTTCTGCCTGTGGCTCCTGCCGGCTCTGCAGGAGCCCCTCGGCTGGGGGCCCGGGGGCGGCCGGTCGCTGCACCTCTTTTTTGCTCTGCTCGAAGCTCGTCTTGGGCTGTGGGGGAAAGCAGGTCCCCGGTGAGACCCCGTCCTGCCTGGGGGTCATGCTCTGCCTGGGGACAGACCCGCTGCTCTCTGCAGCCCGTGGGGTGACATACAGCCTCTGGACACACTGCCGGGAGCGGACAGACACACAGACACTAGCCAGGTGGTAGCAGCGCGCCCCAAACATGCGGGGAGAGGGGCTGGCAGGGCTCCACAGCTCTTGCGCCAGCCCATCGGGGTTGGGCACTGATTGCTGTCCCCATAGCACAGGCTCCTGCGTGGGAAAAGCTTCCTGCAGGGGTGACGATGCTGTCACCGCTCCGAGGTGGCACCCAGGAGCCCCAGGACAGGACAGACACCCTGGCTCTGGGCTGAGCTCCAGCAAGATCCCGCGCCCGCGGGAAGGGACGGGGTCCCACAGGGGCAGAAGTCAGGGCAGACACTGTGCAGCAGCAGAGAGCGAGCAAAGGGCCATTTTTTGGGTCCTGCCCTTCCTGCACCCACTGGGCACAGCCTGCCCAGGGCCGGGGCACCACGGCAATGGTGGTGGTACAATGGAGGGGTACGGCAATAAGTTGAGGAGCCCAACGTGCCCCCCCCCTCAACTGCCCTGTGCTATTCATGGGGATTGTGCATCCCAACACCTCTTACACCCCGTGGATCAGGACTGTGCTACCCTGCAGCCCCACGGCTGCTGGAGATGCCACTTGCACTCACGTTGGGGTCCGTAACCCTTCCCGACCCAGCACGGCCGCTGCTTTGCTGGGCCAGGCCCCACGTGCACGCATCCTGACCCCCCAGGCTGCGAGGACGCTTGTGTCTCCTGGTGTCCAAACCTGGCCCCTTCCCCCAGCGGGAGCACGGCCAAGGCATTACCAGGAATTCCCAGATCTGGGTTTTCCCTGGGTGGGCAGGAGTTGGAGGGGGGGGTCACCCCCATCGGCAGAGCTTGCCAGTACTGCACAGAGGGGAGCGGTGCCATGGAAGGACAGCGAGAGAGGCGAGGGCAGAGCAAAGCAGAGGGGCTGACACTGGGGGCTGCAGCAGCTTCGGGGGCTGCAGCAATTTCGGGGTCTGCCGAGGAGGAGCCAGTCCCTGTCCTGAGCGAGCACAGTGGGTGCTATGCGTGGGCGCAGGGGACCTGGAGGGGACAGGAGGGCCACGGTGAGGCTGCTGTGGGGACGTTGCCCGTTGCTGCCCTCGGAGAGGGCAGGTAGCAGCCACGTGCTGCTGTCCCCTAGCCAAGTGCCACCTCCAGGCAGAGGGTGGGCAGCCCCATCGCCTGCCTCGTCCCAGCCCCTGCCAGCTTGATGTCTCGGGGAGGAAGAGGACGGGGCCGCTGCTGCAGGGCTGCTCTGGAGAGGTTTCGGTACCTGTCCCCTCTTCGCCTCGCCGCCTTGCTGCCAGGAAGGGGAGGTGGGGTACGGCCAGAGGCGGCTCTCACCGGGGAGCGGAGGAACGGTCGGAGGAGACTCCAGGGGTACGTAGGACTTGGGGAGGGGAGGTCGAGGCGGGCCTGGTTCCTGGGGTGGAGAGGAGCGTGAGGCGTGAGAGCAGAGACACTGAGAGCCAGGAAGGAAGACAGAGTTAGAAAAAGATCGAGACAACACACAGCGGAAGAGTCGAGCCAAGGAAGGGAGGAAGGAGAGCAGCCGGCCGCCGCTCCCCGGGGTTCCGTGGTCTCCGTGTCCCCACGCGGAGGGGGACAGTGCTTCCCACCTCTCGCGCTGCCCTCGCTGCTGCACGTCCCCAGGGCAGCGAGGCCAGGCAGGACTCGGGGGCTGCCCAAGCGAGGGGCTCCTGAGCTTGGGGCTGGCAGCCCCCAGGAGACATTGGCATCACCTCTGCACAGCCAGGTGGGGTTGGGGAGCCCCCGGACTTCACCCTAAACTTCATGGGGATGAAGGCGAGACCAGCACTGCTGGACCACGAGCAAGGGCAGCGAGAGGGGACTGTGGTGGCAGCAGGAGCTGGTCCTGAAGCCAAAGGCTGGAGCTGAGCAATTCTCAGCCTTCAGGGCTGCTTGATACAGAAGCCCAAAGGCTGCAAAGCTCAGCCACAGCCCCTGCAAGGACCACGGACCCAGATGCCACCGGGGGATACCACAGCCCACGCACGTGGCCAAAATGGTGCCCCCAGGCAGAGCCACAGGGAAATGCAGCCGTGCTCTGCGCCTGGTGCCCACCCGTCCCCCGAGAGCAAGGGCTCGGGTCAGCCTGCAAGCCAGGCTGGTGACCCGATGGTGGCAAAGGGCTCCCTAAGGACACCTGGGCTCACTCACCTCGCCGGGTCCTGGCTTGGTGGGTGAACCCTGGGAACCGGAGACGAGGGAGAAGGGGCTGAGGGGGCTGGTGAGGCTGGCCGAGCTCAGGGGGCTGGCGGGGCTGTTGGAGCTGTACGTCCCCGACGGGCCAATGGCCACTGTGGAGAAAGGCAGAAATAAAAGCAGAAATAAGTGCGTGCACCGGGGCCTCCATCTCCCTGCGCGGGTGCTGCCGTCTGCGTCGTGGCACTGGGGATGCCCCAAGCCACGGCACACCGGGGTTTGTGCTGTGCAAGGGCAGGGACGGACCCTGCTCACCTCTGTGCTTGGCAGTGTCCGTGCCACGGGACGGGTTGTTCTTCCTCAGCCCCTCCATCACGTCCTGGATCCGCCAGATCTCCTTCTGGATCTGGCGGTTGAGCATTTCGTTCTGGAGGGGAGAAAAGGCAGCGGTCAGAGTGGCTCCCACCACTGTCAGCCCTGCTGCACCCCGGCCCCGAGCCGAGCCGTGGGAGCTGTGGGCATTGAGCCGAGGCAGACACAGCCCGGGGGGGTCTGAGCCATCACACCCGTGACTCGTCTCCTGCCAGGAGCCATCATTCCGCTCCCCCGGGCACCCGCCGCGGGCTGGGGGGAGCTGACGGAGCCCCAGCAGCACGGGGAGCGCTGGGCTGCAGCTCTCGATGGCATCCAGGTGCCCACCGTTCCCCAGTCCCTCTGCCCTTGCATGGAGGGCTGAGCGTGGAGCAGCCACTTGCAAACTGGCTCCTTGGGGGGAGCAGAGGGCTGAAGGAACCAGGGGGTTTCTACCTCCATGGGATTAGTGGGGGGACCCCGGGGATGGCGGGGGGACCCTGGGGCCGGTGGGGTTCCACTCACCTGGATGTCCAGGTTCAGCTGCTCCCAGAGGTCGTCGTGCAGGGCGGACACCTCGCTCTCCAGGGTCTCGTACTCGGCGGTGCTATTTGCCAAGGCCTGGGAAGGGGAAAGGTGGGTGGGTTAGGGGGTCTTTGGCAGGTTTCTCCCCCGGCTGGCAGCAGCCCTGGCCAGCACAGCGTGGGAGCACCCGGGAAAGCACGAGGATGCTGCGCCCAACACAACCCCCCCGAGCTGGGGAAGGGGTGGCAGCAGGGGGGGTACAAGCTCTGCTGTGCCCCAGCCAGGCTGTGCCCATGGGAATTCCTGGTGCCGACGGCACGCCGGGCACAGCAGTGCCGGGAAGACAGAGGCAGAAGCAGGAGCTAAGACAGCTCCGGGCACGTGTGCCAGCTCAGCACCATGAGGGTTAATTTGCTTTGTCCCCACTGAAGGACTTTGGCTTTTCTGGATCCCCAGCCAGCCGGAGGGATTTCCCTTCTTGGTTTTTTTTTAACAGGAAGGGAGAAAAGAGCTCTCGGCGGGTGGGGGAGACAGTCCCACAGCCAGGGACCGAAGCGGAGGGGGAGCCCGTTACCGTGCTGGCCTGTGACAGCTCCACGCGGATATTGATGAGCTGGTTTTGGAGTGATTCCTTCTTGTGCAGCAGCTTCTCCGGGTAGGCAGGCTGGCTCCCGAACATCTCCAGCTCCTGGTGCGTCCCCATCAGCGCGCTCTCCAGGCTCTCCTGGGGGGCACGGGAGGGAAATCCAGCCGTGAGAGCCTGGCTGGTGCAGGAGGTACAGTCCCACTCCTTAACAGGCCATTAACACGCGGGCAGTCCTGGGACTGTGGCATGGCCAGGGCATCTCCCCCAGCTCAGAAACGCCCCTGCTGAGCCGTCCCCGAGAGAGCAGGACATGTCACGTCCTCACCATGAAGGTGCTGCCTGGGCATGGCCATCGCCGTGCAGCCACGTTCATCTGCTGGAGCTTCCCACCACGTACCTTCTCCGCTCGGAGCTGCTGCACCAGCCTCTCCTGCTCCCGCAGCACCTTGTTCTGCTCACAGAGCTTCCCCAGCAGCTTCTGTCCCCGGGAGGGAAAGAAAAAGGGAGGACGGGATGAGAGCCCAGCGATGGGGTGTGTGGGGTGCACCTGTGCAAACAACTCCTTGCTCAGCTGGGAGAGACGGGGATGCAGCCGGGACACCCATGGGGTTGGTTTGAAGGGACAACGCGTGGTCCTGGGGAGGGTTTCCAGCCCGCTGCTCTCATTGCAGGGCCTTCAGCCCCGGCCAGGGTGACATGGGCCAAATCTGGACATGGGGCAAGACCAAGCAGCTAAGCTCAGCGGAGGATTTAGTCCCCGAGCAGCACACACCACACCTGGGACAGCACCAGGTCCCACCCCGGCTGCGCGGGAGCCCTCAGCACAGGTCTCCCTACGGGGACAGCAGACCTGCTGCGGGGGACAGGGACGAAAGCACAGGGCAGAGAGGGGACGTGCAGGACAGACGTTCGCTCTTACATCGGTGTCTTGCTCGCTTATCTTGTAGGCGTGCAGCGTCTCCCTGTAGGCCTCCGGGAAGGGTGTCACCTGCAAGCAGAGCGCGGGGTGAGCCCGGCTCCGGGAGCCCCTGGGGAAGGTGAGGCAGCTCCCAGCCCCTCTCCCCCATCCCCGTGAGCAGGGAAACAGAGGCGAGAGATGAATCTCTGGAGGCGGCGAGCGCTCCCCGCAGCCGGCACGGCCGGGCAGATGCCGGCATCGGTCGGGAGGCAGCGGGTGCCGCAGGCAGCGCGGGATGTCGGTGCTGGAGCTCTCGCCCTGGCTCTGCCCGGTGGCTCGGATGAAGGCGCAACCTCCCTCCCTGCTCCCAGCCCCGGTGCCCATCGGCTGGGTCAGCCACGGGAATTAGCTGGAGACAACCCCTCCGCGGGACGCCAAGAGCTGAGTTAAAGAGATGCCTCGTGAATCATTAACCGCCTGGTGTATAACTGCCACCATTTCATAGGCAGGGAAACAAAGGCAGAAAGATTAAGCTGTAATCCCACTTAGCAGAGTGGAAGCACCTATAAATCAGCAGCTGTATCAGGGGCTGTTTACCATCCAGCTTCTCTGTGAGTCATTTTCCTTTCCTGGAAATCTAAATTACTAATGGGACCTCAACAATTCAATGCCTCCAAGATCTTGAGATGAAAGGCATAAGATAGGAAGAAGGGGATCATTATTGCTAGAAAGCAAGACGCTACTTTAGAACCATTTAAAACTATAGGACAATGCAAATAGACCTGAACCTGGGAAATGCCCAGCGCAGCCGCAGGCAGAGAGCCTGGCCGATGGGGATGCTGCTGCCTCCGGGCAGGGAGCCCAGCCAGCGAGAGCATCTCAGCAGCTCCAGCTTCACCCTCCAGCATGACCCTGCTCCCCACACACAGCAGATGGAAACAGGCACCTTCCCCTCGTCAGAAAACCCCAGCGATCGCCCGGCTGCTGCACGCTCGCACAGCCAGGAGATGCCCTGGGCAGCACGGCGGGGGCCCACGACCCCTCTGCCCGGGGCTCGCAGCACGATGGGCTGTGGGTTGCAGTGACCCGGAGACACGTTCCCAGGCGATGGGACCTGCCGGCACTTGGAGGTGCAGCCCAACATCAGCAGGGACATCCCCACGCTTTTGCAGCCCTCTCAGGGCTGGGGAGGAGAATGAGGCAGAGCCTCCGGGGGTAAAAGGCTGTTTCCTCTCCTTGTCACAGGAGTTGTTGCTTTGGTTTAAGAGCCTCGGGCTGGAATCCTGTCTTTAAGTCATCTCACACCTTCTCCTTGCCTCATCAACACAGGACGCAAACAGAGGGTGAGCAAAGCACCCGAGTCCAGCCCAAACAAGGCTGAGAGTTCAGGACTGCCGCCTCCCCACCTTGCGCTCTCGGCACAAGGAATTACTGAGTTTTAATGGCTCATGGATGGATTAGCAAAGCCTGTGATGGACTAGCAGGTCCCCGAGAGCGTGATGTGCCGGAGCCGCATGGATGCTGGAGTCTGCATGAGTGGAAATGGCAGGAGGTGACCTCAGGGATGGAGCGCGGGACGGCTGGCGTGGCTGCCATGCACGAGCCATGCACGGCCCCGCGGCCGGAGGCTTACTTGCATGTAGAGCTGAGCCCTAGGGGAGGAGGTCTCCACCATCCTGTTCACCATACTGATCAGGGTTTCGCTCTCGCTCATCTGCGGCAGACAGGGAAGGAAAATTCAGAGGTCAGCAGAGATGTGCTCGTGCGCTGCGGTGCTCGGGTGCCGTTGGAGCAGCGAGGCGGCTCAGTCCAGGAGCCCTCAGGGCATCGGGCTGCAAGAAGCCACCTCCAAGAGATGTCCCAGCGGCTCAAGCCATGTGGGGACGGCTGCCCCGGGCTGTTGCTGCTCCGTTTTGTGCGCTCAAGAGCATCCTGGGCCGGTTGCATGCCCTGAAAACTTTGTTGAGGGGAAAACACAGATAAAAAACTGAGCCAGCTCCGAGCTGGGCAGCAGCAAACCGCACACACAGACACAAGCTTGCACAGAGACGCCCACGGCTGCAGCGCACAGCGCGGTCCCAGCAGACAGACAGACGGGCCCTGCTCCTTGCGCTGACAAACGGCTCGGTGCCCTGCCCTCGTGGCAGAGCCGGGGCTGGGGTGACCCCGATCAAGGCGCAGACAAGCTCTGGGCATAGGAGAAGGTGACAGCAGCGTGTCCCCTCTCCAGTCCAGCAGCCTCGAGCAGCGGAGCCGGCTGGGAACGGGGTGCTCCTGCGGAGATGCCACGTTATGGCCACGCTGCCAGGCAGGGCAAGGACGCGACGGTGTTCAACATGCCTGTACCTCCCCGGAGCCGCAGCCCGTGCCGAGCCTTCCAGGGAAGTGGGACGGACCCCAACTCCGGGGGGGACCATTCATACCCCTGCAAAACCCCAGAGGGTTTTGCTGCTCTGGGTGCACTGCTGCCAGGGCGTGCAGCCAGCGGTGGCCTCAGGGTCCCTCGGTACCGCACGGTGGGGTCACTCAAATCGGCAGCACCAGAGCTTCCCCGCTGCCTTTGCCTGCGGAATCACTGCAGGAACCCGCAGCCCAGAGCGAACGACGCAGGGGAAGCCCCCTCGCACCCCACGGCCAGGACCCTTGAGGTCCAAGGGGTGACAGCGGTTTAAGCACAAACTAGGGACCAAACCCTGACTGGGGGCAGGTCAGCGAGGTGGGGTGCAGCCGAGGGAGCCGTCCCTGCGACTGGACAAGCAAGGAGCGAGAAAATAAAGCAGCAAGCTGTTTGAAAAGAGCTACTTGACAGCGTCAGTCCGAATTAGTCTCTCCAGAGGTCAGCAGGAGAGGAGGAGGAGATGCAAAGCCCTTTTAGGGAGTGTTTTAAAGAGCCTCGGATAGCAAGCATTGCTGCCGATGGCTGCGAAATAATCCAGAGAGCTTTTATTGCAGCGAGTGCTCCTGCCTGTCCTTGGCTCTGCTCCAAGGCAGACACAGATCTTGGCGATTACTGCACCGATGGAGATTTGCAGACTAATGAGATTGTCTCTGGAGCAGCTCCCTTAGTGCAAGCCTGGCTTTTGCAGGCAAGCGCCAGGGCTGCAGCACTGGCCGACAGCTCCTGTCCCCGGCTTCGACTTCAGCCGGTGCCTGCGATTCCTACCCCACCAGTCCCAGGGGTCTCTCCCAGCCGGATTCCCCCTGCCCTGCTCCTGGGATGAAGTCAGTTCACAGCTTTCCTCCAAACACCCCCTGGCATGCAAAAAACCTGAGAGCTGCTGCTTTGGTATCAGTCCTGGTGGGCACCTCAGGCCCACCCTGCACCAAACAGGGCCAGAGCGTCACCGAAACCACCTCATACCCGTCCGGCTCCCCACGGCTCACCCGGCCACCCCCTGTGTGGGGGGCACCAGCCCTGGGACCCCCGCAGCAGCCCAGATGCCGGAGGCACCGCTGGGTGTGAGGACGCTCCATCCAGCACGGCCACGCTGGCACCGTGCACCGGTGACCCGCTTGCCAGCACGGTGCAGACCAACCTGGGGAGGGTTTCAGAGCCGGCTGCCCCCCCTGCACTCCAGGGGCAGCTCCCCGAGGCCCCAGGCATGTGGGGAGCTGCCCCGGCTCCCCCCAAAACCCCCCCCACCGGCTCCAGCACACCACACAGAACGCACTGTCAGGGGGATTTTTCTGCCAAGCAATGAGCAACCCTACAGACGGGAAGGATGGAAGAAGCAAACCAACGACAACTCGTGCTGCTTTAATGCCAAGAAGGGTGAAGATGGATGTTAGGGGAAGAGATGCTGTGCTGGGAGGGAAGGGAACGCCGCTGGGGACAGGGCACATGGGGACGTAAGCAGCGTGAGGCTTGCAGCCAGCTCTGCCTACCTGCTGGTCCAAATACTCTAGGTTTCTTTGCAACTGAAGGTCTAAAAGTTCATCCTACCAGGAGCCAGCAGGCATGCGGCAAGAAACGAACATACAAAACATATAAAAGAAGAAGCAAAGCGGTTAGGTGAAGGCTACGGAAATGCAAAGACCTCTCGGCCGGGGAAGCGAAGGCATCTCCTTGGCACAGAGCCGGGAGAGCTGCCGTGGATGTGCCCTGCGGGAGACCCGCTCTCCTCCCGGCTCTCCCTCCCGGCTAACGGTGCCTCGGAAGAGGCACGGCCCTTCCCCTGCTTCTCCGGCTAGCGAGGATGGATGGCAGCATGGGTGGCTTATGGTAACTCGTGCTTCTCCCTCCTCCAACGGCCGGTCCTGCCACGCGGTTTGGGGACCGTGCTCTGCGGGGGGGACCTCCTGGTCTCACCCCACCGGCTCCAACCCCTCAGTGCTCTGAGGGGAAACACGACGCAGGAAAAAGCAGCAGCTGTAGCCAGAAGTGAGGAAGCGAGAGGGGGAGAGGTGCAGGGTGCGCGCCAGCCTCAGCCAGGGACCACCCTGGGGGTGACAAGCCTGGGCCGGCATCGCAGGGCGTACGGGGGTCCCAGGGTGTCCCACTGTCCCTGCAACCTGGGGGCTGCAGGGCAGGAACCGGGGGGCCTCTCCACAAGGGTTTCCTTTCGGCACAGCTGGGAGCCACCAGAGACACCAGTTAAAAGGACCTGCAGTCCTGACCTGCCCCAGAGCAGCCCAGCTCAGACCCACAAAGCTGCCCCTGGAGCGGAACCGTTCTTCCTCGGCTGTCCGAGCAAGGAGCCCCCGAGCTGGCCCACCTCCCCCGGGGGCTCTGTGCACCCCGGTCCGCCGGGGCTCACCCCCCCGGTGCCAGCAGCGTACATACGTACCATTTTGTCATGCACGGTGGGGGATGCCGGGTAGTGGTACGGATACATTCCCGCAGGCATGGGCCGTCTATCACCCAGATAGTCGTACTGAGAAGAGAGGAGACCCCCCCACCCCAAAACCAGAGACACGTGAGAGGTGTGCGAGAGGCCAGAAAGCACAGGCGAGGGCAGACCCCGGCCCCGCAGCAGGGTCAGGCCCCGCTTTGGGGTACACAGCAGCAAGACAAGGACACCGGTGCTCCCTGTTCAGGAGCACATCACTCGTGGTGGTGGCCCTGGACACCCCATCCCCATCCCATCTCCTCCTGTCCCATCTCTCTGGGCTCGCAGCAGAACAACCGCAACCTGGGCAGCTTTTAGGGGGGACCTAAAGCCACCAGCTGCTGCAAGCCATGGACTTGGTGGCATTTTGAGGCCAGGCTGCGCACGCAGGAAGGGACGAGCTGTGCTGCAGCACCCCTGCCCTGACGTCCCCGGCGAGGGTCTCCCTCCAACCCCGTCCACCCCGAGCGCCGACGGGCGTTTACCTTTGGAGAACTGATGGACCGCCTCATCATGAAGGTGGTAGGGTCGGCGTAAATCTCTTCTCCCCGGGGCGGCAGCCGCTCGAAGCGGGCGCTGGGCGAGCGGACCGGGGAGTATACCCGTGCCCGGCTGTAGGAGCCCTGGCTGGGCGAGCGGGGCACGGAGCGGGAGCGGGGCTGCAGCGACATCCGTCGCAGAGAGCCCGAGGCTGCGTCCACCTCGTCCAAGTAGGTCGGCTGCCTCCCGGGACCAGGCAGCCAGAGCGGGACATCTTGCCGGCCAAAACCGGGGTGCTCCTTCCAGTCGCGGAGCTGGTAGGTGCCCCCGTTGCGGAAAGAGTGCCGCTTGTCCTCCAGCGCCCAGGGTGGGCTCACCCGCTCGTAGGCGGGCATGGAGCAGATGCTGTCGGGGCGCACCCCCGGTGGGTAGTACTGGTAATCCTCGGGGTACTGCGGCGAGTAGGGGGAATAGTAGTCGGGCACCCGGCGAGACACGGGGTAAAACCTGGTGGGGCTGGAGGGGGGGGAAGAGAGCCGTGAGAGCCAGGCTGGTGGCCAAGGGGGTGCCTGGCCCCTCGGTCCACATTCAGGGGTCCCGGTGGGCAAGGACAGCCTTAGAGCAGGCAGCTCCGACACCAGCGTCTGGAAAGCTGGCTGGCTGGCATCCCACCTCCCAGGGATCCTGTGGTGGCCTCCCCTCCAAAACCCACCCTGCTCGGCTTTTCGGGGTGTCCCCCACACAGCTCAGAGCTGGCACGTGGGAACAGCCCAGAGAGGGGATTTTCTGACCCCAGGAGGGGAGAAAGTAGACGGGAAAAGGAAAAACATTCCCAGAGCATCACCTGAAGGGCAGCACCTGGAGAAAAGGAGCAGGACCCCCCTCTGTCCCCAGCCAGCCCCCCACAGCCCTCACCTCCGCAGCTCCTCGGGGGGCACGGCCCCCCGGCGCGAGTTCACCCACTGCTGCAGCTGCGTCATCGAGCTCTTGCGCTGGGCGATCTTCTCGGGGTTGGTGCGGGGGGCGAAGCCCCGGCGGTGGGCCACGCTCTCCCCATCGGGTGGGGGGTACGCGGTGCTGCCGGGGCGGCTGGGCGATGAGTACGGCCAGCCGTTGGGCTGCGGCGGCCGCTCCACGCTCGCCGGTACCCGGGGTGCCTCGGGGTAAGGACTGCTGGGCTCCGAGGGCATCTCCTGCCCGGCGATGCCATTGGCTTTGGCCAAGGGCTCCTTCTTGCTCTCCATCCTCTCCGATTTCCTTTCGATCTTCTCTGAGCCACGGCCGTCACCTTCCCCCCGGGTCTTGGCATCGGGGTCAGCTCTGGGGTGCTCGCGGTGAGTGGCGTTGCAGTGATGTTGGTGGTGTTTGCTGGGGGGGATGTTTTCGGAGTCTGGCTTCTCATGCCTGGGGGGTGCCGAGACAGGAGAGAGGGTTACCTTCCCTTTGCAATGCCCCTGGGGTGGCCGATAACGTCCTGTCCCTCCCTCAGCCTTGGGGGGGCCAATTCTCCCCCAGCTCTGTTCTGCAGAGGGACCCTCATGCTCCCAGAAGGTCCCCGGCCACGATTCACGGCTCCTCCACCCCATCTCCAAGAGACCAGGGGAGAGGGATGGCATGGGGAGACGGCGGGCGCTGACCTCTGGGTTGGGGGGATCTGCACCCGGGCGGCTTCGCCCATGGCTTGGATCCAGGACTCCTGCTCCTCCGTGTTCTCGGCGCTGAAGAAGTAGGTCCGAATGCCAGCGTGCTCGGCCTGGGGAGACAGGGACTGCTTGTTACTCGCCGGCATCTCCTCCACCCAGCACACCGTCACCTGCAGGGAGGCAGAGAAGTGGGGAGAGAGACAGACAGGAGGGTGAGAGCTCCATTTCCACCCCGACACGAGGTCCTGCCGCCGCAGGAGAAGCCAGGCACGGTCATTCCCCCCCTGCCCGAGCCTCCCAGCCACGTGCATCCTCGGTGGCACCAAGGGGGAGGAAGGCTCTGCAGGCAGAACCAGCGCCAGCCCTCATCCCCTTACAGGGGATCCCCCGGGGCCACGAGTCCCCCGTGGTCACCCCCGGGGATGCTCAGGACCAGCCCTCCCCAGGGCCCCACAGCAGAGGAGCAGCACCCTGGAGCAGAGGTTGCAGCACCCCAGCATCCAACTAGTCCCCACGGGGTGCACGGGGCCGGCGAAGGGTCCACATCCCAGCAAGAGCGGCAGAGCTGGATGGAGCGTTATCATTCATGCAGGGTTAGGGGGAAGGTGGCTTCTTGGCCCAGACAACATTTTTTGGGGGAAAGAGGTTTGCTTTTGGTCCAAGATGTCGGTGCCCACTCTCCACCTGGAAGATGCCAGAAGGCACGTCTGGCTATTTAGGGCCTTTTCGAAGCTTCCACCTTCCCCCTCTGTGGAAAGGGACGGGAGGCAGTGAGGAGGAAGAAAAGGGAGAAAGCAGGAGGTTTTCCCCCTGAAAGACTTTCAGGGCTCAATCTCTTAAAAAATTTTAAAAAAAAAAAAAAAAATTGGGGGTCCAATTAAAACCCTCCCTTGGGTTTCCATCTTCCCCTTCCCCAGAGCATGCAGCCACCGTGCCCAGGCGCGGTCACCTCCTGCAACCCCCATGCACTCCTGCCTCTAAAAGCTCTACAGCCAGAGCAAAACACCAAACCAAACTGATCCATCCCCTGGATTAGTGCGAGCGGGGTGAGCGGAGCATGCCGGCAAGCCTGCGGGTCCCTCACCCTCCTGCATGCATCAGAAACACAAGAAGGTACTACCTAGGTGGTGGCTGGGTGCTGGCGTGGTGGACGGGCACGAAGAGACCTCCTGTCCGGGGATCCTCGCCCGCGGAGAGAGGAGGAAACACAGACAAGGGGTCAAGCCACAGCACGGCAGGAGCGCGGGCGCTGCGGCACAGACCTCTCCTGGCCATCGGGACCCTCTCTACCCTTCTCTGAACAAAACCATCCCCCAAAACCCTCGCGGTGCAGATGGAAAGGCAGGCGCGCGCCTGCAGAGCTCGGTTCGTGGGCAGCAGCTTTGCAAGGCTCTTTCCCCACCAGTGTCACAAACCGAGAGAGACATTTTGACACCTCCAGGTCACTTCTTTGCTCTCACCTGCCGAAGCCGCAGGCAGAGACACCTCGCCGGCTGCCAGCATCGGCAAGGGCACACGGCAGAGCCCACGCGCGGCTCCTGGCTGCCGCTCGCCAACGCTCGCCCCTAAACCACGCTCAGCCGCAGCTTAAAGGCAGGCTTAAGGGTGGCAGCTACAAAAATCCATCCCTTAGATTGGAAAAACTCCTCCACAGCTCCCTGCGGGGACCCCAGGCACCAGCTCCCGCCACGCTCACGGGCGGGAAGGCGCACGCTGGGTTTTTGCACAAGTGTACCCAAGCGTAAGCCAGCCCGTGCATCGATCCACCAACAAGCGAGTGCTAACATGACCCGCGACCGTGGGCAGCACGGGCAGTCGTGAGGGTGAGGGCGCACGGTGACGTTGAAGGGGCACGGTGATGCCGACGAGTGCCGTGCGGTGCCAGGGAAGCTCAGACCCAGCTCTGAGGAGCGAGGGAGAGCCAAGATCTGCCGCCGGGTGCGGGAGAGCCCCAGCTGCAGCAGCCGCCCTCCGCCTCTCCCTGCTCTCCTCTCCAACACCCACGGCAAGCGCAGGCTGACGAGCAGCGACTCATTACGTGCTACCCCCTTGTAATTACATTTGCCTTTCCTTCGCACGCCACTCAAAGGAAGCTAAAAAAAAAATAATATAAAATTGGAGCTGGGGACACCTCTCTACGTCTGGCTCCGGGAGTGCTGCCGAGAAGCGCCACAGCAGCCGGTGGGGACAGGCTGGTCGGGAGCAGCGATGCGAAGGGGAAAGCGGGGCAGGGAGAGAGCCGAGGGCACTGCCGGCGAGGGCAGCGTTTCTGCTTGCCCTGCACCCAGCACCTCCCCGGGTTGGGGGGCACTGCTCAGGAACAGCTCAGGCCTGGGGAGGGGGTGATGACCTTGGAGAAGCTGCTTTGCCCCACGTGTGCCTCAGTTTCCCCAGCAGCAGGCACGTCCGCACAGGGCACAGGGTTTCCCCGGGGGGGGGGGTTACTGCCGTCACCCCTCTCCCCAGCTTGCTCCGCGTCCCATCACCGAGAAAGCAGGAAGAGGGAGCAGCGGGGACCCTGCGAGCATCACCGCCGCCCCAGTGCTCCGTCTTTTCCAAGCCCCGGCACAACCACGCACTGACCTTGAACGTGTGCTTCCTGCTGATGTTGTCGGAGGGCTGCACGGCCGCCACGCGGAAGCTGAGGAGGGGGATGCTGCCCAGGATGCTCTCCTCCTTCTCGTCTGGTGGGCAAAGGCAGCGGTTACGCGTACGGAGGGGCTTGGAGCCCCGGTTCCCCCCCGGCAGAGACCCACGAGCTGCTGCGGGGACACGAGCCCATCGCTCCCTTCCCGTGGGTGAGCAGGCGGGCAGGCCACCTGTGGGAAACCGCTGCCTGCCTGTTGCTCCCCCGGCAGCTCTTCGTGGCTCCGCTGGGCTCGCACAACAGCCTGCTCAATTATTCATGCCCGCCCTCAGCTGCCGCTGCCAGGGCTGAGCCCAGCGAGCTGCCAGGGAGGCTGGGGAAGGCGCCTGCATTAACCCCTCGGGTCCCTGGTGGGCCAAACACCCGCACAAAGGGGTGCTGTGCACGGCCACCGCTCCCCAGCGGGCTGCCACCTCCGGAACCCCCTTTGCCCACCCTGGCAAAATCTGCTCCGAGCCTGCTAACAGCCTGGGTTTGCATGGAGGCACCCAGCTGGTGGCCACTGGGTCCTACTGGCGGGGGGGGGCATGAGGTGCGGGGGGCACCCGGAGCGGGCACGCGTTGCCGTACCTTTGTAGTAGAAGAGGCAGCGATCCACCAGCACGAACCAGCGCTTGTTCCACTGCTTCACCCCCGAGCTGGCCTGCGAGAGAGGGGCAGTGAGAGCAGCACCCACCCGGGGATGGGGATGCTGCCGCAGAGCGGGTGGGAAGGGGATGGCACGGCTCCGGGGGGGACACCCGGCACGGGGGGGGGGGGGCTCAGGTACCTGCTTGTAGAGCCAGCCGCTTTTGGTCACGGCGGCATTGGGGTTCCTCTTCATGGAATTGGAGCGCTTCCCGAAGGCAATGCCCTTACGGGAGGAGCGCGAAGCCTGCAGAGGGGGAGAGGAGCCGCTCAGTCCCCGGGGGGGCCCCCGACACCCCGTCTCCGCTGCCGCCTGCCGTGCCGAACGGCTCCGGGCACCCACCCGGCCTCCGGGGCGCTCTGGGGGCACCTCCGACACCATGGCGTGGTTGGAGGGCTCGCTGGTGATGGTCGCCGGTCGCTTGCCGCCCGCTTTGCTTGACATGTCCGAGGTCGGTCTGCGGCACGGGAGAGCCGAGTCAGCAGAGTTACATTTCTCCAGCCCGCGGGAGCCGACCCCTGGCATCCCCACCCTGGGCACTGGCCCCCCCATACCCCAGACCACCTTGGTCCCCCATCAAAACCCACTCCCAGGCCCTGAAACCGGGGGAGTCGGGAGCCAACCTACTTTTGCAAGTCAAGTCTTGAGTTGTCCTCGGGGACCTGTCCCGTCACTGGGTGCAGGAACGTGTTCCGCCTTTCATTGTGGCTGTAAGAGACAGCGGCGGGGCGGCGGTTAGCATCTCCCATCCCCGTCCCCCCCTCAGAAACCCTTTGCCTTTAGCACCACGTTTGCTGCTCCGACCCCAGCATTTCGTCGTCCCACACCGGTGCTGGGGCTGGGGCTGGGTCCCTGAGCATCGCCCTCCCCTACGCCCCCGCTAACCCCATGCTTCAGATCCGCTCGGCATATTTCATCGGCGTTTCCCAGAAAGCGCTTGCCTCGCTGGGAGCCGAAACGAGGTCTCTGGTGGCCAAGCCCTCCTTACTTCTGCTGGACATATCCCAGACGTTACCCTAAACCCCACTCGGAAGAAATCTCTGCAGAAGCCGCAGCAGCAGCAATGGCCCATCCTGGGCTGCGCCTGCAGCGACGTCCCCAATGTCACATCCTCCCCTTCGGCTTTACTGCTTTTAGAGCCATTTGACGAAACACCTCGAGTCAGGCTAAGAGCCGGGTCACCTGGCCACGCAGGGCTGTGCATCCCAAACATCAGCCCAGGACCCACCAGCACAAGCTGGTGCAGCTGGATCAGGCCCGGTGACGCTGGGGTGCAGCCAAAGGCGGCCACCGCCGGCGGTGCAGGACTCGCTGGCAGCACCAGGAGGAGCGAAGCAGGGCTTGGCTGGCAGCATTTGCCGTGTCCCTGCCCCTGCCCCATCCCGCAGAGCCGGTATTGCCGGGCACCCCAGCACCTCGCTGCTCCGGCTGGGGAACCTGCTCACACGCTGCTTCCCGGGGGCTCTCGCTGCTGGAGCTGTGGCAGGAGGAAAGGACGAGGCGCACCCACAGGTTCAGGGCTCCATCCCCAGAAGTTTGCATTGGACCCCGTCCCCACGATATCCCTTCTTCCCAAAGCTGCCAGGCACCGGGACACGGGTGCTCCCGGCCACCCGTGAAGCCAACACACCGACAGCCCCGGCACGCTGCTGAACCTCCGCACGTCAGCAAAACAGGGGAAGTTTGAGCAAGAAAATGCAGCTGCCAAGACCATCCCATCCACACACACTTCACCCCGAACCTGGGCTCCCGCCAGGCTCTGAAGATATTAACCGCTTTCTACCCAAAAAAAGCCCTGCCAAGAGCTGCTCCCCCTTGCAAGTCCCATCCTGCACCCTGCCACGGATCTGCTCTCCTCCCCCAGCCCTCCCCTCGCTCAGGGTCACCTTAAAAACCTGGGCAATGCGTACGCACCCCACGACGAGGGGCAGTGCTCGCTCCCCAAACCCCCCCCAGCACCGCGCTTTTCTGTGCCATGACCGACACGAGTTATCTGTGGAGACAGCCTGCCCGGCCCACGCTCTGACAGCAGCAAAGGGGGTTTCTGCTACCCGGGGCTGGAGCCACTCCTGGACCGTTTGCCCCCAGCAGGTGACTTTGGAGGGACGTAACGTGGGGGTCCGGGGGCAGGTCCCAGGCCCCCCATGACGCTGACCCACGGGGAGGGTGCAAATGCCAAGCGAGCAACACCCCGACTGCGCCAGCCCTGGAAAGCGGGGGTCTGCTGGGACCCGCCAGCCTGCCTGAACCCCAGCCGGGGGTGTCCCCCCAGCCAGGGATGTCCCCCCAAACCCTGCCCACGACCCCGCACCGCGGCGGGTTTCTGTTCCCATAGGCTGGACTCTCCCCCCCGCCCTGCCGCCAAGCCCGGGACAAGCTTTGCAGCCCCCGCAGCTTCTCCTGGCACCCACCCCGGTGCCTCCCCCCGCCCCAAGTCTGCCGCCACCCCTCGATGTGCCAAGACCCCGGGAACAGCCGGGAAACCTCCTTTAAACCCCCCCTTGGCAGCAGCTCCGTCGGCTGACCCCGCTCCAGAAACTCCCGAGTTCACATCGCCTCCCAAGCACTGCAATGCAGCAGCCACTGCCCGGGCTGAGGGTCCCCCGCCACCATCTGCCCGCCGTCGTCCCCCCCCCTTAGCCCCCACCAGCCCACCCCAGGGTCCTACCTCACCCGCCGATCCGCCCGAAACTTCAGCATGATGCCGGGGGCCCTCCCGGTTCAGCGCCGGCTCCCGGCTCCCACCATAGCGGCGGTGGGCACGGCCAGCCCCGTGCCGCCTGCCGCCACGCTACGAGGCGACGGCACGTGCCACGGGGGCAGCAGCCCCACGCGGGCAGGGGGACGCCAGCAACGGCCGAAGGGTCTCCCTGTCCTCTCCCAGGTGTCCCAGTCCCCCGAATCCCGCGCCGGTGGCATCGGCGTTCCCGGGAGCAGCGGTGGCGGAGCTCTCGGTGGGCTCCGGTGCAGCCGGGCTTGGCGAGCCCCCGGTGTGCGACAGCCAGCCGGCGAGCGACGGGGACAAACAGCTCCCGCTCGCGTCCCCGCGCAGAGGAGAGGCGAAGGGCAGCGCTGCACACGCCGCCTCCCCCAGCCCAGGTGCAGAGCTGGGGAGCAGCTGGCGGCAGGCGAAGGGCGAGAAAGGCAGGATTTGGGGGGCTGCCGGACCCCCGCCCCCCCTCTTCCCCAATCCGGCAGGGCAGCGGTGTGCGGGGGGCTGCTGCTCGGGAAGGGAGGGGGGGTGTCGCGGCGAGGAAGGCAGCGGCGCTGAGATGAGCTCTGCCGCTGCCCTGGATTCACCGGCTGCATCCCTTCCCCCTGCTTCTGTCCCCAAACCATCCCAGTTCCCCCCCCCCGCCGCCATCCCTTCCCCAGGTCACACCAAGACAAAATCCCGGGGAGCAGGACAAGCATGTGCACCGATCACCGAACAAGCCAGCAGCTGCAGAGAGGGGACGGGACCCTGCAGAGCATCCAGCAACGGGGCTTCAGCACCCCCAAAAGTCCGGGGAGCCCTTCACACCCCAGCAGGTTAAGAGCGGGGAGCCCTGGGAGCAGGATTCGGGGTGACCCACCCTCCGCCTGGGCACGGCACTTTGGAAAGCGAATGCAAATACATCAGGACTGTTGCGATAATGCCTTGGGAGGGAGGGAAGGCAGCGCTGACATTTCAAAGAAACCTCCAAAGAAGGAAACAGAGCACAGAAAGCCAGCTGGCCTCCATCACGCTGCATCCCCGCTCCGCCAGCACCCTGGGACCACCTCAGGACACAGCCCGCCTGCCTGCGGTGCTGCTCAGCCCGGCCTCTCCCAGCCATTGCATCATTCACCTGCTCTTCCCGAAAACCGGTGCCCTGAAGTTAGGGCTATGCCAGTCGGTCAGCCTGCGGCAAGCGGGGTCAGCGCCAGTGCCCGGCTCAGGGATGCTCCTGTGGCACAAGCGGTCCCTGCCAGGAGGGTGGTGGGGAGCGGAGAGGGACGGGAACCACGTCCCCAGCATGGGGATGTGCCAAGGCAGCGGCATTACTGCTCCCAAACACCTAAATCCACCCCTTTAGGGCACCCTGCGCCGGAGCTGCTCTCTGGGCACGGAGGAGCCGAGCGGTGCCGCCGCCGCTCTCCTCGCTGGCACGCTGCCGGCCACCAGCCACGGGGCGAGACACACACACACACGCACGGCGAAACCTGCCCACCGCAACACCCGCCGGCAGCACCAGCTTCGTGCCGGCGTCCACACCTCTGGCAAACCCACCGGCGCTGGCTGTCCCCGCGTCCCCGCAGCAGCAACTCACCCGCTCCTCGGTCGCCACCACCCTCCGCGGCGAAGGAGCTGGGGGTCAAGGTCCCCCAACGGCCCGCGGGTGCGTGCCAGCCCTCCGCCGTGCGACAAAGCCGATGCTCACCCGGTGGCGTGGCCGCCGGGGAGGAAGGGGAGCCCGTCAGCCGAAGCTGTGGCCCCTTTTTGGGGACAGCAGCCCCGGGGGGCAGCGTGGCAGGAGCGGGAAAGGCAGCTCTTGGATGCGCAGGGAGCAGCATCTACCCGCGGCTGCGCTGGAGGCACCGTCCCCCCCCAGTGGCAGGGTTTCGCCCCCCGTCACCCCAGTTCAGTGGCACGGGGGACTGTGCTGGGCTCGGGGGCCACTCTGGGAGCCTCTAACCCGGGATGAACCCTGGCTTTGCCAGCCCGGAGCAGGCACCGTTCTCCCTGCACCAGCTGGGCTATTTCACAGTCATTAGTGTCTGGGGGTGGGCAGGGACAGGGCATCCTCCACAGCCCATCAAGCAGACACGCTTCAGGGCTCCGACCAGCAGCTCAGGGGTGGGGGGGGTCTCCTGGACCTCCCAGGAGAGCTGTGGGGGAGAAGAATCAGTGCTTTTCCTCAGGGTAACCATCAAAGAAAAACCCCCTAAACTCCCTCTTGCTTTTTCATAAAGGAGCAAGAGAAAGGAATAGATGCAATAACTGAAGAACAAAACTTTCACTCGATGCTGCTTTTCGTCCCCCTCCCCAAAGCTGAAGTTTGTCGAGAGCAGGAGGACAACCTTCCTGGCTCCCCCCTGCCCTTCCACAGCTCATGAAGGTCACAGCTCTCCAGCTCTCTCAAACCGGGGCTGGGGCACAACCCTGAGCAAAGCCCGAGGACCCCCCCCCGCCAGTCACCGGCACACTGCGTGGGTGCCCACATCGCCCTGCGGCGTGAGAAAGAGCGGCACTGGGTGTAATCCAGCCCTACCAGAGCAGCAGCAGGCAGGAGGGTAGGAGGGTGGGCTGCTTTATAGCAGCTCTCGGCTGCGGCTGAGGGTGCGGGAGAGTTAATGTCACCCCAGCTGGGAAGGAGCAGGCGAAATAGTGACAGGAGGGAGCAATTTCCCTGCAACCAGCTCCCGCTGGGGCTCGGTTGCATGCAGGGTGCCTGCAGCCGGCGCTGGGGGAGCGGGTGCGGGAGCAGCGAGCCCCCAACACGCCTCGCCGTGGCGGAAAGCACCGGTGGGCGATGCCAGCCGTGCTTCTGCTGGGCAGGATTCCTGGCCGGCTGCCTCGGGACCCCTCCTTGTGAGGAAGGTGGGATGCACCAAGCGGGACTGGAAAAAGCCCACTGCGGGCTGGTGCAGGGTGCAGGGGGATGTCCTCTCCAAAAGCATACGGTGAATCCAGCTCCGCCGGCTGGACGCAGCCAAGCAGCCCCCCAAAACCTCCCAGCGTGCAGCAGACATCAGCTAATGGGAACCATTCCCGCACCCCGGCCCTCCCCGGGGCGTCGGGGCTCCTGGCTGTTATCTGGCGGCTGCGAGGGCGGCGAGCGGGCAGGAGGAGGGGAGGCGCAGGCTCACCGCCCAGGCGCCGGAGCCTGCCAAGCACTAAATCCAGAGCAAAGCAGCCAGGCAAGGGGGGCTACGGGGAGCCCGAGAACCCCCTTCCCACCAGCCCTGCTTGGGCTGCACCAGGTCGGGGTGCGATGCCGGAGCCGCAGGGCTCCCCTCCGAGCGCTCGCTACGGGCTAACATCATCCCTCCGGCTCCCAGGCTGGCTGTGTGCCAGGGGGATCCAACCGCCTTGTCCTCCCACGCCCCAACCCGAATTTCACCTCCGGCGGGCGCCTCGCCGCCCCCCATCGCCCCAGCCCCTCGGTGTGTGGGTGTGGGGGGGAGCTCGGGTGGGATGGAGGGGTTACCGTCACGGCTGCTGGGCTCTGCCACCCCGGGACCGCGGCAGGCAGCAGGAGGAGGAGGAGGAGGAGGAGGAGGCAAGCGGCCAAGGCTGCCTGCAACCCCCCTCCGAAGCGATAATGAAAACCCTTCGTCTGGAGGTTTCACCCGTGTTCTCGGGGCGAGCATCCAGGCGGCTCCCAAGCAAGGGGCTTGCGTGGCCACCGGCCAAACACGCCCTGCGCGTTGGCCTCCTTCCTCTGTTTTTCTAGCCCTTTCTTCACCTCTCCCTCTCCTCCTGAGCCACATCCCTCTCCGCCGACCGGAGCCCTTGAAAACCCTTTTCTCCCAGTTAACTGCAGCACTCAGCACCCACGGGAAGGGACGCGGGGTCACCCCATCACCCACGGCCCCTGCAAGGGTGCTGGCAGAGAAAATCCACCCTCAGATGAGCAAGTGCAAACTGCCAAGTCCCGTCTTGCAAGGGGAGCCCGGGGCAGGAGCAAATGCATTCTACTGCACTAATAAACCAGACCCTCCACAGCCCCGGGGCTGTCCCGCTTGGCGCAGGGGTTGCACAGGGCTCGGCTCTGCCCCGCGGGGCCGGCGCAGCGCATGCTCAAAATGCAATAGGAAAGAAAAAAATAAAAAAAAAATTAAATTAAATTCTGCAGGCGCAGCGCGAGCGGGTCTGGTGGAGTCACTGCAGCCAGGGGACGAGTGCCAGCAGCTCGGCTGCTCCAGCGTCTCTGCGCGGGGCCGTCCCCAGCTCCGGCTCTCTGCCGAGCGAGGCCCCGGGCTGCCCCATCACTGCAGCTACTTCAGCCCCCGTTGGATGATTCAAGCAGGAAAAAAATAAAAACTAGCCCTGTGCTCTCCCCACACCCTCGGCAGGGCTGAGCTGGCCGCGGGGTGTCCTATGCCAGCCCTGGCCCTGGCCAAAAGCCTGGTCCGCAACTCGGTGGGAAACACTGCTCGGCGTTTCCGAATTGCCCTGGACTTGGAAGAGTTATACGCCAGCCCTGGGAGAGGGCAGAGAAAGGAGAGAAGGCTGGAGGGGAAGAGGAGACGGTGGCAAAGGCGGGATGGAGAGCTGCAAGAAACACTCCCATGCCTGGCCAGGCACCGCCATGGGCTCATTAGAGCCAACCGGCAGCCCTCGAAATCCCAACGCCTGCCGGATTTGCAGCGAGATCAGCCTCTGGGATGAAAGCAGCTTGTGGGGACTCAAAAACCAGACCTCGGTGCAGAGCCGAGGTTCCCCTCTGGCCCGTCCCCGCGGTGCTGCCGGCTGGCTGGCTCCCACCGCTCCCAGCGCGGTAGGGACCGGCAGCCGGTTCTCCTCCATAACCTCATCCCTGCCCTAATCCCGGCCCCGCCGTCCAGCTGAGCAAGCATTTCCTGCACTGCGTCCATCGGGGCAGGGGGCCAGAAGGCAGCGCAGCCCTTCGTGCTAACGAAACCAGGCTCCCGCGCACGCACAGCCTCCTCCTGCGCCCCGGCGCGGTGCCGGCGCAGTGGCACGGCCGAGCAGCGCCCGTGCCCCTAACCACGGTGCCCGCCTGCCGCGCTCCCCCTCCAGTGCAACTGCTTCTGGGATGGGGCCAGGGAAGCAAAAGCAAAGGTTAATTTTGCCTCCTGCCCTCGTCCGTGCTGGGCGCTGCTGTGAAACAGCCCCAAAACAAAGGGGTGCTGGTCCAAGCATCCGTCCCCTCCGCCACCTCGCCGCTGTGACAAACCGCACACAGCTGCCACCGCGATGCCCAGGCAGGGAGCACCCCGGCTCGCCGCCCACCACCGATGCTGGAAAAAAAGCCTCCCCGGAGCAAGCAGGCTCTGGCCGGAGAGCTTTGCCCCACGCACCTCGGGAGGGTTTCGGTGTGAGAAGCTGCAGCCAGCGAGCACCGCGGCCAGGCCAGGCTTTACCACCCGCTCCTGCGAACGCGCTCTCGCCATCAACCCTGCGATTTCCCCCGTGGGAGCTTTGCCGGGAGGGAAGGCGGAAAAGCCTGAGCTGGATCCGGCTGGGAAGCAGCAAGGCTGCTGTGCCGGCCTTGCTGAGAACAGGGCAAAGTCCCCGGCGAGGGCAGATGGCGGCTCCCGCAAACCCGCAACCCACGTGCAACGTCACCGTCGTCACGCAGCCGGGCTGGCGCGGGAGCGATGGTGGTGGCCCTTGAGCAGGGATGTCCCAGCCGGCCAGGGTCCGTGGGGACGGACAGTGGGAGAAGCCCCCGTCATCCTCGGCGCGGCAGAGCGGGACGGCCGGGAGCAGGGGGAAGTCAGGGGATTTCCAGAGAACAAAGCGGCTGCTGGCAGCCAGCGTCGGCGGCAGCGGGGAGGGCGAGTCCCTCGCTCCCGCTCCAGCTGGGGTCAGGGAAAAGCACAAAAAAGCACCGGGAGTTTGTGTTTTATCTCCCTGGCAACCCCGGCTCCATCACAGGCATGGCTCGCAGGGGCGGCCCGGCCAGAACACGCTGCTGTGGGAGATGGAGAGTTCGGGGCAGGCGCAGCAGCATCCCAGATACATGGGGTGACGTTTGGGGAGTGTCACAGCCGTCTGACGGGGTGGTCCGGGACCCAGGGCAGAGCAGGTGACAGTCCGTGCCCTGGCAGCACTGAGTGTGTGGTCCTGCTTTAACCATGTCACTCCATCGTTCCTTCTTGGGGACAGAACCCAAACGCCATGTGCATGGGATCACCAGGCTCCCCAAGCCACCGTGCCCACGAGGGACAGGGCAGCCCCACGGCAGCTCTCCTGGGGCATCACTGGCCAAGGATCCTTCCTCAGCCGCGGGGTAGCCTGGGAGCGGATCCCCCAGGGGACGAGCAGGGATGAAATCAGTCATGGAGACGTGCAAATGCAGACTGCGGGGCTCGGAGGTGAGGGGTGGGAGGCTGCTGGCACACGGAGCCGGACTGCGGCAGACACCGAGAGCCACCGGGCACCAGCACGGGTGAGCGGACACAAGACATCAAGACCATTTATCGGACCAGGATGCAGTCCTTCAGCCTCTCCCCCCATGCTCCACAGCCTCCTACAAATCTGGAACCACTGTGGGGCTGCAGACCTTCCCTCTCCCTTGGCCCACGGCTGGGGTGGCAGGGTCCCGGCTGGGCTCGGCGCTGCTGCCAAAACCCAGCTGGGGGCTATGGAGGTGCCCGGGCAGCTGCAACACCTCTGCCAAAGGTGATCCACTAATACAGCCTCCGAGCCGCAAGCCGGACCCAGACCTGGAGGGTTTAAAGCTCTTGCTAAGCTCTTTAAGAAACCACTTCCAGTGGGCAGAAATACCTGTCCCGAGCAATCGCTGGTACGAGGCATCAAACAAACCCAGCCCCAACCCCTCCCCAGCCAGGTCAGGTCAGGAGCAGGGATTACGGCAGCGGCGCTGGGGAAATCCTGCCGGAACAAATCCCCAGCACCTGCTTAACCCATTGCACACGATAATCACACCGGCGTCCCGACGGCGACGGGCGCCGCGGTGCCTTCCCCGCTGTGCTCCGTGCCTGCCAGATATCCAGCTGCGTCCGTCACCGCGCCGGCTGCCCTCGGGTCCCCCGGCTGCTCTCGGCCACCGCCGGGCACCGGCCACAGACAATGGCCCATGTGTGCCACGGCCGGGCTCCGTGCCGATGCCGCACGCACGCACGCACGCACGCACTCACCGGTGCCACCGCGCATCCCCTCCGCCCACGTCCTCTTGCCAAGCCGGTGGCTCTCCCACAAGCCAGGATAGATGATTTCCTTCCAAGCCCACGGAGACCATCATGGGTATCAATCATTAACAGCCACGGCAGCTGCCGGCAGCCTTAACCCCCTCGGCACCGTGCCGCTGCGGGACGAGCATGGGAAGGCATCCTTTGCTGGTGCTGAAAGCCCCTTTAACGGCACCGCGGTGCAGCAGGCCGCTGCAGCCCAACCCGCCAGGGATGCAAAGGGGTTTCCAAGGGGCTCCGCACCCCCCACAGACCCACGGCCGTTCCCACAGCATCATGTCTCTATGCGCCCCAAACCGCTCCCTCGGAGCAGCCCTGCGTGCTCCCGTGCAGCCCCAAGGGCCGTATCCTGCCTCTGTATCCAGCCGAGCCGCGAGCAGCTCAGCCTGGTGGGAGCTGCATGGAAACCCTGCTTTCCCCCATCCTCGGGGGCAGCCGGCAGCGTTCATCGGGGGGGCCGAGCCCCTCAGCCCTCTGCCCCCCCCAGGAGCAGGGCAGAGGGCTGCTCCCACGGCTGCCCACGGAAAGCCGGAGGCACATCCATTTCATCCTCAGTGCGGGAGCCCGGGCAGGACAAGATCTCTTAGCTCAGGGGTCCCGGAGCTCTCTCTGCACGTAGCTTTTCCAAGAACATCAATGGCTGTAACTTCATCCGAGCGTGTTTACAACCCAGCCGCAGCTCTTGGCTCCCTTGGCCGTGCCGGGGGCCGGCTTGGCTCCCGAGACTGCCGCTCAGCCGGCACGCGGTGCTGCCAGCACCCTGATGCCAGGGTGTTCCGCATGCTGCGGTCCCCAAGAGGTTGTTGGGATCACCACCACATGCATCCCCATGGAGAGGAGGCACAGGGGCTGTTCCTATGTCTGAGGTCTGGGAAGCAGATGGACAGATGTCCCCGTCACCCCCCTGCCACTAGCCGCGTTACCCAATCTGCAAAGGAGTTGAATGATTAACCTCCGGCCGTGCCGTCGCCAGGAGCTGGTAGAGCCCTGCTCTGCCCGGGCACAGCCCCGGGGCACGACGGCACCCGGGGAGCAAACCCCTATTCCCCCCCCACCCAGCCCCAAACCCAGACGGTGTCACCGGCCCCCGCTGCCCCAGGAGCATCCCATGCCATGTCCTGGAGCGGGGAAACGTCCGGCTCCGCCAGCCCGGAGCAGCCGCCGCGTCCTCCTGCAAATGCAGAGGGGGCACAAAAAGGGCTCAGCTCCTGTCCTCGTCCCGGCTCCCGAGGGTCTGGAGGTACTCACGGCCCGCGACACCCCGCTGGCACCGCAGCCCAGCTCTGGCGTTCGGACACCGACACGCAGCTCATTTCGCTTTCTCCAGCTCCGGCTGCGGCCCCGGGGGCGTCCAGGCTGCGAGTGCTCATAAATAGCCTTGGACAAACATCTGCACGGCACCACCCCGCGCAGGCTGGAAAGCGGAGGGCTGCTGTGGGGATGGTTTTAATCATGATATAAGACCATCAAATGGCTAAAAAAAACACAGATGGGAATGAACTGTAAATAAGTGCAGACACAGCGGCCGATAAGACCTGCTGGCAGCGGGGCTGGGCTCGGCTCCCCGTGCCCGCGATGTGCGCGGCCCCTTTGCATACGGGCACGGCTTTTGAATTTCCCATTCCCCACGCCCACGCGGGACGCGAAACCACAAGCTCCTTGCAAACAACCCCGAATTGGGAGCGCTTGGAGGGCGCGGAGCCCAGAGCAGGGTACAGCGATGCTCACAGGGTGCCAAAATTAAGCGTCCCCCTGCTCCCGGCAGTGAGTCTTGGGGCTCTGCAGTCGGGTGCTGCTATTCCTACTCCCCTCCGAGCCCAGCGGGACAGGGAGCGGGGGTAAGCCCCAGCCTGGGCTCGATCAGCCACTGCAGGTTGTGCCGCTCCCTGCAGAGGCTCTTGATTGTTTTTGTCTAAATTACCAATTTTCCGCTGTTGGATCTCTCATGGGCAGCTCTCACTCGAGTGCTTTAGCAAATGGGTGCGCTCACACGGATGAAAAATAAAGTCGTAAATGCAGCACCCCGGGGTGCGGGGGCATGACATGGCACGTTAGCAGAGCAACACCGACATTGCCAGCCTGCGTGGCCCCGCTGCCACCGCGGGACCCTGGCAGAGCGCTGCCGGCACGCTTCCCGCGGGCGTTCGGGTTCGGGGAGGTTCTGAGTTAGGGGGTTGCGGCAGCTCTGGTTCTGCCCCAGCTCACGAGCTTCGCCGTGCCGCTGCCAGCCCTCCAAGTGACTCATCGGCTGCTCTGCGCCCCGACCTCTCTCTCTCGCAGTCAAGTCCCGACACATTCGGCACATTCCTGGCATAGCTGGCTGTGCCGGGCCGGGCTGGGCCATGCCGGCACGGAGCCTCACACCTGCCGGAGAAGCAAGGCTGGGTGGATGCCAGCAGCACGCTCAGGTCTCTGCAAAGATGCTCATGCATCTCGGGGCTTCGTCATGGTCTGATAGCCACGACGGCCCAGCGTGGCCACGTGTCCCCGCGGGGATTTAGCCCTGGGCGGGAGCAGCTCAGCTCTGCCTCCTGTGCCACGGCAAAGATGGCCCAGACGGCAGGTTGTCATCGCGGGCAGCCTGTCATCCTCCCCAGCAGCGTGACTACCGTCCCAGTTGCCTTCCTCACGCAATGCCACACTTCCCTGACGTCGGCATGGGTGTGATGCCGGTATATGGGGAAACTCTCCATTTTTAGATCTGATCCTGTACCTTCACAGGCCTCGGAACAGTTTGTAACCGAGCGGTGACGCAACAGCGCACGCGTCTCGGTTGTGCAAGTGCATTGCACCAAGTAGCTCCCAAGGACGGGGTGAGCACTGGCTCCGGGCAGCTCGGGGCTGGCCGAGGCTCTCTGACCCCGCAGCCGTCTGCGGTGCATCCCACAGCCCTGGAGAGCAGCCCGGGATCACGGTGGGGGTGCCAGCGGGTGCAACGTGCGGAGCAGCCAAAAGCGGTCCCGAGAGCCCGGGAACAGCCACCACGGTGGGGATCCCCCATGGGCAGGAGCCAAGTCTGGCACCTACGGATGCCTCCGAATCCTCCTGGTCCCAGCACTGACAGCCCCCAGCCCCAGAGCTGCCCGGGCACATGCCCATACCACCGGCCTCCGTGTACAAACAGAGCGGGAACCAAAGGTCCCCCAAACCTGGAGGCTTGGTTTTGAGCAAACAGACCAAACCAAACACGCACAGGCCCCCTTCAGACCCCAGGCACGGGCTCGGGATCCGCTGCCTTTACTGAGCTTGCCTCCACCTCTGGCAGTGGTGCCATGCCGGTGTGGGGCATCCCTGGGGGGGGAACCGCAGCCGACCCCCTGAGCCCTGTGCTGAGCTGAGCCAGCCAGAATGGGTCTCCAAAAGAAGAGATAAATCAGCGTGTCAGGGCTCTCCGCACCGCATCCCAGCGGCCCCGTAAACTGCAGCTGACCAAGGCGCTGGGCCCCGCTGCCGAGCTCGGAGCGGCTCCGCGCCAGGACATGGGTGCTGGGGAGCCAAGCGCTACCCACAGCCCCGGGGTATCTGCCAGCTCCTTTCCCCAGCGCAGCCGTCCTGGGGCACAGCCTCCAGCGGGCAAGTTCCTATTAATACCCACCAAGAGCTCAGCTTGTGCAGGTGCTCGCCACATCGAGCCATTAGCCTCCTCCACGAGCCATTAAACTCTCAGCCCAGCCATTAGCACCAGCGCCAGGACGTGCGCAGCAATTCCGTCACCGCGCTCGGATGGGACAGCCCTGATTTTATTGCCATCTCCAGCCCACCACACCCTGGTGTGGCAGGGCCGTGGCGGGGGCAGACGGGCACAGCTTCCCGGTGAATCACTGGTCATTCCCAGCTTCCCAACCGCGTTGTAATTAGCGCACGCAGCCGACAGCAGCCCTGCGGGGCAGCTGCAAGGGAAAAGCAAGGAATTTGCTGGGGGAAAAGCAGAGGGAGCTGCAAAACCCTCTGCGCCCGGCCAGACCGGACCCTCAGAGTCTCCCGGGATGGTGCAAAGCCAGCGCGGGGACAGGGCATGCCTCTGCGCCACCGAACAGCCCTCGTCTCGTCCCCCTCCCAGCAGCCACCTCCACAACGATGCAAACGCCACGGGCGAGTTTAGTAGCGTGGCGTTGGCTCTGCAGAACGAGATCTTTCCCTGAATGAAGTTTAGTCACCGTGGGATGTTTCCAATTGGAAATCAGGACAGTTCCAGGCTGAACGCGCGCCAGCTTTCCACTTCCCAGAAATCCCATTTGCAAGCGAGCCTGTTGCCAGTTCCCCCTTCTCCCCCAGCATCACGTAAATAAATGCCGCCCCAGCTTTCCCTCCGCCCCGGCGGGGAGATGCAGCCTTTGGGCTCCGGCTGCGGCACAGCCCAGCCCGGCCGCGCAGCCTCCGGCTCCAGCCCCGCGTCCTCTGCCGTGCCCGGGGAGGGAAGCCGGTGGGACGGGAGTCGCTGAGCTGGGCTGGCACTGGAGCCCGGCCAGTCCCAGCCCAGTAAGAGCCCTTGGCGATGCCTTTGCTGCCGGCGGTGCAGCCGGATGAGCCCTTTGCCGACGTACCTGCCCGCAGCGTCCCCCCAGGGATGCTCGCAGGCAGCTGGGGCCGGGGACCTGCCTCAGGTTTAGTCGAGGGGAGCAAGCGTGGTGGCTGCCCTCTACAAGGAACTGGTTTGCTCAGTGCTGGGAAGAGCTGGAGGCTTGTGCTGAGTTTCCAGAGGGCAGAGATGGGCCGATACACAAGAAGAGCAGTTGGGCGCCGGAGAGGTGGGAGATCCCTTCGCCGGGTGCCTTCTGCTTTCCTGTGGGTTTGGGTCAGGGGAGGATGTTCCACACGCACAGAGACCAGTGTCCCCAACCCAATCTGGCCCAGAAGTCACTGGGAATCCAAGGAGCGGACAAGGGAACGTGATCACAAACGTCAGCTCCTTAGGAAACCAGTAAGTGGAAAAAAGCCAGCCATGCGCTTGACTTGCCCTGATGCGTTCTCCCTCCCCACGTGTCTCCCTGCCCCGGCAGGATGGAGGAGGCACCGCATGGGGACCGCAGAGGTGACATCCCAGCTCTGCGCTGTGCTGGACATCGCCAGAAGCTGCTAAAGGTCCCTCCTTGTCACAAAATTAATTAGTGGCCCTGCGGCACTGGGATGGAGTGAAGGACGTGCCGCCGAAAGGAGGGAGCGCTTTGCTCCAGACCGGAGCCTGGTTCTTCACCCACCATTGCTGGAGCAATAGGGGAGGAAGGAGCAGGATGGTGCCAGGATCAGGCTCAGCTACGAACCCGCCGCCCTGCCAGCGCTGGAGAGCAGTGGGGAGATCCCTCCCATCTCCCGAGCATCCCCACAGAAGGCTGGGAGCAACGGGATGGAAACCACAGCAATCCCGTGCTGCGGACCAAAGGAGACCTACAACAGCCACACACTGCTGCCAGCTGCCGAACACGGGCTGCGGCACCCGCTGCTGCCCAGTGCTGGAGCATCCTCCGGCCCTTGCAGGGTGCTGGCGTCATCGGCCCTCCTGGCTGCTCTGTGAGATGGCAGCGGCTCGGCTGGAGGGTCTGGGGAGGAAAGGGCTTTTCCAGGGTCTGGGAAAGCAGAGGGAAGGCATGGCAGGGTACAGCAGAGGGTATAGCAGGGTACAGCAGAAGGCTGCTTTAAAAAAGCCTCTTTTAAAACATCCTTTTAAACAGAACAAAGCAGGCGGTGCAGCTGGGTCTCTCCCCCAGGAGGAGAGGTGATTTTAAGCAGTGCTTCCAGGAGATTGCAGCATTATTCCCCAGCTGGCTCAGCTAAGGGCAGGGACAGCAGCTCCCCCGGGCTTCGCAGCCAGCCCACGGCACAACCCCTACCAGCCGTGAACTGCCGGGTGAGCAGGATCCCACCCCGCATCCCGGCTGGAAGCAGAGCCGTGTGTACGGCTCGGGTGCCTCTGCCCCACTCCCAGCTCTGCCAGCCTTATCATGCTGCCACACCTTCCATTTAGCTCCCTGCAAGGAGGTTAACCCCTGGGAGAGCACAGCCGGGCTTTCCCGCGCGCCATGTCCGTGCCCGTGCCCGGTGGGACGCGCTGCTCGCCCACGGGCACGGCGCAAATGCCTCCACCGCGCCGACGTCCCGCGCTGCGTTCACGAGCCGCCCTCCCCACGAGCCCTTGCCCCGTGAACGGCTCTGTAGCCGTCCTCCAGCAAAGCCCAACTCGCTGGCTGCCCCAGCCCAGCGCAAACCCTTCCAGCATCGCCATCCCCTTTGCTCCAGCCCTGGAGGCTCTTCCTCCATCCCCCCCAATCCACTCCTTATCCCTACCATGGGCCAGGCTGTAAGGACAGAGCACCCACCGTCGGCTCAGCGTACCTGCTCGTCGGGCGCTGCCGGGGCCACGGCACCGGCCGTGGGGAGGGCGGTGGGCTCGGTGCCGAGTTGGGGAGCCCCGGGCTGGCGGGGAAGAGGGGAGAACCGTCGGTCGCCTCCGAAAGCCGCCACGTCCGAGCGTGGCAGGGACGGCCGGGCTGATAAGCGAGGTCTGAAATCTGAAACTGTAGGTTGGCTCCTTCCTATATAAACAGGCGCTCGCACATAACACACACACCCCCCCCATGCGCGCCGGCTCTCACGCCACTCCCGCTGCTCCCGGCCACGCCAGGCACTCGCCAGCCCTCCGCCGGGGACGGCCACACCGTCCGGACGGTGGGTACCGCTGCCAGAGCCCCCCGCCACCAGTCCTGGCCCCCAACGCGCTGGTACCGGCTCAAAGCGAAGCCTGACGCTGGTTTATGTCGTGGTTCAGATGTATTTTCGTTCCCCGGACAGGTCTGCCTCGGGGCGGCGGGAGCGGGCTCTGGGTGTTGGGAAAGGGGCAGGGACCTGCCTGGGTGCTAAAACCAGCAATATGGGAAAAGCAAATAGTGCATTTTTTAACCTCATAGAACAGGTTGGAGGGACTCAGCACCACGCTGGTACATCTGACGGGGTGCCTGTGGTCATGGAAAATTTCGGTCCCCCTCGCCCAGCAGCGATGCCATGTGCACGACGCAGGGTGGTGGGTGCCCGTCATCACCCCCGCTGAGCAGGGCACGCAGCTGAGCCCCTCCGCTCGCCAGGGCCACGGCGGCCAATAGCCAGAGCGCCGCCGTGCCGTGCCGTGCCACCGCGGGACTTCCTTGTGCCAGCGTCACCACGGCCGTGCTTCCTCCAGCGGGACGAAACACTCGAGAAGACAAAACCCTGCCCTGTTTTTCTCACTTCTCCAGGCTCACCTACAGCCCAGAACCGGGGCGGCCACATACCATCGGTGAGGCTGGGCTGCTTGCTTCACCCCGGCTCCAGCCTGCGGGGCGAGCGGGGCCGTGCAGTGTGCCCTGTTCGGGGACGCGGGGCAGGTCCCGGGCATTGCCAGCGAGAAAGGGGAGACCCGAAATTGCTTTGCCGGCCGGGGGTGAAGCCACTCCGTGGCACGGGCGCGTCCACAGGGACCTCTCCATCGTTCTGCATGAGCCCAGCCCGGGGTTCCCCTGCGCTCCTTGGGGCTGGATGAGGCCGAGGAGTCTCCATCTGGGGTGCAATGAGCCCCACAGTTCTCTGAGCCAGCTCCCCGCCCCGGTTGCACAAGCAGCCCTGGGGCACTGCCGGGCTGCGCACAAACAATAACAGCCTGTTTACGAGCAGGCAGCATCGCCCCAGCCACCTGCCTCCGGAGCTCTTATCGCCCTGCCTGATCACGGGGAAGAAGAGTGGGAGACTCACCGATCCCCAGCCCGGCTCCCCACGGCACCCTGGGCATCCTCTGCTGTTCATTCCCCCTGGGGAGGGCCACTGGACCCCCCCACCGAAATGCCACCGTGGCACAAGGAGCCTTCCTGGCACAGCCACCGGCATGGCAGATCATCCCCCGCGGCACCCTGACCCCCAGCATCTTGCAAAAGTACTTTGGAAGAGCAAATTTGCCTTCAGAGCGGCTGGATTGCGCCGGGTACGGGGGGGGGGATGATGAGACGGCCTCAGGCAGGGATTTCGTCCCCAGGGCCACCCCACGGGACTTTGGCCCCACGGCGGGTCCTCCTGCCCCACTGGGACAGCACCCACCGCGACCAGCCCTGGCACTGGGCAGCACTTCTGCACGAACATCTCCCCTCTCCGGCTCCTCCGGTGCACACCGGCATGGCCTGGCAGCACCCAAAATTGTCGTCTTCCAGCAAACCATAAATCCCCTGGGAATGGAGCAGAGACCACCAGCAAGGTCTGGGGCTCCTGCCGGCACAGACTGAGATTTTGGGGGTTGGGGGGAGAAGCTGGGGGCTCCTCCTTAGGTATTTTGAATCGACCACTTCTATTTAAGCAGCTAAATGAGCCCACAGTCATGTCCTTGGCCTAAAAATGGGGTTTTTTGGGGCTTTCTTTTGCTTAAAGAGAAGAAGGGACGGGGTTGAACCTGACACGCTGTTTCCAGCCCCAGTTTCTGCACCACCCATGCCATGAAAGGTGCACCCCCCACCCACCCGTGGGAGCACCCGTTGGGGGGGGGGGGGGGCTGCTTTGTGCTCCCACCCCTGCGCACCGAGGTGTTGGGGAGCCGAGTCGAGCCGCAGAGGGACCCCCCACCGGTCCCCCCACCCCTGAGCGGGGGGACCCAGCCCCCCCCGGCGCATCCCTGCCGCCCAGCCGTGCCCCAGCACTGGGACACGGAGCATCGCTCCCCCCCCCCAACAACCCGCGCCTGAACCCAAGGTCTTGCTTATCTGCAGCACAAGCATGTCTGGTGATAAGCCCAGGGATAAGGTAAGGCCCCATGCGGCCTCGCTGCTATCACGAGCCCTTCCTCTGGCGCTGCGCCCCAAGGCTGAGGGGTGCTGCACCCCCCAAAAACACCACCCCCCCCCAGCGGCACGCACACAACCTCTCACTTTGATGAGCTTTAAAAGATTCATTACGTTCACTCACAACGGTCGCTTGTTGTTTCCAAATTGGACGATCCACTTGGATCAGGGGAGAGGGGAAAAATAAAAATAAAATAAAAACCAAAACCCACACACCAAAGCAAACAATTTGTCTGGGGAAATCTGACAGCAAAGCGGGGGGGGCAGGATGGGGGGAGAGGCACACACAACCCGATTGCATTAGGCTCGCAATATAAACTGGAATTGCTAATCATTGCTGCTCAGCCGACCTGAAAGAAGAGATGCTGCCGAGGAAAACAAACCCACAGGACGCGAGAGCAGGGCATGGGGACTTCATCCGGGGCTGGCACACGCACCTGAGCCTTCCTCAGATGACTTCTCCTCTTCCTCACTGCCCCTCATCACGTCACCCCCGCCTGCACTGCCAGAAACCCAGGGCTGAGCATCCCTCCCAGGGAAATGCCACATCCCAGGGCCAGAGGATGCAAACCCACCGTGGGAGGGGACAGAGCGGCTCTGGGGGCCACCCCAAAAGATGGGCTCTCTCCTGGTGCCTGTCCGTACCCAGCCCCTTCTCCCTCCCACCCGAACTCAGCCTGGGCACGGCGAGGGGAGGAGATGGGGTGGGTTGACACGCTTGGTCCCATTCCCAGGATCTACAAATGGGATCTGCCAATGCGTGGGCACCCCCACCGCTGGCAGAGCCAGCCTGGCCTTTAAAATAGGAGGATTGAGAAGAAAAAAAAAACGAAGACCAAAACAACCCCCCCCTCCACGCATGTTTGCCTCCCAACATCCGTGCCAGGCTATAAATACCCGGCACTCTCCGTTCTGGGCTGTGGGGTGGGAGAGTTTAAATGGGAGCAGAGGGAAACAGTCCCACGGGGCAGGCGGAAGGGAGAGGAGCCCTTTTCTCACCTGGCAGCACTGGGGGGACGCAGGGCCAGGGTGGGGTGGCTTTTCCCCTAGGGCAACCTGGGAGCAGGGCACGGTGGCCACAGGTCGGGCAAGCGGGACCCCACCAGTGGGGTGGCCGTGCCAGCAGGGACAAGTGGGGGCAAGGCAGAGGAATTCCCCAAAGGGCCCTGGAGGCAGCGGGGTGGGTGCCAGGAGGGAATGAAAGGCAGCGCTGATGGGAGCCGGGGCAGCCTGCCAGGCTGGCACGGGCATTGCGGGGACACGCCACCTCCCAGTGCCCCCAGTGCGGGGAGGAGCAGAGTGGGAGGGGGGGCGAGCGCAGAGGACACCCCTCCATCCAGACATCCTGCCCCGGATCTCTCCATCCCGCTCCCAGGAAAAGCGGAGCCAGCGTTGCCCCCATGGCAGGCACCCACCCCCCCACCCCAGCGGAGGAGGATGGGGCTCGGGCTGCAATGCCGGGGGGCTTCGGGGAGCGGCCAGGGGTGGGGGAAACCCTTTTAAGTACAGCCCCGCCACAGGATTGCTACCTCATTACAGAGCAATTACAGACTAATTATATGATGGTAACACCCAAACCCCGATCAGGAAATGGGACTGCTGGGTGCCAGATAGTGCACGCGTGCACGAGCGCACACACACGCACGCACACACCCCACGAAACCTTAGGAGCTCTCTGGAGCGGAGACAGGACACGTCAGAGGGAGGAACCTGGCCCGAGAGAGGTCACCGGCTCAAATCCCCACTGTGCTGGCTCTGTGCCTCAGTTTCCCCACTTGGGGCTGGGCATCCCGCTCCCAGCCGCTGCCCTGCCTCTCCCCAGAGGCATCGATACAGCCCCGTGCCGGGCTACCCCAGCCCTGCCCTCTGCCGCAGAGCCCCCCCCCGCACCCCAAAAGCACCGACGGTGGCTCCGCCTCGGCAAGGAGCATCCCCATCCCACCAGCCCTATCCCACAGCCCTCCCCTGGCCTCAAGCGGGATGCTGCCACCGAGTCCCGGTCCCATGGGACTGGGAGTTGGGGGTCCGTGCTGCTCCGCTGCCCACCAGCATCCTCCTGGGAGCCAGAACAGCCCCGAGATCTGGCTCCCAGCAGGGCCAGGGCTATGGTGGCACCCGGACCGGGGCCACCCCGCCACCCCAGGGACGGGACAGCCCTGCTCTCAGCCACCCCAAACCCCCCCGTGAGCATGTGCCCAGGATGGCTCCTAACAAGCAGGGGAACTTTAACCTCATAAATAACATTCCTGTTGGCTCCCCTCCGGCACAGCCCTTATCTGCGGTGGGCTAGCGCAGGCCTGTCCACAGCGCGGAGAAGCCACCGGCCCTATCGCTGTGTCCAAGGATGCTGGGGAAGGGGACAGCTCGCTGGGATCACGCAGGGCCGGTGGTCACGGGCAGGAGCGGGACCCTCCCGTGGGGATCCCGTGGGGATTTTGCCACCGGAGCGTCGTGCGACGGCAGCGGGGACAAGGTCACGCCAATAACAGATTGCGGCTAGCAGGGAGGAGGTGCGGGGAGGACGGGGACAGGATGCAAAGCAGCAGCGCTGATGGCTGGTGAAGGGCCTGGCATCTCCGGGCACACGAGGAGAGACGGGAAACGAGCTCTTTCCTCCCCTCCGGGAACTCATCACCTCGATTGCAACTGAGTGTTGGAGCCCAGAGGCCCCGGAGTTTGCACGTAGCTCTTGAACCCTCATCTCCCTGACAAGCAGGAGAGCAGCCGGCAGCCAGAGCCAGAGCTTCGGGCGGCCCCGGCGAAAGGTCACTGCATTTGCACATTCACAAAACACGCATTTAAAAAAAAATAAAAAAAAAATCCCACGCTCGCAAGGCAGATCCGGCAAACAGGCTGCAGGAAGATTGGCACGGTGGAGGAGCTGGTGAACACCAGCCCACCCTGCCCCAACCTGGGGTCCCCCCAGCTCCCCGAACTTGGCAGGCTGGCACCGTGCAATTGGCTTTAAAATAATCAGACACAGGCGAAACCAGCAGATTTATATCTCCTGATTTGCTTTCGCTTTCTGGGCCCTGAGGGTGCAATCGCATTTTCAAATTCTCTGGAAGAATAAAGGCTAGAAAATTAGTTTCAGTGCATCAAGCAGATGGCCGGGGGCCGGGGCTTTGGGGGACCTCCTGCTCCCCGAGCATCCCCCTGCAAGGGGGGGGATCAGAGCTGAACCCCCGCCAGGGCTGCAGGGCCTTGGGGCCATGGGACCCAAGCAGCCAGCCTGGCCCCAAGGATGGCTGTGCAGGGGGACACGGGACAAGTGATGGTGACTCCAGGGACCACGAGGATGGAGGTGAAAAGGGAGAGCAGGAGCCTGGAGCAGGAGCTGAGCCGCCTCCGGCCGTGCTCGTGGCAGGTCGGGGATGCTAAAGCTGCAGGAGCGGCTTTCTCCAGCACCGCTGGAAATAGGCAGCTTTGTCTCGCTGCCCCACGCACCCTGGCCTCATCCTGCATCTGTACGCCAGGTCCCGAGGAGGACGCAACCCCGCCACCACCAAATCAACCAAGGGTTTTAACCGGCTGGAAGGGAAGCCCTGCAAAGCCGGGGGGGGATTCACCTCCCGTAACCGCAGAGAGGGGCAGAGATTGCGGTGATGGAGGGGAGGCTGGGCTGAGCCGCCGGCACAAGCAAGCCACCGCGCCAAGCCCACGCCGAGCTGCAGCCAGGCTCGCCCTCGCCAGCCCCACCTGCGCCGGCAGAGCCCTTTGAACCCAGCCAGCTTTGGGCTGTAATTAGCCCTCACCCGCCGGATCACAGGCACCGCACCACCCACCCGCCGCCTGCAGCTCAGCACCAGCCACGGAGGGGGCCGGGACCTCCCACCCTGGCCAGGTCCCTCCAAACCCTCCTGGGTGCCCAGCCCGGAGCAGGGGGTGTGAGGCTGCTGAGGGCAATGCCAGCGGGACGGAGTTTTTAAGCTGTTCCCCCCCCACCCCAAGCCTGGGATGCTGTGCCCAACGTTGGCTCTGCCCGCGGGCACACACGCCCCATCCTCACCCGGCGCCCAGCACGGTCCCCCCCGGGGGCCCAGCACCCCCGGAAGGGTGCTGAGCCCAACAGCCACTGCATCGCCCAGGTGTGCAGCAGGTCCGCCGCTCGGGCGCCCGGCCGGTGCCCCGGGAAGCGGTGAGCGCAGGGGCTCGCCGCGCCGGCTGGTGCAGAACCGGCCGAGCGGGGCTGGGAGGCAGCCAGCGCTGCCGGCACCGCCAGACTGGTCTTGGCTGTTCTGCCGGGCGCCAGCCACGGACGGACGGGAGCCCGACCCACGGCACATCATCTCTGGGGCAGGAGCGACACTTCCACCCCGGCTGCACCCAGAGAACCAACTCCCGCTCAGCCCAGCCCCGGTTGAGCCCGGCGATGCCGGTGCCCCCGCCGCGCGGTAGAAGCAGCCGGCAGCCTCCTGCCTCTTTCCAACGTGGTGCTGGGGTGGCCCTTACCTGGCTGCCGGCAGCCGGTGCGAGGCTCCAGGCCCCGGCAGCACCGAGCTGCCTTGTGCTGCCTGCGCTGCCGGATCGGCCGCGCTGCCGCTGCCGGCGCTTACGTAAGGAAGGCTTGGAGGCGAGCGCTGGCTCCAAGTCCCCGGCGACTGCAGGCGGGCAGAGAGGAACAACAGCCTCTTGCTGCTCGGCAGGCACGCGTGGCCCTGCCGGCAGCGGCAGCGGGAGGAAGATGGGTGCCGGAGCCGTGGGAGGATGCAGGAGGATGCTCTCTGCTCGGTCAGCCAGCGAACCGCAGGGACGAGTCCCAGTCCCCAGCCAACTCCAGTCCCCCAGGGGCTGGGGATACTAAGAGGATGAGGAGGGACGGTACCTGGCGAGGGGAGACGGTGGCGGTGGAGGAGGCAGCCGGAGCCCTGCGTTGGCCGGATCCTGCCTCCCTGCTCCGAGAACAAAGGGCTGCGCCGCAAAGGCTCTGGCGGCCACTAAATCACCAGCGGGGACTCGGAGCAGCCGAGCTGCCACCCGAGTCCCGCAGAGCAGGGACGGGAACTCCTCTGCTTTAAATAATCGGAGGAGCAGCAAGCGGCTGTGTTGAGACCCGGCGTGGTGGGGGGACAAGGTGGTGAAAGAAAACCCTGAGCTGCCCCGGTCTGCCAGGCTGGAGCAGCGGGGCAGGCAGGGAGGGCAGACGGGGGGGGCAGCACCCATGGCAGGCAGGGAGAGGGGCCAGTGGGACACGGCACAGGGGGATCACGGACACGGCACAGGGGGATCACGGACACGGCACAGGGGGATCACCGACAAGGCACAGGGGGATCACGGACACGGCACACGGGGATCACGGACACGGCACACAGGGATCACCGACAAGGCACTGGAGCAGGGCGTTTGTCGACATGATGCCAGGCGCACACAAAAGCCGTCTCATTATCCCCTAATTAGTGCCTTGCCAGCTCCTGCAATTAACACCCATGCAAGCGGCTGTTGTTGAGGTAAACAGAGGGTTAGAAGCACCCTAGAGAGCTGGGGGCCCTGGCAGGGTGCAGACCACCCATGGGCATACACCGAGGAGAACGCGTGGCCCTGGGTCCGACCCATCTCCCCGCGCCCATCGGCTGCTCCGGGAGAGCCTGCCAAGGCTGGGCATGGCACTCTTGCTCTCGCTGCAAGGCTGCCCTGCACCTCGCAGAGAGCAGCACGGCAGCCGCAGGACCTTGCCAAGGCTGGTGGCATCACCCAGAGCATCCCAGGGGAGCGGGACATCACCCAGCACCGCGCGGCAGGGAGCACCCGTGCTCCGCAGGGAGAGGAGGAGAGACTTTCTCCCAAACTCGGCCCGTGACTCGGGAATAGCTGGGGTTGGACTCCAGGCTGCGGGTCCTGCCTCAGAGGTGGCCGAGCCACACGCCCTCCTGCACAGCACACGCCAGCAAGGTGTTTATTCAAAAGTCGTCTCCTTTAGAAACATCAAAGGAAAGCAATCGCCCAGGTCTTAAATGGCCTTTCTCCAGCTGACCCAGAAACACGGATCAAGAGCTGTCTCATCCCTTAATTGAGAAGTTGGTGACTTTGAATCTTTATTAAAGAGCTTTGGTGAATTCACAGATTAAGGGCACAACCGGCCACTGCGATCATCCAACCTGATTCCCTGCATACCACGGCTGGAGCACCCTCACCCTGCAGCCGCTGCTCCCCGGGGAGCCCTCGCCGGGCTCTCGCCGGGCTCTTTGCGCTGCTGCTGCAGAGTAAAAACTGAAATAAAACCAGAACCGCGCTGGAAATCGGGAGGGCCCCGACCTGCCTGCACAGAAACAACCCATTCCCAAGGCATTTTCCAGCTTCGGAGGCTGGAAGGAGCAGGCAGGGCTGGGGAGGGGGGGTCGGAGTGCCTGTGCCCCCTCCTTCCCTCTCCCTGCAGGTCACCTCTGCCTTCCTATCTGCCCATCGTCCCACGCCAGAGGATGCTCTCCAGCAGTGCCATGAAATCGGGGGTGTTTTCGGAGAAGAGGGCTGGCAGGGCACAAGGCACCCACCTCCCCACGCCGCGGTGCTGCCCGTGGGGCGGTGGGAAAGGGCCGCGCAGCCGCCGCCGGAGCAGGGCTTTCCTGGGCGGCTGCGGAGCTGCCAGATCCCGGGGAGAAACAAGGCTAAAGAGGAGACGGCACATTCCTCAATGTACTATTTCTGCCTGCTGCGGATTATCATGTTTCAAGCTAAGGAAAACAGAAGGGGGGGATGCTACTACAAATGCCTGAGAGAGAGAGGAGCAGCTAAGGAGCTCCGCTTTCCCCTCCAGTGAGCAAAGGCAGGCGGGAGAAACCCCCAACCCAGCTGATTCCCAGGGGCACAGATGGAGCAGAAAACAACCCAAGACCCTGCTCGGCTGCTAAGGGTTCAGGCGGTCTCGTGGAGGGATTAAGCCCCACGCTGCCCATCTGGGTCGGCGTTTGCGCCCGACGCCAAGGCCTGACGGCAGAGCAGCAGCGCAAGCGGCGTGCACGGGTGTGCAAACACACGCGTGCACACACACACGCACACGCGTGTCCCGTGGCACGGCGAGCCACGGCCGGCAGACAGGGTGATGATGCTGGTGCATCTTCCCCGTGGCGGGGAGCAGGTCGGGGTGGGCACGGCTGCCGGCCCCCTCGCAGCGGCCGGCGTCGGGTACGGCCGTTTCATCCTGGCAGTGCCAGGCGTGGAGCTCACCCTCCTGCCTGCTCCTGCCCGTCCCTCCTCTGCCTCGTCCCCGCCAGCCCGGCGGCTGCTCCCGCCGGTTTCTATGGGAACTCGGCAGGAAAACACGATTTCCAGCAAGGCCACCGCCAGCCCCAGCATCCCAAATCCAGGCAGCGAGCTGCCCCATCAAGGGGTTTGTTAGGAAGACACCTGTGCCCGGCCTTGCCCGCTGTCCCCTCGCCACAGCCCCTCTCCCCGAGGGGACAGCCAGGGACGTGGGCAGGGTGATGGAGAGCTCGAAGCCAGGATGGCGCTGGTGGTCCAGTGCAGCAGGATGGGTGCCATGGCATGCTGGGCTCGCCAGCATGGGGTATGGGTGCTGGGGCTGCTCCCCACAGGCAGACTCTGGCCGAGGCAGTCAGAGACCGGCCAGAGGGGACAGGCTTTGCACTCACCATGTGATTTTTAGCAGACGCTTAAGAATTTTAATGCCTCGGCCAACCCCTCTCCGGGAGTCCTAATCCCAGCTCTGGCTCCCCGAGGGGCTGGCTCAGGGTGGGCGACGGGGCCGGGCATCCCGCAGCCACAGCTCCTGCCAGGCGGAGGAGGGCAAGGAGGCTCCCTCGAGGCCAGGGAAGCCTCGTCCTCTCCTGGCAGAGTGAAGGGGACAAGAGGGACCGGTGCTGATCGGAGCCGGTCAGGAGCTCTCCTTCCCCGTGAGAAAATGCCGGCGGGGTTCAGGGAAGGGAACCAGAGCAGCCACGCACACGGACGGAGCCCGGTGTGCGTGCACACGCGTGTGCACGGCTGTGCACCACAGGACGAGCCGTACTGGGAGCAACGGTGTGGGAAGCAGCAGTCCCAGCTCCTGCTCTGCGCTCAGCCCCGGGGATGCACAGCGGGATGCAGATGCTCTTGACGTGGAAAAGTGGGAGAAACCAACGGGTGCTGCCGATTCCCGGCTGCAGAGCAGCACGCAGCACCGCAAACAGCTTCGCCTGCCTGGAAGGATGTCTCCCCCAGTAAATGCCACCCTGGTTCTCTCCGTGCCCGGTCCCTGGCAGGCCTGCCTGCACCCCTCGACACCCCGGCATGGCCACGCACCCGCTCCCTGCTGCAGCTTCCCTCCCGCCTCCCCCCCGCAGAGGGATTACACGGCCGCTCCAGCAGCCATCTGGAGAGGGGAGCTGGCCCCTGGCACCCAGGGGACCGTGGCACACATCACGGGTGGGATGGCGGGGCCGGGCAGTAGGGACCGAACCGTGTACACGGGACTCGGCCCTCCCACGCCACGGCGCGGCCCCGCAGCACAGCCCTCGGAGGATGGCAAAGACCCTGCAAAGAGATGGCGGAGGGGCTGGACCTCCCTCTGCAGAGGGGTACTGCGGCCAGAGCTGGGGTCCCCACCGAGTGCTGGGGGAGGATGGCCCGGGGGGGCCAGCCCAGCCCCTTCCGCTGGGGTTTAATAGACTCGTGGCGTATTTAACATGCCCCTATCATGTGATGAATCAGACCCTGTTCCCTCAGATCTAACAGCGGCGCAACAAAGCTGCGATTGACTGCTCAGGGTAGCGGCTGCGGCTCGCGCGCTGTCTCCGGCACCGCCAGACACCTCGATGCAGGGGGGGCCGAGCAAGAACAGCATCTCGCAGGCGACACGCGTCCCCAAGGCGGTTCGCCCTTGCTCTCCGCTAACGAGCAGGCAGCGAGATGGGAGCCACGAAGCCCAAGGAAGAGCTCGGGTCCCTGGGAAGCGCCAGACGACATCTCGGGCTCCATCCATCGCAGCCCATCCTGGCTGCGACCTCAGCAAAGCGCCCAGCCACGGGGACCAGACCCGGCAGGCGGGGTTGGGGAGGGGGGGGGGTCTGGCCCATCCGAGCCCCCGGTCACGATCATGGGGGTTTGGGGGGTGCTGAGCCAGGGCTCCAAAAGCCGGGTCTCTCCCAAAACCTCAGTGCTGCCCACCTGTGCACAGAGTGGGGTCCAAACCCGGGGGACCCCTGCCCACAGCTCCGGGGGTGTCGGACACAAGCCAGCGCACAGCACGTAAACGCACCGGGGGGACAGCTCGGGGGGTCCCCACATCTCACCAAAAGCACGCCAGAAGGGACGGGGGGGGGGTTGCAGGGGGGAGCCTGGCCCCCAACCCCTTTCCGCAGCGCACCCCACTCTGGCCATGGGGTGCACTCAGGGCACCCCGGGGGGGGGGGCTGTAACCCCCCCCCCCCCAAGACAGCACCCCCTGCACAGCTCACCCCCCCCCCCCCAGCCTGCCCCAAGGCACACGTCCCCGATGTGGGGATGCTCTGCCGCCCCCCCCCCCCCCTCGCAGCGCCCGGGAGGAGGAGGAGGAGGAGGAAGAGGAGGAGGAAGAGGAGGAGGAAGGCAACCGCGCTGCGGGCACTCACCGTGCGGGGCGGGCAGCGGCCGGGCCCCCCCCCCAGCCCCTCCCGGCTGCCTACGGGCGCAGCATCCTCCCGGCCAGCCCCAGCCCGAGCCGGAGCCGGAGCCGGAGCCGGAGGAGCCGGAGCGGGAGCTGGGCATGCTCGGGGGCCGCCGAGCAGCACGTGATGCCGGGGCTGGCACCGAGAACGGCGGGGGGGGCCGAGCCTGCCGCCCCCGCCCCCCCCCCCCCTTCCCGCATCACCCCGGGGAGGGGATGAGGGACCGCACCGCCCCCCCCAGCATCACGGGGGGGGAGCCGCGATCGTGCTGCTCCCCCCGCCCCTGTAGCACGGGGGGGGGGGGCTGGATCACGTCCCCCCCCCCCCCCACACACACAGCCCTGCAGCCCGGGGGGAGCAGCCTGGATCATGCTGCCAGTCTGCACCCCAGTACCGGGGGACAGCAGGGGGGTGCTCCCCCCTGCACCCCAGGATCAGGGGGACAGCCGGGATGGTGCTCCCCCCTGCACCCCAGGATCAGGGGGACAGCAGGGATGGTGCTCCCCCCTGCACCCCAAGATCAGGGGAACAGCTGGGACCATGCTCCCTCTGCACCCCAATACCAGGGGGACAGCAGGGGTGGTGCTCCCCCCTGCACCCCAGTACCGGGGGACAGCAGGGATGGTGGTCCCCCCTGCACCCCAGGATCAGGGGGACAGCCAGAACCATGCTCCCTCCTACACACCAGTACCAGGGGGACAGCAGGGATGGTGCTCCCCCCTGCACCCCAGATCAGGGGGACAGCTGGGACCATGCTCCCCCTGCACTCCAGCATCAGGGGGTCAGCCAGGGCCACGCTCCCCCCTGCACCCCAGATCAGGGGGACAGCTGGGACCACGCTCCCCCTGCACCCCAGGATCAGTGGGACAGCCGGGATGGCGCTCCCCCCTGCACCCCAACATCAGGGGGAGAGCTGGGACCATGCTCCCCCCCTGCATCCTGCATCTCTCGGGGCAGGGGAGCCCATTTGTTCCCAGCCGGGCTCGTGGGACCCGCTGCAGTGGGTCAGGCAGCACCCCCCGTCTCTGCACCCCGGGGAGAGCTGCCTGCGGGGAGGATGCAGCAGCACCCAGGATGGGCAGCAAAACAGCTCAACAACCACAGCTTGTTCTCTGGAGCACAAAAGGCCGCCACTCGGTCCCCCGGCTCGTGCCAAGGGCCAGCGATGGCTCAGGCGGGGCTGGCAGGACCCTTCCCCAGCCCTGCTCAGGCCCCCGGCCCGGTGGCAGGGTGCCTCCCAGGCTGCAGAGCCGGGCGCTCGCAGAGCCGCTGGGAAGCTGCAAACTCCAGCCCTACAGCAATGGCACCGTGCCCTGATCTATGGCACTGCCCTACTTCTGCCTGTCAGAGCTGCCAGGCAGCGCGGCCGGGACCCTGCCTGCACCCAGCCCCTGCGGCCAGAGGCTCAGACCCCGCAGCGCACAGGGACCCTCCATCCTTTGCAGAGGAGCTGTCGTGGGGAGGGACGTGGGCTCTCCAGGAGAGAAAAACTGGCAGCTGCCCTTGATCCTATAATCCCCCCATTAGCCACACGGCATCAGGGGCTGGGGAGGGGGTTGGCTTTCACTGGATGCTCTGCATCCTGCATCTCCCCCTCCTCACGCCCCCCACCCCGCACCAATGGGTGACATCCTCCCTCCCCTCCCTCCCTGCCAGCCCACAGCACAGGGACCCCCACATCCCCAAAGTTACTCCCCGCTGTGCCTGCCGGTGGTTGCCCCTGCCGGTGGTTGCCCCCAGCCATTCCCCTGCTCTGCAGGCAGTGGGGACCCACTGGGGCATCTCTACCCCCCCTTCCCGCGCAATGCCCTCCTGCCACCCAGGAGAGCCCCAAGAGCTGAAAAACAGCCCAGGAAGCCCATGAGTAACCAGGGGGCTGTGCTGCTCCTGGGGGGAGCCCCACCAGCCCAGCCAGGCACCCCAAAGCACCAGGAGGGAAGGGTGCAGCTGAGCGTGCACCCCAGCCAGGTTGTTCCCTACTCCCTTGAAGAGACAAGAGGGGCACGGTGCTGCATCGGCCCCCCCCAGCAACATCTCAGCCCGAAGGCACAGACCCAGCAGGGCCTTTTCTTCTGCAGGCAGAGAGCTGGAGGCAGGAGTTGGGTGGAAAAGAGCCCTTTTACTAGCAGTGCTTCCCCATGTGAGCACCTGGCTGGGGCACGGCGATGGGTGCTGCCCTCCCACCCCCCAGGTTGGCAGAGGCAGGAGGGTGCCCGGCATCGCGCGGAGCCAGCGGTTCCCTTCTCTGCAGCTGGGCCCTGCGCACGTGTGCAGCAACGTGCAGGGCATGCACCGCTGCGCCAGCCTCAATGCCACCTTGTGGGTGCTGTCGCAAAGGCAGGAGCCAGCGCAGCCCGCGACAGCCAGGGCTGGGGGGAGCAGCTCGCCGTTGGAGCCCCCCACCGCTCCCCGCTCCGCTGTGGCATTCCCAGCTGCCGTGGCGCACAGGGAATCACGAGCACGGGTAACACGTCGAGCACGCAGCGAAGGCCGACTGCGGAGGATAGACGGTCCTTGCCGTGGAGAAGCATCGCAGACGTGCTGCAGGAACACGGCTCGAACCTGACCGGGAGGTTTGCCACCGCAGCCCTCGTCCAGCAAGCCCCACTGCCGGCGATGTTTGTGGCTGCGCGACTCAAACACGGGGCTGATTCAAGGACACCTTGGCTCTGCTCGACAGATTAGACCGGATAATCCCGGTGCTTTGCTCCAGCCCTCAGCCCACCTTGGGATCTTTGCTCTCGCCGGGTTTATTGCCGTCTGAGCACACAGAGAAACCTCCGTGCGCGCCAGATAGGGACGGGCTCAAAGATCCCGTCTGAAACACCCTCACCCAGCAGGACCTGGAGCCCCGCGCGAGGCGAGGCGGCGGCGGCAGCCTGCAGCTCAGCATGTCTAGACACCAACATCACCCTGCCAGGGTCCCAGTTCCCGGACTGGAGGCAGGGAGGGGGGCAAGAGGCAATGGGAAACAACCCGCCGGGATGAACCGGGGCTCTTGGAGCAAAGCCTCGGGCCAGATCCTCACTGAGTTACGCTCCTGTTGCGTTCAGCCCAGCGAGCGCAGCCAGCTCTGCGCTGCACGCCCCGGGCGGTGCATGCCCCAGGGACCCTTTGCACCACTGAGCTCCCTCCCACGAGTTTAGGGTGCTGCAGGGCCCTGGAGAAAGTCCCCACTGGGCTCCAGGGGACCTTTCCCCGAGGGATGACGCAGGGCGGGGGGCTGGCTGGCTCACCCACGCTACCCTGGAGTTCCCGGAGCCCTCAGAAGAGATATTTGCATCTGAAACGGTAACTTGGCACAGAAGCTCCCTTGTGCGCAGTGACGGGGCAAGATTCGCCTGTCCCAGCAGCGCCGGTTGCAGGAGCCAGGTGCAGGACATAGCCCAGAGCTGGGTCTGGTCCCTGCTAATCACGCACGGGGACTGCCACGGCCACGTAGGGACAGGTAACTCCAGCCTGGCCTCGCAGTGCTGTGCTGGCACAAGCTTTAGCCCTCCGCTGAAGCTCGCCATGCCCGAGTACACAGGGCTCGCTCACCGCAGCATCCAAGCAGCCTCTGAGACGCGGCCCCGCACATGTCTACCAAACCTGACACGCTGCTTTCTCCCTCGCCGGCGGGAGCTCCGGGTTTGTTCAGCTGCTGGGACCGTGGGACCATCGCAGCCACGTCCGCAGCACCATGGGACGAGCCACAGCAGGGCCACGGGCACCCACCCGCCCAAGCCCAACACACACTAGCAGCACGGACCCTGGCCCCATCCTCTAGCAACCACTATGCTCCAAAGCCTCCCAACCCACACCTTTACTGCCCTGGTCCTCCACGAGGCTGGATTACAGCAGCCCACGCTGCGCTCGCAAGGATTTCGGCGGCAGCTGCCTCCGGGCAGAGACAAGCCCACGGAGCAGCATCCTCCGAGGGTGCAAGGGCGCTTGCGAGCGGGAGGCAGAAGCTTCTCCCCTCCGGCCCCTTCTCACTTACTTGATGAAGTAGAAGCCCCCGTGCAGCGTGGTGTCCACCTCCCAGCCTCGGGGCAGCCCTGGAAGGACAAGGCAGAAGCAGCGGTCGGTCACCCTCCCTCGCCCCGCGCAGCCCCTGCCCTCCCCACCGATGCTCTGCTGCGGGCTGGGGTGTTGCACCGGAGCAGAGTGCTTGCCCAAAGGATCTGCTGCTGGATAGTTAGCAATGCTCGGTGTCACACCGAGGGCCCCGCTTCACCAGGAGGCGACTGCAGAGGAGATCCCCCCCCTCGGAGGAGGCAGCACTAGGGAAGGGCAGGAGCACGTGGGCAGGGAGCCGCGGGACGATCGTGACACTTGTGGGGTGCCGTGTCCTGCCGTGGTTGGCTCTCATAGGCTCAAACTGCATTTTTAAAGTGGTTTGGGTGCCCTCCCCATCAGCGACAGGTCTCGTAGACCGCAGGGAGTGTGTCTGTGGAAGAGGACTCTTAAAAGCCCCCCGAGAACATCTCTCCAGCCAGAAACCCAGTGCCTAAGAGATGCGGCATCGCCTCGTGCATCACTCGATGTCCCCTGACCCCCCAGCTGCAAGACAGCTCCTTCTGGCTCAGCCTTTTGGAGCCTCCATTGCATTTCTAGAGGATTTCACTCCACACCTCCAGATTCTGATCAGTGCCCAGGCAGGGCAGAGAGCAAACGCTGACACCCAGGAGCCGTCCCTTACCGGCGCAGGAGAAGTGCCCACTCTGGATGGAGTAGCCTGTGCCGGGGTGCACCCAGCTCGTGGACTTTGTCTCATCGCTGTGAAAGACAAGGAGTGGGGCTATCAGCACCCATGGGGGCCCAGGGAGCCCCATCCCATCGCCAGGGAAGGGTCTTAGCAATGCAGGTGACTTTTCCAGCCAAAGGAACGGAAGGACAAGATTTTGGGGAAAGGGGGGGAACAGCATCCATCAGGCTGGGACAGCCACGAGCCCCAAGGAGAGAGAACTGGGGGCAAAGGAGAGATGACTGTGTGCGATAGGAAAGCAGCCAGACGCAGAGGCTTGCAGCGAGGGGTACCCCTTGTTCCCAGCCCAGACGAAGCCCCCAACCCCCTCCAGCCACGCACCCGGCTCCCCCCGCACCCCAGCTTAAACCCCATCCCCGCGGCAGCCCCCACGCCGCGCGAGCTGCCAGGCAGGATCATACTTGATGAAGAAGACGCGTCCGTCCCCGCAGACGCCGTAGGTCCACCTGCCCGGCAGGTCCAGCCAGTCGATGTCATCCCCCATGGGGGTGGCGGTGGGGGGGCTCGGGCGCAGAGCAGCCCCACACCGCAAGGTGGGACGGGACACGGCACCCAGCTCGGGAAGCGCCAAACAACTCCCGGTTCCCCCAGGAGCAAACCCTTGCTCAGCTCAGACCTTCCACCCAGACTCTGTTTGCTGCAAATAACCAAGGAGGGAGGGAAAAAAAAAAATCCCAACCAAACCCATCAACTTAACCCCCTCGGAGCCGGGCTGCCACCCTGCCTGCGAGCCGGGGTTCAGAGGGCATCCTCCCAGCATCGCGGCACGGCTCTCCAAATGACTCTTCAGGGCTAGCCTGTCACAGCTTCCTCCGCTGCCTACTCAGTGTAATTACCGTCAATTAACTCGGGGTGAGTAATTATGGAGTTGTTACTTCCCTCTCCTGTTCATTTTAAACAATGTCAAATTCTTCTCCCCGTCTGATCTCGCAGCCAAGCCGAAGCAGTATGTAGGGCACCCTGATGATTATCTGCAGCGCTTTCGGAGCTGCCCAATGGGTATTTTCTCTCTGCTTGTTCTTAGCCGTCAATTAAATGTCTTTTAAGGGGAAAGGTGGGGTCTGGGAGGCACCTGGGCTGGGTGACTGTGAAAGAGGCAATTGCCCTTGTGTCTCAGCGGCGCCTTTGCAAAGCTTCTCATGGCACAAGGGGAAAGATGCTTGCTAAGGAGAGGCCCGAGAGGTGGAAAGGAAGGAGCTGGTCCCCAAAGCAGGGAGGAAGGGGCTTGCCCTGCTGAGCTGAAGCACAGTCCCCACATCAGAGCGGTTCCCTGCCAGGAATTGGGGAAACCAGTTCACCCGAAGCCTCAGGAAGGCTCTTCCTATAGTTCTTTGAACCACTGGGTAGGAAAAACACGTCTGGTTAGTCCCAGCGAGCCTGTCGGGAGAGCATCCGATGGGACCCCAGCATAGCAGGGAGCGATGCCACGGTCCTGGGCATCATTCACCTAGGGAAGCTCCATTTCATGGGAGAGATGCTCAGCTGCAAACTGTGGGGCCAAGCTCGTGTCCTACCTGTGCCGTGGATGTGACTTGAGGACTGCAAAGGTGAGCATGTGCTCAGACCCCCACGCTTGCAGCCCCGGGGGGCTCAGAGCACAGCTTGCCAGGATTATGTTATGCATCGGCTTTTTTGCAAGATTGGGCTTTTTGCCTGTGTTTGGGCCGAACAGGGATAGCGTTATGCCAAACCTGCCTGCCTACCCCAGTTAGGTTACAGTTACACGGGGAGCTGCCACCCTTATCACATTACTATCTGCGGAGCTAAACGTCAATCACCGCCCGATTAATGACCACGGGAACTCCTGGGGCTTTGATGCTGTGATGCACCTGGAGATTGGGGAGGTCACAGCATGACCCCGAGGGAGCCAGCTCTGCTTCCCTGCCTCTGCTCTGCCTCCGCAGCCACGCAGGGTCTGCAGGCAGGAGCCAAAGCACGGCGAAGAAATCCTGGAGCCTTAATGCTCGTGGCCAAACCTCAGGAGCACACGGGCAGCTCGGTGTGGTGGTGCTTCATCTCAGGGCAACTCAAAAACAGGCGGCTGTGGACAAAGCTGCCGCATTAAACTGTTTCCATCGTGTTTTTTTGGGGGGAACCCCCATAGCCAGCCCTGGCAGAGAGATGGTTTGTGGCACGTGCTGGCTCAAGGCAGAAATAGTTTTATAAAGTCAAACACGGCAAGAGGTCTGTTCCTAAGCTGCCCTAATCCTATTTCAGCGCTGGGGGAGGCACGGTGGGGATAACCACATCGCTCCTGGAAACAATGGGTCCTCCCGGCCACACTGCCTCTGCAGCCACTCGCAAATGGGCTTTTCTTTACTGGGAGCAGCCTCTAACCTGAGTCACAGCCCATACACGGCATTAGTCCTCAGCACAAACATTTCGGGGACCCGGGTCTGTGAGTGGCTCCCAGCACCACCCCCGAGCCTCCTCTGAGATCTCCCCATCACACAGCTTTCAGGACTGAGCTTTCAAAACGGGTGCCAATCTATTTATACAGACGTGAAACAGAAACCTTAAGAGAACCTGGCACCCTGCAGTCCCAGGGTTAGGAGCTCACTGGGCATGGCCCTCACCTTCCAGCCCAGGGCAAAACCTCTCCAATTACTGCAGAGTTATTCTCACATGTACCTCAAGGGTATGCGGGATCAGGGTCCATGCCAGATAAGCTCATCTATCTGATCCTAAAAGATTTCCTTCCTTGTCTAGTAACCCCCAGGGAGGGATGCATTTCCCTGACCATGCATATTCTCAGGGTGCCCCTCGCTTGTCCATGGCAATTACAGGGGACCATTGACTCATCAGACACTAACATCAGAAAGGAGGAGGAGCTGGTGCAGCCCCTTGGGTACATAACGCGGAGATTGTTGGAGGGCTTTGTAGGACCTTCAGCCAAGAATCCCGAGCAGCTCCAGGGTCTCTCCTGCCAGGTAAATAAATCAGCTTTTATTGCTTTCCACAAGAGAATTTTTTTCCCTATTTCTTTATATCTTAATCCAATGAAAATTCAAAGGGGAAATACCAGCGGGGCTTTTTGTTTTCATTTGGTTTAAAATCCTTTTAAAAGCTCCTTGTTCACAACCATCCAGGTTGGGGAGGAAGGAGACAGCAAGCAGGCACACACCGAGGTTTTCTTTGCAAAACCACCCATATTCCATGTTTCTACTGATGGTCCCAGGGAGGATCCCACAGCACCGGGCACCACCACCTCTGCCCTGTGCACCGTGTCCTTCCTTTAGCAGGAACACGGAGGGATGGGGAAGCCACCGGTCTCCCACAGGAACACCTTGGGAGCAGAAGCCCACCAGTGGGGGAATGGATTTGCATCGGGACCAGGCACAGGGAGGAGATGGAGAAGAAAGCCCAGTAAATGTATTTGCTCTAGCAAGAGACAGCCCCGGTACATCGCCCATCTTCTGGAGACGCGTGGCTGCTGGCAAGCCCAGGGGCACCAGGTCACCCTTGTGCATGAGATGCCGGTTTGGGCAGAAGGATTTCGCTCACCAACGTGCCAGGAGTAGCCACCGGCAGCCACCTTCTCCTGTGCAGCGCCGAGCCTTCGCTTGGAGCCACGGTGGGACCACGCGGAGAACAAAAGGCAAAGGGAGCGAAGCACGCGAAAAAGGGCTGCGCTGGGTGAGCGACGGGGTGACACAAGCACCGCTGTGGTTTAGTTGTGGTCAGAGAGGACGTCTCACCCCGGCTGCTGCCTGACACCCAGCCCGTCGTGGGTGACCTGCCCTGCGGAGGAAAGCAAACAAAGGCTGAGGAAGTTTCCCGCGTGGAGCCCTCGTGGGTCAGATGTTAGGAATGTCACAAAACCGGGCGCTTCTGCGCAGAAAGGGATGGTTATTGCGCTTGCCCCACATTTGCCAGTCCCGCCCTGATGCTCGCACCAGAGCAAGGTGGCAAAGCACCTTCAGGAGGGATGGGTGGGAGGGGGCTCTGCAGGGGGACAGCCGGGGGACCCACTCGGCCAGAAGTGTTTTGGGGTGGCGGTGGCCCTGGCAGCGTTGCGGGCTGCGAGTCCCGCGCTGCTGTACGGTTCTGGCACCATCTCCTGGACAAAAGCTTCCCCAGAAACAAGACCAGAAATGCAGCTGCAGAGCGAGTCAGCCAGGCGCTTCCACCGGGCCCAACCTGATGCACCCCGAGACGCGTGTTGTGCCCCCTCCTTGACCATTAATACACACCAGTCTGCTCCCCGTAACTTCAAGCTGTCTTCTCCTCCCTCCCCTTTACTCCACACACTGCCCATCCGACTACTCAAAGGCTCCACCTGGGAGCCAGGCTGGGGACACAACGGCCACCGCACCACCGTCCTTTGCGATACTGGGGCAGGCAGGAGCGCACTGGTCCCTCCTGGCTTTCCCAGCTCGAGCGGAGAGACCAGTCATCACCTCAAGTGAAAGAGAGTTGCTAAGCAAAAAACCTAATTGCTTCATATTCTTTATGTCTGGTTGTAAACTGCTTGTAATTTGATAGATGGTGCCAGGGAACGCCGCTGCCGGGAGCACTGGTGGGTGCTGCTCTGTGGATCCTACCGGGCTGGTACGTTGGAGCCCAGACACCCAGATCGCAAGCAGATGTTTAACAGCCTTTTATCACCAATCTGAGTAACACATTTACCACCAGGCAGGCAACCCACCGCTCCCACATCCACCCTGAGAACTCCAAACCCTCGTACAGCTTGTTACCATAGCTCCCAACAGCCGGCATGGGAGGAGGCATGGAAAGGCGCCAGCATAACATCCCTCCAGCTCTAGAAGTGAAATCTTTTTAACCTGCTCCTGCTTCCCCTTTGCTAGCAGCTTTGCTTAACCTCAGATCTGGCCTAAATTATCTCAGCAACCTGAAACAGCAAGCCTAAAACGAGAAGCACAGAGCACGAGAAGGAAAGGGGAAAAGGTGCTAAATCCAAACGTCCCTGCTGGGTCTTTGTTTCTTCTAAGCACAAAGTCCCTGTGAGAGACCTGGGACCGTATCCCAACCGCTCGCAGCCAAAGGCTGCTCTTTGCATGCAAAAGGGCTGCAGTCGGTAGCTATTTTCTGTTTCTGATGAGGTGCCTCCTCTCTCGGTGACAGGGAAGGAAGCCAGCCAGCGTTTCCCACAGGGCAAGGAGCAGCTCACGCCAGGCTGTCACGCAGCAGTGGGGTAGGAACAGCTGCTCCAGAGCCATGTCAGACATGCTGCTGCCATTACACAAACCTCCACAGACCCATCGAGCATCAAAGCCCTATTTTCCAAGCAGGCCTTTCTTTGCTTTGCTCCGTACTTATCAGTTATTCTTTGTGGCAGCTATCTTCCCTAAAGATAGGCATTTAGATTTAGCTTAAGATAGTACCATCCAGGGCTGTCCAGACTATGTCTGCGCCAAAGATAGCAGGAATTTATCTTCAACAGCTTCATTTTACAGCTGGTGGGCTACTGCAGACTGGGTTTGTCCCTTGAACCAGTGAATTGTGCTGAGAAAGACCTCCTTTCCCACAGCCGCTCAAAGCTTCAAGTCCAGCCTGCCAGCGCGGGATACCCCAAACAGTACATTTCTACAGGCAAGGGGTTTTGTTGGATTTTTTTTTTTTTTTCCTGTGAGAAGCAACACACCTAGTGATTACAAGAGGAAGAATGGAGAAGACAGTTCACGTGTCTAGCAAAATGCCACATCCATCCTGAAAAGAACAGACAAGCAAGGAAAGCAATGAATATCCGATGTGTTCCTACAGCTGGGGCTGCTACAAAGCAGCCAGTGTTTTTATTGCTAACAGTCTTATCGTGAGCATTAGCAAGAGGGGCAGATGGGTGCCTACTAATGGGCTCTAATACTTTATACCCTCAAGACTAATGGACAGCTTTTACAAGACTTCATTTCCCCACCCCCACCACACACACTGAAATAAACCTTGGATTATATCCGAGTTACAGCCCATCGGGTCAAGGCCGTGCAGCTGGAAAGCAGAGGACTCTCCCTAGAACTGCAATCATGATTCACGGTGTCATTGCCTTCTCCTGCCTGCCAGTTTCAGAAGAAACTTGCTTTTGTGGGACTAAACCAGCTCTGCAGCACTATTAATTTGCAAATGGCATTTTAGTGGACACAGTCAGTAGCGAGCAGAAAAATAGCAGCTTATTTACTCCCCACGTGCTTTGCTGACAAACAGGTCCTGCGGAGAAGATACAGCTACCAGAGCAGGAACAATTCTACTCTAACACAGATAAAAACTGTCAACTAAACTCCAACTGCAGACCTCAGTGCCAACAGAATAAAGAAATCCCAGCAGGATTTCTACATTCCAGATGGCATCTGGATGGACTGCCAGACACACAGCAGCTTTCGTTTAGCACACTAACTATATTTCTTTAAGCTACCTCACTTGAATAAAGAGAAATTGCAATGTTCATTTTTAAGGCAGATTTTAGAGCCAGCAGCAGAACAGGTGATTATGACTTTTAAAGTGTTTTGTTTTTTTTTTTTTAAAACACCATAATTACGTTCACTATGTTCAGCTTTGTTCACTCTTCTCAAGAGAGTATTGCAGGAAGTTCAAACAATATTTTTCCTTGTCTAGTCCAGCAGTTTTCTACCCATGATACTCTTACAGAAACAAATACTGCACAGTGGTGGTTTAGAGACGTTCAGACAAGATGCAAACACAGGGTGAAACATGGCTTGTGCTGCAAGACAGGAGCAATAGTCATAGTACCATCCCTGTAGTGAGCTTTTCTTTAAGGCATAAACTAAACAATGAATAACTTTGAAAGCTCTTCCCCCAAGACGTCGCTCTAGAAGAGGTGTGACCAACCCGCGGCCCTTGAACTCATTCCAGAGATTCCTACACCATGACAACGTCCCACGTGAAGCAGAGTCACCAGTATCACTGCTCGGGAAAGTTCGTCAGCAGGGTTTTGGCTGAGGCCAAAATCCTCACGCCCATCCAGGCCAGCCTCATTCCCCAGTAAGCCCCTGGGAACCCCTGGAAAAGCTGACTGGTGCATGCAAACCACTCCAGGCACCTTCACCCCTCAACTCGTGAGATCTAAAGGCCACATCTTGTCGCTGCCCTGCTCCGCACCCGCAGCAGCGCTGCATTTCCAGCCTCCTCCTTCCCATCCAGCCAAGAGCAGCCGTCCCGACCAGCCCCAGCCGAGGGGCACAACGCCCTGGAGAGCACCCAGCTCTGGCAAGGCATTCTAGCTTCACGCTCATGGAAGACTGTGCCAAAATTATGGTATTCGCTAGCCTAAAAAACACGGCATGGTAGACACAGCTTTACACAACAAAATAAATCCTCCATTAAAAATAATTATGCTGCATAATGCTGTGCAGGATTATGTGTCACTGGGCATTGACACCTCTCCAGTATTCTGAGCTCCTTACCAAACATTTTACTTCATTAAAACATAAACAAGGGAACAAATCATTCACTGCATTATAAGCTAACACTACGTGGCAAAACACAGGGAAGTGTTCAGGCTCTCGTCTCATTGAAGAAAGATCAGATGTTTGGCACCTTTGAGTCACTTCCACTCACAAGGTGACACCTCAAATTTGTTTCAATGCAAAGACTGAAAATACTTCAAAAAAACCCCTGAAATACCTTCAAAACCATGCAGTATTCATATTTAAAGTTATGCTAACCAGTGAGCAAACTAAACCCGAATCTCAATACTCAGCTTCAATTAGGGCAACAAAACATTAACAGCCCTGCTTACACCGAGCCAACACCTAATTTGAATAGAACTAATTGCACTTGCACACTTTGTATTTTAGTTTAAAGCTTCATCAGTACAAGGAGCCCTTATGATCATGCATTTACCAGTTCAGAAGGAAATTCACAGGGGAGAACGCCTGTTTCTGAATTACCATAACCTCCTCTGAAACAAGAGTGATAAAAAAAAATTTAATGTTCTCATAAAGCTAAACATGCATGTATGAACTGTGCTTTTGCATTTGCTTGCTGACATCTCCCATAAGTTCTTTCAAAGAAAAACAATTTGGCATTATCTTGCAAATATCTTTATTACAATTTACAGATTAGTTCTGAATAGCTTTATTATGTACAGAAATATAACTTTAGATATAAAAACCCAACAAACTTGACACAAATCAATTAAAATCTGTATAAAGCCGATGTTGAAGGTCTTCTAACTTTCTCTAAATTATATAAAAATAAAATCTGATAATTACAGTTTTGATTTAAAGTTCAACAAGTGTTATTTTTACTGTCTCACTCAAAGCACTTACACATGTACACATCCTGTATGACCATTTTAAGATGTTATAGGGAAAATGGTGACAAGCAAGCTGAGCTTGCTTTTAAAATAACTTTTATGGTGATGCATTTAGTGTTAATTTCCTATCACCTTACACTGGATACTTTGAAAACATGAGGCTTGACAGGGGGAAAAGCTTACCCAAGCAGGTATGTTTCAGTGAGAATCAGCAGTGTTAGAACAGAGTGCTTGATACACTGCAGGTTGGAAAAAACCAATTTCTCAAATGTTAGAAGCACTTTGGAAGTAACAGTTTTTAATCTAGTTTACATCCAATTTGTCAATTCTGTTCGTTTCCAGCTGTAGTCTTTTCCAAGCCTCTGCAAACAGTGGATCAGTATTTGCAGGTGTTAATTCACACCACTCTAAAGCTTCTTACAAGCACCAGTAAACCAAGTGAGTTGTCCAGAGTAACTGAAGCACCAACAAGTTCTCCAAGATCGAAGAAACTAGGAGAGTAATGGAAAAATGACTACAGTGTATTTTACCATAAGCAATGAACAGCATTTTTACTTATCAGTCACACTTGGACCATAAGTCAACAAATTTTCTATTGTAATTCTACATTTATCACCCTGCGTGCTTTTTCCTAAACAAAGAAGCAGAACACCTGTTATCATATATGATACAGGAAAATGAACTCCTAAAAATTAAAAGTTATTTCACAGGATTTGAAGGCATGATTAGAATTACAATCTTACAACTAACATTATCTTTTGTAGGAAAGGAAAATCCCCCTTTTTTGTGCCATGGGGATGAAAAATAACATTGCTGCATTGCTTTCAAGTAGCCAGTCTGTAAGGCTGCCTGAGTTTCAGCTGTATTTTAAGTTTACATGACAACTCTACTGTAGTTCACAGTTAACCCTCTGAATTTCATAATTGTAACAATTCTAACTTGTAGCAGAGAAAGGTAACTTTTAAATTCAAAGAACATACTTCATGCAGTAAGAATAAAGTATAAACCCAATAACTCTGAGATTTGAGACAGAATTGAGATGGCACAATCAAGCAGAAAATTCAGTAAAGCTCTGTGAAGCTCTTTTCTCCATTATCTGTAATTTTATTTCAAAGTAAAAACTGAAGTCATTAACGAGGTGACAATTCTGAAGTGTTTTTAGGTTTCTCCCTTACAAAAGGGAAACAATTCTAGTCAGCTGACTGAACAAAGTAGCAAATCATTTATTCACGCAACTTCATGCAAACAGGCAAGAATTCTTTGATGTTTGGTATTTATTCTATCGTTTGACCTCATACCTGCTTGGATAACAGCCACACAACATCCTTCAGGTCCAAACACATATCCAAATGGTGCTGCTTTTTTATTTTGACTGAAACAACAATTAAACATTTTAAGTTAGGAACATAAATAAGGAGTGTTTTCCTTCTACTGAGGACCTCAACATTCAGACCCCAAACGTGATATGTTATTTTGGTACCAGATGAACAAAAGTGCAGACGCGTAGAGGTATTAATACTGGCTTTTGGTAAAGAACACAGCAATTTGTAGCCTTAGATTTCCATAAGTCAAAGATAATTCTCATTACAAGTACCAGAACAAGCATATTGGATACAAGAAATATGAAGAATCCTGCACTTCAATCCATCTTCAGAAAGCAGAATCAATTACAGCAAAGTTACTCTAAGATTAACTAAAGAACTAGGGGTTAGTTCCCTTTGCGTGGCTACCTAAATTCAAACTATCAGCCATAGCCTTGATACATACCTTGAAGCTTTAATTATCGATCGGGATGAGGCCTTTCATCACCCTGAAAGCAAAGGTTTGGTGCGCAAGCAGCCAATACCCTTTGGAACAGTACTGGGTAAAGGTATTATTTAAATAAAGACAAACCAAAGGGCTTATAGTGCACCAGAGTTCCCCTGAATCCCCCAGTGTGCTAGACTGAAATATTGAGACATCAAAGCGCTACATAAACACTCAAACATTAGATTACATGCAAAACTGTGATCTTAAAAGGAAGGAATAAACTATCTGCTTCGCACAGTAAAGTTAACGATATTAGCTAAACAAAATTTTGAGACTTTTGTACATGTTAGAGAAAATGGAGAACCACAAGAAAGTAGCAAGTACCTCTAGAAACTTTAAATCAAAACTGCAATAACTAGGTTCTGAGCCCCATAAATATTTCCTTCAAAATAGGTTTTGCTTTTTCAAAGTGCAAAAATCCAACTTAATAGTCACCACTTCTCCACATACGGCAGACAAGGCATTTTTGGAATGGATTTAACCTAAAGCAGTCTGTTTCTCAAGTGTTACTTAAAAGGAATGCAATTATACCATCCTTACCCTTGATGATACTCAAAAGATTTCGTCTGGATATCAAAATGGGACACACAGGTATATTTGTTGGCTGAATACCAAACTGGGAAAAAAGTGTTAAATCCCACTTCTCTCCCCATTTCAAAATAGCACATGCAGCTGCCACTTCTTGTTTTGAAGATGTTCGTGAGTGCTTAGGGTCAACACAACTACCATATCTTTTAAGGTGCTAGAAAGGATCAACCCTCTTGTAGTAGGTTTCTTGGAGTCTATTAAATACTCTTTGTCTATGCTCTGTTGTGAAGCAGTATCCTATGGCTTCTTCTGTTTCTTGGATACGTTTCTGAAACCTGCATCCATCTCGTGCAAGCTCTTCCCAGGGTCCTTTACGATCCTCCTCACTGCTTATGTAATACTCAGTAACTTTTTCAAGGAAGGTCACCTGGAAAAGACAAGTCATTTAGTAAAGCATTAGCCAAACACTCATGCAAAAGGAGCTTAATATTTATTTGCACACATGATTTTTAGTTTTAACAGAAGTTACTAAACATCTAAAATAGCATAAAGCCTCAGATATACTACCAGGTCATGCTAGGTCTCTGCACTACCCGGGCCAGAGTATATTTCACCTCTCAGCTTTAAAAGCGACCAGTTGCTGACTTCCCCCTCTACCAAAAGTAGTGCTCAAACTACTACAGAGTTTCTAAACTGCAGCCCAAGAGGCCTCTTTAGGCTGACAGCAGATCAAACAATGTTCCCTGCGAAATAACACCCTCCCCAACACCAGTACTGTGTTATAAACTTACACAGATACAGTTCAAGCAGGTTACTCAGTAGGACATGCCAGGACACTCACTTAAGGCTAGAAATAAATATGCTACCGGCCAGCATCTCCGATTACTGAAGCTTACATAATAAAAAAAAAAAAAAAAGAAGAATCATTGTTCTGTAGAGTAAGCAATCATGTGACTCAGCTTGTACTTCAGGAAAAGGAACTATGCTACATGTAAGGAAGCAACAGTCATCGCTACGTGACTGGAACAAACCCATCTATTTAGAGCTGCTATCAAATTCCAGTGATCTAAGCTCATGCAAGGAAATGAAGTCAAAGTCATGGCACTTTAAAATACATATGAAAACTTTCACTCTTCGCTATTTTTAAGAACTATTAAGCTATTTTAAGAAAACAAAGTAACTTAGAGGCTCAGGATCTAAACTTCACAGTATTTATACTATAAGTATACTAAAGGATTTAAGTCTTTCTGTTATCAAGCAATAAGCAAAAGCCAGACTATTTCAGGTTCCTACTGAATTATGTATTGCTTTTCATTTAGCTATACAAAAGGCACAAAACTGAAGGACAAACTAGCTACCTGTCAGCATCCATCAACTCTCAGACTAGGACCAATTCTTGAAGACAAACCAAACACTGTCATTACAGATGACTCCACTGAAGTTGCTGCAGGACAGCTACTTCTGAAGGTCAGGAAAAAAACATGGGGAGGTACAAAAAAAACCAAACAACCTTGCTGCACCATTCCTACGTGTTATTAACACAGAACCCTGGTTTCACACCCAGTTCATGCTAACACAATGAGGAGTGTAGAGCGAGATTGCTTTTTGCGGTAGAGCCATCTTCCAACCTTCACAGAAAACATGAAGATAACAATTACAGAAGAGGTGACCTACAGGAATAATCAGCAGTTGAGGATAGAGAGCCACAAGAGACCATGCAAAAGCAACCTCCAGAATTCATCTAATTCTAGTGCAGCTATCCCAAATTACTGCTGCGCTCTCTCTGAAAGCCGAGTCCTCGCATAGTGTCAATGCATTGCTAACTCCTAAGTGAAACAAAACGCTCCCAGGTTTGATTGCAGGATGCCAGATAGAAAATAGCCTTGAGCAGGACGAATGACTTGGAGGATTTCCTGGGAACACCTTGGTCACTGCTTGGCAACCTCTGCTCTGTTTTGCAGACAGACCTAATTAAGCATCTGCTTTCAAGCACATGGAGCTGTTACATCAGCTTATCCCTTTGCGACTTGCTACCTTACATTCTTTTTACATCAGTCTAAGACACCCTTGGGCCCAATTACTGGATTTTGTAACATCATGTGAAACATTGCATCTAGATCATCGTTCTTTCACCATGTCAATAGATTACAGAGTCTAACAACAAATTAGTCAAAAAAATTACTGCTGTTAAGTCTACATCCCTGGTGCAAGATTTAGGTCAGAACAGTAGGAACTTACACCAGGGCTCATCAGTGCTACCTGGCAGCACTTCAGACAGATGCTGTCAGTTACAAAGGACCTCTTGCAGGAGCTGTTTAACTTTTGATTGTTTTCCATTTAGATTAAAATACAATAGTTTGTCCTGTGTGAACCATTAAGTCTGTAAACACCACTCGCCCTAGCAAAAACAGGTATGAAGTTACCTCCAAGCCAGGCTCCCAATTAAAGGAGAAAACAAATCTCTCCACCTTAAGAACACTAAAGCAAACATTATAGAAGTTTTCTATTTTGACAACTCTTTACACTAGTGTATTACCCTGGGACTTGGTATCACAAGCTATTACTCATACAAATGTTTGAAGTATCAGGCAAGACTCAGACATTATGCCTGAAAAGCCATCTTGTGCATCTGTAGCATCACAAAACTTATGAGAGGACGAATTTGTTTGCTACTATTTACCTGAATCCTAGCACATGTATTAAAAGTTTTTTAATGCACAAACTCCTCACAAACACATTACATTTCCAGTTTGTGCTCAAACGCCCAGTTCCAGATTACATCTTTTTTATAAACGACTGCTGAATTATAATAGTCTCTTAAACGGAAATGGGAGTATTACTATACTTTGTAGTGAAACTTCAGTGGCTTACTGTAGCATGTGTTAACCTGCAACAGAATTCTTCCTACTCCAAAAGACATTTGTAACTCAAGCAGACCTGTCACAAGTCCTAAAATGTTTACAATCCTTTAAGTCTCAATTACACTAGGCATATGCAAAAGTCCTAAAATACTTCATCAACATTATTCGTAACAGAAACAGGTACTTTCCAAAGGAAAAACTTAACACCGCAATTCCCATCTGTTTCTCCAATGACAAAAACTACATTATGACACAAATACGGAATGAAAACTACATCTTAGAAGGAAAATTTAACTTCAGGTCTAGAAAAGAAATTTAAAAAAATTATCTGCCTTGTGTCACTGAATTACAAAATCTACCATCACGTGTAAAGGATGAGGCACACTCATTCCAGTTAAATAATTAGACCATAAGCTCATGGAGGCATGATCTGCCTACCGCTGTGGCTGGAATCCTGGCACAAGTGACCTCACCCACTCGCACACTGCTTGGTGCAATGTGGGTTTGTTGTTCGGTTTTTTTGTTGTGTTTTCTTTTTTAGCACCTCCAAAACAGAAACATAAACAAAGGATATACCTTTTTCCGCTTGGTACTTCTACATTCCTCACCAGAAAGAATGCCATGCTGCACAAAGCCAGTGACCCCACGGTTATGTTTTTCCAACTGCACCCGACAGACAGTTAAGTGACTACGCTCAGAAGTGCCCAAACTTGGCCCCTCTGCTCCTTTTAAACCAGGGGTCCCTTTCTTCTCTGCTGTTTGAAAGGCTGCCTTGAAATTTAAAGGATTATATGGATCATCTGAGGTACAGAACGAGTTCCAAAGTTTCAAGCTTTCTGCCTCATCCACACTGCTACAGTCCCACTCATCTTCCTCTTCAGAACTAGGATGAGGAGAGCCTGAGGAGTCCTCTGCCCACGATGAATCTTCCTCTTCCTCCTCTTCCACATCCGACATATCCTTTCCAGGATTGCTGGAAGATGTCTGGATGGTGGCTGTGAAGTTCTGAGGATTGTATGGATCCAAACTGTAGAAGGAATTCCAGAGATGAAGCCTTTCCCCGTCCTGGCTACTGGTGTCTGAATCCGAGGGGAGCCCTTCGCTATCAAACCCATCGTCATCATCATCCCAGTCTTCCTCATCATCCACACTCTCCTCCCCACTGGAAACTCCCCCTATGATATAGTCTATTAATTTATTTGCACAGGCAGGTCTGGCTGAAACGGGAAGGTTTTGCTCTATTTCGGAGTCCTCATCGTCCTCTTCAGTCGAGGCTTCCCCGTCAAGTGCCCCCTTCTCAGCTGAACCCCTTATCCCCTCCTGCTCCAAGGGACCACCTCCAGGTTGTCTCCCCAAGTCGTTCGGCTCCTCGGACCGCTTCAACTCCCCGGCATCGCACTGCTGCTCCCGCCGACCCCCGACCTCTTCTTGACAAACGCTCTTATACTGCTGCTGCTCCTCCTCCAGGCTGTGATAGCCGTGGTCCGGGTCTGGCACGGCCAGGCCACCGCTCGCCAAATGCCACTGCTGGAGAAAAGCCAAGCGCTTGCTACGGAGGAACTCGGCCTCCGGCAAGCCGCCCCGGGCAGGGCAGCCTCGCCAGGCCTCCGCGGGGACCTCGGCTCGCAGGGGCTGGGGCAGATGGCTCTTCCCCGAGCACCAAGCCTGGCCCTGCTCCGGGGGCAGCACGTACAAGTCCACACGCGGTACGGGGAAGGACACCAGGCTGCTCCGCACCAGCCCGGTTCCCCAGAGGCCCAGCGCGGGTTCCATACCACCCTCTCGCCCCTTCTCCAGGGGCTCCTCCGGCCACGGCAGCCTCTCTTCAGTCCAGTCCAGCGAAGCGGCCGGCTCCGAAAGCAACAGCAGCGGCTGGGGGCCCTTGGCGGGCGCCTGCCCGGCGGCGGGGCAGAGGGCACTGCTCAGCGCGGGGCCGGGCAGCAGCCGATGCAGCAAAGCGGGCAGCGGGGAGAGGAGCTGCGACATCAGCCGCAGCCAGGAGAAGGGCGGGCTCGCCTGGGGCGAGGCGCCTGCGGGGGCCGCGCTGGGCCCGGCCAGCTTAGGCCAGGCCGCAGCGAAGCCCAGCCGGGCTCGCCCCAGGCCGGGGCCGGCGCGTTCCCGTCCGCTCGGCTCCATGAGCGGCGGCGGGCAGAGGAGGCTCTTCAGCGTTCCCAGCGGTGCGGTCGGACCTGCGGAGCGGCGCTCCGTCGAGGGGTTGCGGGGAGGCAGGGGAGGCAGGCGCGGCAGGCGGCGGGCGGCTTCCCTCGGGTACTCGACTCCATCCTGCTGCGGGCGGCGGCACAAAATGGCGGCGCGGGGGCGAGCGCAGCGCCTCAACCCTCCCGCCTCCTCCGCGAGCCCGGAGGGGCGGGACGCGCCAAAGGCGCAGGCGCCCGCCCGCCTCCTGACCGTCACAGCGCGACGCCGCCGCTCATTGGATACCGGCGCGGCGGGGCGAGGGCCCCGCCCCCCCGGGGGCCGTCGCAAGGGCGGAGGCCCCGCCCCTCCCTCCGCGTGGGGATTGCATCAGCCGGAGGGCGGCGGGTGCCGCGCGGCAGCGCCTCCTCTGGCCGACTCGACTGAGGGGAACCCGACGGGGGGGGACACGACGGGGGGGGGACCCGGCCCCGGGCAAGGCGGCCATCAGCCGGGACAAGGCGGCCAGGGGCAGCTGCCCGTTGCCCCGGAGCCCACCAGCCAGCTGCTTTTTGGGGCCGCGGGGCTGCTCCAGCCGGCTGCCCGCCACCACCCCCCCCCCCCCCCCCCCGTTAATCAGCCATGTGTGAGCACGCTTTGTCGGTCCATGAGGGGAACGATGGCCGAGGGGGGATCGATGAGGAGACGAGCTGGAGGAGGCCGGGGTCCCTGCGTGTGCTGACGGGACGGTGCCTGGGGACTGAGGGAACCGCGTCCTCATCCCCCAAGGACTCGGCTCCCTGGGCTCTGTGGCCGGCAGAGGTGTGGGCAGAGGTGTAGGCAGAGGTGCAGGCAGAGGTGCGGGCAGGGCCCACACGCCACCCCATGCATTTAATCTCCTTTATTTTCACGCCACCATGTTACAGGCAGGAGGGTCTCAACCACAGCAGTGTGCCAGCTCCAGCAGCCCCAGCTGCCGGCGGGGCCAGGTTGCTCCCCCCCAACTCCCCTCCACCTCCCGCTAGATACAATATTTAAAACTTTTAATATAAAGGTTAAGTTCATTATTCTCGATCCTGAGAAACATTTTGTCCGTTTACGGAGCTCTCGCTGTAAACAAAGCACCACAGGCACCAAGCCCGCACCCCGGCACAGGCGTCCCCCGGCTCTGGGGCCGGATGGCAGACAAGGAGCTGGATGTCCCCGCCGGCACGGGGATGGGAATGGGGGGCCGGTGGTCCCCTTCCCGTGGCGTCGTGGGAGGGGGGGTCAGCCATACAACCCTGCCCCACCGCTCTCCTTTGGGAGCGAATTCCCCAGGATGGGAATTGCCCGGCTCCAGGCAGGCAGCTCCTGGCTGGAGATGTAGCCGGGGCTCTGTGGGTACACGCACCCACAGCGAACCTCTGTGACGCCTCCCCTCTCCTCTCCACCTCGGTGCCCGGCTGCACGCTACTCGTTATTAAAAAAAATTAAAATACAGATATCCCAAAGGAAGAAATACACCCCTGAAATGCCCCACCGGTCCTCCCTGCCCCTCCCTCCCCACGTTGCTCCCTTGACACAAGGTAAACTTAAAAAAGAAGACGCCTGCGGCAGCGCCCATAGGTGCCCGGTCCCTTCAGGCACATCCCAGGATGGGCAGAGCCGCAGCGGTGATGCCGTGGGTCGCCAGCCCCGGCGGTGGGACCTCAGAGGGTGCCGTGGCCGCGGGATCCCAGGGCGAACCAGCCCATCTTCTCCTGTGCCAGGTCGAGGTCCCGCAGGCGGATACCGACCTCCCCAAGGAGGATGTTTTCCCAGAAGCCTTCCTCGCTCAGCACGCTCAGGCGCAGCTCCCGCTGCTGCAGGTCCCCCCTGGGGATCCCGTCGTAGACCAGCTGCAGGGCAGAATGGGGCAGACCCTCAGCCACGGTCCCCCCGGACCCCTCTATCCCCATCCCCATCACACATACCATCTCATTGTAGGTGGGGTTGCAGGTTTTTCGGGCCACTTTGGTTTTCCTCTTGGTTGTTTTTTGGGGGTCGGGCAGCAGGTAGGTCTTGACATAGGGGTCAGGGTCATTGCCATCCTGCAACGGTGGCTGTGGAACAGAGTGGGGGGCACCCCATGAGCGCAGCAGTGGGGCAGACCCTCACCCCACTCCCACCAGGTGCCGCACACCTACCAGCCCCCTGATGTGCATCACCATGATGAAAAGCTTGTTGTTCTTGTAGGAGATGGAGAGCTTCACCTCCCCACCGACCTTCCCCACGGGCCGAGCCCACGTGGCATCTGGAGAGGAGAGGCACAGGTGGGACAGGAGCCCCCCACCATCACCCCACACGGTGCCAGCCAGCTGCCAGCACTGCTGCCAGCCCCCCTACCTGCCGGCTTCGGGGTCGGGTTGGTGCCAGCTGCCTTCTCATCCCGTGGCAGGGGGTGGAAGAAGGTGTAGATGAGGTCACACTGCAGGGCAAGGAGGTGACATCAGTGGTGATGGTGGTGACCACGTCCCCCACCATTCAGGACCAGTGCCTGCACCACTGCCACATGCACACAGTGCACACGCCGATGCTTTACGCGGTGCATTGGCCCCCAAGCACTTTCCCACCTCGCCGGCATCGCCAGCACTGTCCCCATCTCTCGGGAGGCAGAAGCCCCCCTCTGCCCTGCTGAGACCCCCCCCCCCGGCTCCGCACCTCTGCCACTTCGGGGGCAGCATGGATGAGGTGCCAGATGTAGCCGTTCAGCTCCTCCTTCCGCCGCTCGGCCACCGCTTCGCCCCGCGACCGTCCGATGACGAACCTGCTGGGGAAGCTGCGGGAACAGATGCTTAGCAAAGCCCAGGGGGCAGTGGGGAGCTCTGGGGGTCTGCAGGGGTCTGGGGGGTACCTGGGCAGCAGTGAGGAAGGGAAGAGGAGGCGCAGCTTGTTGTGGAGCTCCTGGAACTCCTCGAAGGTGCGCTGCACGAAGGCCACCTCGCCCGGGCTCTCCCGCTGCACCTTCACTATGTAGGTCTGCAGAGAGATGAGGCTGTGACATAGGATGGGGACCCTGAGGTGCCCCGACCCCATAGGGGGCCAGGGAGAAGCACTGGGACAGAACCCCTTAAGTTGTCCCTTCGCCTGTCCCCAACCATCCCCACTTACGTAGCCCTTGCTGGGGTTGAAGACCCTCTCGTGACGGCAGAGGAAGACGTCATGGATCCGGCCGGACGTCTTGATGGTGTGTGTGCGGGGGGCGAAGGAGAGGGTCGGGCGGGCGTCGGAGCCCGTGAACTTCATCTGCGCCAGGTTGTGGATGAAGAAGTTGAGTTTGGTGGCCACGCTGCCCAGGCTGGACTCGATCAACCTGCAACGAGGCCACCACGCGCTCAGCACGGAGGAGCCCGTCAGCGTGCCCAGCCAGAGCTGGTGCCTCCGTCCGAGGGCTCCCTCCATCTTCTCCTGCCCCATCACCCACCCGTGTCCTCTACCTGGTGAAGTAGGTGGTGGCATCGGCATCAGAGTCCTGTGGCCTCAGGGCATCGTAGACATACTTGAGGTCCTCCAGGTCGGAGAGCTCAGGGATGCCACAGGACAGCATCTGGAAGGCAAGGCAGGGGGTGAGGGCAGGCAGTGGCAGGAGGACCCCTCTGCCATGCCTGGGGGGCACAGGTGTCCTGCCCCCCGGCTCTCACCAGCCCCAGCAGGTTGAGGAAGAGGTGGGTGTGCTTGCGGATCAGGTTGTAGGCCTGGCAGCACAGGTCGACAAAGTCGTGGAAGCGGCTGGAGGGCTTGTCCCCACCGTTGATGACGTACGCCATGTCCGAAGTGAAGACGAACGGTGCCCGGTCCCTGCGCCAGGGAGGGAGGGACAGAAAGTGAGCACGGCTGGGGGGTCACCCCCCACTGGGACGAGGAGAGGGGGCTTTATCGGAGAAATCACCCTGCAGGTATGAACCCAGGTAAGGGGGAAGGAGATGCTGGAAGCGTTTCTCACCTCTTGATGTTGCCGAACATCTGCGCATGGCCCAGGAACCTGCCGAAGTCGATGTGAAACATGTGGCCGGTGGTCTTGAGCATGATGTTGTCATTGTGCCGGTCACAGATCCCCAGCACGTAGGTGGCCACACAGCAGCCAGCACAGGAATAGATGAAGTTTTCCACGGCCTGGGAGAAGGGAGGGAGGGAAGGAGCAACCAGGTGTGGAGAAAGGCTGGACACGTTGGGAAGTGAGGGGTCTTGTCCCTGGAGAGGGGGGCACGAGGAGCGGGGACCCTGCCCAGGCTCCTCCTCACCTTCTCGTACTCATCCTCCTCGGGGTTGTGTTTCTGCAGCCAGTCTGCCAACGGCCGGTCTTTGAAGGAGCCCGTCACGCCGTGCTCCACCTGGATTTTGCGTAGGGTCTCGGCGTTGGGGATCATCTCCACCATGCCTGGCAGCCGAGACAGCAGGGTGAGACTCATCCATCCCACCCGGGGGGCACTGGCACCCCAGCCCCCTTTGCCACCAACCCAGCCGCTCCCCAGCCATCACCGTTGAGTGACAGCCTGCAAAGCCGTGTTCCTACAGACGGGCTGGTGGGATCAGACTCAAAGGTGGATCACGGCTACCCAAAGCAGCTCCTTTCTAGCCGAGCCCCAGGACCTCCTGTGCTGTCACCAGCCCAAGAGCATCGCAACCTGGGGCCCGATGCTGCCAGGGGACGCCCCGATGCCGGGTTACCTCGTCCACGGCCGGTGGAGAAGCAGCGGAAAATGACCATGCGCATGTCCAGCCCCTCCTGCACCCAGATCTTGTTCATGATCCGGATCATCTGCAGCGTCAGCATGTCCTGCCGCAGGTCATCACCGCACTGTGAGCCGGCAGGGAAGAGCCATCAGAGCCGGGGAGTGGCGGGGGCAAAGCTGAGCCAGCCCTAGGTGGGCTGGGGCAGCCATGCAGGGGGTTTGGGCATCGCCGGGAGGATGGGCTCACCTTGAAGATGACTCGGATGTTTTCCCCAAGGGGATCAACGTTCTGGAAGGAGAGCTTCAGGGGGACTGCGTTGGAGTTGAAATAGGAGCAGTCCTGCCACGGGGAGGAAGGCGAAGCCTGTCAGGGTGAGCCGGGTGCGGGCAGAGGAGCCCCCCGATGCCCCCGGCTCCAGCACTCACCCGGGGCACGATCCCCTTCACCAGCAGGCTGGGGCTGAGCGGCAGCCGGCATGACCCGTTGGCCTTGAAGAACTGCTTCACGTCCTCCAGCCCCTCGCGGAGGATGCCCTGCGGGGTGAGCATGCGATGGGGTGGGCATGGGATGGGGAGGGGCTGAGACACAGCCTGGCACCCCCCTGCACCCCGTTTCGCCATCCCGACACCCACCTGGCGTGCGGACGGGGCGGCATCCCGTACTTGCTGGGCCAACCTGGCCAGCGTGCTGACGAGCAGGCACTGCCGGTCAAACTCTTCCCGCAGCCCCTTCCCGCAGCAGCAGAGCAGAGCTGCCAGGAGGTACTGGTAGCGGATGCTGAACTGGGAGTCCTTGAGGCCATCCTTCAGCAGCCTGCTCAGAGCAGGGGCACGCAGGGTCAGGTGAGCCCCAGGGAACCCCCTGCCACTCCTGACCCCCCCAAACCCACCAGAAGAAGTAGTGCGTTATCTTCAGGTCACAGATCGCTCGCTTCATGAGGAAGCGCACCAGCGGGCTGTCCAGGTAGCACTCGTACTTCAGGGCCTGGAGAGGGGATATTTTGGGGGCACCACGGGACTGGCATGCACCCCGTGCCGCATCCCAGTCCTGGCATGCACCCCATGCCGCGTCCCGGTCCCACCACGCACCTGGACCAGCTGGGGCAGGTAGTCCAGCAGCTCGGTGTCGGAGATGGAGTCGATCCACTGCACGGCCGTCCTCCTCACCTCCTGGTCTGGGAACCTACGGCCGGGACAGGCATCATGGGGACAGAATCCTCAGCAATCCCCCCCCCCCCCAATCCCATTGCTACCGCTGCTCTCTCCCTGCCTGCACGGGGAGGGCAGCAGTGCCAGACCACGCATCCCTGCGGTACCCACAGCCCACCGGTAAGCTTACGTGGCGTGGAGGAGCCCCAGGGCGTCCTGGTGGCTCATGTAGGTCCACTGGCTGAGCAGGGCATAGATGTCGGGCAGGCAGGCCCACTCCCAGCTGGGGGCACTGGCCAGCAGCATGGGCAGGGCGCCGGGTGCTGCGTGGCAGTAGTAACGCTTCTCCCACAGCCGCTTGCGGTCGGCGTCCATCAGCCTACGGCAGCGGGGGGACGGGGGGGGCACGGCTCAGGCTCGGGGCGAGGGAGGGGATGGCGTGGATGGGCTGGCAGGTTTGGGATGTGGGATCCCTCTGTCCCTATCATGCACGGTGCGTGGGACACCGATAAAGCCCTCCGAGCCCTCCCTGCTGCCCCACCGTGGCCCTGCCCGTGAAAAATAAGTTGATGGAGAGCAGGATCCTGCCTGCATCCCCCCCCCGCCGGCTGGGGCAAGCTCAGCAGACAGGTCTGCGTGGTGCTGCAGGATGCGGGGGGCTCCCCATCATCCCCACACTGCACCCCATCACCCAAGGGGCAGCCAGGACCCGAGCACCCATGCGCAGGGGTTGACTGAGCTGCTGCAGGGATGGCCCTGGCCGTCCCCCTGCCCGGGGACCCCCGAGCCAGCCGGGTCGGCCGTGCACCCCAGGCATTTTTTTTGCAAGGAGCGTCAACACTGTCCTGCGCAGTGGATCCCTGCGCAGCTGCCGATACCTGATCCTCCCGTTTATAGCCGGCGCCGGAGGACTCTGGCCAGCTCAGCCATACTGGGCTGGACGAGGGGCAGGACAGCTGTCCCCACTGGAGGGGACACGGCTGCAGAGACCCTCCCCAGAGAGGGGCAGCCGGGGAGGGCAGGGCACAGAAGGACCGACGACAGGCAGCTATGGGCAGGCAGCTCGGCCAAATGCCAGGCTCCAGCCTCATCCCCAGCTGCTGGCAGCCAGAGGCAGGGTCAGACCCTCAGATACCCCCCGTGCGTGCCGGGGCAGTGCTGGAGGTTTATCAACAGAGTCCCCCCCCCGGCAGGGTGATGCCATCCCCTGTCCCCCCCTCCCCGGGGTTGCTTACCAGTAGAGTGATTTTTTTTGCATCGCCTCCCGCAGCTTGCACTGGTCCTCCTCCCCCAGGCTGCCGAACTCGTACTTGGGGCTGAATTCGGCCGCTGGCGGGCTGGTGAACTTCACCTCGAAGGCAGAGGTGGGGAAGTCAATCTGGGGCAGAGGCAGAGGATAAGTGGGGGCCACATGCAGGGCTTGGGGGGGGGTGCGTGTCCCCGGACCCCCCCCCCACCAGGACATACCTGCAGGATGACACTGTCGGGCTGGTTGAAGTTGGGGGCACTCGACCTGGCTCTGGAGTTGTCCTGGGTCGCCGGCCACAAGCCCAGGAGCTTTCGCCCACAGGTCAGGACCCTGGAGGAGGAGGATGGGTGAGATCCCGGCACTGGGGGCTACCCTGCTGGGGCAGGAGGGTGGCACCGCCGCAGTGATGCTGTCCCCACGCTAAGCCAAGGCGCTGGGGACCCCGCGGTGCTGGGGACCCTCCTGTCCCCCCCGGGGATGCCGGCGCGGCCCCTCGCCGTGCCCGTCGTGGCGGGACGCCCCACGTACTGCCTGAAGTTGAAGAGGGGGGTGGTCACCCAGCCCAGGGCCTCGGGGACCCGCCGCTGCTTGTTGGCGTCGGAGGAGCTCCCCGGGGGTGGGATGGGCACAGCGAAGAGCGTGACGCTGAGCAGCGTCTCCCGCGGCAGGCGGTTCACCTGGACGGGGAAGCAGATCCTGCAAGAGAGCAGCCGGTGGCTCAGCCGTGCCGGGGACGGGCATCGCCAGCGCCCCGCGGCACCGGCCAGCCCCCCGCCTTGGGATGCCAAGCGTGCTCCAGGATAGCCCAGCCCGACAGACGCCTTTGTTGCCGGCACTGGGGGTGCCACGTCCCCCCCAGCGTGGGATGGAGGTCACGGGCAGCGGGGTTTGGGGAGGGCCAGCTGCTCGTGTACCCCAGTCTTCTCCCGGCACCGGAGAGTCCTGCTGCTCTGTCCCGGGAAGGTGACCGCGGGGCAAGGGGGCCGCCACGGAGGGCCCCCACCGCACACTGACCTCGTCCCACGGCCGGGGTGGGCTGCGTGGGACCCCGGGGCCGAGGCTCCTCTCCGACGCTCCCGGGGAACCCAGGGCGGCAGCTACATCCCGCCCGCGGGTGGGCACGGGAAGGGGATCGTTCCACGGAGGGGACCGGCGCGATTCCACTCCCCGCCGTCCCACTGGCCGCTCGGCGCCTGTCCTTGGGGGGCATCGGCGCCTTCTAAAATTAGCCTGTCCCATCCCCACCTCCCCGGGCCACTGCGAATGCCAGGCGTGGCGAGGGCTTGGCACAGCCTCCCTGCCTGCTCCCGGGGCTATTTTTGGAGCAGATCCCCTTTCCTGGGTGCAAACATGCAGGTCCTGGGAGGGCAGGGCTGGTGCTGGGACTGGTGTTATTGCCGGGGATGACACAAGAGCTTTTGACAACCGAAAACTGGGGAGAGGCGCAGAGAGGAGCTGCTGGAGCAGGGGAGGAGGAGGAGGAGGAGGAGGAAGGCAACGTGGCTGGGTATGGCACCGGGACCCCCCTGCCCACCCCACAGCCGGAGCGCTGCCTTACTGCTGGTCCCATATGATGAGGTGGAAGAGGTATTTGTAGACGTGGGCCTTCCTGGTGAGCAGGGGGCTGCACAGCTCCTTGCCACCATGGCTGAGGGAGCAGGAGAGGTAGAAATCTTCGTAGCTGCAAGGGGAACAGAGGGAGCCGTGAACCGGGGAGGGGGGAAGCTTTGCCTGGGGCACAGGAGCCGGCACCCGGGGGTTCACCCCACCCTGGGGCAAACCCTGCACCAACGGGGTGGGGAGGACGGAGGTGCTGCCCCTCCGTGCCTTCCCCAGGCTGGGCTTGGGAAGGGGGCTGCGCCAGGGAGGGGGTGCAGAGCCGGGAGCCCCCATCCCCATCACCATATGCCACCGTGCATACCATCACACGGGGGGCTGCCGGGGAGAGGGGGGGGGGGCCCTGCCATGTGGCAGGTGCCGAGCGACAATCCGGGGAGGGCTGCGGGGCGCCGGAGGTCAGGGGATGCCGGCATTTCCCAGGCTACCCGCTTTGTTCGGAGCCAGTCACCAAGGGGAATACATTAAGGACAGGACAAAGGCGAGGGGTCCCCGGCGGGGCGGCTGCTGCCGGCGCCGCTGCCTCGCACGCCCTCCCCACGATGGGCTCCTGCCGTCCCCCCGCGCGGGGCCGAAAGCGGGTACGGGCACCGAGGCACCTAACAAAGGAGCACGCCGCTGATGTGGGGCGAGGGCAGCCTGGCCCTGCTGTACCGGGGCCATCTGTCACATCCCCCGGGGCGGCGGCGAGCCCGGGAGCGATGCCGCAGCCCTGGGGATTTGTGGGCTTGGGATGGGACGAACGTGGCAGAGCTCGTCCCGCCCAGAAGCTCTGGCATCGGCTGGCTGCAAGCATCCCGGCGAGCACCAGCATCCCCATATTCCTGCCCTTTAGGAGGCTTGGGGTGGGTTAGCTCTTATTCCCTCCCGTGCCTGGTGAATATCTGGGACAGGGACACACTCCTCAGGCACCCAGGGGAGGGATACCCCTGCTGCGGGGTGTTTAACGTGGATGTGAGCCCCAGGACGGGCAGGCAGAGGCTGAGTGAGGTCCAGGCAGCTGCCCTTACCTGGCAGCCCAGGTGATGGGGATGCGGTGCGTGGCGTAGACGGTGAAGGAGAGCGGGCAGGAGAGCAGGCGAGCCTCCTGCACCACGCCGTGCTCCCGGCTCCCGTGCACGGCCGTCTGGAAGTCGGCGTTGAAGGTGCTGCAGTAGAGCTCAACCAGGTTGAGGATGGCGGCCGTCAGGCTCTCCACGATCCTCTCTGAAGGGGAGGTTGGGAGAGGGGTGAGAATGGGGGGGCTGCCGGCCCCGCTGCCCCCCGCCGTGTCCCTCTGGGCTGGGGTCAGGATGCTGGAGGGACCCCGGGGGCTGGACCGTGGCCAGGTCTCCTCCAGGACAAAGAAGGAGAGAGGGAGAATTTCAGGCTTCCCATTTTACTGCGTTCATTGGGAGGAACAACAGCCATCGCCTCCAGAAACCCTCTTTTCTTAACCAGAACAGTTTCAAACACATTTTTGGCCTTAATAATTGAGGGGGAGGGGTTTGGAGATTAAAAGCACTAAGAACTTGAGCCCAGAAGGGGAGGAGGAGAACAGAAATACCTCGATTTTCCCTCTTGGCCAGAACATTTGGATCCTGTTGAGGAAAAAAAGAAAGAAACCACAAGAGCAACATCAGAATCAGCCCCGCGCTGTCGGCGGGGAACAGCTCGCCAAGGCAGCCGCTTTACGTAACCAGCCCAGGCTCCTCGGCTGCCGGAGCAGGCAGCACGGCCAGGCAGCTGCCTGCTCCCAGCTATTGAGGAATTTTCCACGTGGTATAGCAGGAGGAAGGAGGGAAAGAAGTCAGATGTGAAAATGTGCTTCCCCTCTGCGCCTCCCGGCTGAGCCCCCCGGTCCCGCACCCCACAGGGACCAGCCCCCAGCACCTATCACTCACCTTCTGGATTTTGGGCTGCATGCGGGAGGGGCAGGGGGGCATCTGGTTGAGGGCTGCCGTGATCTCCTGGGACTCCACAGCAGCCAAGGCGTTGCAGATGGCCATGACCGACTGGATGACCCGTTCTGCCTTCAGCGGGAAGTCTCCCTGGAGGGCAGAGGCGGGCTGACATGAGACCCCCGGGCAGCTGAGGGGGCAGGGGCTGCTCCCTGCAGCCCACAAGCCATGCACTGGGAGGTGCACCAGCCCGTGCCTCAGTTTCCCCTACTTTCATGGCCTTTCCCCTTCCCTGATGCACCCTTAGAGCCCCATAATGAAAAGGGGAAAGAGTCCGCAGCAAATGAGGCAAGGTGGCCCCAAAAATGCCCCCCTCCATCCCTGGTGCTCACCTCGGCTGCCAGGAAAGCATCCACCTCATTGTGGAAGGTGTCGAAAAGGAGACTCAGGGCCTGCCTGGGGGACAGAGAACAGAGCTCAACCCCGGCCAGGAGGGCATCTGGCATGGGGGGGCCGGTCCTGCCACGTCCCCCCTACCTGCTGATGGTCTGCTTGATGGGTCTCTCCTGCAGGTGGATGTAATGGTTGAGGGTGGAGGGGCTCTGGTCATCGTTCGCCTGGAGATGGAGAGATGCTGTGCTTAAGTAGTTTGGCCACTCACGGGTGCTCCAGCAGCAGGGTGATGGTACGGGTATCCCCGCGCCGCCCCCCAAACCCAGGCACCCACCGTCCGGGCCAGGTCGCTGCGCACCCCCTTCCTCTTCATCAGCTGCAGGCGGATGTCGATGTCAAACTTCCTGCAGTGCTGGATGTACTCGTGGCTGCCCAGCACGTGTTTGCTGCGGGGACAGAGACCGCACGCTGAGCCCACGGCCCCTCTCCATCCCACACGATGCCCCAAAATTCAACCCGGGATGCCCCATCCCAACACCCCACGGCCAGCCAGCGTTGGCCGGGGCCGCCTCGCCTGCAAACGGACGTTCGCGGCACCGCGTCGCTTGCACTAGGAAACCCAAAGAATAAGCTATTGTTTTCCCTCCTTCCCCTGCACCCTCCAAAAAGCCGTGCCCGGCCCAGCCGGCGCGACGGAGCCGGGAGTGGGTGCGGAGGAGCCCGTCGTGCCTGGACCTGCCTGCCAACGCGTGGGAAGCAGAGCGTGGACCCGAGGATGCTCTGGCTGACAGCAGGACCGGGGCGAGCCCCGGAGCGGGGAGCGACAGCCTGGTCCCACCATACCCACCGGCATGGCAAGCCCCACCGGAGCGGGACCCGCATAGCTTGCTCGCTTTCTTTGCCGGCTGCGGGGGAGAATGAGCCGATTCAGGCCTGGCTGGCACGGCAGAGCCATGGGCACGGTGCCGAGGGGGTGCGGGAAGCTGCAGGCAGGACGGAGCTGCAATGGCAGGATGAAGTGGGGAGGGGGTTGGGAGAAGCACCCCCAGAGGCTCGCGATGCTGCAGGGGACGGGGACACGGGAGTCCGATCGGCACGTGGCCACCGGTGCCGTGTCCTGCCCCACGGCCAGGATGGGGAAAGGGCACGTGGGGAAGGTGCTGCGGGGAGCCTTGCCCGCAGCCGCAGCAGCGCGCCCACGGGGCCGGCATCCTGATCACCCCTGCCTGGTCCTGCCTTCCCCCATGCCTTGCAAAAGCAAACGGGCAGCAAGTGACAGCGGCTCAGGCCGGTTTGCAGAGCTCAAGGGCCCGACCGGCTCCGCAGGGAGGGTTTTGGCACTTCCAGCATCCTCTCTGCTGCGGGAAGATGTGGAAAGAAAAGATCGGCGACAAAAGGGCTTTATGTCCCAGGGCTTTCTCAAAGGTCCTTTGAGGGCCCCGGGAGATACGGCAGTGCCTGCCCGCGCTGGCTCCTGGGGAAACGCTCGCCAGGCACTGTCCCGCTTCGTGCCCAGGACGCCGTTCCCTGCCAAAAAGGCAGGAGGTTCACCCCTTTGGGAAATGCCCTCCAAGCTGGCTGAATCCGTCGTACAGCTGGGTGCTCCCTGGCAGCCCCAAGCCACCCACAGCAGAGGTTTGCTGTAGGGAAATGCTGCTGTACACATGGCTAGTTAACAGCTTGCACCCCTGCTGTGTGCAAACACACACGTGCACACGTGTACACGTGCATACACGCACACACACGTGCACTGGGCTGCTTGGCAGCACAAGGGCTCGGCACCGATGGGAATAACCCCTTCAGATGGCCGTGCCAGGCAGCCAGGAGCAGAGCCTGGGCTCCGCTCGGGTGCCGCGCAGGCTCTCCCAGGCTAAGCAATTCCCAGCCGTCCCTTTAGGGCCTAAACCAGCAGCTCCCGGAGGCCGTGGCAAAGCTCCCGCAGATTTCCCGCGGCAGGGCCAGGCCCAGGGCGGCTTTCCAGCAGCAGGAGCCGGCTGGCTGCACCGAGCCGCCAGGAAGGACGGCATGTGCCTGTGCACGCATGGCTGCTGCATCTTCCTCTGCAGAGAGCTCTCCCGAGCTGTCAGACCCCCAAATCCCTACGGAAATGCAGCCTTCCTCCAGGAAAGGCAGCAAGGCAGGGAGGGCAGGAGGGATCTGTGCAGGTCTCAGTCCCCATCACCCATCCCTGGCTCTGCAGCCAAGGGAGCCCACTGCAATCCTGATGCTCCCACGCATCCCGCACCCGCTCTTCCCCAACACATCCCTTTTCCACCTTCTCCTGCGATTTAAACAGCAGGCTTGGAGAAGCCGGGCTCTGCCGCTCCACTCAGTGACATGACATGTCTGTTATTAATACTCCTCCAAAGAGCTTTTTTGGCAGCTCCCTGGTTTTCAAGCCTTTCTCCAGGCGCGCAGGGGTCAGCGTGACGGATACCCTGCCACCGGGAAAGATGCTCCCAACATGTTGCTTTTGGCAAGAGCATCGCCGCAGCTCAGGAGGCAGGAACCAGAGAGGAGAGGCTCCCGCTGTGCACGCCGGGATCAGCCCTGACCATCCATCACACCCGGCCGAGGCTACGCACGGGGCGAGCATGGCCGAGCACGTGAGCCCTGGGATGCCTGGGTCGTGTTGTGTGCCCCCGTCCCCAACACTCACTTCTGCAGGAACTCCTCCAAGCCGCAGATCTTGAGGACGAAGTCCTCGACGTCAATAGTGTGCAGCTCGTCGTGCGTGTAGCACAGTGCCTGGTAGATGAGCAAGTCCACGGTGGAGGAGCCTGCGGAGAGAAGGGACAACACTGTGAGCCCCGGGGATGGTGGGACAACCCCCCCCAGAGCCTTCACCTGGGGGTTGCTGGGGTTCCCCCCCCAATTGCTGCAAGCGGCTGCGTGGCGTGGGACACTTACAGTCGCAGGTGAAGGTGAGGGGCTCCCGCAGGCTGTCACACACCACCGTCACCTTCAGGCTGACGCCGTGGCCCAGCTGCTCGGGGCTGAGGTTGACGGCACTCCACACCAAGCCGGTGAGGGAATAGTCCTTGGTGCTGTAGCCGGACCGCAGCCTGCGGAGGCAGGGACAGGTCAGAGATGCTGCCCTGCTTTGGGTTTTGCCCCACCTCCCAAAAAAACCACCTGTTTTGGGGCATTTTGCAGTGGGATGCTCCAGCCTTGGCTGGGTACTCACACATCCAGCATGTGGCAGAAAGCAGCCACCTCCTCATCCCGCTCCTCGGAGACTTCAAAGAGCTCGTAGCCGTTGGCGAAGGAGTGTGGCCGGGGGGCAACCTACGGGGCAGAGCACCAGCCCATCAGCCGGCTGCAGCGTCCTGGGGGGGCTCCAGCCCGCCGCCCACCCGGGACGGGGTTTGCCGGATCCTCCCAATAGAGTATTGGGCACCGAGAGCCGTTGCTCGCCCTGGCATTGCTGCAGCTGGGGGTAAGGCAGCTCTGCAGCAGCACAGGAGGGGAAAACATGGTCCAGCAGGAGGAGAAAACAGGAGGGGTTTGGGCCAGGTGGGCACCAGCCGCAGGATGCATCACCCACGTCTGCACCAGCACCTTCCCCACAGCTGGGAGAAGGGAGACCTAAGGTCTCGCTGCCCCCAGCTCCCTGCCCACAAAACTGGCCATTTCCAGGCTGTTTCCAAAAGCCCCAGCGGGGAGATTCCCCAGTGAGACAAGAGATGGGCAGAGATGGAGCCGAGGATGCCCGCGGGACGGGCAGGGACTGTCCCCAGGCCACCAGGGTGCTGCAGCAGAGCCCGTGCCGGTGCCCGTGCCCGTGCCCAGCCCCACACGCCGCCCTCCCGCCGCGGTGCCGGGGCAGGCAGCACTGCCGTGCCAGGCTCCCCCCCGCGCGTGGGGGTCCCTGGGCCTCCATTGCTCTTTTGCAGCGAACAATGGCCCCACTGTCAGAGCAATTAACCCAGCCAACAGCTAAAGGGAGGCAGAGAAAGGCAGAGAACACAGCAGCCGCTAAAGACAATTTTAATGCTCTTTTATAATTAGTTTCTGGCACTAAGAAAGCCGAGAGTGACTTACGTAGCCCCCGCCGGCGGTCCCTGGCTGCATCCCTCGCTCCCCGTGGAGGGGGGACCCTGCGAGGAAGGCAACTTCTCCCGTTATTTATCTCCTCCTCTTGCCAGAGGCGGGATGAACCGCACCAGAGCCGGGGCTCTGCCCCTGCAACGGGCACCCAGTTGGGGACAGGGGGCCTGGGAGCCCCGGGAGAGAGACAGCGGCAGTGCCAGCAGCCCCCCAACACCTCTGGGCACAGAGAGGAGTATCCCGCTCGCCGCTCAACGGAGGGAAGAAGGGAGCTGGGATCGGAAAGGACGTTGCGAGCCGAACAGGAAAGCGATCGCCCGGCTCTCGGGAGGAGACTCCCGGCTCTTTCCGGAGGATCTTGTGATATTTCATGAGTCGACGGGACACAAATCCGCCGCAAACCACCTGCAGCACGGCATCCGGAGACGGTGCGTGCTTGCAACCCCGGCGCAGCAGCTCCAGGGTGCTCGTGTGCCACGCCAGCCCCGGATCCGGGCACTGCCTGTGCCCTCCTGCGGGCACCGGGCTTCGGCTGTTGGGGTCTGGGCAGTGTTTGGGGACCAGCAGTGTCTGGGCACGAGGGTGCGGAGGGGAGGCAGCGCTCGGATGGCAGCGCAGGGAGCATCCCGCCCGCTCGGCAGCAGCGGGATGATGACCGGGTGGGACTTGCCCTTCTGCTTGGCTTCCCGGACCCGATTCACCCACCCCAGAGGATTTTGGCCGTGGCTGCATGATCCCGCACCCCCCGGGGAGCTGTGCAATCTGGAAAGGTCTTAATAACCCCCAGGGATGGAGTCTCAGCGCACGGATGCCTCCGACAGTGATGCAAACAAGACTCTGAGGAGCCCCGGTGTCAGGACAAATCAAACCAACCCGGAGCGAAGGAAACGCAGCAAAGCCGCAGGCGCCCGTGGCCCCGTTTGCATCCCGGTTCTGGGTTCCCAGCTCTCCCCAGCACCTTGGCTCCATCCCAGCCCCACTTCCAAGGCAGGAAGAGAAAAGCTTCTTACCGGGTCGACGGAGATCCTGCGGTTCTTGTTCGGTGCCAGATTTTTCCGGTTGCCGAAACGGGAGACGTATGTCCGCGGGGGGACCTGGGGGGGCATGGTCTTGCTCCGTGCCACCGGCTTGCCGCTCGATTCCTTCTCGAAGATGCTCCTGCCCTCCTTCCAGCCACGGGCAGCTTCCCGCAGCACCTCCGACTCGTAGGTGGACTTCAGGTTGAGGCAGGTGATGGCATCGTTGATGCCGCCGTAGTCGGCGATGCCGTAGGGGTCCTCCTCAGAGATGCGGCGGCCGAGCAGCTTGCCGTGAGCCCGCTCGTGGGCCGCTGAGAACATGTTGATGTCCCTGGGCTGGGGTCCTTTGGAAGATGGGGGGGACCCCTTTCCCGAGCGCTGGGTGCCCTCGGGGGAGCTCCAGAGAGAGTTCCGGGGGGGCAGCGGGGGCGGCGACAGCTTTTTGGGGGAGCTGCCCCCGCCGTCGTGGGGCGAGGTGCCGTTGAGGGGCTCCCCGAGGAAGTCCCCCCCCGACCCCTCGAAGATGTAGAGATAGTCCCCAGCCAGGGGTCCCTTCAGCCAGGGCTGGGGGTCCGGCCGGGGGGGGCTGGGGCCGGGGGGAGGTCCGGGCGCGGGGGGACCCTCGGGTGCCAGCGGGACGTTGTAGCTGAGCGTGGGGTCGGAACCGGAGAGGCCACGTGCCGCTTTGATGCCGGCACAGCCGTTCCTCTCGGCGGGATCGTCCCAGGAGATGAGGGGCCGGTCTCCCCGCTGCTTGGCCCGGTTCTCCTCCTTGTCCTGCCGCAAGCGGGAGAGCGCGTCGTACTCCATCTGCAGCGCCTCTGCCAGCGCCAGCTCCTTTCGGCTGATGCCCACCGACTCCAGGGACTTCCAGTGCTCCCCATTGCCGCGCGTGGCGGACATCTCTCCGGGGACCAGGACTTCTTCCTCCTGGGCTCAGGGGTCAGGAGAAAGGCATGCTGCACCGCCGGCCACCTGGGCGGAGGGGAAAGGCAAGGGTTAATGGCTGGGGCAGGCTACAAGGAGGAAGGTTGGCTAAGGAGGGTCAGGCTGGCAGCTGGTGGTACAGCCCTTCCTCTCTGCGATGGAAAAAAGGAAACGTTTGGGGGCTCAGCAATGAGATGGGTTAAATAAAGATTGCGCTGCTGCCCGCCCCCCCAGGACCCCACGGCCACCAGTCAGGCAGGGCTGGTTGGCCCCACAGCAGCTGCTGGGGCTATTGCTGGAGCCCGACGTATTTCCCCGAGGACAAAATAAGACGCAGAGAGGGGAGGGCAGCGGGGCCAGTGGCTGCAGCTGGGGCTGACTCAACCTGCAACCTCGCTGCCGTGAGGAGCCTGCCCCGGCATGGGCTTCACCCTGGGGTTGACGCTCCGGCGGCATGCCTAGGACGCGGCTCTGAGCCCCCTTGCTAGTCTTGGGGCCATCACAGCGTTGAAAAACAGACAGCCTCTGCCAGCAAAACTAGGGCTTTTTGAAGCAGAAAGGAAAAGATGAGAGAGAAGGGCAAGGATGGGACGAGACAGGGCGCTGCCTGGCAGCACGCTGCTCTCTCCCCATCTCGGGGCCACGGCATCCCGTCCCCAAAACCCCGTTTCAGCAGATGGAACCGTGCATGGCCCGGGACAGCCGGGAGCACCCGCTTCTCTACCGGCTCCTGCTGCTATTCCCCAGCACCAACAAGCCCGGGTTGCTTCAGCGAGCAAGAAAGAGGGCACGGCGATGGGCATCCAGGCATCACGCTCAGGTCTAAGAACCACCGGGAGCCCCAGCCCCCTCGAACGGTCCCTCCGAGCCTCCCCGAAGCACCCGGCGCTGCGCAGCCTCCAAACCCAGCTACTTTGCAGCATTTAGCTGTGCGAGCCGAGAGGCCAAACAGCCGGACTGGAAAAACCGCTCCCTGGCCCCCGACCAAAACCCACGGAGGGCGGTGACCGCAGAGGGGGCTTTGCTCTGCCCGGCCAGCGCCGTGCTCCCCGGGGAAGGATGTTTCACCTCCTCTTCCCTTCCTATCAAAATAAACAACAAAGTGGATGTTAAACAGAAGAGTGGAGCGAGCCCGAAGCCCCTGGAGACGGCCGGCACTTGAAATCTCTAGAGCCGAGAGGCAGCTGAGTGTTTTCGGGCTACGGCCAGGGCTGGCTCACGAGCCTCAGCACGGGGAGGACACGGGATCTCGGCTGCCACCCAGGGCTCTCTCCTCTGCCCCACACCGCTCGCTCTGCACCGCGCAGGGCTCTGGTTGATGCTCTGATTTCGGACGAAAGGGTGCAACTGCCCCTTCCCAGTGATTGCAAGCGTTTTTGCTGGAAATCGCTGCTGGGGGCTGGGGGCATTGCTGAAGCCGAGGACCTTCCTTCAGTGCCCGTGCCTCTGCAGAGCAGGAAAGCCCTTAAGGTGCAGGAGTGGGGAGAGGACTGGCAGACCCTGCCGCTGCCTGCTCTGACCCCCAGCGATGGAGGAGCCCATCGGGCACGACATATCCCCCCCACATCCCACCCCACAGCACGGGGCAACCACCTCCAGCCTGGGCTATGCCAGTGACCACCCTCCTCCAGCACCCAGCACCCAGCAGAGCATCACCATCGTCACCAGGCTGGTCCCCACCATCCCCTGCCAGCCCGGTTGCTGATTATCACCCACGGCAGCCCCCCCAGACACGTCACCCCCTCGCCACCAGCAAAAGGGCCGTCCTGACCCTGGGACCAGATGGCTGCTAATTAGCTCAGCCCAGGCTTCGCCTGCTGCAAACACATTTCCCGCAAACGAGGCGGGTTCGACCCCCTCGCCGGCACGGGTCCCCTCTTCGTCCCCCAACACCAGGCTGGCTGGGCACCTCACTCAACCAGCTTTTTTGTGCATTCTAAGTGGAAAAATGGCTTTGCTGGGGGACACAGGCTGGAAGTGTTCCCTTCCCCAGCATTTTGGTCCCTGCTGGCAGCCGTGGACTTTTCCTGGAAAAATAGAAATCCCAAAAGCTGGCAGTCCTGGGCTTCTGGAAGCGGAACAAAGAAAATCTGCTTTTAACCCAAAAGCAATAAAATCGAACCGATTTTTGTGGCTGACAAAGCCACAAACCCATTCTCATCTCCAAGAGAAGCATCTGCATCTTGCTGACATTTTGAGCAGAGAAACGCTCCCGCCTAGTTAAGCCGAGGCTCCCGCACGTGTCGGTGGGATGCAGCCAGACCCGCACCGGGGCAGCAACAGCAAACGTGGTCCTGCCTCTGCCATGAGCTGGGCAGGCACTGGCAGAGCAGCTGGGACACACGGATGGGGATGGGGATGGTGGGAAACAGGCTCAGCCTGCACCAGGCAGAGCAACACCGCGGTGCCAATATCAGCTGGAGAAAAGCCACGCAGGAGGGGGCTGCATGTAACCGGGGGGATGTCACCTCAGCTGGGGACGCCACGAGCATCCCTGAGCAGGCTGCTCGGCCCCTTCCCTCCCGAGCCGGTACCGCAGCCAGACTGAGGGGATACAAACCCACGTGGAAAAGCCCCAAACTCTCCTGGTCACCCTCCAAGTCCTCAGCCAGGGGCAGGACTGATGCTCAACCAGCAGCCCAGCGATGCTGCCGGCTCCTGCTCCTGGGGGTTTGTTGAGCGGCCACTCACGTTTCCACCAAAAGCCTCTCTTCCCCCAGCAGCTTGTTACAAAAATTACCCGGGACTGTGAGCTGTGGGTTAGGTCTCAGAACGGGAGCTCCTGAGGCAGGAGCTGAATTCCAGAGGAGCAGACAAAAGCGGATTTTTTCCTCTTTAAAATACTACTACTAATAACATAGGGATAATTTTCTGACTTTAAATTTCCTGGCATTTGCCACGGTCACGTCAGCCTCAGGAGACCCATCCAGCTTGGGATCCCACCTTTCGGAGAAACGCTTCGCTGTGCTGAGTTACTGTGGCTGCAGCACATGGCTCAGCTGGAGGCACACAGGAGGGAAAACCACTTGTCCACTGGAAACCCTTTGCCCTAAGCCTCGAATTATGGTTTATCACAATTTTCTTCACAGTTTGCACCAGCACAGCCCCGTAAGGGAGACTGCAGCCTTGCAGGAGCCACGCACAGGCATCGCATCCCTTGCGTAACCCACCAGCAGTCCCTGCTCTGCCCTGCTCTGTGCGGCCCCATGAGCAGAGCGCAGGGACGTTTCCCCATCGATGCCCTGCCCAGGTGCACGAAGCCAACCTCCTCTCAGGGACAGCCCTCGAGAACATCAGTGCTGAGACCAAAGGGCAGCAAAACCAGCTCCAAATCCTCTTTTGGGAACCTCTTGCATTTTTAAATGCGATTTCAGAGCATCTGCTGGTTGCAGCACGATCCCTTGTCTGGACGTCTTGCATTATTAAACATGATTTCAGAGCATCTGCTGGTTGCAGCACGATCCCTTGTCCAGCTCCCAGTGTGGGCACCCTGCCTGCCAGCCTGGCCAACACCCCTTGGGTTCTGCACACCCTGGGGCACCCTCCCGGGATGGGAAGGAAAGGGAGGCTTGGGGTGAGGCTTTCATGCCTGCATGCTGGCAGATCCCACAGAGTTTATTTCTCAAATACCAGAACAGCTGGATCCACCCAGGAGCAGCCCAGCCTGACGGCAGTCGTCAAGTCCTCCCCGCCGAGGGCTGAGGGGCTCCGTTAGCCCCCTCAAAATCCCTCCACAGCAGCCGGTCCTGCTCTGCGGTGGCTCTTGGGGACTGTCTTTCTGCAGGGCTTTGGGGCAGAGGATGCACAGGCTCCCCATAGGGCTCTCCCTGACCCCACACCCAGCATCGGTGGGACAGGGAGGGACGATCCCAGCCCTTGTGCAAAGAGCTGAGCATCAGACTGGGAGGAGGGCGAGGAGGACTGGGGCAGGCTGGGGAGGACCCGGGGAGAGCTCAGCGCTGCCCGCAGCCCACCCCTGCTCCTGGCAGCTAAGCAGCACCTGCTCGGTGCGGGGAGGGACGAGGGCAGCCGAGCAGAAAATCATCCTACGGGATCCCACGGCTGAGCAAACGCCGCAGCCAGCCCCATCTCCCCGTGCCCGGGGATGGGAGCCTGGGTCAGAACCGTTGCAGCCGGAGGGGGCTCGCTGCGATCCCCCCCCCCCGGGCTCTCCCCATCCCTCCCTTCCCCCTCGCCGGCAGCTGCGTTGGGAGCAGATCGAAACGTCCGAAGCATCTGGGAAGACATCAAACATCTGAGGGCGAGGAAGCAAAGCAAGCCCCAGAGGGGCACCTCCCCGGGGTGTGGGAGCCGGGGATGGAGGTTATGCCTATCAGGGGAGACAATTCACACCCATTTATAATCCAGCGGAGGGAGGAGCGGCCGTGAGAAGGATAAAGCACCAGCCTTCACCTCTGGGGCTGCGGGTCCATCCATCCATCCTGCTGCTCCCCCTGAACAGGGCGAGCCGCTGCGTTCCCAGCCGCCGGAGCAGCCCCTGCCTGGCCAGGAGGATGGCGGGGGGCTTCCCTGCCTTGGGGACACGGGACCCGCTCCTGGCTGCGTCCCCAGCCACACGCCATCGCTCCCGCTGCGAGTCACAGCACATCGCGGGGCGACAAAGCTCCCCGGGTGTACTGGATCCCGGGGCCACCCTCCGGCAGCGGGGATGCTCCTATATCTGCGAGGCAGAGCCAGCTCCTCACCCTATGCAGCTCATGGCATGGGGGGAGGCAGCTTCCCAGGGCCTCCCACCAGCTCCAGCACCCCCAGAGCAGGTGGGACCCAGCTCCCCCTGCTCCAGGAGAAACTCTCTGGTCTCAACTCTCCTCTTCCCCTCCAAAACAGGAGGGAAATGGGGCCTTTTGGGACCTCCTGCACAACGTCATGATCAAGGAAAGCCCTTTGGGTGGGTCTCCAGGTGGTGTTTCCAGGAAAAATGCAGGATTTTCATCCCAGTTTGGAACCAGAGCTCCAGAAGAGGAACCTGGTCTCAAAGGTCATTGAAAAAATGAAACTGAAACCCTGAGCATTTCATTTCTGGAGCCACACTCAGTGCTGCTGAAACACCACCCATCAACCCAAAACCCAGCAAAACCAACGCTCCAGAAGCGCTCGCAGTGAAAATGGCATGATTCCCCCCCAAAAAACAATCCCAGCAGACATTTTCAGGCAACTCTATTTGTATTCCCCAGTTTGCAGACAAAAAAACTAACTCCAAAAGCTGAGGGGCTGTGCTCCCAGGAGTTTCCAGAGGTGGTTTGGAGCTGGCTCCCCCCACCAGGACCTGTTGCCAGCATTTCTTGGCAGGATGGTAGGAAGGGCTCAAAGCTGATTCCCATCCCCTGGGCTCCAGCCCCACTTCACCCCCCAGGAGCCACCCTCACTGCGGGCTGGGCACGAAGGACACAGCTCCTTCCGTGCACCCCAAAGCGTCCCATTGCCAGGGCAGATCTGCAGCACTTGCCACTGCAACGCAGAGACCTGCAGGATCCAGCCAGTTTGTTATATGCAGCAAAATAAAACCAGGCAGCTGCCATCCTGCAGACACCGAGCTGAGCAAATGCCTTGAAAACCGGCAGTGCCACTCACTTCCAACCTGTTGCCTTACGGCAGGAGGAGTTTCTTCCTCTTCAAGCCGATACGTCTCCTATTAATAGCAGAGCAAAGTCCAGTCTGGTCCAAGCTCTCCGGAGGAGGCAGGATGTGAAGCTGGCCGATGCCAAAGGCTCTTCCATCATTTTTCTACGTATTTCCACCCTCGGGAGGAAATCCTGCCCTGGGAAGATGATGGGTTGAGGTTTAGGATGGGAAGCCCCTGAATTGGGGCAGCTGAAGGAGGGAGCGCTGCAGAGGCATCACCCAGAGCCCTGCATGGCAGGAGCCGAGTCCACGATGGGGACAGCGGAGGGGACAATGGGAGGTCCCAGCCAGGCGTGGGCCAGGAGGCAGCGTGGGTGGGGGGACGTCAGAGTCCCCCTTTGCAGCGAGGTGCGACAGCCACATGCTCGGTTGCACAGGAGATGCTGAACCTCACCCAGCACCTGCAAAGCAATGGGGGAGCGGGGACGAGCGAGGGTGGGACCCTTCCGCAAAGCCACCCACCGCTGCATCCACCCCGGTGTTCCCACGTGGCAGCTCTGGGCCCCACGGCAGCTCCGATGACGGGGCCAACACACCCCAAGCCTCCGCCTGCTCCGTGGCCCTGGGGCACACCCGCGGTCGGACTTTCCAAATTACTCAACCCTCGCTGCTCCAGCGCCCAGCACCCATCCCCAGGGCCAGGTTTTCTCGGTGCTCAGCCTCCCCGGGGGATGCTGGCGGTCAGGCTCTTCCCTGCGTCGCAGCTCTGGCACTCGGCTCCTATGCAAATCTCGGCTTCTCGGCTTCCTCTGCGGCGAGCGCCCGGCACGGCGTGGCTGGCTGTGCGACGGCACGGGTGTACGTGCACCCAGCTGCGCACCGGCCTGCCGGCAGCGATCCTGCGTGCACAGCCTGCACGGGGGCTCGGCTAGGCAAGGAGAAGCTGGAGCCCTATATACGCCCAGGACAACCGAGCAACGTAAAGCACAGAACCTCCCCGGCCTCGGTGCTCCTCGCTGCACCAGCACCCAGCGGAAAAGTCCTGCCTGCACGGCAGAGCTGGGATGGGCTGGCAAGAAGCAGCATGCTGCCCTCCCTGCCTGCGCTGCCCTCTGCCCCGCAGCCCAGCGGTCTGGGTGAGCCCCAAGGGACGGATCCTGCCGCTGTGATTGCAGCTGTATCCATGCCACATGCTCCGCAGGGCTGTTCCCTGCTACCACGGGGCTCTCCCTGACCCAGATGCTCCCGCAGCCCAACTGGCAGGGTGCATGGAGGACATGCAGCAGCCGGGGTGCACCCCCCTGCCCACAGCACCCTGTTGGGGTGCAAGGGGCCTGGCTGGCCCCACGCCGCCACGCTGCATGCCAGACCCAGCCCAGTCTGCAACGGGAACCGTTGTCCTCTTACGCTGCTCAGCCCTGCTCAACCGGCAGGTTTTACACGCCGTGGGAGAGAGCCACAGCCCAAGGACACACCACAGACACAGGTCGGACATGGGCAGCTCTTCCAGAGCACCCGACACGCAGGGAAACACCTCACTCGGGACACGGCTGTGGATGCTGCCGCTGCTACAACCCCGGGGGTCCATCCCCACGGCTCAGGACGGCAGGACCCCCAGCCTCGCTGGCACCCTGACCTCGCAACCACCTTCCCTGCCCCGCAGCCCCGGGTGCCGGCGTGCATCAGCTGCACACACACCCTTGGTGTGCATCCAGGCAACGCACACACGGAGCACCTACTTCCATTGCAGCATGCAGGGAGGGTTGGCGCCCGGCTGCCTGGCTGCTGGGCTGGAAAGGCAGCTCCTTTCGGCTCCCGGCAGCGGCGCGGATCCTCTCCTCGACCTCGTTTCGCTTGGTATTTAGGAGGGTGCTCCCGAGGCAAGGTGGGTCGGGCACCTCGCCGGGGCGGTTAGCCTGGGAGAGCCGGGTGCCCCATTTGGCAGGCAGGTTTCCCTCACCCCACGGCTCCCTGCTACCCTGTCCCTCCCACTTTGGGAGGAAAACATTGATTTTTCTTGATCGCACTGGTGCTAGTTCCCCCCGGCTCAGATCCTGTGAACAGTTACGTTCGTGCTTGGCCTTATACACATGAATAGCTGCGGTTAAGTCAATATATCTCCTTTGCTTAGGGGTAATAGCTCACATATCTCTAGAGTTTACTGCTAAATACACGCATGAGCATTTCGGCAAGTTCAGGATCCACCGTACCGCAGGAGCAGAGGGAGCATCGCAGCTCGCTGCAGCAAGCCCAGCATCCTCAGAAAGTGCTTTCTGCCCCCATGCACCGTACCTAGAGCCCACGCCTGCACGGTGGCTTCGGTGGGATGAGCTGACCCTTCTCGGCCACGCACGAGTGCTGGCTTGTCCCTGTCCCTGTCCCTGTCCCCATCCCTGTCCCGGCCCGGGGGGACCCCGACACGATGGGAATGGGCAGAAACCTTAGCCCTGCCTCTCTACTTTGCAGCCGGGCAACTTTGCAATTTGACGGGGACCGTTTCATTGTTCTCCTCGTAAAAATAACCCAACTTTCCGCTCTTCCCCGCCCCCCCCGGCCCCCCTCCGACGCTGCATTTCAAGAGCCCGGTCCCGCACCGTGCCCTGGGGGGGGCAGCGCCCGGGACACTCCCCCACACACACACACACCCCTGGGGGGCTTTTGGGGTTTTCAGTCTTGGAAAAAAACCCACAAGACTGGGCTGGAGCTTTCGAGCAGCGCTGGGGAAACGACTCGCAGCTCCCCCATCTCCTCCCAGGAGGTGAAATCATTTATATTGATATATATAAAAATGATGATTTTTTTTTTTTTTTAAGGGGGAAAAACCCGGAACGACCCGTTCATTGGAGGAGCCGGCCTGCTCCCACCACCCGTGTGTGTGTCTCCCCCAGCACCCTCCGTATCTCCCCCCCCCCCTCAATTCCCCCCGGGGCGCAGCTCTACCTGCTCCGAGCGGGCTGCGGCGGCGGCGGCGGCGGCGGCCGGGCCGGGCTGGGGCCGGGCGGCGGCGGGGCCGCGCCGCGGCGGCGGCGGCGGGAGGAGGGAGGGGAGGGGACGGGAGGGGAAGGGAAGGGAAAAGGGAAAAGGGAGGGAGCACGACGGCAGCGGCGGACAATGGAGGGGCGCAGCGCCGAGCGGGGCCATCTCCCGGCGGCCCGACGCATTGCACGGGGCCGGGGAGGGGAGGGGGGGCGGACACGGACACACGCGGGGGTGGTCCCCGTCGAGCTCCCGGTGTTCCTCGGCTTTCCCCGCTACATGTCACCGGGACTCTCCCAGCTCTCCCCCGGGATGCTCTCCTCCTCCAGCCCGCATCTCCTCCCCGCATCGCCCCCCGCTCCGCAGCCGGCGGGGGCGGGGGGGTGGGGGATAAACCGCTCCTGCTAATCGTCCGCAGCGCCGGCCCCCCTCCATCTCCCCAAAACGCTGCAGCCCCATCCTCGGGGGTATCTCTGGGGTCCCCATCAGCACCCACCTCCCGCTGCTTCCCACTGGGCTAGTACCTCCAGGGCGGCTGGTGCTCCTGTGTACCCCTCTGAGGAGCTGCAGGAGGGTGCTGAGACACCCCACAGCACCCTACTGGGGCTGGGGTGCTCATGCTGGTCCCCAGAGCCCCCCCCCGTCCCCCCCGGTTGGTGGGGACACGCTCCCACCCGCAGCAGCCAGCCCCTGGGCTTGGGGGAGAGCAAGGGCAGAAGCGGCCGCACCAAGCACGTTGTGGGCAACAGATGTGCTGGAGCCATCGCAGCGGTAGCTGTAATTTGTTTTTGCAGGCAGCTGGCCCTGCCAGGCTCTCGCAGGCAGGGGTAATATTCACCTCCGAAACCCCAGCGCCGCCGGAGAGCCGCGAGCCGTGCCGGGAGGGCTGCGGGTCACAGCCTGTGGTTTGGGTTTAGTGGTGACAGCCTCCCTGCTTCCCTGAAGATCCCCAGGAGATGGGAGGATGGAGGTCGGTGGTTGCAGGACTGACCACGCCGTGTGTGGGGGTAAGCTGGGACTCGGGGGTCCCCTGGTGCGGCTGGGGACCACCCAGGCCCCATCTCCCCCCCAGGCCCTGATGGAAAAATGGCCCCAATTAGCACCACGTCCGCCCGCAAAACCCCATGGGCTGCACCCGCCCTCCGATGCGAATCGTCACCCACGGCGCGGGGGTGAGCTGCAAGCAGGGCTAGGGGTCGGCTGGAGAAATCCTGCTAATTAACACACCCCAGTATCCCCTGTCCTGGGACGCATTATTCCCCGTCCTTCTCTTTGCATTTTCCCTAACCCCCTTTGAAACACCCCAGGTTTCTCCAGCGCTGCCCTCGTAGCCGCATATTGAGCTTTGCTGCGGGGAATTGGGGGGAAGAAGACCCCCAGGGCCCCTGGTGGGGGACCCTCCTTTGCAGGGCACCCCCCCTTCGCAGGGCACCCCCTGCCCCGCAGCCCACGCTGCACCTACAGTAAGAATAAGGTGCAGGATCAGCCCGTGCTGGTGGATTTGTATTCCACGCTGCGCGATAACCGTGGCGTCAAAGAACTGGCCAGCGGGTGGCCGTGGGGGTGTGGGCTGTAGTGGGGGGTGCAGGCAGCAGCGCAGCCCGCGGGTAGCGTGATGTACAGGCAGAGCAGGCAGCAGTACCAGAGCCCGGATAGCTCAGTCGGTAGAGCATCAGACTTTTAATCTGAGGGTCCAGGGTTCAAGTCCCTGTTCGGGCGATGAAGCTTTTGGTTTTCGTTTTTTTTTTCACCCCTTTCTCTGGAGTATTGTTTTTTTCCGCTCAAAAACCTTCTGCGCCTGCGACAGGAGCGGCTTTTCCCGCCGGGGGGGCGTCCCAGCTGCGCCCCCAGACAACCCTAGCAGGGAAAGAAAAAAAACCAAAACAACCGACCAACCAAAAAAAGCAATCGAGGATTGGAGCGGGGGTAAAGAAAAAAAAGAAGTGAGTTCGCCCGAACAGGGACTTGAACCCTGGACCCTCAGATTAAAAGTCTGATGCTCTACCGACTGAGCTATCCGGGCTCTGCCAGTCTTGTTCCCGGGCCGTTACTATCACCGTAAGCGAGCGTGTGGGGGGGCTCGCACCGAACTGGGGGGGCTTGTACCGGCCCGGGGGGGCTTGTACCGGGCTGGGGGCGCTTGTACCGGCACGGGGGGGCTTGTACCGGGCCGGGGGAGGCGGCACAGCCCTGTTCAGGCTGGGTGGACGGAGGTATGGGAGGGCTTGCTTTGGGCTGGAGGAGGGGGTGCTGCTCTGTACCTTATTAAGCGGTGCCGGCGTGGGGGGGGTGTTGCACCGGGCCGGGGGGGGGTTGCATGGGGTTGGGGGGGGACATGCGCTCCGTCTTACAGCTCGGTCCTCCACCGGTAGAGTGCGTGTGCGCTCCCCGCGCGAGGATTCCGTCCTCTCTAGGGAGAGCTTCCGGGGCGCTCTATGGCACGGCCCCGCCGGCCCGGTCGCCCCCGCGGAAGCGTCCCGGCAGCCATGTTGCCTGCGAGGGGAAGTGGCGGCCCGGAGCCCCGCTAAGATGGTGGAGAGGAGTCCTCGGGGGGTGTAGGGGTCCCCCCACCCCCTCGACCCCGGGCCCATGGAGCAGCTATAAGGGTGAGCCCGCCGCGGGAGGCCGGAGCTCGGGGGCGTAGCGCTCCGGTACCGAGCAGGCCGGGCCGGGGGAAGCGGGGAGGGCGGCGGGGACCGGGGTGAAGGCGGCTGAGGAGCCAAGAGCGAGGTGAGGTGGGGGATCCGGAGGTCCCCGGGGGCGCAGGTTCGGCAGAAAGCTCCCCGTCCTCGCCCCCCGGCGGGGAAGGGGCCTGGAGGAGCGGGAGCCTCGCAGCCGGCCTGTGGCACCGAGGGGTTGCGGGTGTGCCAGAGGAGCGGTGGCTGGGTCCTGCCTTGAAAGCGCTTCTGCTTGAAAGCTGCCTTCATGGGCAGAAAAAACCCCCCACCCATAAAAATCAAGTGTCAAACCCGAGATGCAGACCTTCCCGTTTGACTGAAGAAGTCGTGTGTCAGTAGCGTCATCCTGCTGCCTGCACCAGTGCTGTGCACCGTTCGCTCAGTTGTGTTGGGAGCACAGCGAGGTGTCTGTCTTTATAAAGTCATGGCCTGAGAGCTGTCATTCAGAAACATGCTTCCAAACTTTAAGTATTACTCTTAAGTCTGTTTCCTGCTGAACACTTTTTACGGATATCTTACCGTTGTCTGACAGCTTATGGTTTGCAGTTAGCTGGTGCTTATACCATCTGTTCCAGTAATAAAAGGAGATGCAACAAGTGTTTCTGCATTATTGCATATTTTCCAGAGCACACTTTTTGCTTTCTAATCTTTTGCATACCTAGTGGTTATGTGCAGCATTGATAACTTTGGCAGCATTTGGAGTAAAATTTTCAGAGCAGTGTGATATGACCTGACTACAGCAGAGAGCTGACTGGGACTGTTTGTTGCCATGTGTCATCTTTCACACCATGATTTTAACCTTAAATGCTGCCGTGCTTTTCCAGGGCAAAACACTGCCAGAGGCTGTGCAGTTTAACGGTTGGAAGTAGCTGCTCTGCTAAGTCCAATATTAACAACAATGAAGTATTTTCAGGGAGGGATTAATAACTCAAAGATCAGATGTGTAATATTTCTCACTTATTAACCAGGTGGACTTTAAAAGATGATCCCTAGTTTCTAGGCTAATCAGTTCTGACACATCCTGCCTGGGGTAGCGCAGAATTTAGAGATGTAACGCTCACTGGGTTAAAAAGAGCTGAAATAAACCCACAACATCCAAGACTTAAATGTGACAGAAGCAGAGTTTGATAGATGCAAATTATGAACTTTTAGAGAAGATAACAAGTGAGATTGAAAGGGCCACTGAAATATGAACACAGTGCTGTTATAAGAACTTGGACTTGTTTCTGCTCTGGTTATCTGTTCATTTAATGCTCTCCAGCAGCACCAAGCTACTGTGTTGCCAGCGCAGGTGGCCCTGCTCTAAGCAGGGCAGTGTCGACTGTTTCTGCCAGGTAGGTCAGGTGCCAAGCAGCACCCTGCATTCCATGTATTGCTAGGAGACTGCACAGGAAACGTGCTGATCAAAAAGGGTTAAAATTCATATCCCTAGGGCCTGCTTCTTCAGAATTGTACTGTGGACTTTGTGTGGCAAACAAACATGTAATAGGACTTTGAGTGAATGCCTATATATTTAGCAACTGTTAGGAGTAGAGCAAAAGCACCTAGATGTTCAGCAATATGCATACTCACAAGTGAAACATCACGCAGCTAGTCCTGCTGAAGATGTGATTAAAATAAGGGCTTTCTCATTTTTCGCTGCTGCAAAAAATAGTTGATTATTAGCTTCAGTTTGACTCATAAGTTCTAAAGTACTTGGCTCAATGCTAAGAAGAAAGAAACTGTTCTGTGGCAGGAACAGTCATTACGGTCACTTCAGGGTATTATGTAGCCTTTACCTGGTGAAGCAGCTTGTTTTCATGATCTAACTACTTCTTGCTCCGTGGTTGAATGCATTAAAATAGTGACGTTGATTTGACATTCCTTTAAGGAAGTATCCGCTGTTGGGAAAAGCGACCCCGAGAAAAGCCCAATTTCATCTGTTAAACTAGAGGTAAATGGAAACAAGGGTGTGCATGGTGGGGTGGAAGTGCTGCCCCATTCTGGACATCACCAGCAACAAATCCTGTCAGCAGCAGCTGATGTGGGGAGATTTGCAGAGCAATTTGCCAGTGTGCCTTTTTTAATTGCAACGATCAGCATTGTTTTTCCTCCTGCTTAACGTGTTTAGCAATAAAAAGAGCATTGCATAACATTTGTATTTGTTAACTTACTAACATTTATCAAAGGTGGGCTAATTTTGGTGTGTTATTGGCAGACCTTTGGGGAGCAGCACACAGTTCACAGCAGATGCATCATGTCCGCAACAAAACTCATGTCAGGTGAATTTCAGAATTAAAATGTTTTTTTGTATTAGAAGATCTGGATTTTACTCCAGAGCAGTTGCCAAACAGGAGCTCTTTAAATTCAGTGTTTGAGCTAAATATTAAAAATAGTAGCGCTGCCTTTTGTTGCCATCAGTAATACATTAAAGGACTTTTCCTTAGTGAAATCAGGCTTTTCTCTGGATCCTTTTCCTGGGAGATGTTATTTTTCCTGATTGAATGCCAATTCAATATCAGAGCAATGAATTAGAGCACTTAACTGAGCACAGGACAGCAAAAATTGAAGTCAAGCAGTCTATAAAGTATGAAATCTGTTAAATCCTGTAATTCACAGCCCAGTTTTCTCTCCTCCTGCTGCCACTTCCCAGCCAGAAGCTCCCAAATAACCAGCCAACACTTGCAAGGTCTCTTGGAGTAACATCGTGACAAGGCAACGCTTGTTGGGAGGTGGCAGGGGAAGGGCAACTTTGCTGTTTCCTTGGCTGGCATTGTGCAGCTCTCAAAGGACGTGTATGAACTTGTTGGGAACACAGTGATGTGATCAGGTGAAATGCGTGGCCCAGAGAAAGCCAGAAGCACTGTGACAGCATTGATGGAGATAAGGATGTAGTAATGCATGGTGTGCAGGGAGGAGTAACGTTGCTGTCGCAGGCCAGGTGAGAGGTGGACAGAAGGACTTCCAGGCATGAAAACTCACAGGGACTCACACTGATAGGGACAAACCTAATTAGGTCTGACTCAATTGTCAGATTAGTGCTTGTTTAAAGTCTCCCCTCCAGGGCTGCTCTCTGCATGATACTGTACATGAGACTGCAAACTTGTTTTCAGTAGAAATTTTGCTTTATTTGAAAGCATGAAAAAGGATGATGCTGACTGAGGACAAGACTTAAATGTCAGACCTTAACCCACTGTTGAAGTGAGCCATTACAGAGTCCACCGATATACCGAACAATAATATCTAGTTTACACTCCCTGCTGTGTTTTCACTTTGCACAGAAGCTAGAAACAGTATTCTTTCCTTAAAAGGAGAAGACTTTAAAACAAAAAAAATGAACTTGAATTATAACTTTAGCTTCAACTTTTTAGACACTGCTTTCAAGAAAAGTCTGCGCACCCTATGCTTGCACTCTCTTCTGGGTCTGTTAAGATCTTTTGTCTCAAGCCTTTCCTTCTGCAAGCATCAAAAGCTGTGGTCTAGTGTGGTTTTGATCTCTTAAGAGAAGGAACTTTTACTCACAAAACAGACAGACGACTTGTTCCTGTAGTGTGTCTGACCATATAAAGTGTTCAAGTGGAAAAAATGGTTAGTTCATGACTCCTTTGTGATTCATGATTTCCTCCGAGTCATTACTCTGGTCCAGTGTCATTTTCTTACATATGTAGCTCTAAAGCTATAGAGGGGATAGCTTAGACACTTCCAGAGTTGTGAGGTAAACGATTTTGCATAAAATAGGTGGGAAAAATAGAGTTGCAGGGGAAAGTTAAATAGGGCACACTGGGCAAGAAGCTTCTTAGTTCTCTAGGAATTTCTACCATTTGTGTTTCTGGCCAGCCGGCGTACAGAGGGTGGTAACATAAGTGAGATTTTCTGTCTTGGCAGGACAGTGACTGGTGTCTGCCTCCATAAATCTTGTGGGTATCTGCAGCCTAGACATGTTTTAGAGCCTGCATGCTTGGGAAGACAGCATTCAGTAATCCCGAGATTAATTTCTGATTAAAGGGAGTATTACTAAGAATCAAGCTTACTAAAAATATAGTTTATCTGTAAAGACTGGAAGGAAGGCACTGACTTGCCGGCCTTTCTCTAATAAGCTCAGTATTAAAACAGTTAAAGTGATATTTTTAGTTGATTGTCTTAACCCAGGGGTAGCAGAGTCCCTTTCCAGGAATGCAGGGTGGAGAGGAAATCCACTGCTTGCTCTCGTTTTGGCTGTTTTTCACACCACCTCCAGCTCTTATCAGAAGCTGATGTGTTTAGTAACTCCCTGTCCTGACTAAATGAGTTGGAGGCAGGAGCGGTTTTTGAAAGAGTGACTCAGAGCCCAGAGCATCAGCAGGACCCGGAGCCCAGCCAGGCGTGGCAGAGCTCCTGGGGAGGCTTCACTTGAGCACCCTCGGGCTGCTGGAGTTGCTCTCCTGCACAAGGACCCGCAGACTCTCCGTGGCAGGAGCAGAGGCACTGCCTGGGAAACTGAGGTGGCAGCGACCGGCCCATCCTAGTGATACTCCTTGTATCAGAGAAGTTCAAGGTTGGTAAGTTTATCTGCAGCTAGTACAAAGTACAGCTCAGCTTGTAAAGCATAAAGGATCCTGTGGGTAGTTTGTGTTGCAATGTGCTTGGCACTATCAGTTAGAAACCTTAGTTAAAATTTAAGACGCTGATAACATGGAAGTGATTTTAGCTGTTAAAAGTCACTTTTTTGAGTTCTGGTCACTATCAATGTTACTTGCCAAAGAACATTTTATATGCTTTAATCAAGCTTTCCTAAATATTTAGAGATGTGTTTGATCTTTGGAAATGATTTTATTCCTGATAGTGCCTTAGTTCTTATAGTGTTACATTTCTCTGAAGGATCAGAAGCCTCTAACAAAGTCATTTTAAGTCCCTTTTAATAGATGGGAAAGGGGAGGGATAGGGGTTCAATAGTTATCAGTGGTCTGTAACTTGAATTGGTGCTAAAGCTCATTTCTGTTATTACTGCGGTTTCTGTACTGTCTGCAAGATAGATGTTCAGCCTGTTTTGTCTACATCCAAAATGTTTGGTTACATTCCTCAGGCATAAGTCTGGTTATTTTGCTAGTATTCACTTTTTAACATAGCTAATCATACTGGCTCACATTTTGTATAACTGATGCAGTAATAACAAATTCATTTACTATATCTGGAAAATTCTGTGAAATAATTTAGCTATTGCTTTGAAAGTTTTCAGCCTCATATTTTAAAATCTAATTAAACTACTGCATGGGTTAAAAGTTGACACTTCTTCCGGATTCCACACAGTAAAAACTTTCCCAAAGCTGCATGTATGTAGGCAAATTCAGGGGCCAGTCTTTTTAGCTCATCTCATGCTCTAGCCTTAAGGTTAGCAAAATGGCAGTTGCAGGGCTTGTTTCAGTATTGCCTGCAGAAGTGCAACCAGATTCACATTGAAATGGAGATTTCATTGTAACTAGGTCCAGGGACACACAAGAGTTTTACAGGTATGTTGGTCTGAGCTTCAGTGCTGAGACTAAGAGCTCAAGACTTAAGTTCCTTCTCCAGCAAGGTCAAGTTACTTTTTTTCAGTGGCTAGTTAGTTGACATCATCCGTTCTCTTTAAATACAAAGAGGATTTCAAACCTGTTGTGTGAGGTAGTTTAAATTGGATTGTGCTGTGAACATGAGTCATTACAGACCATTCTGCATACGAAGCTGTGCTCTTTGGGTGGATACTGAAACTGATAGGGCTTGACAAATTCAAATAGCTGCAGGACTTCCCCTTTTGTTCCTTTCCAGGAAAGGATCATTTCACCTGCTCACCCAGTAATGCTGTTAAAACTGTTAATTTATAGCCTGCATCTAGTCATTTGGGATGAAGGCTGCAGCAGCTGTAGCAGGTTTTCAGTTTGGAGAAGCAGGTGGGGAATGTGTTAATCTTTGCCATCAGCACCAACTACTCCTTTTGGGCAATCGGCAGTGGGGGTTGCTGTCTTGTGGAGATTTCCATTGTGGTTGATTGTGACTCAGCTTCTATTTCCCTACCTCTGACTCAAGAATTTCACCATGTTAAGAGTTTGCCAGTGGCCTGATGGAGACTGGCAGTTCCCTTGAGCTGGCAGGTCCCCAAGTTCCTCACCATGTTGTGCCATTCTTAGAGACAGGCAGAGTCAACGCATCCTCAGTGCCACAGCAGATCTGTCCCAGTTCTCACATGGTTGGTTGTCAGGCAGTGAGCAGCTGGATGCAGCTTGGGTAGGACAGAGCAGGTGAGGGGCACTAACATTATACAGCAGTCATTTAAGATATGCATGCAGGGCTAATTTTAAACACTGGTTTCCTGAAGCTTCTAAGAAGTGGAAGTGGTTAAACTCAAGTCCAGGTTTCTAAGCTTAACTGGTACATGAACCTTCTCATTTATAGGTTTGTGCTAGAAACAGCTAATCACTGCCACAATGACATCTTCAAGCTCTGCCCAGCATCCAGCAGCTGAGAATGCCTGCAGAGTCACACTCGGACAAGTTAACCAGGTAATTATCTCTCCCACTTTCCTTCTCTGCTTTCTCCTCACTAAAGCAGCGATTTCTTCCATCAAATCAAAGCTCTCCAAGTACAGGTAAGAAAGAAGAATTTAGCCTAATGGAATAGGGCTTTTATCCTGAGGAGTTGTGTTAGCTTTCACTAACAGATCAATTTATGAACATTTTAAAGGGGGAGGAGGGGGAAAAAAACCCAGTTAAACACTGCCGTACAAGAAATTGTACAATACATTTTTGTGCTAGGCATGTGCTTGAAGTATTCCACATACAGTGCTCTTCCTAGTGCTGGACTCTTTGTGACAGTTGTATCGGAGCTTTGTAACCTTGTATGCTGAACTTTGTCTAGTCAGTAATGCATCACCATGCCCTTTTTTGGAGTCAGCTTAGGTAAGTATTGAACATGTAGTACTCCCATTATGGACTATTTCTAGAGTGTCCCTGGAACAAAAGGTAGTTGTAAGCTATGAGCCAAAGCCAACATGGCAGGTGTGTGATTTGAGTATGGCTCAATACTATCCAGTGAGAGATTGACATCCAGTCAGAGACGAGACATTTGCAAACAAGAACAGTAGAAATCTGATCTAAAAATCAGAAATGTTTCTCCAAGACAATTTCCAGAGCAAATTCATTGTGAAAAGCATCTCCACAATATGAGGGGATGTGGCAGAAGTGGAAATAAGCTGATGGGAAGATGAGAGCACCTCCCACTTGAGGCTTAATTTAGAAGCTTTGAAATGTAGCCAAGTCCTGTGCAGAATTGATGTATATGCTTATTTATTCAATTGACTTTGCATGAAAAAAATAAGTAAATAGGCTCTGATATTAGCAGCAAAATACTGATTGTCAACACTCAGTGTCCTAGGCAGCATGGAATAAACACTTCCATTTTGGCTGAACTGTAGTAGCTAAGGGCCCATTTTAAAATGATCAAGCTAACTAGGTTGCTTCTTTAATCAGAAAGAGATGTATAAGAAGTTACTTCAAATCCATTTGAGAGTGGTCATTAGAGAAATGAATGCATGCAAACACATAATGTCATCTTATTAAAAATCATGTGCTGATACAAGCACTTATTTGAGTAGTGCTGAGCTTCCTAGTGAAAAAGCTGTTCTTGGGAAAGAGACTTGGGGCTGGACACAAGCTGTTCTGTTTGAGCTTGAAAATGCATTTAACAAACATCATAATGAGCAAACAGGCAGACCAGACAGATTCACAGAGGAGATGAATTTTTTTACAGTATTAGAAAATAGTGAAACAAATACCTTGCCAAAATGCTGTCTGGTAGCTGAGTTGACAAATTACATTCATGACAAGCAACCAAAACGTGATCTCCTTACCCTGTGCAGAAAAATGGTGCTGCAGCTCAGACAGCCTCTTGAGGAAATATTGCAGGGCTGCAAGCAGGCTCTACTTCTTGGGAAAGGAAGGGGATATTGCAATTGCATTTATATAGGCAGAAAGCAAGGGTGGGTATGAGACACAGGTGAACCCACCTAACATTGATAGGTGGAGGCCTTTACTAGCTAGCACAGATTACATGCCTTGAGAGGATAAGCCTTGTCAAAGTGTAGAGGAAACAGCATGAATATTGTGTGCTGAGCTGTACTAGCATCTGATAGATGAGAACAGAAGAAGAGACTCAGTGTGGGAAACACGTGCATTAGTATACAATATTGTACACAATTGTGTAGCATTCAGAGAACAGTGAAGGCTTTCTGACATTTTTAGGGAAAACAGGGCGTCAGATCATGTGGTGGCACTCCCCTAGGAATTGTTAAAATTCTTGTGGAATAGATGAAGTGGCAAAGTGGGGGAGAAGTAGCTATTTAAAACTTGCTGCTGTTTTATATAGCATCATCTGTCTCATCTGGTACTCAAAGCTGCTTGGGTGTGTGGGTGAAACCTAAAGGGGTTGTGGAGCAGTTGCATCGTTCCCAGGGTGCTTTATATTTTATATAATAAAGATTTTGGTCGATGACTAAGATCCACAGAAAATACAGGTTCTGATCCTTGGTGTTAATTAACCACACTTTGTGTTTAATGCAGTCTTTTTATTGTGTGCCTGTTCATGGATCCTAATAAATATATACTCCCTAAGGTCTCTACAGAGCAGGCGGGATTTGTTCACTGCACTAATTGAGAAAATTCAGGCATGCTGCTCTTGAAGTGGCAATCTGAATGCACCATCATTACTCCTAAATATATGACTCAGTACATTTGGTTAGTCACTGCCTAGGACTCCATACCAAGGGTCTGAGTTTCCAATTTTCCCTCACAGGATGAATGACATCAAAGTTAATGGGACAATGTGAGTGATTAAAGCTTTTAGAGCTGGCTGCCCACATTCCTTGGCTTTTTTTGTCTTGCACTTGAGTCAGAATGATTGTGCTGATTTCCAGTCCTTCTAACTTCTTTTTAGGCATTTGTCCATGCAGATTACTTGTAAAAAAGAATACCAGCCTTCAGCAGGTTAGCCTGAGGCAAGCCATGTATCCCCACAACCTCCAACTCATACCATGGTTGTCAGCTCTGTGCTTGGTGTGAGTCTTAACACGAGTTGACTTGGGCAACTTGATACGCAGGCGTACATGCCAGGGTGACATGCTTTCTCTCAGCAGGCGACTGCTTCTTGCCATTCAAACAAAACTCTGTGCTTTGTGTTTCAGGTGCGACCCAAACTGCCGCTTCTGAAGATTCTGCAGGCTGCAGGCGCCCAAGGTGAAACCTTCACACTGAAGGAGGTGGGCTCACTTTCTAGGCACTGAAACTATGCCTGTCCCTGGTTGTTTGGGAGATGGCTCTTTGTGGGGAAGGGGTGGGACTGGCTATGAATTTTTCTGTACTTTGAAACCCTGTCTGCCAAACAGGGATACCTGACCCTCAGGGCTGTTGTAATTTGATTGATCATAAATTGTCTTGAGAGCCCCCAGAAGAATTGGAATAGGAGTGTGAAATATTAAAGAAAATTATTTATCCTGGAAAATCAGGAACGTCTGTAGAGAAAGGAGAGATGCAATAGCCACATTCCTGAGAGAGTGTAGGAGATTCTGTTCAATTGTCTTGCTCTCTGCTCAGTGCATGAAAGCCTTAAAAATTGGATTCCAGTTGATATTTTTCTTTTAACTTTCCTTTGAAATGGCTTGTCAGCTAAACCTAAGAGACCCTGTGAATTCATTTATTTTAAGATTAAAATGCAATATGTGTACAAGATTAAAAAAATGACACTGGCTGTGATTTACAAGAGTATCCTGTCTGCAAAGAATTAAATGCAGTGGTTTTTCATTATGAATGTGTCAAATATTCCTGCAGAGCCCTGTGACTTATTTTAAACACTTATGCATTTAAATAACTTATTTAGCTTCTAAAAATTTTTGCAAAAACAAATTGAATGGTTTAAATGGGGATAGTTGAGTATTAAATGCAGGTTACTTGTATAGATCAACATTTTAACTTGGCTAAGTCAGTTTTTTCTGCAGCGAATGGAGTACTGTTAGCAACTTTTTGGTGACCCTATCATTCAAGAGGGTCACTTTGGTGGGTAATGGGAGGTGAAACCAGCCTATACTGTGCGTAATGTACTTTGCTTTCTCCTCTTGCACTCTGGATTCCTCGCTGTAGCTGGCAGTGTCCCCTAGCTCTCGGAGGATGTTTCCTCCCCGTCCTTCTTTGTGATACTAATGCACTTATTTGTGCATTTTGCAAACTGTGTCCTGAGGGACAGCACTGTAAATGTGGTTATTCTTTAGTAATAGTTTATTCTTTTAATTGGGGATACCTTCTGCCTCCTCCACACCTATTTCCTTCTCTTCTTTACTCTGAGTTGAATAGCAGCAGTGTCCATCTGCAGCTCTCACTGAGGGACACTGCCCAGATAAAGGTGTTATCACCCATGTCATGTTTTATTTTAACATGGGGTAGCAGAGTGACTGCTCTTTGTCCATCTTCGACTCAGTTTTCTTTCTTGTCAAGGGTTAATAGTTAAAAACCTTACAGCAATATGGTAAAGCATAACTCTCCATTGGTTGGGAGGCATGGACGAATTGCAGATATGCATATAAAGCAGGTACTATTTGACTCACACTATATAGGGTATCAGGAGGCAAGTATCATAAACTAAAGCAAATTTCCAGGGCCTTTGGTGGCTTGGTTTCAGTTGCTGATATGGTTAACGGTATGTCATGTATCCACAGGTTATGCATTACCTGGGACAGTATATAATGGTGAGGCAGCTATATGACAAAAGACAGCAGCACATGGTCTATTGTGGAGGAGATCAGCTGGGAGAACTGCTGGGACTGGAAAGCTTCTCTGTAAAAGATCCAAGGTAGGAAAACGTCTCCTTTAACATCTGTTGTATTATAGAAGTTGCTGAGACAGGAGACTTGGTGTCACTGTTTCAGTTCACTGTTGCATACACCTCTGTGAATAGCAAGTGCCCTGCTCAGTGGCTTGTTGGTAATGCATTTGCTGTGTTTGAGTTGAACTCCTTTGTTCTGAAGAGCCAGTTCTGAATGGTCCAGGCAGTGAGCTGCTTGAGGTAACAACTTTTCCCCTTTTTATTTCTGCATCTTCTCAGGCTCTTGGTCTCACACTTAAGCAAAAATCTGCATCCTTCAGTTAAGTTCTGAGCTAGACTTCTCTGTAGCAAGCATTTAGGAGTGGCAAAAAAACCCCACTGCAGTTTCCAGTGTCTGGCTAATAAAAGAGAATTTCTGTCCCTGGTTTAAAAGGGTAATGCTGTTTGGTTTTGTGAGTATACTCAGCTGTCATCTTCTTTCCCACAGCCCAGTCTATGACATGTTGAAACGGAACCTGACTTCTGCTGCAATGGCAGGTAGGTTTGTTACAGTATGGGCAAGTATATTCAATATAGTGTTGATGTTACTTGGGTAAGTAATGATATTCAGAAAAGAGAAATGTTTCTGAAGTTGGAACAAACTGCTAATGAAGGCTTTGACAAGACAATCTCTTTGAGTATGTGTCTTTTCTGTGTGTCCACCATCAGTAGCTGTGTTATGAAATCAGTTGAGTAATGTGGCTGCCTATAACCAACGGCCAAACCTCGGAGCAGCAGACACTCTCTGTCTGGAATCATGCTGACAGAGCTAAATACTATAGATGTACAAATCAACGTGGCTGAAGTATCCCATCCAAATTGTTATTGATTTCTCAGTCTTTTCTCGATTTCATAGCATCCTGTGATTTCTCGCTCTCACCTCATTTTATATTTTCATAGTCTTGAGACTGAATATAAGAGTGCTGGAAACCCAGCCTAGTTCTGCAAGCCAAAGAGGTCTGGACTTTAATTGAACACTTGAACCTTTAAAGGTCACTGTTACTTTCCCAGCTCATAAGAGAAATCAAATCCATCTACATCAAAAGTCCTTCAGACATAAATTAAAATTTATTCTTAAATTAATCTCAGCTGATGGCTTCCTTGCAGCCAGTTCCCATTGTATGGCTGCTAATCTCCATTTGAAAAAAAACTTCTGATGAAACTACAAGTGTGTAAATAATGAGGGAGCTGCACCCAGAGAGTTGTGGAGTCTTGTGCTGCACTTCCTGGGGTCTCTAAGCAGATAATATGGACTTAGTCTATTTTTGCACACATACATAAAAGCTTGTGCAAATTTAGAAACTGAGAAAACATGGCCCTAAACTGCTTAATCCTCTGCTTTGAGCCATGTACTGGTGCCTCCTTTCTCTATTTATGTAGAAGAAACTTCCTAAGTGGACTGTTGTCTAAACACGTTACCCACAGAATAACTGTGTGAGTGCTGTGTCCCTTGCTGGAGATGCCCTGGCCTCTTCTCTATAGGCAGTGTATGTGGAGAGCAAAGGATCCAGCGAAACACTCTCTGCTCTGCTGCCCTGTCCCCTTCTACTTGGTGTGCGCATGTGGCTGGGTGCGTGTGGCTGGGTGTGTGTGTGTATGGTCCGGTCATGGTGTAACTATTTTTAAACCTGCCAAAGGAAATACTGTTCCTTTAGGGAGATGATCACTGAGTTATACCACCGTGTCTGCTTGTGTATGTGTGTGACTATAAAACGAAACAAGCTTGGCAGACCAGACCTTTGACAAATACATAGGAAGGATGGCTCTAGGTATTGTTCGTAGCAACAGAGGAATAACTAGAAGTGCCATAGGTCTTAAAGAGGTCTTCGTGTTTCATGTTTTGTAATAGCTGCTTGTATTCATTAGCCAAATCAGTGCTTATCAGCACGTAATTTTGCAGATTATCTCAGCCACTTCTTTTAAGTACACTTGTAGAAAGAAAAGTGACTGCAGTATATCTTGATAATAAAGACTAAGCTCTTACATAATGCTCTTTATCAGATGGTGTCCTTGCTTGGCTAGCTTTCACGCTAAGTGTGACCCTTACGAGGCGTGTTTAGGAATACCTCACTTTAAGGGCATTTTGTATACTATATGTCGGCTTCAAAAAAGGAAGCCTTCCAATAAGTGGAGTGCCTTTCACACAGTGTTTAAGGCTAGTTTGCATTATTTATAAAGTGTTAGAAGGGTAAGTCTTCACCTCTTCTAATGCCCCTGCAGAGGCAAAGCAATTATGGATGAGCCAACTGGCTTCTGTTTTCCTTCAAGTATTAAATAGTCAGTGACTGCAGAAGCTGTAGGGTGGTGGCAGGGAAGAAAGGAAAGCTGAACTAATGCATGGAAGGCAAAGAATATGAGATAGAGCCATGCCATTTTGTGGTCCTGTTTTGGTCCATTTTATGGACCACTTTGTGGTCCACTTCTCTGTCTATAGCAGCAATTTTCAGTGTCTTAATATCAGTGCCATGATTCATGGTGTGAATCGGACTATTCATGTCTGCCTGGCATTCAGCAGGGAAGTTCTTTGCTAAATTTGAAAGCAGAGCAAGCAGGAGCCATCCTTGCATCTTTTTTTCTCTAGCAAGTGATTCTGTTTAAAGGGTAGACTTCCTAAGTGCAGCTCTGCTATTATATAGAAAGATTTCTCTTAATTTGATTGTTCTTGCTACTTAGGTTGGCCTTTTTAATTAACTCTTGGGGCCAGCATAATCATCTGGATTAAACTGTGTTATGGATGTGTACACAGTTACCCAGGAAAGAGCTTGCTGTGCATGGAATTTCCCCTTCTTTAGTCTAGTCATTGTTCTTCATGCCCACATCCTTTAAGAAAGGTGTTTTTCCCATCTCAGCCTAATGAAAGAGATGGTGTCCTCAGGTATTTATGAAAATCTTACTCTTCTCTGTTCACCTTCAGCATGGATCTGATCCAGCCTTCAAGTGAGAGTCCTCACACTCTGCTATTGCTCTGGGTTTCTGCCTCCATGATGACCTCTTGTGTAAAGGACCTAGAGCTTGCGATGACAGGACAGCCTGTAGGAAAAAGAGTAGTTTTTCACATTGGGAAGAAGGTTCTTACATGCTGTGAGGTTTCACCAAGCTTCATCTCCAAGGAGGCACAGACTCTGTATTCCATAAGCAAACACTTCCATGTGTACCTAGCAAAGCCTAGGGAATACTGGAGTAATGCCTCTGTAGGAAACAGCCAGCTCTCTTAAGGGAAGAAAGGGCTCTTTTTCTCTTAGAGGGTTACTTAGAGGTCTGCCAAGCCTGGCTCGTTGGTTGCTTGCTGAAGACCCTCTGTGTTGTGAGAATGGTTATTACCAGGGAAGGTTTTTTCTTTTGTTTTACCTGCCATCTAGATGCTGCACAGAATCTCGCAAAGGAACAGAGCGTCGATAAGCCAAGCCAAGACCAGCTGAAGGTAAACCCACTGCCTGGTGGTTTCTTTTGTTGTACAGAGTGCCCCTTCTCTGTACCTGTGCATGGTGGACTGCCAGAACTTTGTGCTGCTTGGCTGCCAGGTCCTCACCTTCCTGAAAAGTTCTTGGAGTCCACAGAGCAGGGACAGAGTGACCCTTCTCTGTTCTCTTCATAACAGAGTACCAGTCTCTGAGCGCGTTTCTCTGGGGTGTAGCACTTCTAGTCCTCAGTTCCTCCAGCGTGCTCTGTATTTTCATGCCTTTCCCCCGCTCTCTCCCATCCCCTCTCTGAGTAGGAATTGCCAAATAATTAAGCTTTCTAAAATGTGTGAACAAGTTTTGTGTTTAGTAGGATTGTTTTCAGAAGCTTTCAGGCAGAATCTGAAACCTAGGAAAAATCTTTGCACATTCAGACTTGTTTCCAGGTATATTTGGGGGTTAAGGTAGTCTGATCTGGGAGGTGTCTGTTCACATTGGGGCCAGAGAATCACAAAGATCACAGTATTACTGCATTAAAGATGGCAACTTTTGAACTTTTGCCAATTTTAAGATTTTTCCTGGGTTACAAGTGTATCGTTTGTGCTCATTACAGATTCATTAGCCTTCTTAAAGGGTTAATAGTGTGTAGTTTTTGTTCAGAAACTTTTATTTCTCTTCATAACTTTTTGGTCTTGCACTGCAGCTGGTGACTTGGAATGGAAGTGCTACATCCCCTTGTCCCTATAAGCTCTGATGGACTAACATCTGTTTTTTCCTTCATGCAGTTTAGCCAGCAAGAAGGTTCTGACACTGGCATCATGGAGGGTGAAAACAATGCTTCTGCTTTGTCTACCTCGGAGCAAAAATGTGAGAATTATGAAGGTGAGTGCCAGCTTTTCTGCAGTAACTCAATGTGTACAAGCTCTTCTGCTCCTTCTCTAGTGTGACACATTGAGCTCTGCATCAGCAAAATGCTGGAGGAGGGTGTTGGGAGACTAATAAAAACGTGTTGTGGAATATAATCTTTAAAAATCATCGTTTTATGCTAAAGATTGAGAGAACTGCAAATGTTCGCCAAAGGTATTTTATGATAGACGTGTTTTCTAGCTTGGATATTTGGTCTCATAAATAAACAAACACTTTGAATAAAATGGCAGGTTAAGCCCCAAAAGCACATCTATCACGAAACAATACCATGAAAAATCTTACAGACCTTGCTGAAGGGTATTTTAAATGCTGAAATTACACTTTGTATCTATTTATCTTCCCAAGGGACTCTCTCCTCTGATTATATAGAACACAGCCTGAGCCGTCTGCAGTCATTACCTGCAAACCAATCAGGGAACTGAATAACAACGGAATTTTTTTTCTATCCAGCTTAAGTGTAATACAGCTCCTTCATATTTAGACATTTCCTTTGTTTTAATGTCTGGGGATTTCTTGCTGGTTCACTCATATGGATTTCTGATGTTATGGAAGCAATTTTCCTGGTTTTCTACTTTCTATTCTCACGTCGTTCTCATATCAAGGAACCTAATTTGTAAAACCAAATCTTGTCCGCAAGTGTGGGTATTTCCAGATCAAATGAGAGTGGTAGATATTTTCCTGGCTGCATGTACAAAAGAGGTAGAAACAGTCCTTGTGCGTGCCTTTGAAACTTTTGGCACTGAAGAGAGATAGATTCAAGGTTATCTTGAAATTCAGACTGCTGAGTTTAGTAGGATCATAGACTAAACTGCATGGGCTAAAAAGAAGGCTGAAGCATGGGGTTATGGAGAATGGATTCTTACCTGCCTGCTTCCTATTTTGAGCCTGGTTTCAGAATTCAGGAGCTCCCATCACTGGAAATTTGAACTAAATTCAAACCAGTTCTTTCTGCATCTTAAGTCACTTAAGAAATCTACTCAGTGTTGACTTGGTTAGAGCTCGAAATAAGTGTTCATGTTTCTGTATAGAGTCTTAAAAGTAAGGTAAAGCTAAAGAGAACCCGTACTGTTATAGAGACACTGGGAACACTGGGATGTTCCTCTGTCCTCTGATGGCTGTGCAGTGACTATTTTGTCAGGTTCACTTGGGTAGATATATGAGTACAGATGTGTGGCAGATCTAACATCCCAGTATGCTCATACAAACCCCAAAGCTCTTAGCAGTAACTGGCTGTAAGAAGGAGCAAGAAAGATTTCTAAAATTGGATGGGGCCAAATTTTTCTCTGCTAGTCTCTTAAATAATGTAGGTGTGGCATGACTTAGATTCTACTTGGCTCTTACAGACAAAGACTTAATAGAAAACCTCTCTAAAAGCAAGAAGCCTAAACTGGACCTAGTGTTTGAGGAATGGGATGTAGCTGGTCTTCCATGGTGGTTTTTAGGCAACCTCAGAAGCAATTACAAGTCCAGAAGTAATGGATCAACAGATATTCAGACTAACCAGGTGTGTAGACGTTTTAAATAGGTGCACTGTATTCTCTTCCTCTCCTCTTTTGGGTTCCAAGTAAATAAAATATTCTTGTTCTTTCCCCTTCCCACTCCAGGATTTTCAGCCTCTCCCCTGTGTGTTCCTGTCCCAGCCTTTCACATCAGGTGGTTGGTTACCTTTAGTGTTCTTAAATAAACTAGGCACTCTCTGAAGGCTGTGTTCAGCCGTTGGAGGTCCTTCTGCACTCCAAGCATTGGTTGCATTTCAGGAGTTGCCCCTCTTCTGGGTTGAAAGTTGTTACGCGGTGCAGATGGCTGTAGCGTGGTGGCCAGCTGCTGTATGGCCAGCTAGCAAGGGGAGTGAGCATAGTGCTGCTTGCAAAAAGGGGTGTCTGTGAGAGTAGTGAGCTACCCCTTTCTCTCCCAGGGGTGACTGGAGAAGCTGCCCAGGGCTGAGCAGGCTGTTAGTGAGGAAGAGGGGAAAGGCATTTGCTGTGGTGATGGCTGCGGTGCTGGTACTCCTGCTGCTGGTAACCTGAGCTCTAAGTGGTCTCTTCTGTTTCTTTTCCAACAGGACATAGACACTGCCGTTGTTTCAGATACTACTGATGACTTGTGGTTCCTCAACGAATGCCCGTCAGATCAGAGCAGTGCTGCAGTCAAGGTGGAAACGGTTGACTGCGAGGAAGTGAAAGAAGGTGGCAAAAAGGTACCTCTTCAAACAGCCACAGTGTGTGTGTTCCACAGGTTGGCCTTGTTTAATTGATCTCACGGTGCTTGCTGATTTTGGAGGAGCTAGATCTATAACCATCCAGAGTTTAAACTGTGTTTAGAAAAGGCTGTCGATGATTCCACATATGGGGTGATGGCTTTCCTGTGTGGTCAGTCTACTTGGGTTTTGGTTTAAATACGTGTATTTTCAATAATTTAAAATTAATTAAAACTCTAGCAGCAACTTTACTATACCTGCAAGACTAATAAATGAAAAGACTTGAAGAGGAAAATCTCAGTTTATGTTGTGTTAGCATTCAGTGTAAGATAGGCTGGCCTGAGTCTGCTAGCTGAGGTGCTAGTGAGATTGGTCACGGGTAACTAATCAAATGAGTGTTAAAAGGATTGAGTTCATGACTTCTTCCATGGAAATTAGTAGGATCACTCAGGTGTGTGTATGTTTGTATTTGTATGATTCTTGCGTGCATCAGAGAGAGGTATGAGTTGACCACCAGCAAATACGACTGTAAACTAGCCCAGCAACAGTTATCAACATTCTGGAATAGATAACTGTAGATAAAATGGCTTTTCATTCACTTATAGAAATGACATAATTATCATGGCAATTATATAGTCAGTTTAGTTTTGGTGTACAGTGCCAGGCACGTCATAAGTAGAGTTTATTGCGTCCTCTAACAACATTTCCACTCTTTCCAGGTGACTGAGGATGCATGTTTGCATGACTTTGAGGATTCTCAATGCTTAAGTGATGACACAGATACAGAAGCTGCTTCTGAGGTAGGCATCCTTTAGGTCAGTGTTCCTTGCTTGGAGTGTGCTCCATCCTAGCTGTAGTTGGAAAAACTCGTCCTACAGCTGCTACTGGTTGTGGTAGGAGAAGCTGATTCTTGTATGGGTTTCAAAGGCCAAAAAAAGCAAAAAATCAAGCCAAAAAGCCTTTTTTGTAACCTGTGTGAAGAAATGTAGAGAAATTGGCTCGACCTGGTCTGGTTTGTTTTGGATAGGGCTCTGTTAAATTCTAAACTGGATGGGCATTGAGCACTGGCAACCCCTGAATGCTCTAACCTACCTAGTCCAAAGACACCAAGTGTCTCTCCCACCACAGAGCAGTTCTGGAACTTATGTAATTTCAGCCACTTTTTGTGGCAATGTGAGGGAATTTATATGTGCTCTAGCTAAGAGGGGTTTTTTTTGACTAGGAGATTAGGCTCCTTGTTTCCACATTATTCGTCCCTTTTGTACCAGGGTACTGTAGTGTCAGCATGGGCAGCTGCTGGCTTTTTACTCATGATGTAACTTGTCCCTTCACACTCCCAGGCCCTCAGTTTCCAGCATGGTCAGTCTTAATGCTATATGAAGTTAGTATTAACAATATCCATGCATGTTTTAATTAGGTTAATTCTGATGTCCTCTGAAAGGAAATCTGGAGTATAGTGCTTGGCAGAGATTCAGAAATCTAAAGCAGGCACTTTGTTATCACCAAAGTGAAGTGCGCATACTCAAAAAAAGCTTGTTAGGGGAAATTTCTGTGTCGAGATCAGGGTTCCACTGAGTCTTTGGTGTCCAGGCCAGCTCTGAAGCTGTCACTTGTTTTGTGGTAGTCTCTGGGATGAGAAGAGTATCCACTTCTCAACTTGCTCCATTTTTCTGAGATACTTGCATGGCCTTTGTCAGGAGGAGAGCCTGCGTACCTGCTGCTGTAATGTCTTTGCCCTTGCAGTGACTCTCTAAGGACAGACCACAGCTCTTCACCTGTTTAAATAAAAAAAAACAAGATGGAAAGAGAGAATAAGCAGTAATTACTGGGTTGTCACCCCTCCCCACTACCCCATTCCTCTTCCAAATTCCCTCATGATAGATACTGAGGGACATCAAATTTGTGTTCTTTCATCTGTGCTTTTTTTCCTCCCAGTCCTGCAGGCTGCCTTTTGAGGTTTTGTTGTAAGTCAGCAAAAGTGTATCATGATCCTCTTTGCAGCTGATGGCACCAAAATTTTTTAGCATCGTTTTCTAGGCTGTGCATGCTTGACAAATTAGGATGTCCCTGTCATTGGACAGCTGAATTATAGTTCTGAACTTTGGCAGCTCTTGCCCTTGCTATGTGGGGTAATCAAGTAAGCTGCTATTAGTTGTGCAGATTCAACAGATGCTAAGTGATTAGTGAGTCTGGGAAATATATTCCTGACTGATTGCAGGAGCTCTACCCTTGAATTTAGAGTGAGATACTGAAAAATTCAATAAACTGCACAGCTTGAGAACATTGTATTCTTCCAGAGTGCTGAAGGCTGGAAGGAAGGAAGGACAGATTTTAATGCTTAAGAGATCTGCATCTGTAGAATGCACAGGGGTAGTCAAATTCTCTTTAGGCTTTCTGAGGTGCTGATGATCAAACTAGCAATCATGCATTCGCAAGCTTATACTTGGTAATAAATGTTCTTTTTTGATGAAGCTTCTTTGCTGCTTTTCCTATGTAGCAGAAACAAGTCGTACGCAAGAATACACTAACTTGCTGCTGTTTTTGTCTGCCTCAATCATTCCTCAGGACTGCTGGCAATGCACCAAATGCAAGAAATTTAACTCTCCAGGCAAACGGTACTGTTACCGCTGCTGGGCCTTACGGAAAGACTGGTACTCAGATTGTCCCAAACTGGCTCATTCTCTTTCTCTGTCCAACATTGATGCTATGCAGAACAAAAATGATGATGAAGGGATAGATGTCCCGGACTGCCGAAGGACTATTTCTGCTCCAGTTGGCCAACCCAAAGACCTGTACATGGTAGAAAACAAATCACGTGTAGATCCCTGCAGCTCTATTGAGTCTTTGGATTTGGCACGAGAGTGTGAAAGCAAGGAGTCTCTGTTGCATTTCACTGAGCATAAAAAGGAGGAAGAAATACAGTCCTTAGAGAGTATAAAAAAATTACTGAATCCTTGCTTCTTATGCCATCACAGACCACGGGATGGGAATATTGTCCATGGAAGGACTGCTCACCTTGTGGCCTGTTTCAAGTGTGCAAAGATGCTGAAGAAAAAGAGATCACCTTGCCCAGTGTGCAGGAAAGAGATTGAGATGGTGATCAGGATCTTTATGGGGTAGTTGTGCCAGTTCAGGCCTTCTCCACCAAAAGATAGCACACGGGTTTTTTTGCACTCACACAAACCCTAACTTCAGAGCTCGGCCAGTGAATACCAAAGAATTTAGATTCAGTCTGACCAAGAACACTGAGGAATCCTCTGCATTAAATGAAGCATCATCCACTTTTCAATGTCCTTTTAAATTAAAGCCTCTAGGGAGCAGGGAGTGACTGGCATATTGGTATCAATGCCCCAGCTTTAAAATTGTCTAAATCTTCTAATTTCAGCTCAGTGGTGTCACTAGGATTCTCTGTTCTGACAACTGGTCCTTGAAGAAAATGAGTTTTGGAAAGAGTTATACTTTGGCCGTTGGAGCATTGTTCTCCAGTACGTCAAACCCTGTGCAATGCCTTTTAAGGGGGAGTCTGCATCTGAGATACATATATGCAGGGATGGGAAAGGAGGTAGGAGGGAAGGGTAGACCAAGGTGTTTGCAATTTAGATAAGCCATTTCTCCAAGGATCAGTTTGCCTGAGGGCAGTGAGAAGTAAATAACCTGGTTTCTGATTTTTTTGTTTGTTTGTTTAGCGTAGGTTTGTTAGATAAGGTGAAGGTCCTCTTGCTCCCAGACTTGAAATAAGTCCTCCCAAATGTTTAATCTGTAGCTATCTCAGGTCACATGGCAAAAGAATAGGGAGTTATACTTTGCTGTGTTATTGGAGCTTTTAATTTTTAGTGATTCTTTTTTTCATTTAAATACAGTTCTATGTCCTCTTGCATAGCTCTGTTGAAGCCTGTCCAATGTTAGCTCAGAATCTGGTCTGCCAGCTGGATTAAATTATAACAGCTCTGTGCATGTTTTGGGATGTTCTCATAGCTCTGTGCTTACAGCACCATTGCAGCTTCTACCTGCCTCATCTCATCAGGCCAGTCTAGATAGAAGATGCTCATTTTAGAGTGCAATGTAGCTTTAACAACAGGATATGGGCCATTGAGGGAAAAAAAATAATTCCTGTAAAGCACCAGTTGCAGCTGGTTAGTCTATGGGCTGTGCTTGGTGTTAGTTTTTTTAATTTTTCTCCACTGATTTTCTTTCCCTGTCATTTCATGCTTCAGATCTGTTTGCAGCATTTACGTTGTCCTTCAGAGCTATGCATGGTTGCTCTATGGGCTGTAAAAAACAACTCAGCTAGAACTTGCAGTTTAAAAATGTCTAGCCCTTTTCTGAGATTATATCCTAGAGTATGCTCAGATCTTCCTCAGCCTTCCTGTTCTCCAGGGCTTTGGAGGGCCTGCATTATGCAGCAGTAGCTATAGTGCCTTCACCTTTCAGGTATACAGGCATCTGAATTCAGTACAGTGTGTAGAATAAACCCGGTTTTGTCATCTTCTCTATAATTCCCTCTCTAATCTAGGAAGTACACCTGAAGACAAAAAAAGAGAAGATAGTGCTCATACCTTGGTGCTTCTCTAGGCTGTTTCCACCTTGTTTTCCACACTCCTTGTGCTGGTCCAGCTACAGCAGGTCAGGCATGCAGTGGAAGGCCCCAGAACCTGCCCAGTAGAAGGTCCCAGCAAACTGCGATGTCAAAGTTGTTGTTTCTCTGCAAAGATATCAGAGTAGGTGCTATATGCAGTCTCTGCCTACCACTGCCAAAAGACAGGTCCACTTTATATTTTGCATAGTATTGTGATTATTTCTATGTTGGCTATTATTTAGACTATTGTTCTTGGCTGTTATTTACAGTTGTATTTGAAAAATCGGAGGATAACCGTCTGGTGTTTTGGTGCACTATCTATAAGTCCATGGGAATCAATCCACATGGAGAAGCTGACTTACTGCTCCCTTAACTGAAGGGCTGTTAAATTGCTGGTGATGCACTTTAATCTTGCTAAGATCAGCAGCGTTACCGCCTGGAATCACCGAAGGGAGTTCCTGCCAGGTAGTTTCTTCCCTTTTCAGGTAGTTTCTTTCCTTTTAAGGGTCTTGGGCTCAGCAGGGTGCGTTGTGGCACTTTGTGGCACTTCTGAATACTGTGAATTCCCCCTCATCCCGATTGCTTCTGAGAACTAAATGTTTTGCTAAAAAGCAGTTTTACTGAATTGTTCAGATCTGGCCGCACTGAAAAAATGTAATTTGTGTTGACCAAAAAAAAAGTCAGGAGAGTTTAAGTTCCAGTAATGGGGTTGAATATTGCTACCAAAATCCTACTGAGATCTGTATGCAGCTTCCATTATTAAATGAAAATTGTTGTCAGTGTGGCAGTTTGTGATAAAAAGCAAATCTGCAGGATAACTTTCAGTGTAACTATCTTTGTATCTGTGAATTCTTGTGCGGTATAACCAGTAGTGTTTACACATGCAGTTGTCAAGTTCTTAATTCTTTTTAGCAGAAATAGTTAGTGGACATAAGGTATCACAATGTTACAGTTGATTTTCCTTCCCATAGAAGTATAAGCTATTGCAGTGCAAGCACGGTGTGTAGCTGTAACTGCCCAGTTGTGGCTGAGGCTTGGGGGGGGGGGGTAGTTCTAGTGCAGGACAAGGCAAGAAGAATGTTTTATTGCTTTAACTTAAGTCTAAGTCTAAAGAAGTAGCAATTTACCAAGAACTGCTCTTCTGACACTTTGTAGGAAGTGCAGACTTGAGGTATGGGTTGAAGAACTAGCTCAAAGCACTCAGCTACAATACTTAACGTTGCAGTGCAGATGAGATATTGGCCAGGCGGTGTTATTACTTTCCTCTTCTACAGATGTGGCAGTTAATGTGGAGTCCTAATTCAGAAACCCATTTTTTGGAGGAGCTAAGCATTTACCTGAGATGGGTATGAACTCGGGTTCTCTGAATACGTTATTGGTGTCTCATAGTGGATGACAGTTCTTCTCTCTTACAGTGGTTTTACTATGAAGTGCAATATGAGGGAAGAGGTCCTTGGTAATCTTTAGCAGTCATTGCTGCACGTCTGTTAGAGGAAGTGTTGAGTGCAGCTGTCTTTCGATGCCCAGACTAAAAAAGTTTATGTTTCACTGTTTTTTTTCTTCGATGACGTTGGTTGCTGTTCCGCGGGAACCTGCTAAAGTCTCAAAGGCACAAGTGTACCTGTAGGTCAGGTTTCATTAGTAGATCCTTCTGCTTTTCCGCCAGAAGTTTTGGCACTAGTTATCCCCAGAACCAGCGGATTTCTTACTTTAGTGGGTATTTAAATACTGTATAGTGCTGTTCAGCACATTATAGTGCTCTGCAGTGTGAAACCATACGTATATGTAAACTCTCTGTATTGGCAGCCAGAGGTACAGACATTGCATTTACTCCTGAAAGTCTTTCCAGTTTAAGTGCCTCTTCTCAGTTACTCTCAGTGACTCTGTTTACTGACACACACAGCACATCCGCCTTTTCTTCAGCTGTCTCTTCAAAAATCTCAGCGTCCCTCCTCTGCTGAGATGTATTATCGAGCCAATTTAGCCTAAACAAAGCCGCTACATGAATTACAAAGATCCTTTGGAGCACCTCCCCAGAGTGCTTATTTCTTCTGAACGGTGGGTATTGCCAAAGACAGCTATGAACTTTCTGCCTGTGCTACGTATTTATTACGGTGCATGACTGTGATGGAAACCATAATGCAGCTTGCCAGGGTCTGCTCCATCCTTCTGTGTCCAACATAGATTGTATCTGATACTGAGAAGCTGTCCTTGCAGAGAAAAAAAGTGGTTGTTGGACAAATGGAAGTGGAAATGGAGTGGAAACTGAGTGTCTCAAAACCCATGAGGTAGCTTCCTTTTGCCTGCTCACCCTCTGCCTGTTCTGAGCTTCATCTTCCAGTCCTGGAAGAAAAAAACAAAATGGTCTCACTAGAGGCCTTCAGTGACGTCTGATCGTTTTGGAAGATAACATGGTTAAGTGATTGAAGGAAGAGCCGGGGCACTGGTCTCCATTCTGTCTGTCCATAACCTGAGCAAGGAACTCCTTGAGTCGGGTGCATGCTCTTCGGCCACCTGTACATTGGCAAGCAGCATCAGGATCCTTGAAAAGGAGATACTGTGAGGCCATTCTATCAAGAGCAAGAATGAGACCCACAAATGATATGGGGGTGATAAACTGTGTTTGGAACAGCTCTGGAAGCACAGATGACCTTTGGACAGCAGCTTTTCTGCTCTGGAAATCCTTCTTCAGTTATCTGTCCACAGTGACAGGAATTTCCCTTTGAAAACAGGTGAGACCCTGCTTGCGACTACACGGTAGTGTCTGTCCAGCAGAGCAGTCAGCTGACACTAGCTGGGTTACACATCCCATCAACTTGCTCTCTGCACCTTATTATGATTAATACAGGCAGCTGTTGTGATTGCAGTCCTGTTTTTCTGTGCTATTTTACCCTGGTAATGTGCACTTGCTGCTCACACATCTGTGGGGATGTCCCATGCCTGCTGTTCTGAGCAGGTGCTTCAAGAAGATGCAGCCCACTGAACTCGGCAGTTATCTTCAGAATCTCCGACTCCTAGAAGGCATAATCACATCTGAGGATCAGTCTGAGAAGATACTTGAAGAAGGCAGGAACATGTACCTCTGGCAAAGATAAAGACTTGCTGTTCTGGAAGGAGTGATTTCCTGCTGGATCTCCCCAGCACCCTTCCCTGCAGCCTGTTGTTCCCAGATATATTTTTCTTGTTTAGAAAAACTCCATGTCTCAACATACACCCACTCAGTCACTGCAGTAACAAGCAGGAGTGCTTGCTAAACAACATCTGTGTTTGCACTATTTAAAAAAAAGGCACGTATCGCAAAACTGATGACCTGTTTTTGTGTCCTGCGCATAATGAATTTAATTAAATTGAGCGCGTTCTATGATAACGTAGGTTTATTTTTTCATTTGTACTGCGTTTCGGGGAAAACCTTTCAAGTAAAGGCCTGTTACCAGCTAAGCAGCCTGTGATCTTCCTCTGTGTCTGTTTCCAGGGCGGGAGAGACCTCCCATCCCTCCCAGGATGGGTCTGCCTGGCAGTTGGGAGGGGAGGCTGTAGCATGAATGTATGCATTTGCAAAAGCCAGCAGGAATGGCAGCAGGGGAACAGCTTAGGCTTCATCTCCTGAGCCAGCTTGAAAAAGTACTTGCTGTGTTGTTTTTAAGCTGGTTCCCCAGTTCCATTGCCACCAACAGCTGTAGCCACTCCAGGTTCCCAGGAGGTACAACCACCACATCATTTGCTTGTGGTAGTGCCAGGAGGTTACTTAGCCCTTCTCCAGCTGTTTTTAATGCTGTTTGTTTTGCATTTGGGATGGAAGCAGTCCTGGCAAAGGCAGCATGCAGCCCCTGCACCCCAGCGTGCGGAGCTCCCCGGGCAGGCGGCTCACTAGAGGGCACCCGCCGGCTGTGCATGGCACGGAGCAGGGATGCTGGCAGTTTCCTTGCAGCTCTCATCTCCTTGCCTCCAGGCTATACAGACCCAACATTTACAGCTGGCATAAATAGTTAGAGCTGAGGGATGCGAGTCCCATGGCTGGGGTTTGGCTTTCCTTATTTGCCTCTTGGTTTACGGTGCTGGTGGAGACCAGCGGGCTGCATGTAATCAGGAGGAAGACGGCTGAGCACGCTCTGCTCTTTTGTGCTGTAAACTAGCCCCACATATGCCCAGCAGTGATTTATCACTAGTTGCTTGCCAAGGATGAGATGCTGCTTCGTAATGAAGAGCATCTTGATTGCTTTGTAGGAAAACAATAAAACTCCACCTGTGGCATCAGAACAGGAGAACCAGAGCTGGTTCCCCCATCGCTGACACGAGGATACTTGCTGGCAGAGGGCAGAGTTGGTTGTATTTATGCTCCTGCCCAGCTGCCCCTGCTTGTTCCCTGTTCCCTGCCTGTGTTTCTACGAGCAGCTTTAGGTAGGGCTGGTGTCCAGGATCACCCATTGGCAGACAGCTGGGTTGCACCCAGCAGCCGTTTCCATTCTGTCCTGCAGCAGCTATAAGAGCAGCAATTAGACTTGCTGGTAACCTCTGCCAATCTTAAGCCTGCAGGGAAGTTTCTGGCTCTGCCCGCACAGTCCTCTTGTCTGTGTAACCTTTTCTCGCACCCTGCCAACAAAACCAACCTGTCCCAACGTGCTCTAAAGCACAGGAGCTGCATAAAGTAGAGCATCTGCATCTGTCCTGTTTGCCAGGGGCTGTGTTGTGCTGAGATCCCCCACCCTCACTCTGCCCACCCTGGGTGAACAGCAGCTCTCTGCCAGCAGCAGGCAAAATGAATCTTCCCAGCTTTAACAGAAAAGGTATTGGAGCAAGGTGGAGTTGCTCACCTCTGAATTTGACTTAAGAGGGGAAGCTGGCCAGGTGCATGCTGAAAGGAGATGGCTGTTCATCTCATACAGGAAACGAGAGCATTTCATGTTCCTCACAGGTGCAACCACGATGTGTTTCTCTGAGGAAGAAGTACTATTCTGTATCTTACAAAATAAAGGATCCTTTTTTGCTGTAGCCTGTCAAGCAGCCAGAGCTTGGTATTCTAACCCTGCTCAGCTTCTGCCCTCTGAAGTCCCTCCGCCTCACCGTGCCTCTTTTTTCTCTCATCTTTTTTAGAAAAGTGATTATATTGGGGCAGCATTTGTGGCACTCCCAAACTCCCTTAAGCAGTTGCAGGTCTGTGCAGGAGCACCCTCTAAAACCTGTGCTCTGCAATCTGTTGCTGCGAGCCAGTGGCACTTCTTCCTCCTCTGCCATGGGGTAACAGACTGCAGAATCCAGCCCACTGAAAATAAACAGTCTTGCTTCATCCAAACACCTTCCCCAGAATTGTTGGTGACCCAAATGCTGACATTGGGGAAAAATAAAAGCTCTCTGAAACGCCAGTCTTTCTGGTGTGAGCCACGCTGGTGCTGTCCCAGCCACCAGCACAGGCTGGGAGACCTCCGAAGGTCTGTTGGGGATCTCCAGCTGAAGCTTACTGGGGTGAGGAGGGAGGCGGTGCGAAACCTTGCCAGCAAAGCAGGCTCAGCACTGCAGGTGTGAGCTGCCAGTGAGCAAAAAACAGGGTGGTTTTAAGAAAAAACGCAGCTTTTTCTTTTAGCAGCGAAAGCCTCGTTAATTTGAAGATTGAAATGGCTACACAATTGGAAACTGGCATCACAGTCCCAGCAGCGGGTCTGAACGGGGATTAAAAGGAACCAGCGTGTGACCCCAGGGTCTGGGGAAGCAGAGGGAAGCGCTGTGGGGGCCAAGCTGTCTCCTGCACAAAGGATGGGGGGCACGTACCTTTTGTTTCTGGAAAGCCAGACCAGGCTCTCTGCGCTTTGCCTTTGTAGCTCCGTTTAATGAGACCGCAGTGCTCTACCTCAGAGAAGAGCCCTGATGCCCACTGAGGACTTGCACTTTCCCTGCACAGCACCAGAGACATCTCTGTACCTCAGTGTCCTCATTTAGCCAGCGGTAAATCAGGAAGGATTATTTACCAGAGTGATTTAGTGGGATGCTTTAAATGGCATGTAAATGTTTGCATATTGCTTTGAGCGTGGGAACAGCTTTACAAATGCTAGCTATTGTTATTTTGCTTTGGAAACCATGTTCTCCTTAAAATCAATACCACAAAGAAGAACGCCTGAGCAAGCCAGTTCACTTGCTATGATACTCCTATTATTGCCATTAGCAGAGAGGATTGTAACCCATGCTGACACAGCCCTTCAAACTCTGGGTGTTATTCTCCTTTGGTATAAAGCAATGCTTACTTCATCATGAGAGAGCACCCATACCTCTGACCCTTGCTTGCAAAACTGTGTTTTCTGCTCATACCTAGAAATACAACATGTTGCAGTCAGGCCTTTAAACTATTAAAAAAAACCCCAAACCAAACCAAAACAACAGAATGCACAGAGAATACATTGCTCTGGCTGAAAACACAAGTCCACAAAGATTTTGCCATCAATCAGCTGGGCTACAGAAGAGAAAAGCGAGCATGGGCTGTTCACTGTATGTGCAGAGCAGGCTCTGGGTCCCTTACTGTTAACCCTGCGCTGCTGCGCTCTGTGGCAGGAGCTGGGGCTTGCTGATACTGGGTGACCTGAAGTGGGCTTAATGGTGGAAACGTTTGGGTATCCTCCTCAGCCCCGATTCTGCAAGTGCTTTCAAGTCCTGCTTGCTCCCCAAGTGCTTGGGTAGGTGCTTTGAGTTTTATCCCAAAGTTGGGCTTTCTCTGGGAAGCTGGGAAGTGTGGGGAGCTGCTGGGACACGTGGTGGGGGGTACCACCAGGTGCCCACTGTCCTTGTTGGAGGGACGAGCACAGCCTTGCTCACCCACTTCTGCCCCCAGCCCCGCTAAGCTTCACCAGGCTCTGCAAGGGGCTTTCCCCCCCCGACGGTGCTCAGCTGAAGCCCCAGCTGCAAACTCTCAGGTTTGGGTCCCCCCCCCCCCTTCCCCCCCCCCCTCGCTCTCCTGTTTTGCAAGTGTCTGAGTACAGCCCTAGGCAGTCCGCAGATGCCAGGGCAGAAAGCTGGTGCCTGCTCCAGCTACTCTCCCAGTGCTCCCCAGAAGTGGTACTCAGCTGCCTGGAGGAAGGAAGCAGTTTATTCCTGCTTTTGCTGGAAGCAGATGTTTTATTTATCTCCTTGGTGACTTTATCTGGATTTAATGTTCTATAGGTGCCACTTTTATCTGTCTTCTCCCCCCTTTCCCTTAACCTTGTTTGTGTAATCACTGTGCCCAAATTAAATATTTACTGTTTTCTCTACTGGTGAGCCTCCCAGTTCCCTTCCACTTCCAATTAAAGATTTACTAGGTGGGCATCAGCACTTCTGCAAGGCCAACAAACCAGCCCCCCTCGTTAGATTTTTAAGTGCTTCGTTATCATAGTTCAGCAGAGCACACCATAAATGAGATCTAAAACACACCGGCATGCATGCGCTCGCCCTGCAGCGCTTGGCTTCATCTATGCAAGGCTGAGCCCGAAAGCAGCAGGGTGTGAGGAGCAGGATGGGTGAATATGTGTCTCTGGAGGGGTCTCTGGGCTCTGGTTTCCCCCAGGATGCTGGATGGCATGGTGAGGGGTGGCTGGGGAGAGTCCTGTGGCAGGGACACAGGGATACTGGGCTGCACTGGGCAGGGCTGGGGCAGGCACTGCTCCCACCGCAGCTCTGGTCTGTTTGAGAGACGACAGAGGACAGTGGTCTGCAGAGCCGGTACCCATCCTCAGGTCACGTTAGGATGTGGCAGCTTACTGCAAAACGGGGGACTTTCTCATGACTCTGCTGCAATATTTATAATGAACCAACTTTTTAGATCAATATTTTATTGGGAAGGTTGCTGGGGTAATTCACACTTCAAGCATCTTCCCTCCATGTGAGTGAAGCCCAGGCTATTAGGAATAATGAACTTTTTGCTAGTTACCTTTAGTGAACTAATAAATCTTTAATGCTAGCTGCAAATTTAATAGTGGAAATTTAGTCGGTGACCTCAAAACTTACAGAAAAAGGTGAGGGAAGCAGACGGGGCAAAGCAGTAGGAACTAAGTGGCAGGCAGGAGCTTGGTGGCACAGCAGGCGAACGAAGCCCAACCCAGGCGGCTTTGGCAGCAGGGATGCCGGAGGGATGCGGTGATGCAGGGGAAGGAGCCGGAGGACGTGCAGCCCCACTCACGCACCGTGCTCAGCACCGCCACGGTCACACAACTGTTTGGCAGAGACCAAGAAAACAGCAGGATTTCCAGGCGAGCTGTTGAGCTGAGGGGTCAAGAGATGCCATCAGCTCCTGGCCCTTCCTCAGCTGCTGGGCACCGCTGCAATGCACGCTGCTTTTTATTTCCAAGCAGGAGAGGAAATGCTTTTTCCCCCTGCTTTTTCCCCCACCACCCTGGGCTTTTTGGGAAGAGCCCAGGGCTTGGCATCACCAGCTTCCCCTGCCACAGTAGCTGTTTTTTTTTCCCCCCATGTCAGCAGCCGAGCGGCTGTCAGGGACCTGCATTATTTATCCGCTCAGTAACATTTACTGGGATCTAGTGTTTAATAACTGTCATTCCAATATATCTTTTCTTAATCCCCTCAGATCTGTTGCTGTGGCAATTTTAAATATTTATCAACACAGTTTGTGTGTTCACTGTTAAGGTTGCAATTTTCTTGTAATTAAAGATTTACAACACGCTGCTCAAGATTTAGAGATGATTGGCAAAAATCAAAACTGTTTGATATTCACACTAGAAATCACCAGCTTTCCAGAAGTTTTCTGCAGGACCCCGATACACAGGTGACGGTGCAGACCTCCCCTTTATATTGGGTTATTTTTGCTGTTGCTTTTAACTGTTCTCACTGGCTCTCATTGCAGAGGTGGGAGCTTTTGCCCCCCCCCCCCCCCCCATGTCTCCCCATATCTTGCTGACACAGCTGAGCCCCTGCCAAACCCCGATATTCCTCAGGGCCTCATCCAGCCCTGGGGAGAGCCCACCACCACAAACGCTTTGAGAAGGACCCTGCTTGGCCTGCGACAGCTCTGCTGGTTTCTGCACTTGCTGCCTGTTCCTGCTGCCACCGAGCTGGGCTCTGGCTTGTTATTCCCTATTAATATTCATTCCCCATCAGCACAAGCCCTGCCTGCCTTTCCCAGCTCTCTTCCTATTTAGCTACATGCAAATCCAAAATCAGTTCTTCCCCTTCTCCCACCTCATTAAATACAGTTCCAGGATGACTCAGGAGCAGTGAGGGTACCAGGGGTGCCCTGCACATCCCACAGGGAGCAGAGTCCTGGATGGGAGCAGGGTGCTCTGCCCCTTGCTGCTGCTTGCCCTGGGGTGGCCACAACCTCCTACACCCTTGTTTGCTGTGGGGTCAGACCCCAAACACCCCAAAGTGCCACCTGGACGCACACCAGTTTCTTAATTAATTACTTAAGCCTGTCTGGCACAGGCAGCACAACCAGACCCGGTGGCCAGCAACAATTACCTGTCTCTCACCAGGATCCACAGCATCCATGGTCCCTTGGTACCACTGATGCCTCCTGTGATGCTGTTGGGCATCCCCAAGTGCTCGCTCCTCCAGAGACCCCCTGCACTGTGGCACAAATTCAAGCTGCAGCCTCGTCCATGGCAGCATCCCCTGCAGATGGCTTGGCCATCACGAGAGAAGCCAATGCTGGGAAGGGAACTGGGATTCCCATGATGCTGCCTGGTGGAGAGGGAAGGCGAGAGCTGCAGGCAGGCAGCCAGGGCTGTGAAAGCAAGCAGAGTAGCTAATTGCAAATGAACCTTTGGCGAGGTCAGCACTTTTCTAGCCTCAGACAGCTCCAAAGTGACCCTGTGCCACCTCTCCTGCCGCACTGCTTTCCATCAGCCTGATTTTAGCCTCAATTGCCCACTTGAACACAGCTGAATCCATTTACTCGGGCTGGCTGGGCTGCCCTAGTAGGGAGCAGGAGCTACTTCAGCTCTGAAAGGCTGGAAAAGGCAATGGGAGATAAATGAGCTGCAATCATTTCTCCTCTGTGACTCCTGCCTTTGCTTCTTCTTCCTTTCTTTGGTGACTTCTGGATGGAAAGGGCAAAGAAGCACTTGTCTCCTGACCCCAGCACGTGTTTGGAAGGAGAAAAGGGACCCAGGACCATAAGTCACTAAGCATAAGTCCCTGCCTCAGTTTCCCCACTTGTGGATCAGTGGTAAAGGCAGGAGGGGGAGAAGTGATGAAGCATTTTGAAGGAGAGCTGCTTGCCGTGTAGATTGACAGGTAGATTTTCCTAAAGGTTTTGAAAGCTGCACCTGCTTCATCATAATGGCATCATGCATATGGATAACACCGCTGACATTTCCCAGGGAGGTCGGGTGTTTTAATTTAAATCATTTTTGAGGAAGTGCTGGAGAGAGAAGGAGAGGCCTGCTTTGATTCTCTAACGAACTAATAAATACGTGCCTGTCACACTCCTCCCAGAGCCTGAAAGCCTTTGGTGCAGGGAGACAGGCAGGCAGGCAGGTAGCCCTGTCACCCAGTGATAGGCGCTGAGAACGGGGCATCTCCACTGCAGGGCCCTCGGCAGGGGTAAGGGCTCTGCGAAAGAAGGACACAATGATGGAGCCACTCCAAAAATCAGTTTTATTAGGTGCTTAAAATAGAGCCTGGCACGCAATGTTCTCGGTTGGCTTTGTTGAGAGAAGCTCAGTTGCATATGAAATCCATGATGCTGTTTGCACTGAGAAACAGGAGGAGGGGTAGAGGGCAGAAGAAGCAGAAATGAGGACTTTTACTGCTATCCTCAAAGTGAAGGTAATAAAACAATAAAAAAAAAAAAAGGAGACATTAAACCTGACGAACAGCTAAGGAAGAGTGGTTTATGGGAGAGAAACCATTGCCCAGGGGTGAGACCTGATGGGACAGGCTGGAGGAGAAGCATTTCCCAAACAAGCCTCTGACTTCCCAGATGGATGGAGGGGGGGGGCTGGGACGTGATGGAGGGCACCCCTGCTCGCCTCCCCTGCCTCGTTGGGCCCCCTGGCACCCCTGGGCTGGGCTGGCAGCAGCCAGGAGGGATGTCAGGTGTTGGTGGCAGTCTTTTGGGCTTGAGAAATTTGGGAGCCTCTTCACTAGAGCATCTCTTTGAGAGCTGCATCCCCGCGTGGTGCTCGGAAATGGAGACTGCTGTCCCCCACTACTGCTAAAGCTGTTTCAGTGGCAAATTACTTCTGCTGTTTAAAAAACCCCAACATCTTGTTTCTCATTTGACTTGCCTTGGCTCTTCCCATGCCTTTGGGGGGCAGATTAAAGAGCCCTCTAGTCAAGAGCATCCTGGGCCAGACACTCCTTTCCCCCTTTCCGAAGCATCTCTGGTTCCTGCCACATCCTTGCTCTCTGGGCTGGGAGACGAAACCCTGCAGAGTGAGCCAGCCTCGGCGCCCAGGGGGCTGCTCCCCCTTGAAGGGAACTTAAGATGCAATTAGATTTTACTGTGCCTAAAAAGTCCCCTTTCCCCTGCCTGGCACCCCAAAATAACACTTGTGAGCAGTAGCAAAGCCTCACCAGGTGCAGAATCCAGCCTCCAGGCAGAGGATGGGCTGTAAGTCCCAATCATAAGCCCTGTAAAAATTTGCAGCCTCTATAATTCACCCGGTGAGGTTCCTTTTTGACCAGATACCTCCTGATGAGGAGCCTGAGCATCGCTCCCCTGTGCGAGGGGCTCGGTGCTGCAAGGAGGGCGGCAGCCGGCGCTGCTCCCCCAGCAAACCGTGCTGGAAAATGCAAGTTGCGGAGGGTGAACGATGCTGCGGGGCTGGTGTGAGACGCTTGGCTCTCCCCTGCCTCCTCCAGCAAGGGCTGGCTTTAATTCAGTCGCCTGCCTTGGATGCACTCGGTTGCGGTCTCTGTAGGAGGAAGGGTCTCCAAGTAGATGGGACCTTGGGTGACAGGGGACGGTGCTGGTGAGGCTCTGCCCGCAGCTGCTCCATGTGCCTCATCCAGGCTTGGGCACGGGGGACAGGGAACGGTTTATGGAGCATTTCCTCCAGCATGGTGCCCAGGAAAAACTGGTTGGTGCTTTAATAATAAATAACAACAACAATAAATAGTGTATGAGGCACCTACGGTGCTCTCGGCTGATGGCCTCCGAGGAAGGGAGGGGATAGGAGGGGTTCACAGCAAAGCTGCTGTTTTGGGGCATTGGGGGGGTGATTTGGCCACCCCTCTCCTGCGGGAGCCTGGGCTGGAGCACCCACCCGGGGACACTCGGTGCGGGGGACCCACTGGGAAATGAGTCCTGCAGTGGCTGGTGCCTCTCTCTGAATGCACAGCATAGAGCTCCTCGGGTCGCTCCGATTTCAAAGGAAATCAAATTAATTGCATGTATCTTCCATTTTAATCTCTGGTTTGCAGGCATCGCTTTTAGATGAGAGCAGACAATTCAGGCAGCGGCTGAACCTTCACCTCCCATCCCAGCGTGGCAGCAGCAGCCACGATAACCGTGATCAAAGAGGCTTTTTCTCTACACCTACAAAATTACAGCCTTTAAGGGGCTCAGTCCTTGCTTTGTTTGAGAACTGATGATGTTTTTTGCAGGGAGTGGGATGGCAGAGGGGATGGGAGATGCAGGCGCTGCCCGGCTGCCTGGGATGAGCAGGATTAAATCAGGGACACATTTACACCGGGGAAATTTCTCAACAACTATTTCTACATGTTCCAGCACCAATTTAGCTGAACCACAGGGAATATATTTTGCATTTAAGTTTCCCCACTGTACAAAAGGCAGAGGAGAAAGGCTGTTTTAGGCCCTGAGTCTGCAAACACTGATGGTTGCACACCTGAGCAGAGCCGGCGGGGCTGGGGCTCCGCAGCTGAATATTCAAAGCAGATCATGACTCTAATTCAGGAAAGTATTTAAGCCTGCACTTAACTTTCAGCTTGTGCTTAGGGCCTCCGGAGATCTCGCTGGGTCCTGAACACATGCTGAAGTGCTTTGGTGAGCGGTGATGGTGTGCTGAACGGGGACCGGGGAGAGCCATTACGCTCCGAAATAATTACCCGGCAAAGGCGCAGAAGCCGTTTCGTGTGCCTGGCTGAGCGCAGAGCTTATCCAGCGGGGAACCATCTCGCCTTGGCTGGAAGATGAATGAGAAGTTCAAACAGCTTTTTACTGTGTCAAGGTTTTCTGGTCCCTTCAAAGCCCCGTGCAAGCAGCAATTGCGCTGGCACAACCGGCTTTGCCCGAGGGGGCACCACGTCTGCACAGAGACGGGGTACCTGCACCCCATCACCCCCCCAGGTCAGGCTGGGATGGATTTTTTTGGTCTTTCCCATGGAAGGATGCCCAAGCGAGGTGCCAGCCAGGTTCTGGATGCATCCATGCCCACACCACGGGCTGCACCGGGGTCTCTTGGGGCCATGTGTGTATTGGTAAAGGCACGTTTTATTTAGGGTTGCAGTTAACCCCCCCCAAAGTCTTTACCTCTAACAAGCAGGGATTAGGTTTAGGCTCAAGCAAAGGGATGGCTTGTCCTATTAACCAAGGAGAGGACCACCGCCGGCCGTCGAGCCGGAGGAGAAGGGCTCCTTCAAGCTTCACTGATTTGGGTTTGCTGTGTCCCTTGGTTTGACACGACCCAGGGGGGGACTGGTGCTGCCCACTGCTCCCTTTCATTTGCAATTTTAATTGCTTATCAGAGAAAGAAGTGGCAACAGGCCAGGAAAGCAGGTTTTCGTTCCCCCCCATCACATGCACAGCGATGCACAGGGTGGGTGCAGGGGCTGCTGTCACACGGGGACTGTCCTGCAGAGCCCCCCCAGCCCCTCCTGCATCTGAAGCAAGGGGTCCTACCATGAAGCCCTCCAGCTGCACACCAGTATACAAAGGATTTCCTTTTTTTTTCTTTTCTTTTTTTTATACAAAACCAAAAAAGCAAGAACTTCCTCCCCCCCTTTTCTTCCCATTTTTCCTCTTTCTTTCTTTTTTTAACATTATCCACAAAAGTTTACAAAATAGCCTTGAGATTATTCTTGCGGGATACAGGATCCAATCAACTCTGGCAGAAGTCAGCCAGCCCCGCAGGGATGCCAATTAAGAGATGTGTCACCATTGTAATTTCTGTTTCTTTTGCCCAAAGTCCCCTCCTTTCCCCTCTGCTTCCCTCTGGCCAACAGCAGCAAGCAAACGACAGGGCAGCGGGAAGGTGCTGGGGGTGGGTTTGTGGCTGATTATCTGAGTGCTCAAAAAAAAAAACCCTCAAAAAAGAAACAAAGAAAGAACATGTATCCCAAAGGGAAAGGCCTTTTTTTGTATTTCCAAAACAGGGACTGTCCAGCAAAGGAGCTGACACCGCTGGGGTGTCTCATGGTGCCAGGGGGATACGGGGAAGGGGTGATCTGCTGATCATCTGTATGGCTCTTCGACCACTCGGGGCATCGTCCCCCTTGGGCTCGGGCCCCTCTGAGCCCTCCCGGCTGCCCAGCGGGTACTTTCGGGTGCCATGCACAAATCCAGACCCTACGCATGGATCCAGACCCTGCCAGGACCACAAAGAAGCTCTGCAAGCCCCGTGGCCAGCTCTGCTCCTCTCCTTCTGCCACACTGCTTTGACTCTTGGTCAAGTCCATTAAATTCCTTTTTTGTTTGTTGGTTTGTTTGTGTTTTTTTGTTCAGTTTCGTAGTTTAGTTACTTTTTTGGTAAAAAATAGTTTCTCCCTCCCCACCCCAAACCACCCCACCCCACAGTCAGCCCCACCAGTTCATCAGCCTTCAGCAGTCCAGTGGGGCTGCTTGCACCTCCACGGCCAGGAGCTGCCCCCCACGCTGCCCCCGAGCCCAGGGCTGGGCAAGGGGGGGATAGACCACGCGCAAAGCCGTGCCACCCCGGAGCAGCTCCCCGGCCCTCCTGGGCTCTGCCCCGACACCGTAGCGAGCTACGAGGCTGGCGGCAAGGAGCAGGAGACAGAGGACCAGCACCGTCAGGATGCTCTGCCTGCCCTCCAGGAGCCAGTAGCGGCGGGTGGCCTCTTTAGTCCTGGCGTTGACACAAGCCACCTTGGCCTGGAAGTCTACAAAGGCCACGTGGAGGCAAGCCCAGTACTCCGTGTCCTGGTGGAGCCGGGTGATGTTGTACGTGTGGGTCCCCATGGGGATCCGGGCCACGTTGGTCGTGTCCAAGTTGGAGCTAAGCAAGAAGCTGGACCAGGTGAGGTTGGAGGAGACGGTGTTGAGATGCGGCTTCCAGGCAACCAGGATGTGGTAGGCCTGGACATCCGCCACCACCAGCTCCAGGCTGTCCTCGCTGAGCGGGAAGGAGTGGTTGACCGTCATGCTGATGCTCTTGGTGTCTGCCCCGAGGAGGTTGTGCGCCACGCAGGTGTACAGCCCGGCCTCCCGAGCCGAGACCCCATGAATCTCCAGCGTCCCTTCGGGGTGCACCTTGTACCGCCCGTCTTCCACGTAGGGGATCAGCTTCACCCCCGAAGGGGTGACCCAGTAGATCTCCGGGTCTGGCTCTGCCAGAGCTCGGCAATGCAAGGAGACGTTGTCACCGTCCGCCACATCTAAGCGGGAAGGGAAGCTCTTGGCGGAGATGAGGGGCAGGCACCGGTCCGTCATCTCCCGGAAGGGGACATCCCGAATGTGCCTCTTCTTGAGGTCGGGGGGCTCGGCGCACAGCGTGGACTGGGGTTCGATGAAGCGGATGTGGTTTTCCGTGCTGTTGACCCAGCGGATGACGCAGTCGCAGCGGATGGGGTTGCTGTGGATGCTGATCTCCTGCAGGTTGGGCAGGGACTCGACCGTCTGCTTATGCAAGGCACTTAGGGCATTGTTGTTGAGCATGAGGGTTTCCAGTTGGGGAAGGTGGTGGAACGCGTTGGGGTGGATAAAGGACAGCTTGGGGTTGTTGGTCACGTCTAGCTTGGTCAGCTCGGGGAGGTTGATCAAGGCAAACTGGTCTATGGACACCAGCTCCTCCATGTTGTTGAGCCCCAGCTCTTTGAGGTGCAGCATGTTTGTGAAGTCGCTTTGCTTGACCCTCTGCAATGGGTTTTTGTTCAGATCCAGGAACTTGAGGCCAGGAACTTGCTGCAGCGCCCGCTTGGGGACATTCACGAGCTTGTTGTCATAGAAAGAGAGGCTCTCCAGGCTCCGCAGCCCTTCCAGTGCATAGTCCGAGATCTCCCTCAGGTTCATCCCAGCCAAAACCAAACTCCGCAGGTTCGACAGGGGCCTGAAATTCATATCCAAGATCGCATCCACCCTGTTGCCTCCGATCATGAGGATCTCCAGGCTGGGGAGCATCTGGAACCAGCGGCTGTCGACCGTCCTCAGCAGGTTGGAGTTGAGGTGGAGGCGCAGGAGGCTGCCGAGGCCGGAGAAGGCGCGGGGAGCGATTCTGCGGAGCTGGTTGTGGTTCAGGTAGAGCTCCTGCAGGTTGCCCAGCCCGGGGAAGCTGCCATCGGGCAGCTCAGAAAGCTGGTTCTCCTCCAAGTGCAGGCTGAGCAGTTGGGGCATGCTCTTCAGGCCAAAGTCCCAGACATCAGAGAAGCTGTTCTGCGACAGGTCCAGCTCTGAGAGGTTTCTAAGATAGTCCAGCTCGCTCTGCTCGAGCCTGGCGATATTGTTGCTTTGCAAGAGCAGGGTCTGGGTCCCCTCCGGCAGGTCTTCAGGCACGGCGGAGATGAACAAGTCATTGCAGTCCACCGTGGCAGCCTCCCGGTACACCGAGCGGGGGGTGTACCACGGCCTGATCTGGCAGACACACTGCGGTGGGCATCTGACCTTCCAGGGCACGATGGGGATGGCGGTGGCAGCCACCACGCAGAGCAGAAGCGAGCTGGTTTGGAAGCGTCTCATTTTCGGCTGGTGGGACCAGCTTCTTCCCAGGCAGGAATGGTTCACAGGGCGCATCCAGAGCAGGGCATGGGGTGACAGCCGGATGGGGACAGCATCCGTGGGAGAAGATGCTCCATGCGAGCCCCTGGCACCGATCAGCCCCTGCTGCCGGCTGCCCTGCCTGGCCCCCCCCACGAAGAGCACATAACACCCACGACCAGGGCTGGTGCCTTCAGTCAGAGCTTCGCCTTTTCTTCCTCCCCAAGTGATTCATTTTTGCACCCGGCTGCATCTTTCAGCTTCCTCCTCAAGGTCATTCCTGAAAAAGGCCAGACAACAAGTTGTGTTAGAGCAGACCTCATGCACGTGGTGAACAAGTATCAGAGAGAATAAACAGGCTGGAGAGACAAAGCCCCGTGCATGGGACCCCCAGCACCCTGCCCAGCCTCAAGACAGACCAACATGTCCATTTAATCTGTTTTATACTCATAGCATTAACTGTCCCCACCCATCCCAGAGGTTTTGAGTGTTATTATCCCACAGATGCTCTTCCCAGGGCCACCAGCAGCCCATGGACCAAAGGCTTTGCCCTGGCAGACCCAGAGCTGCAGATGCTGGGAAGAGAAAATCTTCATGGGGGCAACTTTCCTCCAGGCTCTCAGGACTCTGATTCCTGCCCCTTACCCTCCCCAACATCAAGTGCCCACATCCAGGAGCTCCCAGCCCTATTTGCAGATCCCTAACGTGTTTTTCCTTGGTGGATTTATGGAGGAAACATGCCCCCAAGCACAGACCTGTTTCTTGGCAGCTCTAGCAGAAGCCCCGTAGCAGCGTGGGGACCACAGGCTCAGAGCTCAGTTTGCTTTGCGCTGGGACAGATTATCCCAGACCCATCTCGTCCCTTTTAATTCTACACTAGCAAAGCAACAAGCACACCTACTTCTGCACAAATTTGGGCCTCAAGTAGCCAATACTGGCAGGGGGCTGGTGGCCCAGAGGGCTGATGCTGAGCAGAAAGCCAAGATTTTAGGGAAAGAGCAGTACACAAGTGAGCACAGCCCCCTGCGCAATGAGGCAAAAGCTGCTGCAGCAGCCATATAACCCCCACACACAAACCTCCCCTCTGGAATAAAGCCCCCCCAGCTCCTTTTAAAGCACTGGCCCAAGGTGGGGGCAAGTTGCTGGGAGCAGGAAACCCTGACTGGGTTCATTAGAAGCTCCTGGGGGAATGCAGAAGCCCATTAATCCCCTCCATGCTGGGCGCGACCTTGGCTTTGCCCCCTTGCCTCACACCCTTCCCAGGGAAAAGGGGTCGTGGGGTCCTCGGTGGGGTGTCTGGCGAGGGGCTGGGCTGGGGGTGAGCCCCCCAGCACCTCCCTGCCCCTCTCCCCATCTGGCCGCAGGGTTTGGAGGAGCTGGAGCCGGCTACCACTCCACCTTTGATTTTTTGATTTGCTACAGCTCTCCTGACCCACACTGACACAAATCAAACCAAGTCCCAAAGCTTCTCCCCATCTTAAAAGACTCTCACGCAGCAGGAAAAACATTAAAAAGCAGCCGGAGTGGGAAAATAAAGTTTCTCTCCAAGCAGCTCTATTTTATCACCCTGTTGTTCTCACCGTAAAGGGCTTCCAACCAAAGTTTATTCAGCATCGACTCATTCAAGCCTTGCACCAGAATTGATCCCGTGCACTTCCCTTCTTGCCTGCTGTGAGGGCATTGGCTTTTAAACCATCTCCCGGAGAAACAGCATTAAAGAAGAGGAAGGCTGTATTGATTTCTGCATCCTTCTGATGGACCTACATCTTTCATTTTAAGTGCACAGGCATTTCTGTGACTATAAATCTCTCTGGCCATTAAAATATTATAGAATCTTTTCTCCTTAAAAAAATAATATGGAGGAATGTGGGGGTTTTTTTATTTCCTTAAGGCCGTGAAGAAGAGCCCAGAAAAAGCACCTTGTTTCAAATCCCATTTTACAGGGAAGAGTCCCCAGCTCTGCTGTTGGGTGATATGTCTCCGGGGTTTGTGTCTGTAACCAGGTTTTATCACTTTTGCCCAGTGTAGGATGGTGTTGCAGCACTGATGGCTGTGGAAAGTCCTGCATACAGGATGATGCCCTAACAGTCCAGGTGTTTGTATAAGTAATAGGATCAGAGCTTGCAGAAAAATGTCATTTTTTGGAAACTCTGGGTACTAAACTTCATACTTCATGGTTTCAAATGGCATGGAGCAAACTGAACAGGGAGGGCATTGGCAGCCTGTGGTCCCTGCTGCGGGGTATGAACCCTGGGGAGGACAGTCCTGGCAGGGGACAGAGCTGACCCCCCTCTCCTGTGACAGCCCTGCTCCCTTGTGACAGCAGTGACACCTCAGGGACCTGCACCCTGAATTCCTGCAGTTCAGTCATGGGGTGGTAGGGAGACGGGGAAGGAGAAGGCAGGAGCCCACGGGTAGTCTTCTCTCTGTTACCCAGTGAAGTTGGGCTCATTATTTCTTAATTAGGCACTGAAGAAGCCTGCAGGTTGTATGCAAACTTGCTTAGCCTTTTATTGCGCTGCACCAGAGATGGATGGTGGGATGGACCGGGCAGTCCCGCAGCCACAGTTTTAATTCTATTGGTTTACCATTTGGGTTCAAAAGCCTCCCCCCGTGGAGCTGCATCCCCACCAGCCTGGGCAGTCAGTGCGGGAGCCAGGACTGGCGAGGGTTAGGGACGGGAGTCCTGGGAGAGAGTTGGTCCAGGGGAGAGCTGGACCTTGAGGGGCTCACGCAGGAGAACAGCGGGGTCGATTCCCCATGTGCAACTTTGCTGTGGTTCACGTGCACACACACACATCTACCCCAAACTCCCACACCCACCTCGTCCATCCGAAACTCCCCAGCAGCCCCAAAAGCCCTTGTTTCCCCCCCTAAACAGACTCAGGGCACAGAATAAGACAAAAAAGCAGAAGGACCTGGGATTTGAGGTTAACAAATAGAGAGATCAGGCTCAAGATGTAGCTGAGGTTGCGAGGCTAAGTGGTGTCTCCCAGGGAGCCCAGATTTCATCTCCTCTCCAAGACAGACTGATTTGCTGCCTTTGCAGGCAGTAGGAAGATGCTGCCCAGGATAACTGGAGCCTCAGTGAAACCAGAGAGAAGAAGGGGGACAGCAAGGAGGAGCGGGGATGTGGGTTGCTGGAGGGTCTGCCAAGGATGGGGAACCCCTCCACGGCCAGGCTGGGCTTTGGTGAGGCCACGAGCCCCCCGCTCCCCGCCAGTGCTAGCAGCCCCCAGCTGCTATTTCGGGCTCTTCCTCGGCGTGGGCTGTGGCACGGCGAGAGTGACAGCAGGGAGCCGGGTGACGTTTGTGCTCAGGGTTTATTTTTTTCCAGAAATGTAGAGCCAAGAGGCTGAAATATTTGCTGCAGTGCCCTGAACACCAGGAAAGGGAAAATACCCCCAGTTTCCTTTCCCCCCCCCCAGCAGAACTCAAGCCCAGTCCCCACACCGGGGGTGTCATTTGTCTCCTCCAGAGTTTCCCAGCATTTACTCAATTCCTTGGTCTCCCTAAGCCATTTCTGTGACTTCTGCCTTCAAAGTTTCCTTCTTGCAGGAAGGACTGCGGGGGGACAGCTTGGAGCCCCCGCTGTCGTCCCACACCCGGCTCTGCCATGAGCTATTGCAGAGCATCCCGTGGCCAGAGGATTTGAGGCTGGAGGCTCCGAGCCGAGGGTTTGGAGAAGCCACTGAATTACCAGTTCCTGGGACAGAAAGGCAACACGTGGCACTGCTGGAAACCACAAAAGGCTCCTTCTGCGTCCTCAGAACAGCAGGAATTTTGCAGCATACAAACACCAGCCACCCTGGGGCTGGTAAGGTCTGGTCCATGCAGCGATCCAGCAAACCTGGGCAAACTTTGCCTGAGCATTCGCTAGGCACAAGGCTGAGCTGCATTATTGGCACATGGAGCAGGATCAGGTCAGCCAGCACATGCAGCACCAACCACCTTCACGATGGTACCTTTGCCCAGTTGGGATGTGTTTCTGCTTCTCTGCAAGCAAAGAAATGAGACACAAAATGCCAGGGCCAGCCAGGGCACTGCCCCAAATGGTACCAGCCTGAACTTGCCACAAGCCCACGACATCGTCTGCGGTGTCACTTGCTGATGGGGGGCTCAAGGAATCTGTTTTCATCCCAGCCAGGCATGCTCAGGGACAGCGAGGGGGATACAGTGGAGAAATATGGAAGGAGAAGGAAAAAGAGGGAATGAAAGCGCCACAAGGACATAAAAGAGGACGACCGGAGGTGAAAAGGAGAAGGAAAGGGACAAAGAAACCATCCAAGAATGAGGGAGAGGGAGATGAAACGGGGAGCGCAGGAGAGACAGGGTGCGCAGCGCCGGGGAGAGGGGAGCGTGGCTGCATGAACAGGCGGCAGAAGCCCATGGAAAGGAAGAAAAAAAAAAATAGAAAAGCAATGAGAATGAGAATTGATGAGGCACAGAGAAGGGAAGAGTCTTTTCATCAGCAAGTTTGCTGGATGAAGCCAGGAGATAAATCACCCAGTGGAAGGAGCCTTGGTCTCAGTGCTTGCACCGGCTGCCTTTCTCCCTCTGTCATCTGTCTAATAGCCTGGCTTCGGGAGATAAATGGCTGCAGCTGAGCCCCGGGCTCTCCTGCCCTTCCCTCTCCCTTACCGCAGCCAGAAGAGCCCGACGCTTCCCCCGGCGTGCTGCTGGACGGGAGGCGATGGACAACCCCTACACCCCGATGGGGACAGGGAGGACCCTGACTGCTCCCAGGGTCCCTTGGCTGGGAAAAGCCGGGAGCGGGACCACGCTCAGCCCACGGCTCCTCTCTGCAGGCAGCAGCTCTCCCACGGCGATGTCCCCAAGGGGTAGCAAGATGTCCCAGCCCACGCCGCTTCTCCCCGGGGGGGCCGTGAGCTCCTGCCAAGCCCCTGTCTTTTCTGGGTGATGGCTTTAAGCATGCACACAGCAGCCTGCGACAGGGCCACGGCTCTCGAAGCTTTCCAGCGCTGCCGCACGTCGGCGGCTGCTAAGCCTTCACGTCCCTGTCACCGGCCCTGCCAGCTCCCGGCGGAGGCAAATGAGAAGTGGCAGTCGGATGCTGTGGGAAAATCCTCCCCTTGCCTGTCCCCGCCGCCGTTTGATCTTTTCGACGGCACGATTCGAATCTACAGCCAGCCCTCGGGAGAAGATGTGGTGGCGGGGAGCCGGCAGCTCCGCTGAGCGCCGGATCCGACCTTCATCCTGCCCGGGGTGGGAGGATGGGAATGACCTGGGCATCACGCCCTCCGGCTTTGCTGGCTTTGCAGCCAGAGACATGCACATGCTGCTGGTCCAGCCTCTCTGCACACTGAGACAATGCTAGACCAAGCTGCACAGCCCCACCTTATCCCCAGAAAAGGAATTTTTTTGGCATATCACCTCGCCCGGCTCTCAGCCCTGGCTGCTCTGGGCTCAGGACTTTCCGTGGTGGCACCAGCAAAGTTTGTCCCCTCAGGCTGAGATCACATCTCCCCTGTTTAAACCTTTGTGTAAAAGCTTCACTTTTATTTGTGATAAAACCAACAAGAATTAAATAGGGTTCTGTATCAATTACTTGTAAAACTTAGAAATAAGGTACTCTGCTGTTATCAGAAACACTCCTATATCACTTTTTTTATCTGGAAGGATAAAAATCCTGCAGGGCTTTGCTGTAACCGCCAGTTTTATGAGGTTGGCTCTGGGGTCTTGCTGTCTTCAGGGCTGTCACCTTCCCTTGCCCTGGAGCAGCCAGCACATCTCCTCTGAACCACCACCCCCGCCGGCTAAAACCTCCTCGGGACCTTCTATTTTCAGCGGTGCTGAGCTCCCACAGCGTCCCTGGAAGCTGGAGGCAGCTGCGTGCGGTTCACACATCTAAATCCAGGCTGGGGGAGAGAGGAGAGGGACCGCGTGGACGCCGGGGTCCCAGCAGACCAACCCTGCCCCTGCTGCCGTTGCGATGGCAGCTGGGAGCGTGACTTATTTATGACATTTTTATAGCAGTAAAAGCCTTAGCGCAAATGCAAAACAAGCCCTTTCCTCCCCCTGGGTATCTCGTGCCTTCTGGGAAGTGAGCACAAACGATACCGGCGCAGGCATTTTGCGGATCCATCCACCCTGGGCCAGCCGCTCGCGCCGGGGCAGCTCTGCCCACGGACCTCGTACACTGCCCTGCGTCCCCATCACTGCCTGCCCCCACCATGGAGCACAGCATCAGGCCAGCCTGATCTAGATCTAAAAGTACAGTGACAGTATGGCAAATACATCCCAAGGGATCATTAAATCGCATGCATTCTGGATTAGCCACTTATACAACTATGATACTAATGATATCTATTAGATAGCTGTTAATCTTGAATAAATGTTTTTAATGATCAACTGTTTAACATACAATAACTGACATATTAAATCTCAGTTAAGCTGCAGAGGTCAAGTCATTATCTGGGACTAATGGTGGTAAGGATGATGCGGAGACGTAAGTCTGGATATCGGGAAAAGGAAATATATCCTTCAAGTGTTATAAAGGCTCTTGAAAGGTTTTTCTGGTGTAGGGACCAGCCAGTGCCCTTGGGCACTAGAGGGGCTGGAGCAGTGATGGGGTGGCTCCGGGATGTGGGATGAGCCCTGGGCTGAGCATCCCCCTGTGCCTGGGGGGCGGAGGGACCCCCAAAAGCCTCCCATCCCCATGGAGTCCCACCCCTGTCGCTCATGGGTTCCTCGGCATTTTCTCCATTTGCACCATCAAGGGGAGGAAACGGTAGGTGAGAACTAGCCAGGCAGTCAGAGGAATGCCTCTGCAGGCATCTTGAGTTCACTGCAGCTGATACAGCGATAGAAAATGGCAGAAATTGCTGTGACAGTAATACCTGATGCTTGACCGAGGAAACCCATTCAAGCACCATGGCCCAACATCCACCCACTTTGTCACAGCAAGCAACAGTTTCTCCAAGTCAGCCGTCCTTAGCCGGCAGGTCTCCTTGCCTCACCCGTGGCCACGAAGCCCAAAGCCCCCGGCCAGGTAGTGACCTCCAACGTGTCACCGCGGTTGCACCAGCCAGCACTGGTGAGATGCATAACATGAGAAGGAAAACTTCACAGACGGAGAACGGAGTACCAGGGGGGTCAATACAGCTGGAGACCTCGGTGGAGCCTCGGCTGAGCTCGGCACTCCTGCATCCTGGGCTTTAATTTGCTCCTGTTGCTAACTGGAAACTCCTTCATGCAAAGACATGTACAGGGTAACCCCTCGGCACCGTGGGTCAGGATTTCTGGCCTCAGTCCCCATCTCAGACCCGTGCTGGGACTGGGTTCAGGCTTGTTCTTCCCAAGTGCTGCGTTCTTACAAACCCGACATGCAAGGCAATGGCAAAGCAAGGGCTCGGTGTCTTTGGAAGCCAAATACATCCCCTCCCTCCCGCTGGTAAAAGGGGGCTGGGATGTTTCAGCAATGCTTCTGGGGAACTCATACCTCCGAGCAAGCATCTTTGAAGCCCTGGGGTGAAAAAGCAGCTGCTCTGTTCAGAGCAAAGATCCCGGCACAAACCTTGGCAGGGACTTTACTGCCGTGTCAGAAAACAAACAAATAAATAAAGAAAGAAAAGACACCGAATCTCCCCCTGTAACGTGGCAACCGCTCCCTCCGCATCCACGGCAGCCTCCCTCATCTGTATGCTCCGTCACAGCCCCGCACCATCCGCCGGGTGAGCACCATGGCAACACCGTGGTCTTTAAACACAGGAGTTTGTGCTGTGATCGCAAACAGCATTAGGCAATTTAATTAAGCAGCTGGCAAAAGGAAAAACTTTGTCTGTTTGAGGCGTTTTATTAAATTCCAGCATATTATGCAGCTTTGCGTCTTCCCTGTCTGGTTCGAGGGATGGGAGGATGCTCCCGCCCCAGCCTTTCTGCAGCTTCACCCCCCGGCTAAAGCAAACAAACCAACCCAAGGTGAGCGGGGTGGTGGGGTGCTGAGCACCGGGAACCCCCGCACGGGTCCCTGCATCCCACCTTGTGTGCTGCCTGCACCTACACACGGGGCCACGGCAGCAAAGCCGTGCTCCAGCCTCGAGCTGTAATTTTAGGTTATTATCCCCTGAAAAGCACTTACATGAGAGAGGGAACAGACCCCTCCAAAACCAGTAGCACCGGGCTGCTGCTCTGCTGGCTCTTCTGGTGGTTTCTTTCCTCGGTTAAGCCTTGTTTTGTGCAGAGAGACCCAGGAATGTTCTTTGTGGGCCTTCTCCTCCTTCTCTCCTGGCAGGGAGGGAGATAGCATTATTTCTGCTTGTCTAAGGGGAAGCCAGGAGATAAAAAGCTGCTGGGAGCGTGCAAAGCAAACTGCTCGGCTGCCTGCACCTTGCCATCGCGCTCATCTGCCAGGAGCCGACGGGCAGGAGCAGTGCCCGCTTCTTATCTGGATGCTTCTCTCCCTCCACTTTGGATGTTTTTTAAATGAGGAGGGCTGGGAAATAAGCCTGTTGTTCTTTTGCTTTCATGCTTTGGAAGGGTTGCGGTGGCTCTGCCTGCCTCCGAAACGCTCCTACAGGTTCCTGTGGCTTCCTGGAGATGCTGCTGCCAGCTTCAGGCACAGCCTCCAGCCTGGAGAATGCAGGATTTGGCCCTGCTCAGCCACAAACTGCCCATGAAACACTGAGCACATCCCAGAGCTGCTTTTGGTCTCACACTCATTGCCTGGGGATAAGCACGGTCCCATCCTGCCAGGACACCGAGAGACTGGGTGCCTTGGTGGCCAGTGAGGTGCTCAAGGAGGAGCTGGGATCCCTGGGCTGGGGGTCCCTGCAGAGCAGCTTCTCCAAAACATGGCTCAGCAACGTTCAGGCTTTCTGAAGGTTTATTCCTCTTGGAAATAATCACCAGGGCCCTTCCCTGCCCCTCATCTCCCTTGTTTTCTTTGATTGCAAAAGTTGAGACCATGAGACCTTGGCAGGGAGCAGCGCTGGGGCCGGGTGGCCGCATACAGCGGCGGGGATGGATGCTGAGATGGTACCCGGCTCTCCCCGTGACACCCAGAGCCGTGGCCGGGGTCCTTAGCGGGGCCAGGAGTTAAATCCATCTGCGCTGCCCTGCCTGCTTCAAAAGGTGGCTTTGGAGGTGCCGAGCCGGTGGCACGAGCTCTGAAGGCGGCAGGTTTGCCCCCTGCATGCCGCATGATGACGTCTATGGGAAGCCTCAAATCCATTATTTTTCAGCTGGGCAGCCCTGGGGCCATCTCATTTTATTCCCAAGAATTGAAGGCTGGTCTCCAGGCTGTGGGGTTAACTGGTGCATTTGTAAATGTCTTGCAAAAGCCAACTGGAAAAGCTAGCTGATCTCTGCTCTGGGTTGCCTGAAGAAATAAAAGACTGGAAAGATGGAGTCTTGGTCTTGGCTCATAGCTGAGTTGTCCTTTACTCTGCAAAATCTGCATCGTTTAACAAAACGCATGCTGCATTGGACTGCAGCTCGCATTTTTGGAAGCATCTCTAACGACTGGCACTGTCTCGGGGCTGCAGCAGAAGCTGAAGTCCGGCTGGACTCTGCACCTGCAGTTCTCCCTTCCCACCGCCCTCGCGGTCCCTTTCAAATATCAAAGTCAAGAACGTTCCAGGCAGAAAGGGGATGGGGAAGGCGGGGAGAGGAGTCAGGCAGGGTCAGTGCCGGTGAGCTCGGTGAAAGCAGGAGGGCTGCCACGCTTGGTTTTGTAGGTACCTGTCTCCTCCCCCTGCAACCCCCTCTTTTGCAATCTGAAGAGCCCTAGCCCATTTTGCTCTTCACGCGGGGACTGTTACATAGCTCTGGCCATCACTGTTTCCCTGCCTGGACCCTTCCCAGGCAGGAGAGGCTGCTGGCACCACTCAGATCACAGGCGTATGACTGGCTTTGGTCTGCTGCTTTATTTATTCCCTAATAATCCCCAGCCTGCCGTGTGCCCTTTCTGACTGTTGCTGCACTGTGTCACCGTTTCCAGAGCTATTTCCAGGATCTTCTTCCTGAGTGGCAATAGCTAATTTAGAGCCCTTCAGCTTGTAAAAGCCATCGCCGAGCCTCTGAGAGCCTAGCGCAGCATTTCAAATGGCATTTGCCTCCTTAATCACCCGGAGACTTTAGAAAATGCTACCTGTGATCAACAAAGCTCCCAGTCCCCGGCACATGGGGAGCTGCACGGAGCTGCGTGCCCCAACCCCAGCACCCACAGAAAGGCGTGCCAGGATGCCCTGACCATCCCGAATCCATTCGAAACCCTTACCCTTCCCTTTTGCCGTGCTCGATTCCCACCTGCCAGCTCTGCAGTGAGTCCCAGCTCACCCGCACCACGTCCTTGCCCCAGGACCTTCCTGCCAAGGCTCAGCTCCAACCTGCCCGGGTCGGAGGCAGAAAGCACGGCTCCCTTCCGTGAACCGGAATGCACGGCGATGGCGAGCACTGCCCGGCAGCAGGGAGCCGTGCCGCAGGCGCAGCCTGTCCCTGGCACCGCCGTGCCGTGGCTGAGAGACAAACAGCCCTGGCCTGGTAATGAGCTCCCCCAGTTCCTCCTCCCCGCCGTGCTGTGGAGCGGCATGTTAAATAATTCAGGCGAGCTCCTGAACTGCCTGGAAAACACCTCCAGGTCTTTCCTAATGAGCTTGCTACAGACCTGCCATCCAAGGTTAGAGGAGCAGGGAGAGCCAGTCCCTCCACCAACACGCAGACACCAAGCAAGCACAGCCCACCGCCGTGTCCCCAAATACTGCGACGTGGCTGGCTGGCAGGTCCCCAAATTCCTGGGCCACGCATGCAGCACCACGAGCATCTCACAGCAGGACCGGGCCATGTCCTGGCTGGTACAAAGCAGACCGGGAGCTGCGTGGGTGCACGCAGCAGGGCCACGAAGCACAAGCAGCAGTGCCAAAGCGGGGCAGATTCAAAGGAGGCAGAAACGGTCAACGCAACAGAGAACAAAACCTGGCACAAAGTCCCCCACAGGGAGATGGAATCTGCTTGCTGGTGCTTTCAAAGCAAAATGCTTTCAGCATGGCCCAAGCCCTGGGTGCTGGGGCATTGCACAGATCTGATGGGTAGAGCAGGGCACTGCCTCCCTCCGGCATCCCTTCCATCCCCAAAGCCTCGCTCCGCAGGACGGCGGCACGGGTGGCCGGAGGGAACCACACCGGACCCTGCAAGCAGCAACAGCTCCGGAGCAGTGCCAGAAAGCCTCAGATCAAGCCCTGCACTGCTGACATTTCCCTGTGTCCCCTCATTTTTCCCTTCCAGCATCCCCTTTCCCTTGTGCCAAGCCCTGCGGTGTGCTTGGCAGAGTCTGGCCGTGTCCCCCAGCCCGGTGGGGGGGGCAGGAGTGGGGCACTGCGGATACAGCCCTGTCGCCCGCTGAGGGCCCTTGTCTTGCTATTGCCCGTCATCTTCTGGTTCTCGGTGGCAGGCTCCGATGACAGACACTGCTGCTGCGACAAGATTCCCCAGGGGTTTTGGGAGCACCGGGGATGGGAGGAGGAGGAGGAGGAGGAAGGGGGAGCAGGGTGAGTGATGGTGGCACGGGCCAACACATGCATCCTCCTGGGAGGGAGCGTGTCCAGGAGGGAGTATTCGGTCTCACTGTGGCTGGCTACAAATCCAAGGTTTAATGTTTGCTTGGCAACGTCCTGCGAGGGGGTTAAGTCTATGATAACAAAGCCTCCTGCCTGTCAGCGGTGTTTTGTGCTGCTGCTTTGGGGCTACGGGAGGGGCAAAGGGTGAAAATGCACGTGGGAAGAAAGTGGTGGGAAAAAGAGGGAGAATGGAGAGATCCCCCCTGGGCTATGGCACTGCAGTGGGCTGCTCTCACTGCCCAAATTCCCACCCAGCTTTCATCTCAGGGGGAATTTCCCACAGCTGCTGAGCTCCTCTGCACTCCAGGGAAAGTCCCAATAGTTCAAAGGGGCTGTAGGAAAACCAGATTAATCCCTGAAGGCAGGAAAATCCAGGAGATTCCCAACTCCGGAGCTACCAGCCCCAGCCCCACTCTAGCAGATCGTTCTGCCTGCTTTGCTCAGCAGGACCTCAGGGATGGGTGCACCCATGGGTGACACCGTGGCTTCTCCCATTCCTGGTTTCTGGGTGGAGAAGCACGCCTGAGAGCTGAGCCCGAGCCCTTTGCTCACCGCAAGCCAGAAACTGAGCAAGACCAACGCGGGCTTGTCTGGAGAGTCCTGGCCTTGAAAGTGGAGCAGACGCGAGTCCCAGACGGCCCTGCCAATTCCAGCTAATAAAAAGGGCATTTCACACATCAGGCACTTCGCAGACACGTTAATGAGAGCAAACAAAGGCTCCGTGATGCAGATTAGGGGATGCAGGAAAGCAGCTCCCAGGATGGGCTCAGCTGGTCGCAGCCAGCCCAGCCGCTGGGCTTTGCCATCCCGCTCCTGGGGGACACTCCCGGGAGCATCCCGGGGACCACGGCCGGACTCTGCCCTCCGGCAGCTCCACGAGGCTGAAACGCTGCTTTGGAGGGTAGTACCGTGGGGCTCAGCCATCTCTGATTGTCCCCCCAGCAGCTCTGACCGGGTGCTGGGGAGGGGATCAGGCAGGCTGGAGCTCCCAAAAACCAGCCCTGGGGCTGCGGAAGGGATGAGCACGGTGCTGCAGCCGCTCCCCCCAGAGCAAGAGAAGGCAGGACGCCAAGAAACCATATTTTTCACGCAGCCGAGGACCACATAAATACAAGGGAAGGTGAAGGGGGACCCTAAATCACCGCCCCTGCTCCTGCCATATATTTCAAGTGCGGAGGGAGGGCCAGCGGGCAATGGAGCTGCCTGGGATGCTCGCTGCCGGCCGAGGGGATAAAGCACAGGGCTGTCCCACTCGTGGGCAGCAGGTACAGCCACAAGCCAGGTGGGATGCAGCAGCTCCCGTCATCGCCCTGACGGAGCAAACGGCAGCACTCGAACTGATGGGTGGCCCTGCCCTCGCCGTGGGTGACAGGGGGACAAGGGTGCTGTGCGCCCCAAGGGGCTGCACTCACTCAGGACACACGTGTCTCAGCGCTGTGAAATCCAGTGTCAGCTCTCATCGGGACAGTACTACTGGAAGTGGACTACCATCCAGGATCTTGCAGTTGCTTCAACTCTAGCGACATTACGAGCTTTAAACTACGCGAATGCCACATTAAAGCCTGATTTCTGCTACTTCCCGTGTGGACTATCCAGAAATGGAAGCATCGCTAGAAGGATTAATTCTCCCCCCGCCCCTTCTCCTTTCCTAAAGGAGAGATTTCATGCCATGCTGAATAAATAAAATAATGTGATATTACAAAAGACTGCAGCACAGTATATTAGATACCGCAGCACTGTTGCAGGGCATCTGTCAGCACCAATCACGATGACTGATGACTTATCAAGAATGGACCTGACATTTCCAAATGAGCTGTTTTGATAGAGTTGTCATTCAAAGGGGATCTAAAATAAAATAATAATAATAATAATAAACCCAGATAGGAACAGGAAGAGAAATGGAAAACATTTGCCGCCTCTGTCCCACCTATTTAAGGGTTCCCAGCTTGGCAGCAGGACAATTTGGCATGCAGCATCGGCAGGTCGGGAGGGACGTGCACAGAGACTTTGCTAAGGCACAGCTACAGCCCAAATTTCCCTTCCAGATCCAACCCCTAGCCAGGGTGCAGAGGGACAGATGGCCCCAGCACCCTCATCCACGCAGCAGGGCAGGATGAAGCCGCCCTGGCTGCTGGCCGCCTTGCTAATGGAGGAGGGCCACAGAGCCAGCATGCGGGGCACATGCTCCCGTGTCCTTTCCTTCAAATGGCTTTTAAACTCTCTGATTTCAAAGATAATGAAGCAGCTACAAGTTTTGCGAAAACAGGGAGCTGGGGAAGTCTTTGGCGGGTGTTTAATCCCACCAGGCACTGGAAGCATCGAGGAGAACAGCCCTGCCTGACTGCAGCCAGCACTTTCGGGGTGCCGGAGCTGCTCAGCACCAAACACATGTCGGTGGGACACCCAGCTACAACTGCTCACAGCACGGTGTTGTCCACCCGACCACTGGACATCTCCATGCAGAAGTTACGCATCAGACCGCTGCGGTCTGGGCTGCCACGCTGGAGCAGCTCCCGGGGCAGAGCCTGCAGCCCAGGGGCACTGAACAGGCAGAGCCGTTCGTGCTTCGTGGAGTAGCCTTTGGGGAGTGTGTTGCTGTGCCTCCTTGCCTTTTCCTCTAGGCACTGTGCATACCCTTGAATTACTTAAATAAAATAATATCACAGTGTATTCTTGCTCTTCTGGAGAGGAAAATTTGCAAAGGATATGGATAAACCTGGGGCTGCGTCGAACTTCAGGCAATAATATTGCACTGACCCTCGTGGCTGGGAGCCACTGGAGCCGTGCCCGCAGGACAGGCTTTGCACACCCAGGAGCTCGTGGAGGCAATCCTGCACCCGTGATTCCTCAGAGCTGTGCAGAGGGTGAGGGTAAGAGCTACCCAGGGCTGGATGTGGTGCTGTGCCATGGGGAGAACCTTCCTACTGGTAACGGGGTGGCTCGCAGCCCCGACACGGAGAGCCTGGGTATGCAGCATCCCCCATGCCAGAGCTCGCTGAGCACGTGGCAGGGCTTTGACCCACTCCCAGCCAGCCCCTTCCCCTTGTAACCAGCAAGAGCAGGGCCACGGAGCATCTCTGTAGCTGGTGGGTGCATCCCCTGGGTGGGTGCTGTCACAGTCAGAGCACCCAGGAGCTGCGTGGGGATGCAGGGTGGGGAGACACAGCCCGCTGTCAACTTGTCTTAGGAGGAACTGACAAAACGCTGTTTGTAAAAAACCACCAAAGCTACTCTCCGCACGACTGAGCTCTGAGCAGATCTTTATCCATTCATGTCGCAGAAGGAAGGAGAGGAGCTGGTTTTGGAGGAACTTTCAGATGTGTCATTATGGGTTTAAAAGGACTGTAAAAAAAAGATGAACCTGACACGGGATGCAGGCGTGTGTGTGCATATGTATGCGTATTAAGAGCAAAGGGAAGTTCAAGAGCCATTTTCCAGCAAAAACCTACGGCAGCAGCAACAAGCTAAGTTGTTCTTCTACATAATACAGAACAAAATTAAGGGCTTTACCTTTCCAGTGCCTCCTCTGCAGCCATCTCCAGGGTATTTACACCAACCACAGTAGGGAGAGGAGGGAAGAGCTCAAACACAAACTGTCAAGGGGCTGAGGTTGGGGCCAGGCTCCTCTGAGGGTGCACGGGGTGCAGATTTACAGCCCCAAGGCTCTCAGAAATCAAACCACCACAGGGAAGCACTCTAGCACAGGAAAGACACACCGCTCATCCACAGCCGCTGAGCCACCAAAATCCTCCAGCTGGCTGCAAAATATCTGTGATGAGCCCCTTAAGACCAGAGGTTAACGAGCACAGAGCCCAACACCTACCTCTCCAACCTCCCCAGCAAAGCAGCATCACTCAACACCCCCTTACACCCACACCACCCAGCACCTGCCCAATTAAATAGGCAGCTCCAGGATGGCTCTAACGGGGTCCTCCTGGCCCTGACGAGGCCCCATCATTACGTGATGGCTGCCAACCCCAGCTGGAGGCTCCTGCTCCTGGAATGGTGGTGAGTGACAACTCTGCGAGTTGCTGATCGCCATGCCAGTGCCAGCAGCAGCCAGTGCTGGTGATGGTGAGATGGCTGTGCTGGGGCACGGCTGCGATGCTGGTTCGGTCAGCTTAGGGGAAACTTAGTGACCCCCCTGGGGTCAGGCTGGTCCAGCTGGGCACACAAAGAGGGTCAGATCCTGCACAGGCTGCTGGCATGGGCAGCTGTAATGGAGCTGGCTGGAACAAGGGGGTCAGATGCTCGGGGCTGAGCTAGGGAACGGGCATCCTGCAAATTGCAACCCGCCCGCTGACAAGGCGCAGCGGGATGTGCTGTGTAGAGCAAGGAGGGAGGAGGGAGCTGCCGGCTGCAGCCGAAGGGATGCTGTGCTGCAGGCAGCTGGGTCCGTGCTTAGGGCCTTCCAGGAGTGATTTTAATTGTTTTTAGCTTCAGACAAGATGGGCTTCGACCTCAATTGTGCAAAGAGCTAACCAAATCAGCCTTAAGTGAGACCAAGACGTCTGCAGGGCACAGCAGTCGTAACTCTGGGCGAAGGCTGTGGAGTGAGTTGGAGGCACGGCTGGGGCAGGATCACCTCCAGATCCTTCCCAGGTGGCATGAAAAAATGGGGAAGCAAACTGAGCTGGTGGCAGTGCCAGGCAGGGTCTGCCAGGTTGCCATGTGAGCTCGCAAGCTGGCAAGGGTGGTTTTGGGTTAGGTCACGGGATGCTGCAGGAAGGGGGTGAGCAGGAGATGATTTCACTTACTTTAACTGGCCCTGAAAGCCATTTCATCTTCATCACAAGTTTGTTGTGACCCCCCTGCCCTAAACTGGAGATGACATTTTTCCCTGAGACATCAGCTTATGTAGCTGTCATTTAATCTTCATCTTGCTAATACACTTATTTCTCCTCTTCCCTTCGCCCTACTCTTTCTCACAACTTGCTGCCTGCTGCTTTTAATAGGAGAAGGCAGCAGGGCTGTTGGATGGAGCAGAGCAGCAGTGTCCCAGCACGGGGCTCGAAAGCACGCTGATACTCAACTTCACAGGTTTCGGATAAGCTCTGAAACCAGGTTTCTGTTCATCCAAGGGTCACAGAAAGTACGTTTTCCCTTTAAAGCGAAGCTATTAAAACTCCTGCTCAGGCCATATTCCAGTCTGGGTGATTACTGCCTGCCAACATCTCATTCCCTCTGCAGTTTTAATTGGTGCTATTAAAGAGCTGCAATGCTTCACCCCAGAAGAGGCTCAGTCTCTCTATCAGGATGAAGAAGCCCTCTCCTTAGTGCTTGTGTTAAAATTACCAGACGCTTGGGACTGGGGAGGAGGGAAAGCTGTGCAGAGTCGGTGTGTGGCAAAGCACCTGCTCCCCGGCTCGGGAGCATTTTGCTGTCACTTTGCCCCACGTTAAACGATGCACAGAAGCTGCAGAGCAGGAGGGAGCCGGGGCTGGGATTCTCGGAGATGGATGATGTGATGGGTGAACAGATCCAGCGCCTAGGGCTGCCGTATCCTGATGACAACTCATGCATCTGCTTCGCGCTGAGGACAGATGAGAAGGGAGGCTGCGAGGCTCAGAAAGTAGTGGGGTGGTTGTGCCAAGTTCGCTAAACTCGGACAGCTTTGCTCATCCTGACCCCACCGGGCATCATGCAACTTCCAGCTAAAGCTACACCAGAGACTCACTTGGTATTCGAGACCCAGCAACCACCTTCTTCAGTCTGAATTAAGTATTAAAGTGAAAGGCAATTCAGTGAGACCATGAATTCTTTAGAAACCATAGCTAGATCCAAAAGGTGCTGCAGATGACAATGCATCGGGGAGGTGGGGATGGGGCGGGGGGAGCAGGGCGCAGACGGAGACGTACAAGCAGCAGTGACTTAAAATCAGAACGGGGAAACAAATCAGTGCATTATTTTAGATGAAGATTAAATGACAGCCCCTGCTTCAAAGGTCAAGCATGAGAGGCTAACAGGCTGTGACAAACCAGAATGCATGGACACAGGCAGCCAATTCCCTTAAATAAAACTTTTATTGGCCATGATATCTGAAACCAAGCAGCCCACAATAGGGATTAATGGTTTTCCCCAGCCTCCCCCAGCACGCTCCATCCCGGGGAGGGCCACGCTGCGGGCCGGGTGCTGCCTCCCCGGGCGGCCCCGCTGCAGCCGGGGATGCCAGAGGGCCGTGGGGCCGGGGGAGGAGGAGCGAGACGGAATCACTTAGCCTTCATTAGGCCAAATTAAAATCAGAAGTGAGATGACAATTACAATTTGTGACCGGCTAATTGTTCGCCTCAGAAGCTGATCGTTGTGCAGATTGGGAAAATTAATTGTTCGCAGTCCCAGGTGGGTTGGCTTTGAACCCTGCCGAAGAAGTGAAGCTCCTGCCGGCGATGCTGCCGGCTCTCCAGCCAGCCCTGGGGATGATGTCCTGCAGGCTGTGGAGCCCCAGGGGGCTGGCAGACCCCCAAAGCTCCTCACTGCCTCTGGCTTTAGCGCCTGGAATGGAGCAGAGCTCCCGTGGGTCCACCCCTGCACGAAGGACCTGAGTGCCTGGCTGTATGGGATGGCAGCACTGGGACCTGCCGCCTCCACAACGGGAGCACCCACCGTCCTTGCCCTGCATGGTGGCACGGTGGACTTGCCTGCAAACCTCCCTCCCTGCCCTCCCAGCCGGGGAGGGAGCTCCCTTCGTGCTGGGGCTTGTGAACGCTCCAGCCGTCACTGCTCCATCACCGTTCCAGTGATGAGCATGGTGTGTCAAGCCCAGCTCCCATCAATCAAGCCTACCCCTTCGGAGCATCCTTCTTGATTTTTATCCTCAGGGTGCTCGGGAAAGGGTGTTGTGAATGCTCAGATATAATTATAGCTTCTAATGGGGCTGCCGGAGAGGGGGAATGTGCCAGATTTCAGCGGAAACGAAGACCTCCAGCTTCTGCCTTCGCTCCGGCTCTCCCACCCCCTGGGTTTCTGGCAGGCTCCCCGGCCACAACGCTCGCTGCGTGGGAGCCGGCTCTCTGCCGGGGGCTGCAGAGCCAGGGCTCACATCAGCCCCGTGTCCTGGGGGATGCAGGTTGGAGCGCGGCGCGGGCTCTCCTGTGGGAAGGCATCCGTCGCGATGTGCAGCTGGGCCCTTTGCAGTCCCTTCTCCATCAGGCAGTGCCCTGGCGGAGGGACCTTTTCCTTCTCCATCTCTCCAGGCTGCTAATTAGCTGTGAGGTTCGTGCATGGCTCTCTGGTAGCAGGGGACGGCTCAGCTTGATTTCCCTCCCACGTTACCACTGCCACAGCCCTGCTGGCTGAAGGGCCAGGCAGGGAGAGCAGCAGCCAGCTTGGCATCTCTGCAAGCCCAGTGCCACCCTGGTACGACCAGCAATGCAAGTCTAAAGCATCTCCCCCAGACTGCAGCTCCTCTCCCTGCAAAGATGCTCCGCGCTGGGTCCCCGTGGGTTGTGGGGGGTCTTTTCCCCCGGGCAGCTTTGAGACACAAACGGCTCCCGCAGCTCCCACAGCCTGGGGGAGGCTGTCGGCACGGCACGGAGCGAGGAGCGCAGTGGCTGCCAGGGGCTGACAGCAGCCGGGCACTGGGATGTGATAACTCCTGTGGCTGTACATGCCTGTTGAGCTGCGACAACATGACAGCAATAGTAGCTCATAATCCGCACAAGTGTGTGTTTGTGCCTTGCAGCAGTGTGTGTGCTGGAGAGACAGGTGCATGCCAGGAAATTATGACATATATTTCCGTGACATATCATTTCCCCCTGTTGTACATCGCAGACACAGGGAAAGACCCCACATATCGTTACGGTGGGAGAAAACGCCGCCGGCCTGCAGGGAAGAACGGTTCCTTGTTAACCATTTGGGACAAGATTTTCAAAGGGCTCATCTCCCATGTGCCTGTCTAAATGATGCAGACAGCTCTGTAGCTCTGGACACTGAGTTCTTGTGAAAAATCAAGCCAGTACTGCATAGGAGCTGGGAATGAAGAGGGATGCTCATATCTCTTCCATTTATTTCCTCATCTCTCTAATCAAACAAACAAGTAGCATGCCTAGAGCTGCAGCAGGCAGGCAGAGGCTGTTTGAGCCTTCGTCTCTGGAGATGTTAAAGCCCAGAGGAAAGTGTCCATCTCTCCGTGTTGCTCCTGGCTGCTCAGACACCCCAGGGTCCCCATCCCATCCAGCACAAAGGCTTGGACCCCAGCCCAGCCCGTGGACATCTCAGGCCCTAAAAACCAGCAGACCGATGGCCAGGGTAACCGCTGTCCTGGCAGCACGACTGCAGACGCTGCCTGTGCTGCATCAGCCCGAGTGACCTTCCCCAGCAGATCGGTTTGCAAACAGGAACGATCGATACCCCTCGGCTCAGCCCGAGGGCTGGGGTCGGAGGGGGGCTGGTGACCATTAAGGTTGGCTCGTTCGCAGAGCAGCCCCCTCAAACCTCCCTCCCTTCCTCTACCCACACCGAGGCCAAGGGCAGCATCCTTTGAGAGGGGATGCTCCAGGCAATGTCAAAGGCTTTTGAGCTCTGCTACCCACGTGGCATTCTGCAAACCGGCCGTGAAGTCAGTCTGAGCTACCGGCTCCAAAGGGGACAGAGACCGGGGCTGTCGCTTGGGGAGGGCACGTCTGTGTGGGCCAAAAAAACCCACGTCCCTGGAATAAGGTATCGAGTCCCAGCGAGACAGTGAAAACACTGGTGAAAGTGGCTCACGGCAGCCCGGGGTGCCGGATCGGGTGCAGACCGAGGGGCTGCCCGGCACCTCCACAACCCCCAGCTGCGGTGGTCCCGTTCTGGTCCAGAGCCTGAGAATGGCCAGAGGCTGCTCCAGTACGTCCCCCTGGGATATTTTAGGAAGAAATATTCTGCCACTGCAGCGTTTTGATGTTAGTCCCTTCAGAGGGATAAATCGAGGCTCTTTAAACTTTTGTCAGCAGAGGAGGGGCGTGTGGGGAGGAACGGGTTATTAAACAAAGCTTAAAAAAAGGAGAGAATTCCTGAGTGTAATTAAAATCTAAACCATGATGGGATGTCTCCTGTTATTTCTCTAGAGGTGTCTGTTGTTGGAAGCAATATTTCTACAGCTAAGCAGCATTGCTGCAAGCGGGGAACATTGCACAGACAACACCAAGGGAAGAGACGAGGGCCAGGGAACCAGGGACCTCGCTTGGCCATCGTTGTACTGGGGACTCAGCTCGTCCCTTGCCATCTCCACCTTATTTGTCTCTTTATTCATGGATTAAACTGCTCTTCCAGGAGCGAAGGGAGCCAGGATCTCGCAGGGACAGCTGGACACCCATGCCATGGTGGCTGGCCTGGGCAGGGGCACAGGCAGGGCTCGGTGCCAGCAAACTGATGGGCAGGTGACTTCAGCATCAGTAGACGGGCAGCGGAACGGGGTCGCATCACGCATGCAAAACGGGGCGAGACCAGCCGCGGCTGGAGCCCAGCCTTGCTCCCTTTGATCTTCAGCAGAAGAAAGGTCAGGATGGCAATGCAGCTGCTTGTAAGTGCCGTGAAATCAGGCTAATTTCTAATTAGGGGGAAGTCTCTCCCTGTTATCTTGCTGGCACATTCTGGCCTCCTTGGGCCGTGTGGCTGCAATAGAGGGCTGGAGTTACAAAACACCTTCTGAGGGCTTGGTGACCCCATGGAGTGACACAAAAGAGCATCTCAGCAGGGTCTGAGGGGATGCAAAATGCTCCCGGAGGAGGCTGAGCCTGCCCTGCGGAGCCCTGGACTCCCCCGCTGCTTCCCACCATAGATCGCATCCTGATGAGCTGCTGCTCTATTGCCTTGATGTCCCTGGCAATGCCATAAGGACATGAGGTCCTACCAAACCCCTCTGGGCTGGCAGATGCCCAGAGACAGCGAGAGCTAGCTCGGTTCTCCCTTCCCCATGCTACCGGCCAGCTGCAGCTCTGCTGCATTCCATGGCCAGCCTCGGTGGCCACAGGACAGCGCAAGGAGAAGGCGAGTTCTAGCAATAAAAAGCAAGGACAAGAGCAGATCCAGGCTGGTGATGACCCATCAGACAAGGTGAACAAGCCCCTGCCCCTGCGCTACAACAGCTTTTCACTGACCCTAAAAGTCCCCAAGTCTTCCCATGATTTTATCTGAGCTTCACTGCACTGCTCAGGGTTAAGCCAGTAATTGCAAACCCAATATTTCAGCAGCTTATTAGGACATGACAACCAGAAAGAGCACATAGGTGACATTAAAGGCTTGGACATGAAGCTCTTCCTGGCTGTGCCGGTAACTTTGTCCCCCCAGTCTCTGCTTACCCTCCATGTTGTTTCCCCACGTGCAACACACACGGCAGCCTCTCTGCAGGAAAAAAACCAAAGTGGGTGGCTTGCATGGCTTGTACCTCTGAAGGAATTAGGCAGAAGAGCTCAGAGCCACATGCTTACCTGCTGAGAACCCTGCACTGCTCTCAGGGCCCAAGTACAGGTTCAGCAGCCAGAAACTGGTGAAGGTAAAGTGACTCTCCAAATCTCTGAAAAAGCCTCCAAATGTTTGCAAAGCTGGCCCTGTCCGTGCTCGGGTCCAAGTTTTGCTTTCAGCCAGAGGGAGCCGGGCAGCCCTGCCTGGGGCATTGGTCCAGCCTTGCAAACTGTTCAGTGATGCTCATGAGCAGATAAGAAGTATCTAATCCAGCTGAATAAATCTGGGCAAGGTATTACTTTTGGTATTAAACATGGGTTTAAAAAAGAGTGCATTGATTTTCTCTCTGTGCTGGATTTCACCGAGGAAAACCTCAGGTGTCCTACCAGCATGGCTGGAAATACGACACTGAAGTCACGTCTCAGACACCATCAAACCATGCACCAATTTGGGGGTTTGCACAGCCCGGGACCCCTCGTGCTTCTCACGGGGCTGTTGTTCTCCACTCTGGCTGGCTTCTGCCCAGGGACAGCCATTCCTCTCCAAACCCTGCAGCCCTCCTAGACTCCTCTCAGCCTCATCAGGGAAAAAACAAGCTGTGATTTAGCATCTGCCTCTTATCAAAAGGACTGGCTGGTGGCTCTGGTCTCTGCCGCTCCCCGGGAAGCACCGGGGATGCTGTGCCCGGAGCAGGGGGTAGCACCAGGGCAGCCCTCCCGGCCCAATCCAGGCTCCGGCACCACATGGGATGCGCCTGCTCTTAGGGGCTGAGGGGAGACGAGTCAACCTCCGGCAGCTAAAAAAACCGTAGATTAGTGCAAATGCCAATAAGTCATTAGGAATCATAAGAAAAATATACGGTTGCCATAGCAACTGCCAGACACGACTTTGGGGCTGCTTCACCCCCTCCTCAGGCACGGAGCAGCTCGGTGGGGATGGAGGCAAAGCCCTTTGCCACGTCCCAAGAAGCCACCACAGCCGGGAAGGGCTCGGTGAGTTGGGGGTGACTGTACCAGTGCTGCCCTTATGGGGTTTGGGGGTGCCGAGCCCCTCCCTGGGGAGCAGCGGAGTTTTGCCACCAGCAGAGACCACAGAGGTAGTTTCCAATGGGATGGGGACTGCTTGGTCCTTCACGAACCACGGGGCTGACTCTGCCATCACAAACTAAAGGGGTTGCACGTCCCCCCCTGCACCCAACTGCTGGGGACAAACCGACACTCCGTCTTCACATCTCCACGTTTTCTACTTTGGGGTCCGTGCCCCTCGTGCTGGCGGGCACTGCCCTGCCCGTGGCCAAACCTCAGGGCACTCGGTGGCTGATAAAGGTCCCTCCTCAAACTGAAGGGGATGGAATAACCCTTCATGGGTGAGGAATTGTGCTTATTCTTGGCAAAATCCACTTCCAGTTTATTTTAAATAAAATCATCTAACTGACTGCTGGGAGCCTGGGGGCAGAGGAGGGGCGAAGGGAATTGCTAGCAGAGAGGGAATTAGCCTGTAGGAGCAAGACTGTGATGAGCCAGAGTGACCCGGCTGCTGGCGTTACCGAGTTTGGAGGATGCTGGGCTGGAGCCGGAAGGTTTTGAGCTGAGAAGTGACCCTGATGTCCATTGTGTCCTGGAGAGGCTGAGGGAAGGGAGAGCACGAAGGATCCAAGGTGCATCCCGGCTGCTCCTTCACTCGTCCCCCTCGTGCCAATTGCAAAGCCCCCGGTTTCCAGGGCTGCTGTGCAAGAGGAAAAATCTGGTTCCTGTCCTCATCACATGAAGCATGCCACGAGGGCTGGCTGCCGCCCGATGAAAGAAGGCTCCCGGCGATCGCTGAGCCTCCATATTGCCTGGCGTGAGTCCGCCGAGCTCAGGCAGAGCGTGAGGAGTTGCCGCTCTCCCACCATGGCCGGGAATTACAGCCCTTGGTGGCTCCACACACATTCCCCCTCTCCATGCTGCAGCTACACATGGCTGGCGGAAATGTCACCCACTTTGTCTTTAATTCACAAACATCGTCTCCCCCCGGGGATCTTTTTTATTTTTTTTATTTTTTTTTTAAGGTTTATTCACAGAATTAGATCTCTTCTGAGATTCAATGAGTGGCTCATCTCCTCTTAGTCATCCCAGGCTCCGGTGGAGATCGGGGAGTTGCACCGCGGGGCAATTCTGCAGCAGCATGGGGTAGAGGGGGACAATGCCTGGCCGCAGGCACCCCAAGGGCAGAAGGGGGGCAAGGGGCTGCCTGGCCCCCAGCACAGCAGGGTGACCCCCTGCCCTCACCCCTTCCACAATCCATGCAAAGGGAAGATTCAGCCCAGTGGAGACAGGAGCCACATCAACCCTCTCTGTCGCCTCTGGCTGCAAACTTCTCCCCCGCTGTGGTTTTTAAACCCACTCAGCTCTGCAACTTTATTATTTACAGGCGCTGCCCAAGGAGACCGTCTGCACCAAGGACACCAGGAAAAATAAGATGGCACCAAACCTTACGCGGGGTAGACGGAGCTGCACCCAGCTCTGCCCGGCAGCAGCCCCTGCTGGAGCAGAGCCGGGGTCCGGCCGCCCCGGCCAAGCGGGAGCGGGATGCCGTGTGCCAGGAGCGGCTGCTCCATGAAGCCGTAGCACATCACACCTTCCCCTTCCCGGCACACTCGTAATTTCCCAGGAGAAAACGACTTTGGCAGCACGTTGCTCTCCCCGCTCCGTCCCCACTCCGCACCCTTAAAAATATAAGCCAAAGCAAAATACAACATCAGGCTGCCCTGCTGCTCGGTGCGAGCCCCCGGCTCCCTGCGGCCCCCGCGCTGCAGAGCTGCAGCACTCCTGCCGCTGCCAGCCTGCGAGCAGAGATTTTGGCATGATAAGTGATGGCTTTCAGATGTAAACAGCCCTGTTCATTTAACTTCCCTTAAAACCTGAGCAAAACCGGGAAAATGCATGTGTGTGCCACGCCAGGGAGGACAACAGTGGCCAAGGAAGGGAGGGCAAGGGGGTTACGTCTGTGGCTTCCCGGGAGGGTTTAACCAGCAAAGAGGGAATCCACAAAATATTAAAAAGCCATAAAGCTAGCTGGAGAGTATCGCTGAAATCCCTTTTGTCTTATTTAACAATAGCTTCCCGAAAAGGAAAGAACAACAGGCGATTTCGGCGCAGAGCAGGACTCGGGCGCTGGCGATAGACGGGTGTCGGGGCAGCCCTCAAACCCAGCAGCATCACGATGGAGCCGTCCCTGGCCCCGCTCCTTGGTCCTTTCAAATGTTGGATGCGGGGATGAATCCTGCGCCTAGAGGACTCCCCGACTGCGTGAGCTGCGTCTTGCTGCTGGCGAGTTGGAGCTGCACAGCACCGCACAGAGCCAGCCCTCCGCCAGCACGGGCTTTGGGACAGCCCGCCCGGCTCCATCGTTGGCTTCGAGCAGCAGTGGCAGCACGTAGGAGTTAGGAAAAGTGACTCAGAAAGAGGACTCGGCAGAATTTTCCATGGGAATAAAAGCCTTTGCTGAAAAATGCAGCTTCTGATCAACCGCAGCAATTTGCAAATTTGGATCAAACGCTGCAGACCCTTTTTTGGGCCAATGTGTCTAAAGTCTAAATGGGCTTTTCAAGTCAAGCAAGCGGCTTTGATTATGCGTTGCCAAACAGTGGTTTGAACAACCAAACCATTGAATTAAATTTAATAATCATACTATGAGCGAGTGACAGACACCCAATTGAAATGCTTATTCCAGCACAAACCAAATTGGTTCATTTTTTAATGTTTCACAAGTAGGGAAAAAAACATTTCTTCCTTTTCAGGTGACCAGATACTTGTATTTTTTCTTTTTTCTTCCCCCCCTTCCCCCTGTATATGTCCAGGCTGTTGATCTCTAGCCACATGGTCCTGCTGGGACACAGGACAGAGCAGGGAGAGGAGCTTCCCTGGGCTTTGGGGCAAAGATGCTTTCTTCCCCCAAACGAGAGAGCTGGAGTTAGTTCATCTCCGCCTTTGGGAAAGGCTGGTTAAAATGCAAAACCCCTTTTATGCTGATTACAAATTCCTTACTGATGAAGGCTTTTAAATTCAAAGCAAGCGTTATTAAGTCTCACAGAAGCACAGTGGCCTGTCTTCATGCAAAACAATTTTCCCAGCTTGAACCTGAAAACAGACTCGACTCAGCTTTGGTCAACAGGAAGGACAAAGCCGGTCACGCTCCGACCTCACACGCCACATTTAATCTTGGAGTGATTTTTTTATGACTGGTTATAAATGCCACAAAATATGGTTTTATAATAGCGCCTGGGATAGGCTTTTAAAGCTGATGGGTAGCTCTGGAGCCTGGATAGGGTCAGGAGATATCAGAGCATTTATAAGCTGCTGGAGGGGGAAGCTGGCATTAATTCTGAGTAGGGTTGGTGAATAATTTATCACAAGTAATTTATTGACTAAGTTTGTCTCTTTTCCCTGTCTGGGTGAAAAGCACCCCAGTGCAGAGAGCCAGCACAAGACTTAGGCACCACTTAAGTCCCAATTAAGCCCTTTGTGAATTGTCTGGGAACGGATCCCAATTTTCCCATATTTATTTGTTATTCAGAATTACATGCCAAACAGAGCCAACACATAATTCCTGCTCTGCAGCGTGTTTGCAAACAGTTCCCGGGGAGCACCCACTGTGAGGACCCCAGCTGTTTTGAGGGGGCACGGGGGTTACTCAGGCCCCCATCCCTCCCTGACCGGGCTGGTGTAATTTGTGGGACCCCATTTCCCACAGCACGGAGCCCCGAGCGCTCACAACTGCCAGGGGGTATGGAAGGGGGGAAGGCAAGGAGTGCTGGGGCTGCCATCTCCCTACTCCGAGGTGTAACCGGAGCAATTTTCTCAGCCATTTATTGCCTTCCTAAAACCCACCCATTGGAACAGCCTTTTACAAAACCCGCTATAAATATATTTATCACAAAATACTCACTGCCGTCAACAACCGCTAAACCTGCACATATATTTCACCGCCTATGAGCTGGGTGATGTCCTGGAACGGTGTTGGGTATTTCAGCAGCTGCCCCAGTCCGGCACAGGACGGGTGCTGGAAGGGACACGTGTGGGTTCTGGTGTGCAAAAGTCCAGGGTGGCCAGGGCATGGCCGTGGGCTGGTCCAGCAGGAGGGCAAGGGGGGTTGCCCTGGGCTCCATGAGGAGCTCACGCCTCAACAGCATCAATGACCAAACCCTAAACTCAAACCCAAAGTCCCAGCGCGGAACCTTATCGACAGAGACCATCTCCCTTCTTAAGAAGTTTTGAACTCAACTAATTTTAATGTTTTTCCTGATGTACTCCCAGCAAGCAGCAGACAGCACTCTGTGCTCGGCAGCAGCTCTAATTCTCCTTCTTGTGGCTTTTCCCAGCCAGGGCTGGGAAGAGCTGCAGCTTTCGATGCAGAGCACAGGAGAGGGCATTTCCCCTGGGAACAACAATTTCATTTCCAGGAGGAGAACCAAAGTCACGCGTACCTCCCACGCGTGCCGAGCGGAGGAAGAGGGACTATCAGTCAGTGCCAGAGGCCTCGCACCTCATCTTCGGCGGAGGGCAGCGAAACAGCCCCTCGGCGTGTTTGCTGGCAAAAAAGATGCGAGAGCGAGAAGGGAGGGTGGTGGCAAGTTTCTGTGCGGAAGGAGGGGATCACACGGGCCCTGGGCTAACATCTCTGCTCTTTAGGAAATCAGCCTCATGCCAACAGGAATGCTATCCTATGGGTAGTTTTTAGCACAGAAGGGAAGAGGCATTAGTGACCAGGGTCTACCCTGAAGGTGATTTAGGAGATACATCATCTGCTGGGAACAAAGAAAGGGAGAGAGTCCTGTGTTTGGACTTCCCTGCATTTGGAGAGGTGCCGGTAGCGTGGTGAAATTCCCAGCCTTTCAGGTGCCCACCTGGACCGAGCTCTGGACCTTCCTAGCATCCTTCATCCCTGTCCTAGCTGGGGAATTTAGGATCACCTCCCTAAATGGCAGTGAGCAGCTACAGCAAAGAACGGGGACAAACCCTCTGCTGCTGTGAGCCAGCATGGCTCTTCGAAGCAGGAGCTGCGTCTGGTTAGAGCAGCTGAAGCTCTGCTCCGCGTTGGGAATCGGAGCCTCCACGGCACCTCCTTTGAAGCGCTGTGAACAGAGGGGCTGCCCTGGCTCCCCGGAGAGGTAATTATGCAGCTTAATATACAGTGCTGTGGGGAAAGTGATTTCCTGATGCTCTGATACCCCTAGAGAGGTGGGATGGGTTTGGTCAGGGTCCTGCCTAACTCACCCCCCCTATCCCCTGCACCAGAGGGACTTTGCAGGCTCTGTGAGGGGTGCTGGCACAGCTCAGCCCCAGCAGCTGATGCTGAGCTCCTTGTTTTACATTGCAGAAGATAAAAAAGGTGCCACCCAAACGAAAGGGTTTAAAACGGCTGAGGAGCAGAGATTTGTCCCCAGATTTGGCCCTCAGCCCTGCTCTGCACAGCCACTTATGGCAGCACCAACTGGGTGCCAAACCAGCTCCCACTGCCCACAGAGAGGACCCAGGGTGCTGGGGTGACAGCACTCAGCGCTGGCTCTGCGCTGGGAAAAGGAGAGCCAGGAGCGCTGGGAAGAGCCGTCCCCTCAGCAAAAAAGCTGGGCCAGCAGGACCAGGATCCTCTGCCATGGGGAGCCAGGGTGGGAGCTGGATGACGGTGCCCCATATCGCAAGCGTGAGCACCAGGGACCAACAGATGCCCGCAAGAGGGGAAGCCCCATGGCAGGGAGCAGACAACGCTCTGGGAAACTTGCACTGAGCCACATCCCATCACCCTATGGCTGCACCGCGGTCAGGCTTTGAGAGGCAGAAATGAGACATTTGCTTCCCAGCCTTGCTACGAGCTCTGCCTGCATCCAGGCTGCGGGATCGGGGCTGCTCATCCTCAAAGCAACGGCAGGAGACGGGTCCTGGCTCAGCACCAGCACAGCAAACCGAGGCGGGGGGAGACAGGCAGCATCAGTGCGTAGCTTCTGACCTCCCAGCCTTGTTAGATCATGGCTTGAGGAACCAGATCCTCATACCCAGAGGTGATGGCAGCACCCACTTGCAACTTCCAGCAAAAGCCTCCCTGGGAACACTGCTCCAAGGGTGCTTTTCCCACCCCGCAGTGCCCAGCCCTGAGCATCCCCTCCTCCCCTCCGGGGTCCCACTGTCAGACTGGGAGGCAAAGGGCTTTGCCCCCACCTCACTCATGGGAGAAAGGGCGATTGCTGAGATCTCTCAAATCCCTTTTTTCAGGCTCTGGCAGGAAGCAAGAGGAGGTGGGGAGGGCCCGGTGCACGGAGCCATGGGGTCCTTCCCAGCCCCAAGCACCTTCCTAGAGTGGGTCAGAACAGACGAGTGCAAGGGTCCCTGCAGTGGGTCCCTCCCTGCACACAGACCCGCGGGGTGCCCTGGTCCCCATCGCTCCCCAGGCTGGCAGGGCGCAGCCACGCAGCCCACGGCTGCGGGAGGAGACGGCTGCTTTGCACAGAGGAACAAGCACGGAGATTGCGGGTGGGTGCATGTCCTGTGTAGCTGCGTCGGGGCAGCACATTCATAGAGGAGCAGGGTTAGGAAGGGTTGAGGTAAACACAGAACCAGCGTAGAAATCATTAAAATGACACTACGGGCCCAGGGCTCAGGGTGGCTGCTCCCAGGGTTTGCTTTGGCATCACCTTTTGCCTGCCACCCCGTGGGCAGCCTGTCCTCTCCCGTGGGTGGGCTGAGTCTGGTACCAGCAGGCGAAGGTGGGTTGAGAAGGAGGGAGAGAGACCAACGGACCAGGCTGGTTTATTTATCACAGCCTCTTTTCTATACCTAACTTCACTCCTTTAACATTTTCCTTGGAGCTCAGGCACAGAGGAGTTAATGCATTGAAAGCGCTGCTCCTGGCTGGATCGCATCCTGCCAGCATCCCTGTGCAAGGCTGGATTTCAGTCTCAGCAGCACCATCCCCAGTGCATTGCCACAGGGTTTGCCACGGTTACCCCATGTTCCCATCGGTGCCTGGGTGAGGATGGACTCGATCCCAGAGGAGTTTCCAGGACTGGGAATCCAGCTCCCGCCGTCAGTGCGGAGGGAAAGGAGGTTTTCTGCCTCACACACCCCTTGCTCCCTCCTGGACCACACACTGGCAAGGCACCGACGCTGTGTGCATTTCCTATTTTCACCTGCTTTTCCTTCTTTTATTTTCAAAAACACCATTTAACCTCTGTGCCAGAGATGAGCAAAAGCAAAGCTCTGGAAGGAAAGGAAAAAAATACCCAAAGAAACTGCCAAACAGCCAGCTCTGTGTTGCAGAGCCCCCAGGCACAGAAGCCCCCCCCCAAGTCACAACGACCGACAATACGGTTAACGGGGCTGGAGCCCAACTTACCCTTGGACTCTCCTCCCGTCTCCCAGCGTTGCTGTCATCCGCCTGCCTGCTCCCCACCACAGCTGCCCGCACATCTGGCTCGGGCAGAGCCCCCGTCGGCAGACAAAGGGCCGGGGTTGCGTTGGACCTGCCAAAGCTGGGGGGTCCGTCCTTGTCCCTTTGGGGGTTGGGGGGACAGGGACAGCAGGCCACCCCCTGCCACGCTGCCCCAACGCTCGCCCTCAGCGCCTGGTCTGGAGGCAGCGGGGAGAGACCTTCATCCTTCCCTCGCACCGCTCCTTTGCAGCCGCACGCTCGCCGCTCCCCGCTGCCTGCAAACGCTCCCTCCTCCTCCTCCTCCTCCTCCTCCTCCTCTCTTCTCCCCTCCCTTTCCCAGTCCTCCTCCTCACTCCAGTCTTGTCGCCACAACGTGCCACCCACCTGAATCAGCTCCTGCCGGCTGCGTGCTTAACTCCTGCGGCTCTGGTGAGCACCCGAGGGGCCAGCCCTGGCACCCCCAGCCCCTTGGGGTGATGCTCCCAAGGACCAGATAGAAAAAGCTCCTGCAAAGGCTGAGCTGGTTGCTCGCACCCCTTGGGATCCGCAGCGCATCTTGTTCCCGCTGCAGCTGAGCCCGCTGCGGCACCAGGGTCCGCTCCCCACGGGCTGGGGTCACCGAGCCCAGGGGGGGCTTCTCCCACGGCACCTCATGGCCCCACGTTACGAGGGAAGCGGGAGAGACGATGGGGTGGACTTGTGGCCCAAATCCCCTCCTGCTCACCGGCACCCAAAGGGCTTTCTTTGCCTTTGGAAAGACCTGGCTGTGTGTGATCCCGGGAGTTCCTTGCACCTACCCCGTCCCCAGTGTGCCTGGGGTGACAGCATGGGTGCCCCGTGGGGTTTTGCAGCACCTCGGGGGGGGGGCTGGGTTCCTGAGCAAGACATGCTGCCAGTGGCTCTCCTTCCCCGGAAAGGGATGCTCCGAGACTCTTAACCTTGAAAAACACTGAGGGAAAGCTGCTTTCTGCTTTACTGTGTCTCAGATGAAAAGATCTGGGGTCCAGGTTGCCTGTCACCCATCTTAAGAGGTGAGGGATGGATACTCCATCCACCCTTGCACCCAAGGCGATGCAGGGAGAAATGTCTCAGTCAGGCACAGTCGTGGGGCTCTGACAAAGGCAGGATTCGGGGTGGGTGCAGCAGAGCAACCCCAGCTTTTGTTTGCTTTCCAGCAGTCACTCCCCAGAACTGCTTTTCCCAGCCCCGTCCAGTGGCTGTCAGAGCCCTGCGGATGCCACACGGCCCAGGAGTGACAGTGGCCATTGAATCCCCATTTCATGCTCAGGAGCGTGAGCTGAGCTGGGGGTCTGGCTCATTCCCAGAGCATTTGCCTGGAGCGGTGGGCTGGACCGCAGGGATGGAGAACAGACGCGCACACAGGCGAGAGAGCCAGAGAGGCAGAAGAGGAGAGATTGGAGTGACCTGATTTAATTGGCAGGACTTCAATAACATAAAATCCCTGCCCATGTGCCCAAACCAAATGGGTGATGTTCTGGCATGTTGGCCCCCATTCAGCAAAGCATTTATGCAGATACTTAATGGGAACACATGCTTAATGTTAGCCTCACTTAAATGCTTTGCGGCATAAACTGAGAGTCAAAGAGGGGTCTCAGCTGGAAGGTCTCTTCATGGCTTTTCAAATGGCAAGGGGTGAAATGTGAGGCCTTAGCTAAGTACTGGGGCATGCAGGGCCATGCCCCTTCATTTTGCAAAGCCCCCATAAGCATCCTATGAAAGCCACTTCTCTCGTGAGACTATGGAGCTCCCAGTCAGCTGGAGAAGCCTTTCCAGATGGTCTTTGTGCCGATGCCCACCTCCTGCTGCTGCTGCTGCCAGGACCGTGGGTACTTAGAGGGAACAGGGGCTGGGATTGCTTCTGGTCTGCAACCCCTGCTGTGCTGTGGGGCTGGCAGGGCAAGCGCCTTGCACCCTCCCCTCCCGCTGAACTCAAGGGAAAGGGGCTGAGCAGGCAGCTGGCCACCCCAAGGCACTGCAAACCATTCGGTGCCCAGCCCCAGTGCTGCATCCTTGTGTGCCTGCAACACAGCATGCACAGATCGCTGTGAGCAAGAGGGAAGAGTTGCCTTGCACTTTCCATGGTGCAGGAGGCATCTTAAGCCCAGCCGAGGCTGCTGCACAGAGCAGTCTGCTGCTCCTGAAGGACCAGGTAATCACTCAGAACTTGATGGTGGGTCTTGACCTGTCTGCCCCAGGGCTCAATCTGGTGGCTCAGCTACGCTGGAGGGCTGGCTTCAGCTCCGGGAGGAACAGGGAAAGCTTTGCCTGCCCTGGCGATGTGGCCATGGGTGGATGCTCCTGCACTTGGCTGGGTCCCTCTGCAACACCCTGCAGCTCCTGGGGACTGCTTTCAGGGCACCCGTTGCCCCGAAACATGGACCTGGAGGAGATGGGGCAGCAGCAGCTCCCTCCGCAGCTGCCAGAGCACTATCGATTGGAGCAGCTGGCGCTGCAGAGACCTCACTCGGGGCTGGACCGACAAGCAAACTCCATAGAAACAGCTGAACCCAGATGAACTGCACAGGGCTTTCATCCAAGGCTTGGTAGAAGCTTGTATAGCACCGTTAAGCCCAGGTCATTTAATCACTTCTCATTCCAGCTACAGGGAGTTCAAAGGTGCTTGTTTGGTCTTAAGACTAATTGAGTTTCTCCTCCTCTGTCGCAGACTCCCTGCTCGGTCTCAGGCGGGTCCCTTACTCAATGACCCCCTTCCCATTTGCAGGATGGGGACACCAGTGTCACCTCACTCCTGGTGACACGGGACATTTACTGCCTCACAGAGGGGAGAGATGCTGGCCCACGTTGGCAGCGTTCCCCCACATGCTTTAGGCGCAGGAGGAGAAGCGTTTCCGTAAACATTTACAGTCAGCCTGGGCTGCCTCCACTGCAAGCGAGGGAAGGAGATGGAGACAGGCATTTCCCCCTGCTCCAGACACAGGCGGCACGCTGCCGGGGAGGGAGAAGCTGGCCCCGGGTGGCCTGGAGCCTTCTCTGTCTAACACCTTGCTCGTAAACAGGCTCCTCCCGTGCGCTAAGCCAGCTTGCTGCAGATGATGACTAATGCATGTCACTCTCAAGATGCTATCTTCAGGCAGATGAGTACAGCCTGATCCAGGTTTTAATTGTGTGGGATTTTAGCCGAGATGGCACTAATTTATTTTCTCTGCTGCTTCAGCAGTTCTCATGCCTCTTCTGCACTTCAAGTCACCTGGAACGTATTCCCCTGGTGCAAGGGGTTAAAAACTTTTCTTGCTGGAGAAGCAGCTTGCAGTCTCCGAATGATTTTTTACCTATAGCCCATTACACACGTAGGGTTGTAAGGAGCTTCACATCCCCCTTCTTATCCCTTAAGACACAACATTAGCTCCGTAGGGAGCAGCTCCAAGGCAGTCTTATAGAGAAGCAGTAGATTTGGAGGGCTAAACTTGGGCAAGCTATACTCAGCCAAGCCTTAGTTCCAACAGGTCTGGATGAACAAAAGCCCTGGTGGATCTGCGAGGTTTCCCATCCACAGCATCTCCCGGGGCTGAAGGCAGGATCCCAGCCTCTCCAGGCTGTGCCATGGCCAGGCAAGTCCTACACCCACTTGGGAATATTCGGAGGGCAGGAGGTGATGCCCCCAGTCCCTGGTGCACGATGGCAGGGTTGCTTTAGACAGGATCCATTCCCAGCAGCATTCCTCTTCTCCTTCCTCCCAGGCATCGGCCGAGCCAAGCCTGACTCTGGTACGTCCCAGCGAGGACAGGAGCTGCTGGGCAAGAAGTACCGACACCTCCCAGAGGTTCGCGTCGGTGTTATTCATGTATGGGAATTGTTTTTGGTGTCACGGTTATTATTATTATTTAATGATTTAAGGATATAACAGCAGCTCCCTGAGGCAGCATGATGGAGTCATAAACCCCGGAGGTGTTTGGAAAAGCCGCCTGCAGCCCTTGCTCTGGAGCCAAAGAGGAGACACCCCTTCCCCTCCCGCATCTCCCCTGTGCAGAATAAACCAAATCACATCCTAGCAGCAGGCAGTAAGTTATTGCAGGCCTATTGCTGGTACAGGACAGAGCTGTAACTCAGGCAGGCTCCAGCTGCTCCTGAGTTACGGCATCTCTGCTGCCCATGGCAGGGCAGCTATACGTTACCCTCAGCACCCAGGGCTCTCCCGTTGTGTGTTGCTGGAAGCAGGGATCAATAAGCCTTCTTCCTTCAGCAGCAAAGCCAAGAAAAACCAGCTGGGTAAAACACAAACGGGCTAGCACAGCCCGAGCCCCAGAGCTTCCCTAATCTGCCTTAGAAAAAGAGATTTTCAAGGATCCACTATGTGTTCTCCTCCTACTCCCTTTTTCCCTCTCTCTGCTGCAGAGGTAAACACCAACCTTGATTACCCTGCGCTCCTTCCAGCCCTGATCCAGATCTGTGACTCCTCTGTGGAGCAGCGCAGAGCCCGGGGGCTGCGGCTGCAAACCCGGGGGGAGGTTTTGCACAGCGTGGGGGCCTGGAGCTGGCTGTGACACAGGCTTTGCACCCAGGACGAAGGTTTGAATAATTGTAATTTTGGAGGAGTAACATATATTCAGAGTTTAGGAGGCAGGAGTATCGGGGAGGCTTCATCTTGTCTGAAGCTGTCATGTACTGACACCAAGCTTTTTCAGGGTTATCAGTAAATCCTCACTTCCACTGTAGGTATCAGGCACTATTAACATGCTATTATTATGATGTTCATAATAATATTTTTATATATTTTTATAGTGTCTTTTAGTACTTGTTTTGGGATAATTTCCAAATCCCTCAAGATCAGCCCGTGCACGTTAAACTCTGCCCAGAGACAGTCCCCGTCCCCTCCCAAAAAAGGGGAGCAAAGCTGCAGCAGGGTGAGGTGACAAGCCCAAGCCCGTGGAAGCAGTCGGTGTCGGGGTGCTGGCTCCTGGGGTGCAGCAAAACCCTGCACTGCTCAGCCAGGGACACGAGTCCGAGCTGGCACTAGAGCTAGGGAAATGAGGCACAGCGAGGCTAAGGGCCAGATCAATAAAGACATTTAAGCATCCACCTCTGAGCCCCCATTGATTTTGGTATCTAAATACATTTGGAGCGCTGGGTCTATACGGCCAAGCCAAGGTCACACCAGATGTCTGTAGCAACGAAGGGAATTGGACTCGGGACTCCTTCCCAAGTCAGAGGCGAGTGTCCTGGATTACGGGGCTGTCCTTCTCCCTACCCACAGGAGCTAATTTCAAGCTGATTAAAGAATGCTCGCCCCTAGCCTCACACCGCTTCCAAGAGATCGATACCAAACCCCATCTTTTCATACAGAGAGGAGCGTGGAGCCCTGATTAACCCCGCTCACGCCATTTCAGATCAAAGCAACATCCGCAACTTGCCCTCTCCCGGTGGCTCGCCCGGCCGCTGCGGCAGCGATGGAGGGATGGCACGCTGCACCCGGCGCCGCTCCGGCGCTGCTGCACAGCCCACGTTGGGTGGGAAGGGGAAACGTTCTTCTGGTTACTTTATTTCTCTGCTTTGGGGCTGGTTTACAGCTCCTATAAAAGCTGATAGTAAATCAGGCGCGATACTATAAAATGCAGGAACAACCATAGTTAGAGCCCAAAAGAGACTGACTCCCTCTGCCAGCCCCAGAAATGCAGGAGGAGCAGCTCAGTTTATCTTTCCCCCTCCCAGTCTTCTTTACAGCCACCCTGGGAAGCAAGTTACAGGGGTGAAGCGAACCTGATGGAGTCCCCCATTATACAAACACACCGGCAAGGCATGCTGAATAATGTGGCCTTTTTTTATGGAATGCGCTTTGCATTGCAGAAATTTTATGTTACTCTCTCTCCCTCTCTCTCTTGCTGTCTTCACCCCCACCCACTCTCAAATTTACGGGCAGGAGATTGGGCCAGGGGGAAATAAACTTCCCAAAGAGCACAGCGTTCGCTGATAAAGAAAGGAAAAACCAGTGAAGAAAATGGTAACGATGCCTCATGTGTTACGTGGTGCTTTAAGAGTCAAATTTGTTTCTTTTATTGCCAGACAAAAATGTAATTAAAAGGCTGCAGCGTCAGCCAGTTGCAACTGAACTTCTTGCATTTGTTAGCAGACAGGACCATTAACACCTTTTGTGTCTGGGTCTTTTAATCTCAGTTATCTCTTCCACTGCCTCCTCTCAGATATATAACCAGTCTTGCGAGGTAGCAGGGATGTACCGGGCGAATGATGCTGTGTAGGCTTTGGGCGCTGCTTCCTTCTTCTTGTCTTCTGGAGTGAAAAATTAATCGTGTGCTTTTTATTTTCCCAAGATTCTGCAGGGATATAAAAGCGGGTTTCCCGAGGGGGGACTGCTTGCTCCTTCCCCATCCCCAGGCTCCAGCCCCACGCGGGCTCATGCCGCAACCCCCTCGGGGACCCCGCTCGGGGACATCAGCCCGACCTGGCGGCAAATCACACCCAGAGGAGCGAAACCCCGCAGAAATGTGAGGGGATGAGCAAGAGGGAAGAACAAAAGTGATGGCCTGGGAGGGAAGGGCTCGGCAGCGCTGGCGTGTCGGTGTCCCCCACCGGAGCTCGCGCTGCCGGCAATGGGGCAGCTGTGGGACCCGTGTCCCGCTGCCTTCCCCGGGGTTGGGGTCCTCCGGCACCTTCCACCCCAGCTCGGCCCAGCAGCGAGCAAGAGGGGCGAGAAAACCGTGTGGGCATCCAGGCCAGGCAGGGGACCGTGGGCTGTCACCGTCACGGGGGGACCCCGCCGCCCCCGGGTGTGTTTTGACGCTCTTTGCCTCGGAGCTGCTGCTCCGAGAGAGAATTTCGGTGCGAGCGGTGTGTACTGGCGTATTTGTATTTGTCAGCGTTTCCATGACAATGTGAGCCACCTTCTCTCCCCTCGTGCGCGCACACGCACATGCGCAGGCGCGCTGCCGCTGCACGCACACGCGCAGGCTCGCACGCAGGCGCACGCACGCCCGGCCAGCACACGCGTGCTCACCTGCACGCACGTGTGTTCACGCGCTCGCGTGCCTGCATGCATGCGTACACACACTCACACTCACGTGCACATGCACGCACGCTCCCATGCATGCACACAAGCATGCCTGCACGTGTACATGCACACACACGTGCGCACACACTCCCATGCATGCACACAAGCATGCACCCGTGTGCGCGCACACACACACACACAGAGCTTTTCTCCCTTTGCCTCCCCTTTCCACGCAAGGGCAGGTTCTGCAGGGCTCCAGGCTTTGCTTGCTCCTACCGAGCCCTAACAGCAGGCTGCTGCAAGTGTCTGCACTGCTGGCTGAACATGGATAAAATAAAACTAGAGAGGTGAAGGCTGCGGTTACAAGATGTAGTGTATATTTGTTTCTCTATTGTCAGACCGATCGCACAAACACTCTCCGTCGCTGCAGTTCGGATGCTCGCTGGGGCTGTCACTGCCCCAGGTCACCAGAGAATGACTCATTACTGGCATTTCAAAAAAAAACCACCAAACATCCTTTTTTTTCCCCAGCGCAGGTTCCAGCAAAGGAACTAATTATTTGGGGTAGCTCTGGCTAACGTCACGGTTGGGCCTGGCATCTCGCTAGGGTGGGCGGTGCGTGGCAGGGGATGAATATTTGGCTCCTGGGGTTTGCTGCTGTAATAGCCGGGGCAGGGGAGAGAAGTGGGGCAGCGATGCTGAGCCGAGGGGCACGGGAGGAGCTGGGGGTGCCTCCGAACAGCCCAGCATGTGTGGGGATGTTAAATCTGGGTGATGCTGGGTGCCAGGGCTGGATATCCCATCGCCTGTGCCCTTGCAGGCAGGATTCCCAGCAGACCCGGTGCCGCCGGGCTGGCCCAGCCTTGCCGCATTGTGACCCACAGTGTTGCCTCTTTCACCGAAACAGATCCCCCATTAGCCATCGCCCCACGCTCCGGCCACAGATCCCCAGCATCCCCAGTCCCAGCAGCCTCTTCCTCCCAGCTTCTCCCAGGCTTCTTATCAGAGGCTTGCCAGGAGCCCTGTGCAGGGATGCCGTCCCCCTCCTCGCCGCCTCGTCCCCAGAAGAGCCAGCAGGCGAGCACGGGGCTTTCTTTCCATCTTGGTTTTTTTTTTTTAATTGGAATCTCTGCTGAATCTGCTAATTAAGTTCTTTGCCTGCAACTAATATTGTGCTGCTAATTCCTCCCCAGAATGATTCCTCCAGCAGTCACAGAGGTTATGTTCACTGGCATCCTTCCACAGCTCCTTTATAAAAAAAGAAGAGCCCCTTTTAATCACCGCGAATGACTCATCTATGAGCAACCCTCGTCCTCGTCCTCTGTCTCGACGTGGCCACGGCGTGCGAGGGAGCAGCGTGGGGCAGGCGGTGAGCCCTGCCCGCCCCGCCAGCTCCCACAGCATCCCTGGGGGGCTGAGTCCTCGCAGGATGGGACCACCCAGCCCTGCCACGGCCAGGCGAGCAGGCACCCGGCAGCGCAGCCGAAAGCCACCACGTTGTCCCCTCTCCCTGCTGTGGCACCAGTGCTCAGCCCCTTTCCCCCCCAGTTTGCATCCCTGCGTGCAGGGACACGGGGCAAAGTTTAAGCCTCGGCTGATTTGCAACGTGCAGTAAGTCCTGCTCAAGAGCCTGGGCTGCTCCACGCACAGGATTTGGCCCGTGGAGCCCCGTTCGTGTGGTGCTGATGGGGCTCGGCTCCCCGCGCCAGCGCTCTGCATCCTCCCAGGGGCAGCGGGCTGTGATCTGATGCAAAAGGCTGCTTGCTCACACGCAGCATGAAAATTCAAGAGCCCTTTGATATTTTTCCTCTCTCTCTCTGTTTCTCCTGCTTTCTATTTTTATAAATAATACCTGGTCTCGAACTGAAGAGAATACCAAGCGTTCAATTAAATCCCCGAGAGCCAGCGCTGCCTTTGAGAAGGGCTTCGAAGCATCTTTTCCCGGAGGCGGTGATGCCACAGCAAAGCCGCAGCTGGCTCAGACCCTCACGCTGGAGCAAGAGTGTTTAGCAAGGGCCAGACCCTGCTTCAGCTGCCTCCAGAGCCCAGGCACAGCCCTGGATACCTTCGCTGGAGACAGGACTGGACCCGTGCATCACCTCCAAGCTGCACCCCAGCTCCCCTAGAAGCGGGGCTCTCCTCCCTAATTTCTTTGATCTCAATTCCTATTAATGCCAGTGAACTGGGGTGGGAGCAATCGCTCTCCCTGCCTGTTGTGAGCTGGCTTAAGTGCTGCATTGCTGGAAGGCAAAACTCATCAGAATTAAGAGGACCGAGCAGGGAGAATAACGCACATTCTGCATGTGCAAAGCGGGGAGAGAAAACCCAGGACTTGCTTTTTTTAGTGCACTAAAACATATTCATGCTGCTTTGACATATCTCGGGGGGCTGGTATCTACCCAGGTTGGGCAGAATGAGGCCTTTGCTCCCGCTCTCCTCCCAGCTCCTGGCAATGGAGGCAGCTGGGCTCAGCACAGGGCAGAGCACAGGGTGCTGGTGACAGTCACGGCTGCCTTAGAGCCACCCCAGGGCTGCTCTAGTGCCATCAGCCTTGGGCATGGCAGTGCCCAGTGCTGGACAACAGGGACAAACCCCAGTGGCGGTGCGAGCTGGACACGGAGCCGGGGCTAAACCAGGGAAATGGGTGGGATTGCAGCCCTGGAAAGCAGATGGGAGCTGGGGGAAATGCTCCTCGCTGAAGCTCCAGCCAGCTCCCCGGCGCTGGCAGGCAGCTCAGGAGGAGGAGGAGGGCTGCAGGGTTGCCATGACAATCAAGCATCTACAAATTCTCAGATTATTTATTTTCGGGTTTGTTTTGGCTGAGTGAAAGTAAGTCTTGCTTCTGAGCTAAGGGCTATCAGCGGGCTGCGGGCACAAGGGAGATGAGTGTGGGAGCTCAGCCCATCGCTTGATAGCATGGGAATGCACTTCATAGAAGATAAGACATAAAATTAAAGGCATGTCTGCAAGTCACCTGCTCAGCTCCAAAAAGGAAACATTTATCAAAAAGAAGAGTTTGCCAGTATGAATTCTAACAAAATATGTTGAGTTTTGGCTGCTTTATTTGCCGTTTGCCTTCTCAGACACCCTGTAGCCCCAAATCTCCCACAGATCTACGATTATCTGGCACCATGAGGCCATGTTGTTACATCTGGCACATGCAATACAGGTTTGGGCTTTTTTAATTGTTAATTTTGGTGTCCAGATAGATTTGGATTGGGCTCTAGATTTGCCTGTGGGGCCTGAGTTGCTGCTGGATGGCTGTCTGCTAGGAACGCTTTCCAAAGCAATTTCTCAAATTCAAGGCCGGTGATTGAATGGTACTCTGATTTATGGTATTTCACGCCACCTCCCTCGCTCCCTTGCTGGAGCACCGGAGCATCGCGTGCACTTTGAGCCGTATCCAGCCGCAAGTTCCTTCGCAAAGAGTCAGCCCACGTCCTCCCTCTCTGGGGCTCAGCCCACCGTGGCCGGGGTGATGGCGCTTGCAGAAATTAAAAACGCTTGATGTGGAGTCCGAGCTCATTCCAGATGTCTCTCTGCAAATCTGCTGTCACTCAGGTTATGGAAAACAAGGGGACCGTGGGGAGGTTTGGAGTTGCCAGTAGCTGGGAACTTCTCGGTGAGATGTAAAACAGAACGAGTGTCACTTCGAGAGCCGGGAGAGACCCGAGTGTTTACCAGCTCCTGTCATCCGCTGTCAGCTTCCAGCCTCCTCCCTGTTTATAGGAGCCATTGCCGTAATTGCTCCTAAGTCTAATAACTGATTCTTTTTGATGCCTTCAGTGTCACTGTTATGTAAATCCCAGTGTGAGGATGCTGTATATTTTATGGATCGTGTGTTTGCCGTCGTCCCCGAGTGTGTGTGCAGCTAAAGGGATACCTTTGATTGTCGGATGAAAGAATCACAAGGAACGTTAAGGACAATAAGAGCAAAGAAAAACTCAAGGAAATCAGGAGCCTGTGGTTAAATTGATTTGATTTGATTTTGCCAATAGAGGTCAGTATGAAGTATTAAGGCTCCTGAAATTGTACAAAGAAATCCCATTACTCAAGGAACGGACGGGCTATTTTCAGAGAGGATATAATGGGAGGGAGCGAGTGAGGGAAAGGTGGCCAGAGCCAAGGAGCTCAAGGTGGTTTAGGAGGAGCTCTTGTACTTATAAATGGAAATGTTCTGGGTACAAACTCCAGGCTGGTAGAGCTGGGAGCCTGAGCAGTGCTTTGCTCAAAGGGGCCCCGTATCTCCTGCGAGGCAGCTCACGGTCAGACCATCACCGGTCTCACTGGATGATGAGAAGTCGAGAAAGGGCCATGGCAATGCCTTCCTTCTCCCCAGCCCCGGAGCTTCCCAGGGACAAGAGGGGGAGGAAAGCTGGGCTTTGGATGCAGCTGGTTACAGGGAAAGGGAGGAGAGGACATTTGGATGCAAACCCCCATCCTCAGCTCTTGGGCACAAGTTCTCCTGCTTTGACCTCATCTCCAAAGGGCTTCGCTGTCCTTCTTTTATTGCTTCGAGCAGCTTTTCTTTTCCTGGGTATTCCCGGGCGAGCCGTGCTGCTCCAGATGGTGACCCGCTCAGCTATTTCAGGCCATCAGCTTGACCGGACTTCCCCTGCCCACAGCTGACAGCCCGCCGGGGTCTCTGCTCCAAACGAAAGCAGCTGCACTCCGAGCCTGTCTACAAAAGGCGCTGGGGTGGGGGGCGGCTGGCAGACGGGCGCCTCGGTTTATTTTCCGCTGGTGTGGCTCTGACAGTGAAGCCTCTGTAAAAGTGCAATGCAGAGGAATAAATTAAGCTGACAGAGCTTCCCCTCAAGCAGCAACCCCATCCCTTATCAATAGATGCCTTGAGGTGGCCAAGGAGCATCTGTAGGCTCTGGGCTGCCCGGTGTTGCACAGGAGCAAGGGTCCCAGATGGAGCTATCACCCATGGGTGGGAGGAGGAATGAGGACCTTCCCTTGCTAAGGATGGGTGTGAGCTGATGATGCTGAAGGAGCCATAGATGAGGAACACCTTCATAGAATCATAGAATGGTTTGGGTTGGAAGGGACCTTTAAAGGTCATCTAGTCCAACCACCCCCTGCAATGAGCAGGGACATCTTCAGCTAGACCTTGTCCAAGAGCTGGTTCATAGAAAGCTCAGCTTTCCAAGCTGCCACACAGCAGCATCAATGATCCCACAGCTTAAAAAATACAGGAGAAGTGTGCGATTTGGCTTAACAACTGGAAGATGGACACAACCTTTAGAAAGCACTTCTTGGGAAGGGAGGAGGGGAGGGAAGGTTTTCCAAGAAATACCACCCCCGGTGTGGGGAGGACAGTGACAAATGAGGTGAATTTGGAGGCTGCGGAGAAAAATTGGCAGAGTGTTGAAAATTTGCTGCCAGGTTTGGGGGAGCTTTAAATGGCATTTAATTAGCGGCATTCAGGTGGTCACAATACTGTTGAGGCACAGTGGCAGCAACAAGACAGTACTGCAGTTCCTGGCATTTGTTAATTAAAGCCACTCCTGACAGAGACTAATGACTTTTTAATGAATCTGTTGTCTTAATGTCTTATTAAGTTTTGACTTTCCCTTTCTATCCCCCTTGAGATCCTCTGCCCAATCTCCCCCCGCCCCAGCTGCCAGCTGTTTTCCTGGGAGCATCGGCATCCAAACGAAGGGACCGAGGCTTCGCTGGGAGGCATGAGGATGGCTCCCCTCCTTTCTGCGAAGGGCCAGATCCAGCTGAGAGGAGCAGAGGGATGGCACGGCTCCCGCCTGCAGGTGACAGAGCCCACCCCAGGCTCCTAAAAAAAGGGAACACATGGATTGCAGCGGAGAAACGCTGGCTGAGAGGGGATGGAGAGAGCACAGCCCCACATCTTGGTGAGGTGCTGCTGCTGGCAATGCCACGCTTGCTCCTTGTCTTGGCTTTCCTCAGCCCTGCGGGACTCCTCTGCCTCTTCCTCTCCTGCTTTGCTGGTGGAGACGGCAGGGTGAAGGACAGCACTGGAGAAAAGCACCTTACCCCAACACCTGAGATCGAGAAGGATGCAGAGCAGAGGAACCAAACCCAAGAGAATCCATTAACCTCTACCATAAAAAGCAGAAAATATCCCCCTGGAATGGGTAGCTGCCCTTTGGAGATGGGCTGCGAGAGCACGTGCTAGCACAGGCCCGGCTGCAGAGTGGGTGGAATGGCTGCATTTACTTATGGGGGGGGTTGAAACTCATGCGTGGCACCGGACGGAGGAGCAGGGAGGACAAAAGTGGCCCCAGGGTGTCAGAGATGGCTGTTGGAGATCAGCCCCAGCCTCTGCTGCTGAAGCTCAGTCTGAATGTCTGCAGGGGACTCACATTCAGCCATCTTTCTTCATTATACCGGTCCCCTGGACCAGGAGATAGGTAGGTAATCCAGGCCCTAATTCTCCTTAATTTGGGTCACACACACATACATGAAGACATGGCCCTGCACAGGGGAACCACACACATATATAATGTAACCGTACGCCCCAGAAACACACCCCGAGCAGTCTCCAGCGCTCAGGCGTGCACACACCCGCGCCAGGGAGATGCACCTGGCTGCACACGCGTGAACATGTATGTGCAGACTCGACTGCACGGGCAGCAGGCACGCAGGAGCACACGTGCACACCAGTGCACTCTGCTCAGGTGTGCATGCATGCACACGCAGCGTCCCTGCGGTCTCGGCACCGGGACACAACTAAGCTCAGTGCAGCAGAATTTTTAGGATGAGACGGTGTACAAGTGTTGCCAGAGAGCAGAAAAGCCACTAAGCCCAGGTATCTGTCAACAGGCCAGCAGATTCAATACATCAGGCATTAGCCCTCGGCAGAGCTCCGCAGAGCACTTGGCATTTAATCCTCCTTTCCCAAGCCTCTGCTCAAGGACATGCGTGCTTGGACATGCTCAGACACCCCCACACAATTGCACACTCATGCTCGTCTAGACACTCTAATTCAGCAGCACGCTTGCACGGGGATGAGGCGCGCACATCCCAGGGCTCCGGCTACGCCGCGGTGTGATCGTGGCTTGTGTCACCCGCTGTGACGTGCACACAGTGCCACACGGACACGCATCGGTCATGCGTGTTGTATAACCTGGATGAGCACATGGATTCCAACACCACCGGGGACAGGGCTGGATGCTCAGGGACTCACACACCCACCCTGGACCCCCCAAGGATGCGCGTGTCCCCTTACTCCTGCCCTGTCCCGCTCCCTTACACCGAAACACAGGCAGCACTCGCTCCTCCGTCCCAACCCTGTCCCCAAACGTGGCCAAACGCTGGAGCATCCAAGGCTGAGAGCTGAACAAGACTGCAGGGGAAGGGTAACGCTGCCATCTCTAAGGCGATGAGACGCGGGGAGCCTGGCACCCACCTCCCTGCCAGCCATGGGAAAAAGCATTAACTGGGGTGTTATCTCTCGGAGCCACCATCCCTGCCGCCGGCGCTGCCAAGGGATTTAGCTCCGGCAGCCTCCGCTAATCTGGGCGGCTGGAGGGAGGCATGGGTCTCTGCTCTCCCCCTCCTTGTGCCTGGGCTGGAGCAAAAACATTTTGCTCCATCCTCAGTGCTGCTGCAAAGCCCCCTGCAAAGGAGGAGTTAACTGCAAAGCGTTTTTACAAGTGCCGGACTGGAGAAATCTCTGGACAGGTAATTGAGGACAGAGCGTTTTGAACCCTCTCTGTTCCATGGCCAGCTGCTCTCCATGGGTGCCACTACCCTAATTGAGAAGGAAATGTTTAGTGGAGTGGATTGCATGGGAAGAAGAAGGGAGGGAGACAGAAAATGCAGAGAGGACATGGAACAAAGGTACACACTGAAGAAAAAAGGGGCTCTGAAAATGGTGAGAGCGCAATGAGGAGAGCAAGGACTTCTGCTAGTCTAAGGCCCAAGAAATAGATGCAAATGGTTCCGTATGTGAAGGAAAACCAACTGCCTCGTGGTTAAAGCATTGGGCTGGATTCAGCAGATCTTGACTCAGCTTCTGGCTCTGCCACCAATTTCCTGATGTGACTTTGGACAAGGCACTGTTGGAACTAGGTATTTAACAGGTTTACCCCAAAAGCCTAGCGCAAAATATAGCAGGATCCTAATTGCGCTCATTTGTCAGGCATCAGTCTAGCTAAACAGATTCCCAGATGCTCTGGGTAGGAGCCCACGTCCCACTGACTGAGAGGCTGACGCTCTTCTGACAGTCCCCGGTGTTGACATCCTTGGGAAGAGCAGCAGGCAGAATCCGTTTCAAAGAGAGCACAAAATCACAAAAATAGATCTAATTTCTACATCTATATTTAACACTCTGTGTTCTCCTTGGAATGGACTCAGGCTACGGCAATTAACTAATGATGAGGATGATTAAGGATTGCTCTTGTGCTTTACATTTATAGCATCTCTCCCACTTCTTTTCTGAATAATAATTCCTTTCCTTTGCAATACCAGCAGAGCATTCCCAGGAAACTAAGAGGTAAAAGGCAAGGTAAATTAGAAAGGTGACCCACTAAATGGATCAGGGAAATGAATAAATCTGATGTTTACCTATCCCCAAACCAGGATGAGAAGATCAGTCCCGGCCAGGATTTCCCCACAGCTCTCAGGTGAGAGCAAACAGCTCCAGCACAGGCTGTGCAGGCACAGAAGTGTCTCTAGTTGCTAATGGAGCTTGAATAATAAACAACTGGGAGTGTTCGTGGGGATGCATTCAGGCTCCATCCTCAAGAGTGTGGGGCTTGCTCTGGGCTGTACTGGCTTTACGTGACCTCTTTTCTGGCAGAAAGCAGGGATTTCCCATACAAAGATGCCATTTTATTGCTGTAAGGGTAGCATGGAAGAAAGAAGGAGAAAAATAAAATATCACCAGAATAAAAATAGATGTGAGATAAATAGGGGGAAGGAATCAGGCTAGCTATCGAAGCCACGCTTCTGCTATCCCGTTGGAAGGGCAGGGGAGTGAGCAGCCATTGCTCGTGGGGTGGCTGGAAAGCATGCGAATGACCATCATTTCTGCGATCTGCTATTCTGCTAGACCCCCGCCCACCTCAGCCTATTCAGCATCACTTCAGCAGTGAGAAATATTGTTCGTCTCCCTGAGAGTGAAAACAAACGAAGCATGAAATAAAAAAAAATCAACTAAAATAATTACAGGTTACAACAAATCAATTGGAACTGTGTAAATAGCCTTCAGGCAGGCGTAAGACACAATGTTTGTTGCTTAACATGCTCAGTGCTCGCTTGCTTCCCTGGACGCCTCGGCAGCCGCCACGGCTCAGCGATGGGATGGACCAGCAGCGAGGGCTCCCTGGGCAATGCAAGCTGTCATCCCCCCCCCAGTGCTCTGCCCTCCCGTGCTGGGGTGCTGAGCAGGAGCTGGGACAAAAGGACCCAGCAGATCAATCCTGAGTGGTGCAGGCTGGAGGACATCAGTCCATCGCGAGCCCAGGCTGCCTGCGGTGGGGATCTTTCCTCGTGCAGGATCCCAGCTGGGTTTGCACCATCCCTGCTAAAGCCCCGATGCAAATTCATCCAGAAAGCAAACGTTGAAGCCTGCCATCGCTAGAAGCCAAGGCGGCGGCTTCAGGTTCCATCATGAAGTAGCTGGGGAAGGTTGGAGGGAAGGGTCTGATGTTTGCTCCTGTATAATCCTGGGAAGCAGATGAGGGGCCCTGGGCGCAGACTTTAGGCAGCAGCCTGCGGCGCTTGAAGGATGCCTTACCATGCATTCGTAAGCCTCTTGTAGCACAGACTGTCTTTAGGTATTCAGGCAGCTAATTCTTATAGACACACTGCTTGAAATGAGAGGGCAAAACCATCGTAGTAGTGAAAATTTTATGGCTTGCAAGCCTCATTACAAAACATTTTGAGGAAACAAGACAGGAACAATTTTCTAGGGTGTTTCTTTCGCAACCAGAAAGCCCGATGAATATCAGTGCTGTGCATTAGCTGCCAGCAGCACGCAGGTGCCCCCCTGCCTTGCTGTGCTGCAGCAGCCACGGAGGTGGATCTGATGGGGGTTCTGGCTGAATGTAGACCCATTCAGGGCAGGTTTCTGGAGCAGGAGCGTGGACAAGGGCACAGTCTGGTCTTCCCCTTGCAGTGACCTCTGCCTGGACTAGTGCGTTGCTGTGGGTCATCCATGGCTTGGTCCCTGCTAAATATCCTGGCAGGTGACACATGTAGGGCTTATCAGGACCATTTCAGGTCCATCTCAGTTTGCCTTTCGCAGGACTGTCCCACCTCCAGCGGCTCCTGGCTGTCATCACCCTGGGGAGCCACCCCTGCGAGACGTGGGGTGGCAGCTCCTCCTCGAGCCCTGAGCCTCCAGTGGGACCGAGCTGCTCGATTCCCCTCAGCCCTCTGGAAAACTTGGGCACTTCACTGCTGGGTGCCTGTGAGGTCCCACCAGCACTGGGACCTCCCGCCACCATCCTGCGTGTCCCCTGTGGAGGAGCAGCTGGGCACTGCCCCGTGGATGCCCTCGCTGCAGTGGTGGCACCTCCCTGCTCACCCTGTGTCCCCAACACTCTGCGGCTGATCCACGGCCACCGGAGACTCATTCCCATTGATCGATCTCCTGCAGCTCTTGTACATGCTTAACCAGACGCTAATTTAATGCTGCGGTCAACTGGCAGTGTATGAGGATTAATGAGAGCTAATTCTGCAGAGCACTGCTTTGCGAGGAGACAACCCCGTGCGTGCAACGCTGCCCTGCCATGTCTGGGAAGCTCAGGACTCGTGGACGAGGCCCGTGAGGCTGCTCACCTTCCGCTCCTCTCCGTGCAGGAGGTTCAGGGACATGCTCCAGTTCAGTCACAAACCATAAGCGTAAGATGCAGGAATTTCATGGCTGGTGATGCTGGAGCACAGGCTGGGGGACTGCAACAGCCTCTTTGGGCTGGAGCTTTGTGGGCACCGTATCGGATTTGTTAGGGCAAGGCTGGAACTGAGTAAATGCCTCCCAGAAAATCATTTTCTGGACAAATCTTGGCTTGAAACTTGCTTGTGAGAAGCTTATGAGTTTCCTGGCCAGATCTTCTTTTAAGAATCAACTGTGGAATAACTTCTGCACCAGCTGCTCAAACGGTGGCTAATACACAAGCAGGAGACAGATTTTCAGTACAAACTGCCTCAGTGAACTCTGGATCGGTTATTTCTCCTGTGACTCTGCTTCCCAGTGGGACAGCTCTTGAATGCTTGTGGTAGTGAGCTCTGAATGCACTTTCTGGAAATATCTCTAAAAGTTGCTTTGAATTTGGCTGTTTGCTCAAACACACCCGCCAAGAAATTCATTAGTAAACTATTAATGGAAAAGAACACAAAGTCTAAGTGCTCGTCAACGAGCTCACAAAGGAGACACTTGGCAGTTGGCTGCTTTCATCAAGATTGACGTCCAACACCTGAAAAGTGTTGGAAATTCAAGATACCGAGCACCTGTGTGAGAGCTGCTCTGCAAATAAATCTGCTGAATGGGAGGGGGGATGCTTCTTCTGAGTATTGCTGCTGGATCTTCAGTGCCTTGATACCACCCTGGTGAGGTGTTGGGGGGATGTGTTACTTCTCCTGAGTGTGCCGTAGCTGATGGGAAAGCCTTGGTACCAGCTGAGGTGGCCATGGCTGCTAGGAGATATGGCTGCAACCAGAAACTTTTGGTGTTATTTGGTCCCAGCTCTTGCAGAAGACCAAAGGTGGGAGGTACGGGGGTGATCCTGGGCTGCCCTCTGGGCATGTGTGATAAGGTAAGGAAGGAAACATTTTTGGGTGGGAGGAAGGGGTACAGTGCTGTTGCCTGTGCACAGACAGGAGCTTTTGGGGTGGAGCAGCTCCCAAATGGTTCATCTCACTAGTGCCCAGCTTGTGGTGAGTGGCTGGATTCAGGAGGGCACAGCAGCCATCAGGTCCTGCTGAAATGGTTTAACCTGTTGAACCCTCCCCAAAATAGAAGGTGCTGACTGGCAGAGTTTGGTGTCATCAGGTCTGGCTTTGAGAGGCTCCTAAAGAAAGTGAAGCAATGAGCGTATTATCATCGTGGTGGTTAAAAACAGCCCATGTCTCTGTAGTAGGTAGCCCTGGTTTCCTCAGCTGTCTCTGATCACTTGGTTAGAACTGGTGGCTGACTGCGTGGGATCTCCTCGGTGGAGAAGGAAAGGACTGTACAGTCAGTTCTAGCTGAGAAATGTCACCCTCAGTGCCTGGAGATGTATATTCCTCCTTTCCTGGAAGGAATAACACAGAGTGGGGAGGGAAACACTCAATGAGTGACACACAAGCGTTACTGAAGAAGTTGTAAATAATATTCCACGCTTGAATCCCTTTGCAGCGTGAGGTGTTGGCTCTGTTGTCTGCATTCGTGCTATATAAATATTTATGGCTCCTAATGCAGAGGTTTGTCACATGTAATGATGTGAAGCTAACGTGATGTCTATAGGTGACATGCTGCACCAAAGGAAGGCAGCTAATGTCCTCCTTGGCTCCTGGGGAAAGTGCATTAGCAATGCTTTACATGTAGCTAGAGGACCAGGGAACTGGGTGTGGAAAGTGATTTCCTCCCCAATGTGACACTTAAAGGTAAGGGAGGGGAAGCTCAGAAAATTAGTTTAGCCTTTTTGATGGCTCTAAGATGGGATTTGATGTGAAATCCCCGCCATGAGCATCCCTCGCCGCAGGACCAGGGCGGCAGCAGCGGTGAGCACGCCTGTCCTGTGAGTGGGAAGGAGGGAGCCCAGGGCACTACTCGGACGTTCTCCAGGCTTGTTACCCCACAGCAGCTCTGGGCCACTGCTGGCTTGGTGGGAGCAGAAAGGTCTCCGATCCAGAGCTGTTACCATCCAAGCCTGTGGAGCTATGGGGGGAGCTGGGGCTGCTGCCCCCTGCTCCATGCTGGCATCTCAGAGGTAGGGGGGAAGGCAAGAGGGGCCAAGGTGGCCCTCCGGCTTTCCTCCTGCATGTCCCCCCTCATTAGCGCTTGCAAGCCTGACTCGGGGGGATTAGGGTGACCTCTGGACAGTGACACCCTCCCCAGAAAGCACTTGTGCCCCTCCACAATGTGGCTGAACCCCCAGACCACATGTAAACCATCCAGGGTGTTACCGTGCTGTGCAAGGGGTGCAGCCCCTCTCCCACGCAGCCCCCCTCACACATGCCACTTGTAACCTGCTAATAATATCCCTGTGCCTACTCAACCACACAATTTTTTTTTCTCTTCTATTATTCTGTGCATTTCAACTGTTAGAGGCTTTGAAACAGTCTCCCAGCCTCTCTGATAGCATCACCATTGTTCTCCTCACCTACCGCCACTCCTCTGAGTCATTCTGCTATCTCGCAGGGCAAGCACAATGGTCTCTGAGATATCAGATGCAGCTCAGCCAATATCTGGCTGTTTGGTTGGTTTTTTGCATCTGCGATTCATCTTCAGAGAAGTTAAGGGGGTGGGGGAAGGGAGGAAGACTAATAGGATTAATCCTCTGAATTCATTATGCAAAAACTTGGTGCCCCGCCAGTCTTTCTCTTGAACAAATGGTCAATGCTTTTCTTTAATAGCATGAAGCAAAATTACAAATCACAACGTTGCTTAATCAATCTCAGTAGGTTTCTCTGTATAAAGTTTTTTTAACTGTCTCCTGGAAAAGGCTGTAGCAGCTGATGCTTTTCTTCTCCCAGTTTTTGGCATTAGCTGGAATTGCTAGAGAGATCCTGGTTATTTTTGTCTCTTCTGAAGTCCTGGGCTGGATGGATAGAGGCCCGCATACAAACCAAAGAGAAATAAATAAAAGGGACTCTAATGTGCTCATCTTAGCACCAAGCCTTGCGCAAGTAGCGAGAACCAGGGCTTGGTTCAGCCCTGCCTCGGGGCGCTGGAGCTGGGAAGGGCTGTGCACCAAACCCAAAGTCCCCCAGAGCCCTTGGGCTGAGCTGGGCAGTACAGCCTTGGCGGGCAATGGGCATTGCAGGGACTGGAGGTTGCAGTGAACTAGCAGAGCTGCTACCTAAGTAAATATAAAATTTTATAAGTAAATATACATCTTTAAATGCAGGCAGGCGTTTTTTTTATGCTAGGCAACAGTTTGGAGCCAAAGCAAGGCATGCTTTGGTCTTGTTTTTATTTTGGTATTGCTTTCTTATGTGAGCATATGTATTAATAGTCAATGATGGTTTGCATACAGTGTATGGATATTTAACAAAAATGCTAACACATACATATGCATGTATAGCTATATACTGCATGCCACTGGGTTGATGCAGATCTGTTTGCCCACCTGTGGCTCTGCAGGGTGTCTGCCAGGGGAGTTAACTTGCTCTTTATCAGTAAGCCAGGCTGTGGAGTGGGTGCTGCTGGATGTACCAGCAGCAGCAAGTGCCCATGTGTATTGGGCGGTGTATGAGTTCGGAGCATGCTGTTGTGCTGGGATTGAATGCAGTCTGGTGCCTGCAGTAGCTGCCCTTCCTTCAGGTTATGTGTAAAAGGTGGTTAAGCTCCAGCTGGGGTAAAATAGCTGAAATGATGAAAAGAGCAGCCTAAGCTGGCAGGGAAAGGAGATGTGTATGCAACAGGGTCCCAGGGCTGAATGGATGCTCCTTGGGTGGCACAGTCTGAGCACAGGGAGCCAGGGAAAACCCAAAAGAGCAAAGGAAGCCCTGCTAACCCAGCCCCTAAGAATGCTTTCCAGGGTGAGCATTGGCTGGAATAAGAGACTTGGGAAACTGGGCTCTGAAGCTGCCTTGCGTTGCTTGTTTCCTGAGGAAGGACTTGAGTGATAAGCAGGTTTGCTTCAGAGAAATGCCCATTTACCACCTACTTCACATTTTCATGAGAACAGCCAAAATACACCTCTTGGGTCCAAAGTACTAATTATGGTTAAGGTCACTTCTAGCTTATTTATGGGTTTTTCTGGTTAAGGTACGAATATTCACATTAATATATATAGAGATGAGTGTACTGAGCTGGGACATGACTATCCCCAGGCCTGGGTTTTTAAAGACATTTTTGACACCTTTATAATATACTGAGAGGAAATCATCTCGGTGATATATGCAGTGCTGGAAGGGAGAGGGCAAGCCAGCCCACCTGGGTTAGAGACCTATGCTGGGATGTGAGAAACTACACCATCTGCTTTTCTCTACCGACTGTACACAAAGCTAAGCAGAGAAGCTCTGAAGAGGGCTGGTTGCAGGAGAGGGATCCCACCAGCAGAGTCTAAGTGGATGTGCTGGTGGCTTGGAGTCTTACGGGTGACTGATGAACTTGCACGTGGCTGGTCTGGTGCAGGGATGCCTGAAGCCTGGCATGCCCAGTGGGGATGTGCAAGCACTGGGAGCCTGGTGTATGGCTGCAAGGGTACAGCCAACTGCAAAGGACCTGGCAGGCAGAGCCATTTCCATTAGAGAAGCTGGGAAGAGAAATCTAGCACTGAGCTTCCCTTGGTGCACCAGCTTCCTCCTCACCTAATCTAAAATTAACTTCACTGTTCAGCTGCATTTAAGCAAAACCAGTTGCCATGGCCACGCCAGGGGCTCCTAGATATAGCGAACGAGGTAATCAGTTAAAATGAATAGCCACAGAGCTGATGCTTGCTGTAGGTTACATGTGAAGTTCATTCACTTGTTAAACCTAATGGACTGTATTGCCTATGAATTGGAAATGTAAATTCTCTCTTTCGGTGGCTGGAGTTTGAATCGGGCTGAGAAAGCTGGAGGAAAATGTCAAATTAAAAGAGCCTAGTGCTGTGGATAATGTGAGCCCATAACTGATCAGAGGGGATTTCTCTGTAGGTTCAAGCCTTAGGTTTGCTGCAAGGCATATAACTGAAAGCTGAGCCCCCCTTGCTGCTTCTGAGAGGGACACTGATATTTATAGTACCTTATTAATGCTTGCTTTGCTGGTGCTTATTAGCTCTGCTATCCTGTTCTGAATAAAATAAGCTATCCGGTCCTATTGGTGGTTCACGTGGCTTTAGAAGAGGCAGGAAAAGAGCCCTGTTTCTATGGCGTAGCCTGCAAACCATCAAGAATCTCAAGACGCAATGTGATATGATATATCAGCCCTAACAGGCACCTGTCTGTTCATCCTCTCCATGCTGTCAGACCTGGCGTGAGCACAAGTGCTCCCCTGGGCTCGAGAGGGGCTGGAGAATGATGCTGCGCAGAGCCCACCGTGGGGATGTCAGGAGTGCCAAGCGTGCGAAAAGGCTGCCAGCGAAGTAGGTGGGCTGTTACTATTTTAATAAGCTCACTCCTGCAGGAAGATCAATCCTCAGGAACGGTCCAGATCTCCATTTTGTGTCTCAGATGAAATCTGGCGAGTGTCCTGCTCCAGAAGCTGTGAGCCAGGCCTTGCCTCTGTAAGGATGCAAGGAGCAGAGTCCCTGGCACGGCTTTCTGCAGCCTCGACAGAGCCCTCAGGGGCGACAGCCCCTTGCTGAGCCTAGAGCAAGGGGCAGGATGACCTCCGTGGTCCTCCTGCTGCTGCCCAGGACAGTCACTCACTGGGGAGGGCTGCCTTGTTGGCTAAAGCAAGTAGTCCTTGGGCTTGAGATTAAAGTTCCTGCCATACGGATCTGTCAGTGATACAAACCAGTGATGCTCTGCTCCCCTGACGGATGGGTGGGGGATAACCAGGTCTGGGTATCTTGCAAAGCCCTGTGAGCAGCAGGGCTGGGAGCATCACAGCTGACCTCTGGTGGGATCCCCAAGTAGATCAAGCCCAGCCCAGCTCCTTTGCTTGCTAATCTGCACAATACAGACAGAAGTGCCCTGCACCTATCTCGTTCTCTGTGCTTCGAGTTTACAGTAAACCTGTCTTGAACCTACTCCATATAGTCTGAGCCCTGGGATTTCTGGAGGTTCACACTTGAATTGGTGTGTGTGCTCATTCTTAGCATCCTGCGCTCCCCAGGATTCCCTCTGAGGAGGCTGCGAACACACAGGTAGGCACAACATCCTCTGCTTGCTCACGCTGCGTCTCTACTGAAGTATGGAGGAGGCTGAGTCATCTCCTGTCATCCTCCCCCTCGCTCCTATGCCCCCTCCCACCTCCTGGAGATGAGTGGTTTGCAGCACTGGTGAAAAGCTGGTCCAGGCACTGGAGTGGCTTTTGGGAGGTCTGGATTCAGGTCTTTTGCTTTGCCACGCATTTCCCGTGCAGTAAAGTCATGTTTTGCGATGTCAGTTCTAACCTTAAACTTAGGTATGCACACCCACTGTCAGTATGTGACACTTCCAGTGTTGGAGTGTTGTATTTATTAAGTTAATCTCTCTCTCTAATTCAGCTTCAACCAACCTACAAAACAAAATGGACATTATTTTGTCTACTTAGGGCCTGTAGCAATTGGAAAATTTTACTCTCCTACTAGCCTGGGACTTTTGATGGGCATATAACACATCATTAGCCTTTTTTATTATCTTGAATCATAACTGTAACAGGCACAGTAGTGGTTTTGTGCAGAATGTCTGTATCTGTGTCCATATGGATAATTATAGACCCATATGGACATTATGGACTAGTTCATCACCTGGCATAAATCAGAGCTGCCCCATTCCCTAATGTGGTTATACTGATTTACATCAAGCCAGAATCCACTTCTAAATAAACTTGTGACATTGAGTAATAAGCCTCATTGCAAATCTAGGAGAAATTAGCTTTGCTGTGACATATGGCACAACCTTCAGGTCCTAATTGTGCTGGCTCATGCATTCATAATATTACCAATTATTTATATGATGAGGCAAGATAGTGTGTTTATCAGTAATTTTCCTTTACCGACAGTTTATGATAGGCCGAGTAGCACCCATTGGAATACTCCAGGCAATTAGCCACTCTGATGTGTGTGGTGTCATCAGATGTGTCGCATAATAAACAAGGAGAAAGATTTTTATGCGTTCAAAGGGGGCCCTGCTAGAGCTGCCAGGTCAAAAATACATCCTACATGTTGTGACCATAATTGCAGGAGGGTGTGTAATTTGTCATTTCTATGCCTTTGTCTGAGCCGTTCTGGCACGCAGATAGGGAAGCACATTAACTACAGCCACAAAACTCTACAGCCTGAGAGTCTCAGATTTGTCTTGTGGTCCACAGGTTTAGAATTTGCTGCGGCAGCCGAAGCCATGGATCAGTCAAGCTCCGTATCTCGCTGCAGCACAAGTGAATGGGCACGTGGCACACAGGCATTAAGTCTTGCCCCTTCTGGAGAGGGCTTCATCCAGCACTGGGTGCTTGGTGCTGTATGCACCAGGTCTACTGGGTGCAAATGGAGGTGTCCCCCGTGGTCCCTCAGCTTTTGGGGGTGCCAGCAGGTCCACCATGGTCGGCATGTAAAATCCAGTTGCTCTTCCCTGGTGCAGTAGGTCTGACCTGGGGCCTCGGGGCTCCCTGGGGTGCCTCTGAGATGGGCATGAGCCTCTGATGTAGCTGAGGGTCTTGCCTAGGTGCCTCCTGGGAAGTTTAAAGGGGTATTATTTATAGACTTCCTTGTCTCCTGTAATTTGTGGAGAAGAAAGCTTTGCTGACTGACATTGCTTCTTCCACTGAATCTTATGTATTCATCTGTCAGGATAAATATGTATCTGCGGGTTCTGGTGAACATGCTGATGTTCCCACGCAGAGGTGTCTGCTCACATCTGTGCTACCTAGGCAGGGTGAGTGCAGTGAAACACAGACCTGCATTATCTTGGTGTACCCAGGGTCCTTGCTTATCTCTTGTGTTCCTTGTAATTTCTCTGGTTAGGTGTCAGCTCTCTCCTGTTAGTGCTAATCAGCTGTTTCTGACTGCACTAGCAAACTTATCAGATAACAGGGGCTGATAAGAGAAGGCAAGGTGGGAAATGAGTAAATTTGGGATTTGGGAAGATGTTGTAATCCTGAGGCAAGGAGAGCTCTGGCTGCTGCCACGTGGAGGGACTCGCTGTGCAGCCCGTGCTCTGGTCTTCTGGTGACAAAGGTACTTTGTATTAAAGTGCTGCTGCCTGCCGTGGCAAAGCATCGCTGCTGAAGGATGCGAGAGCTCAGCTCTGCCAGCAGCCAGCCATTAGGTGAGTTACTGCTGCTGCCTCTGTCTCAACACTCACCCTCTTAGTCCTTCTCACCTTGAGGGCATGGCTCAGAGACACCCTTGCTGATTCTCCTGCCTCCTACAGCTGCCTTCCCGACCAGGGGACTTGAAGTGTTGCCCATCTCCAAGCCTGGTGAGATAGTGGAGTCTTTAGTAGGGTAAGCAGATAAAAGATCACAGAGGGAAAGGGGAGTCTGTGTAACTATGCTCTGGCTGCTGACAGCAACTGGGTTTAGCCGGAATAATGCAAGACATGCTGTGTTTTGCCCCATCATTTTAAGCAGCTGGTTGTCCTTATAGTGCAAGAGCAAGGGGAGAGGTACTGGCTGATCTCCTGTCCAGATGGCAGGGCCTGTGCCTTGGCAGCTCGTGCACTTAGAGGGGAGATCAGACCCACCAGGAATACCTCTTCAGCCCCATATTTACTTGGGCAAACTTCCCCTTGGACAGTTGCATGGTTTTCTTCAGTAAGTGGAAGGGAAGGCAGTAAAATGATGGCTGAATGCAGCTGTATCACGCATCGCTGCTTGGACGTCTGCTAGGAGGCATGTACACTCGGCGAACAAAGCTCTCCTTACCGGGGTTTAAACATTATAGTGACACTGTGGATTGTAAACACAAATGCTTTGCACAGAGGAGTTTAATGGTCAGCTTCTGTTCAGTGTAATACTTGGAGGGCAAGACAGGTTCTTCTTTGTACTGGAGAATTGGATGGCTGAATTTTAAGGGAGAAACAGTAAAAATAAACACTTTTGTGTCCCTGCTTTTATGTAAATCATCGGGATCCAGAATTGTTAACACAGGGAAGAAGGAACAGTTTTGTTTCTGACTTTCTGTGGACCTGGGTGAGTCAGTTCACAAGGATTTTTCCACCGAAGCCCCTTGTGGTGCTGGGGTCGTGTCTGGTGTGGGATGGTGCTGAGCGTTGGGTTTGGTCCATCCAACCCATCTGCACCTCCCTCCTTCCTCCCACCACTGCTACCGTGAGCTGCAGGGAGCCAGTGCTGCCTTCTGAGGAGTCACAGCTCCTATCCTCTCCCACACAAGATTGAAAATTAATTAATGCCTGTGAGGCACTTTGGAGGCTGGGTAAAGCTTTCAGCATTTGTCTTTATCCTTTTTGAGTAGGACTGGGGGTCCAAATGGAGTTTCCTGTCAATGAACTGGGCTCACTGGTAGTCTCTCCTTCTCTGCAGCAGTCCCCTTCCCAAGAGCTCTGCCTTCCTCAAGCACAGCTCCTGCTTGCAAAGGATGGATCCACTCCCATGCCAACACCTGCTAGTAAAAATTGAGTATGTAATAACCTTGTTCTCCTGAGGAGCTCCTCCACTGGGCCAGGCAGTTCAGCTGGGCAGGACAGGGCATGCCTGCTGAGATGCTCAAAGGCTGATGCGCTGGCTCCAGCTGAGCTGTGTTTTCAGCTTTCCAAATGTGCCAGACCAGGGAGAGATTAAACCAGCTACCTGGGTAGCAGCCTGCTTGTGGTAATGGCCATCTTCCTCCAAGATCTGTCCTGCCAGCAGCACCTGACACTAGAGCTAATTAGGCTTTGTCAGGAGGCTCTGGGTTGAGATGCTAAGCTGGGTCCCCAATTTGAAGTGCTGCTTCCACCCATGCAGGCTCCAAACAGCACAGGCACCTGTAGCTGTATTTCCAGATGAAAGCCCAGCACAATGATGTACTGAAATATCACACAGGCACTCAGTTAAAACAGCTTGCAGAGCCTCAGCTGGAGCAGCTACACACAGCTATGCTGTGCCATCCTACAACAGGCAAGAATTTATCCAGCAACTATATATAGTCCCAGCTCTATAGTTTGTTTCCAGGCTGCATTATTAAGGAAGACTTTTAAACATAATTGTTTCTTCTTTTTGTTTTGTCTCTTTTCTGGCTGTGATGCTGAATCTTAACAGATCGCTCTGATCAGCTTTGCTTTCTCTTGGAGTGACTTTGTGCTGATGTGTTTTGTAACCCAGGGCAGACTGCTCGAGTTCTTTGCAGCTCAGACCCGGTGATCTCTGGGGCCTGTGTGCATCCTTCTGTGGACTGGACCTGTTGGGACTTTGTTTTCAATTCGGTATCATTATTCTGCTCTGTTTTTATAGCTCGATCTGTCTATATGTATACTAAACTTTTTTCTTCCCATGAAAACTCATCACAAAGTTTGAGCCCTGTGGCTGGACCTGGGAATGCAGGCTGTTGTTCAGAGGGAGGTTAAAGCTATAGCCCAGGTACTCAGCAGCAAGCAATAACAAAAAGCCATCAGATGCAATTCTGTGGGAAGGCAGCACAGCAGGAGTGAGGGCTGACTCTCTCTGGGCTCCTCTGCTTCCATCAGTAGCCCCTCAGCTAATCAATGGGGCTGGGCACCAGAAGGAACTTCAGTTAAAGATTTACTGAAAAGAGGGTCTGGGAGGGATGTGTGGAAGTTGTTGTTATTGTTACACAAGGGGTTTCTTTTCCTGCACAGGTTAGATAACATTTAAAACACATCAGCATCAGGTTTAGTGGAGTGGGACTGACAATAGACAGCTTTAAGCCCTAACTGCACATGCCAACGGTGAAATAGTCAGGGGATATCTATCTGTAGCTCTGCTTTCCCAAAACCTATGTGTGCCTCTGCAGATACCGCTGCCTGCCAGCGGGCAGGGAGGGCAGAGCTCCTCCTGGGCAGCCCAAGCCAGGGCTGGCAAGTGTTGTCTCCTCCAGCATCTCTGCACTGCTGTTGGACCATGGGTTTGCTGCTTGGGAAGGGAGATGGGCATGAGCCCCGCTCCCCTTCTGCGTAACCAGCCCTGAGAAAGAGAGGGGAGTTCAGCTCCAGGCTGCTGCTGTGACTTGGGGTCTGTCCCTTCATCTCTTCCCATAGAAATTGGGCTGGATTTAGATGCAAGTCATCACATTAGTTTCAGCTTAGCTTAAAAACTTGAGATACAGGCAGTTGGTTAACTCTGGACTATGCTAAGGGACGACAGCAGGAGCATGCTGACATTGGAACTGCCGGTGCTGTGCGTGGCAGCTCCCTGGCTCCGAGTGCCAGGCTCCTTGTACCCCTGTGGTCTCTTTTTTTTAATTTTTTTTTACCTTGGCTTGTTGAGACACGCAGGGACGACCTCATTGTTTTAAAATGTCATTCTGCTTCAGGTCGGCAGGGTTACTTGTAATTAAAGGGGTGTCTGCAAGCTGGCTGCCTGAGGGGCGCTGAGAGCAGATCTCCTAAATCCAACCTCAGCTCGCCACTGCCTTTAAATCCCATCAAATGCTGCCTATCAGGGGACATTTAAGGAAACCTTTTAGTCAATATTGCCTTGAGAAATTCTCTAGTTGAGAGCCTTAATGCCTTATCATCCGCAGTGTGTGGTATAGGCCAACACAGACCGGGAGGCAGAGAGAAATCCTCAAACTCTTTCATCTTCTGGATGAGTAGTGGGGAGGATGAAAACCCAAACTGTGCTGCCAGTTGGAAAAGTAAATGACTTCTCCCTGGGGGAGAGAAGTAAGATTTTTGAGTGCTGCTATTCTCAACGTGCTCTGCTTTCCCGGTGAGAAGTGGATTGGCAGCAAGGAAGAGCAGGGACCCCAAGCGCTTTGTAACTAAACTTCGGATGGTGAGGAGGTGTGCTTGTGAGCGGAGGATGGATGTGCGTGTCAGCACGTTCATACTGTGGGCTTTTGTACGTGAGTCTTAATGCACTTTCAATGTACATGAGTACATATTCTTGCTACATGGCTGGGACTCGATGCCTGAAGCATTGCCTAAGAATGGTCTCAAACCCAAGCTGCTGAAAGACATGATGGTGGGGCTCCTGTGCTGTGTAGCACATCACTCTTCCTTGCGATATTTTTAGCCCCTGTTTGCTTTTCAAATCTCCTTCCACAAGCAGGTCGGTCCTGCAGCTTGCTTTCAGCCAAACTGCTGTTCTGCCAGAAACACGAGGGCTGGGGCGCATGGGCCAAAAGCCCACAGCTGGCAGGAGCCGTGCCTGGAGGGTGGAGAGGCGATCCTGGGAACACATACTTCTTTTTGGGGGAAGGAGGGAGAGGAAGGATTTGTCTGTCACTCCTTCCTGGCAATGGATGTTCCCCTGGGGGGCTGCCTCAGAGCCCTAGGTGGGAATCCTTTCTTTAGCTGTTCATACACAGAGCCATGCTGTGCATAAATAAGAGAGAACCAGTTGGCTTCTATTTTTATACAGACCTTTTATCTATCTGTCTTTCTCAACTGTCTTGGTCTTTTGTATCCCTTTTTCTTCCCTATCCCTCCCCCTCTAGTCTGTCTTTTCTCCTTTCTCTGTCTCCTTCATTTTTCTTCACTTTGCAGCATCACACTAATTAAGTCTGCTAATTAGTTCATGTTTGTGCATACAGCAAATGAATATGCCATGCTATACAAGTGCTAAATATTAGACATTATGTTGTCATTTATATCTTGGGCACAAGAAGCTGTCTATATGAAGGGTGTGTGTGTGTGTGTGCAATGTGCATAGTGTGTGTTAGTGCTGGGTGTGCGGCATTGCAACTGCGTGTGGGACCTGCACTGGCCATGCAATCCCTGTCCAGGTTGGCAGCAAGTTGTGGGTCCACTCTGGGCAATGTATGTGAGTTTACTACGTGTGGAGCCTGTAAACTGCATGTATCTTATGAATCCCATTAGGTACAAGCTCAAAGCTCATGTCTGAGTGCTGTCCAGGCATAGGTTTGGATGTATGCATGTAGGTACCTGCAGATGGGTCCTGAGAGATCTGGGGTGTGGGGGTGGGTTGGTGGTTGCTACCTTACAACCCCGAAAAGCAGCAAAAGATTCAATGTGGGCATTTCCACAATTTGATCAAAATACCTGGGTCGGATGTATGTGTTTAGAATTGGGTTTCTAACAGGGCTTGCTTCCTGATTCAGTGCAAGAACTTGCTCTTAATCCTCATCCAACGACTGCCTCAGAAATCATTTTGTATATGGGACTGAGTATAGAATAAACTGGGTTATTATAAATAATGAGGCAGTTAGTTATGTATGTACGTTCTGTACAACTTGCTCAGCGTCTTTGCCACTGACGTGGGAATAAAGTATCCTCTCCTGTGTGAATAGTAATTACCATTAGCCTGGTCCCTCTCCCCGAGACCCTGCGTGCTCTGCAGCTCCCTGCACCTGGCTGGGAGAGGCATGAATTAATACCCTGCACAGAGCCAGTGGCTGTGACCGCTGGGCAATTTATTAGCAGCAGGAGCTGGGTTAGTCCCTCCCTGGTGTAAATCAGCAATTCTCCATCAGCTTGGGTAGAGCACAGCCCTCCTCCCTGTCTGAGATGTGCCTGTGGGTGCTGCGTCTTCCCCCCAGCCTTTGAAATGACCCTTGGTGTTTTGCTCTGGGTTAAGCCCCTGCCTGATGCTACTGAAGGACCATGAACTCCTTCTAGATTTCCTTCCACCATTTGCTCACCATGCAAGACTTTTTTTTTTTTTGCTCTTTTTGGTAAAGAAACCTGTGCAAACAGGCTCCAAGTCCTCTAAGCAAATGGAGAAGCTGCCACTGTGTAAATTGTGTAGCGGTGGTTAAAACAAAGGGCTGATTCCTTTACCTGCTGCCCTGGTGTGAATCCACTCACTGAGGACTGCCACTGAACACAAATACCAGGATGTGAGCATTGCTCTGTACCCAGGGCAAGCTGTCCTCAGTGTCCTGGTTGGTCCTAATCCCAATTATTTCTCTAACTGTGGAAACCCAATTATCTGCCTAGCTGCTGGGGTCAGAAGAAGAGGTAGTTAGGGTGATAAAACTTCCATTACCACATCCCCCAGGCATTGCTGTATTATTTTCTTCCATTATGTCACACTGTCAGAACCTATTGCCTGAGCCTGTGGCCCCATCATCCCAAATGGTCCCTGCAGGATCAGGGCAGATTAACACTCGGTGAACTGGAGGGCATGCGTAGGGCTTGTTTGGGATGATTGCTTTGGTGGGTCCGTCCATCCAGAAACATCAGCCCCAGCTGGTTCTGCGTCTCCTGAGTACTGCAGCTTTCCCTGCTGAGCATCCTAGGATGGTGAGGGCGAAGGCTGAGCTTTTTAGGGGCACCCTGTGCTTCCCCTTCCCCTCTGGACCCGGGGCTCAGAAGCTTTGCTGCCCACGTGGCTCCTGTTGAAGGCAGCCAAAGACATATGGACACCAGGAAGCTGGACACTGAAATTCCTGCTGATCTGCACTTTTAAATGCTGGACAAAAGCCTGGAAGTGTCCTCCTAAATCACCTCCCTGCACAGACCACCTGGGCAGCCCTATATCATCACTGGCACCGAGCCCCTTGGGGGTCCTTATTTTTGGCTGGTGCAAATTGGCACTGGTATACTGGAGACAGAGCAGTGTGGTGAGGATCTGGCCCGTCAGTCCCATGACTGTGCCTCATCCCTTATGGGCAGAGAGCAAACAGAGTGAAATTCAGCAAAGTGAGTTAATTTAAAAACTCGGCTGAAGGAGGTTATTTACATTCCCAACCTGCTGTCTAGCTACCCGGTGTCCTGATCAAAAATAAGCATGGAGCAGCCTCTCTGGGAGCGTGTTCAAGACAAGATCACATCTGTCCCCTGCATTTCTTCGTCTCTCACCAAGCTTCTCCAGATGGCTTCCCCTGAGGAAGGGGGGGAGCCCAGCTTTCCAATTAAGAACCAGGAGAACAGATGACTTGGCAGCACCACTGGAAATTGTTAGGACGTCCTCGCCTCCAAAAAAGCGAGCCCTGGAGCTGTATTGCACACATGGTGCCTGCCCTGTAGGGCAGGATGCTCTGCAGAGGTCTAATGTGGCCGTGCTCATCAATAATGGATGCAAAGAGAAGGGAAAAGCCATGTGCAATGCTTTCAGCAGTGATTTGGAGTGCAGGAGGGAAGGTTGGGGTGAAGGAATACCATTACTGATGCATGGGGCTGCAGGAGAGGATTTCTACATCATTGCATGGAGAGCAGAGCAAAGTAGAGCCCAGAGAAAGACCTGGGCAGGTTGCACGGGCAAGATCCCCAGGGTGACGGCGTGGTTTGGAGGCTTGGGTTTTCACTTTATACATGCTGCTTTCATCAACTGCCTGCAAAAATGAAAAGCCAGAAGCTGATTGACACCTGAAAAATGAAACATTTCATCTGGAAATTCAAACTTTTATTATTTTGTTTGTTGTTCTAATGAAGAACAGGCTTTTTCTTTCTCCCAAGGAGGGCAAATTCCATGAAAATTTTCATTGAGTTGAAAGTCGAGATGGAAAATTTTAGATGAGCCTTATGGGAAAGTTCCCAGTGAGGTTTCAAAGGAAGCAAGGCAATTTAAAATTGAATCCAACCAGAGCCAATGGAGAAAACTGAGTTTTAGTGGAAGTGATGTGCCCAGATCTTTGTGCCTGTATGGGAAGCATGTGGAAAGGATGTCTGCAGAAATGGAGATGCCTTCCCAGCTCTCCATCCTTTTGGTGCAGAGCTGAGAGGATCTGTACTGCATCCAACTCTCCCCTCCAGCTCGGGCTGTGAGCTTCCTTCCAGGAGAAACAGTTGTGTCGCCAGACAACGTACAAAATATAAAAGCTGCGGGTGATGTTTGCGAGCACCCAGAGTCACTGAGTGGGGAGGAATGTGCCTTGTTGCCAATAACGTCCTTGTGCCGCAGGGAGCTGGATCCCAGGTGGGATAATCTATTGTTTTTCCTTGAAGTCAGTAGGCTGGCAGTGACTTAACACAGCTCGGTCCCAGAGCTGAGAGCCAGGATAAACCTGATCTGATCACCTGCCAGCTTGCATGGTTGCTGGAAAACAAATGCTGCTGCTAACTGCAGATGCTGCTGCTTGGTGCTCGCACCCATCCCATAGTGACTGGAGGTGTCTTTGGTCCCCCTGTAGCCGGTGGCTGAACTCCTCCCCACCTTTGGTGAGACCAAGATGTATCCAGATTCAAATTTCCTGACCTGGGATCTCTTGTCAAAAGTCAACAAAATAATCAGAAAGCTGGAGAGTAGCACCAAGGGGGAAAAGGAGCATGGCAGTGAGAACATCAGCTGCCAGGGACTGCTCCTGCGGCGGCTGATGTGGGGCTGTCAGGTACTGTCAGTGTAATTATGGAAAATTGCTGTGGGATAAACATCACTGTATTTGGAAGAGTAATTGCGTGGCAGCCTCGGGTTCCTTTCGGCATGTCAGGTAGGCACCAATTTTAGCTCCTCACGCCTTGACAAGCTCAGATGCTCTGAGGGAGCATGCTCTGTCCTCCCCTCTGCCTCCATCTCCAGTGACAGCCAGTGAGTGTATCTCTCCTCTGGCTCGTCCTCTCCTCAGGTGACCATAAAACACCATCCCAGTAAACGTGAGTGACATCCTAACAGAGCCAGAGTTTCCCTTTTCCTCCAGGGAGGGAGCAAATCAGCCTGCATGATACAAGATGACCAAAGTCTGAGCCAAAAGCAGCCTTAATTTTGGCAGGAAAATGCAGTCTAGCAATTTTTTCACTTCATAATTTGTTTTTTTTCTATACATTCTTGGTAGTAATTATGGTAAATAAAAAGCCTCTTTGTATAATTGTAAACAACTTGCTGCTGTTTTGAGGAGGAAGTCTGGCTAAGGCATTGGGCAGGGCTGCTGGAAACCCAGATTCGATATATTGAGATGTTCCTTCTGCAACTAGCTCTAAAGTCCAATCTTCCCCCTTCTGGCACGTCCATTTGTAAAGAAGAGACAAATAGGAGTGGAGGAAATGTCACATAAAACAAGGATGTGGCGCAAATAAAATCCAACAAGTGTAAATCAAAAGTAATACCATAAATACTGTATTGCTGGCAGGCTACATGCACTGCTGGGTAAGGAGCTGGACCGATTTCCAATGAAGAATGGGTGAAACCCAGTTAGATTTGTCTGTGTGAAGGGTGTGTGTATATACCTGTGTCCTTGCTGGAGCTTGCTCTGCAGCGCAGCCAGGCATGGGGTAAGGTGGTACTTTTGTTCTTGAACTACTGCAAATGTACTTGGCTCTGGATGCTACGTGTGTTCGTAGGGTACCTGGTGTTTGTAATGTCAAAAGTGACTGAGAAACGCTCCCTGCTGCAGGGAGAGCCTTGGAGCTGGGTTTAAACCCAAGTTTAGCTCCTGGTCTGCCTGAGACTCAGCGTGTGACCACAGCTGAGTTAAGTGGCCCCTGGGCAAACCAGTACCTCCAGGGAAAGGGGAGGAGGGAAGACTTGGAAGAGCAATTAGACTAAGCAGATGGGTGTTTATGTGGGGAAAGATAAATAGAAATACGGATGGATAGCCAAGCCATAAAATATCATAGGTAGATAATTACATGGTAGATAGATGTGCCACAGAAATATGATTCATAGCTGGATAGAGAGATGAGTAGATGGAGAAATGGGTATGAAGAGATGGAAGGAGACTCTTCTTTTGAAAGGAGTAATCTCTCGTCTTGGGGAACTCATGACAAGAAAAACACTCAAGTCAACACACACCCACTTGTGTATACGGTTGGCAAATTTTGTAAAATCCTGTTAAAACCTCAGAATAACTTTATAAATAAAAACTTTGCTGTCTTGATGTTCAGTACCGAGGAAGAGAACAGGAGTTGTGAAGCCTACCTCCTTACGCAGCAGCTTACAAGGCAACAGGGACCAAGGCTTTTGCTTAAAACAGCGTGGTTTGGGGATTACATCAATGTGAGGTTCACCAGGGAAGGAGCCTGTTGCCATCACCTTCTGTGTGCAACCTCCATTTTTGAGCTTGCATCCCACTGCCTACAAACTTGTCTTTGCAGTCAAGGGACAGGGATGGTGCCTCAGCTGGAAGGACCCATCGCAGCGTCCCCCTCCCTGGCAGGTGGGTGCAGGGCTCCTGGCACGGACCTGAGTTGGGGGCTTATTGCTGGACACAGCTAGAGGAATAACAGGTCTAACTTATTCTGGCAAAGTTAAGAGAAAAGGGAATGAAGTGAAAACCGAGAGTGCGGTGTTTATGGACAAAATGCAATAATACAACCAAAAAAAGCGTGATGCTGAGTGCTGTGCTCAGACCTCAGGCGAGGTCTCTTCCAGCAGCCAAGCTGTGGGCAGTTCCCATTCTCCTGAATCCTCCCCCAAAGACCGACCCCAGGGACCCGTGCAGTAGAAGGGTGTCCTCCTGGGAGCAGCCCACCAGTCCCTGGTCCCTCCGAGATACCCGGCCGGTCTCTGGAGGGGGACCTGGGGGTCCGCTGCTGTCTGAGCGCACGTTGCTGCAAACGGTCCTGTGCTGGAGGGGAACGTGCAGAGAGAGAAAGGACACTCATCCTGGGAGCGTGTCTATCAGGGAAACCCTATTATGTGTGCTATTGACAGAGATTAATTTATTGTTAGAGATCTCTCTGATTCCATTAAGGGAAACGCTAAGGCACCTAACAAATTTGCTGACCCGGTTCAGGCTCTTTGCTTGTCAGTCAAACTAATGCACCCTGGCACTTCCCAAGTTAATTTGCTACCTAGGTTAGCCAGCCTTACAGCTATGACACCTTATAAATCATGTTTCTTAAAAACTAATGTTTGCATACACGTATTAGTAACATCACAAAAAATCTGCACGCTCTCTGCAGTTTGGAGACTACGAACGTGATGAGAAGCTTTAACAAAAAGCAAGTTTGAGAGAAGTGTCAGAGCTGTCCCCCTGTGCATCAGGGGACTCCAGCACACATCCCAGCGACAAAGTCCAGTTAAATATTTGTACTGCCTGCGCGCAGTTGGGGTCATCTCTATAAATTCCTCTAATCTCTTCATCTGTCTCTCTCTTTTATAAGATTGACTAAACTTCTAGATCCTGAGCTGTAGCAGAAAGAGAGGAGGTACCCACAGTAAGTCTGTTGGGAGCAATTACTACAGATGAGTTTAGTCTTAATTTGCTGCGGGGGTGGGGGGAAGATCAAAAGGAAATTTTTTGTCCGCTGCAGGAAAAGCAGATATAATGGCTGCAAACTGGGGGGGGAGAGCTATTTTGGTATTCGGATAAATCAGCTTTTAAAGAGCAGTAATCGACAGAGCTGCAGATTGATTGTTATTGTGATGGCAGGGCAGTGGGTTGGAGCAGCTTTGAGAGAGCAGCGGAGGAGTGAGGATGCTGGCAGCTCGGTGTGTGGTTTTACACATTGCTTGCAGCAGCAGAGTTTTGCAGCTGGTCCTGTGGCTGCACGGCTGGGCAGCATCACTTCTGCATGGGCTTTGTACCACGGAAAAAAAAAAATTCTCCCAAGACCATAAGAGAGAACTTCATCAAAACTCTTTGCTCCCCGCCTCACACTGCTTTCACACGTGATCTACCTCAAAGCATCCGAGAACTATTCGGAGCCCCACTAACAGCACAGCGAGTTGTTTCCACCCAAAGCAGAAATCTACAGAGACCTGCTCCTCCTTACTGGCAAGCCCGACACATCAGCCTCTCCTGGGAAGGCAGTGGGTACAGCCCTGTACATCCTATTTCTAGGAGCAGAGAACTCCTCGCCCTAAGGTTTCCTCTGCTGATCCTGCGTGCAGGAGTTAAAGCAATTTATTTTCTGACTTTCCAGGAACCTCGTGAACGCTGCGGTCTGCGTGCTGTTTCCTACCCGTGGGCTGAGCCCTTCCTGCAGCAGCTGCAAGGCTTTTGAGTTGGGGGGTGCCTCGGCAGAAAACTTTGTAGTAAACATCCGTGTTTCTGTATATATATAGTGCAATGAAGATTTAAAAGAATAATATCCTAGAAAACATTGACAGTTAAATTAGTCATTATAAAGATATGCTAATAGGATGAGTACACTTGGGTTTTATATGTTGGAAAAGACAAAAAAATGACCATTACCATGTAAAGGACCTTATAACTTCCCTCCCCACACCCCTTTCTGTGCTCAGCCTGCGCTGCTGGTCCCTGTGAGCTCCGTGAGTGCCATCCCCGTGAGGGCTGCACAGGCACAGGGATGCATACTGAAAAGAAAACTGTGGATATTTGTTCCCTGTGGCTCCATCCGAGCCACAGCACTCCCAGCTCTGGTGGTGGGAAAGCCAGTGCTGCCGGGGCAGAGAGCTTGTGCTGGTCTCGGGGATGCACAGGAGCAGGAGATCTCGCTTCCAGGTGACAAGCCCGTGTGGGTGACGAGGGAAGGTGGCATTTAACGACCCTGGTGTCCTACCCCAACTTTTTTCTCCAGTGTCTGAGTTCCCCAGGCTGGCTGAGCCGCCTGCCCTTCCACCCCATCCATTACACCCCACGGCAATGCCATGCAGACACCAGTACCAATTTACTTGATAAATTCTGCTGCTTGTTATTTGAGGGATCGGACAGGCCTTGCGCTTTCGGGAGATTAATTTTTGATTTATTGTCGGCTACAATGATTTATTCTGATCCTTCCCCAGGGAAAAGACAGGGCTGTAAATATTTTAAATGCCGTTGGCTGGTGACAAGAAGCATTGCTGGATGGTAACAGGGTGGATGGGGGATTGAAATCATAGCAGCCTTTCTACTAAATTACTTAGAGGCAACTCCAAATGTCTGCTGGTCTGTTTGAACGGAGGCAGAGGAAGAGGGAAAGAAACCCCGCCACATGTTAAATTGTTATCTTATTAACTAAGACGACGTTCTTGGCTTTCTCCATTTGCCCTCTGTGCTGCTGCTGCTGCTGATTGCAAAGAATTGAATTTCAAAGCATGATACGTCCTCGCTAAGAGCACATTGTGCTCCCTAGTGAGAAATAGAGGCAACTAATAGGAACTGCATTTTAAAACAGGCCAAATAACCAACTGGAAACCCCCAGGCAAGGGGCTCTTGGAGCCCTTCTGCTTCTATCTGAGATCTCAAAGTAGTTTACAGCAGGAGGTGAGCATCCCACTGTCCCCATCTCACTGGTGGGGCAACTGCAGGCCAGAAAGGGCAATCTCAAGGTCACTTAATGAACCAGCAGCAGAGCTAGGAGAGGCTCTTGGCTCTCCTGAGCTACTGGCCAGTGTCCTGGCCACTGGGTCCCACCACTTCTCAGGAGAGTGCTCAGGAGTCCCAAAGGGGCTCGGTGTTTTTAACCACTAGGACAACTCTCCATTGCCAAGGAAATGGCCCAAAACTTTCTTCCTTGACCTCTGCCTGAGCTGGACTTTGCTCCGACTCCAGCTGTTGTGGCAGACCCCCCCCACGGAAGGGTGCGAGGGATCCCTGGGTGGTCTCAAGCAAAGGTAAGAGCCAGTGGTGCTCCCTGCTCCTCCGAATGAGACATCCCTGGGGGGGCTTTCTTGATGCCGTGCTTTATCGATGATGTGAGGAATCGGATCAAAGAGAAGCTGGATACAGCTCTTGGGGAGAGCAAAAAAAACACAGCGTCTCCTGCTAAGTTATGCAAAATATGCAAATAGGTTTTTCTTTTTAAAGAGACATTTCATGCCCTTCTCCAAAAGTCTGAGACAAGTGAAAGGATTTAGAACTTGGGTTTTCTTCAGGATCCCTCTTGTTTTCTCCTTACACACAAGGATGATGCTCACGCACGTCAGTGCCGATGCTGGTGATGGCAGCTAGTTCCTTGCCGTGCCCCGATGCAGGATGAGGTTTGTGTCACAGCGCTCTCGGTCTCCTGGCATCCCAACCCAAAACCCTCCCATGACCCACAGAGGTGCATAGTCTGTTGGGGGCAACAGCTGGAAATCCAATAGCATCCCTTTCCTTATTTTGAGAGATTTCCCATGGACTACCCTTTCTTCTCTGCCGAAGCCACTGTGCTCAGATCCATCAGCCCTGCTTGTTTGCAGAGCACTAATCAACAGCAGTTACTCAGAGCCCAGCTGTGTCTTGTGCTTCCCCATAAACTTAATGGTGTGTGAAGAGGAAACACGCATAGCGCTCAAGCAGGGCTTGGGGGTAACCTTCTGTTTTCATGCCCTCAGTTCACTCCACTGCTAATTCCTTCGCTTGTTTTCCATCGGTGCTTTGAGATCCTTAGCCCTCGAGAAAGGCTGTGCACCTTCTTTTTCCCCAGTGTACCTGTGCTGCGGTGCTGCTGACGGGTGGATACTCAGCACCGGGATTTTCTTTCTCCTAGGAGGCCCTTCCACCTCTCTTCATTCATGAGCATTCACCCCAAATCTCCTCCGGCTGGGTTGTTCCCAAGCTCCCTTTGTCACCTGCTGGCAAGAGGGAGGCTGTCGGCCATCGATGTGCAACACTTGCACACATCAAGGTGACGATCATACTACCAGTGCCACCCACGCAACATTTTACCTGCTCACACATCTCTCTGCAAGCAGCCAACACGATGCCCAGGGTGGGCAGGGACCCCCAGCCCTGGTAGAAGCACGCTTTCGGGATGAGGAGGACGTGGTACCCACCAGCATCCCCTCCCAAAATAACATTCAAGAGGATGCTGGCCCCAGCCCCTATTAGCAGAGCTGTCGTCTGAGGGTGCAGCATCACCCCGGTAGCTCCCAGCCCATCCAGCTCTGGCACCGAAGTGCAGAGAGGGCTCTGTGCCAGCAGCCGGAGCGGTGGCTCCCTTCCCTCCTCTCCTCTTTTTTTTTTTTTTCCCTGAACAGCAAATAAAATCCTTTCCTCCTGCTGCTAAATTGGAAAGGAAAAAAGCCCCAAACAAACAACACTCCCCTCCCCAACCTAACAATAAGTATCTTGGAGGAAAAAAAAAAAAACCTGGAGCATTGAAGATAAAAGAACGGCTGTTAAATGAAAATGTTGAGGCAGAAAGGCATTAGACAGCACTGGTAATTGTTAATTTGTACTCAGATTTAGTACGAAAGGGCTTTTATTACTTCAAATATGCATTTATTCTGGTTTTCCATTTGGAGCAGTAACACGCAGATGAGCTTTCAAACCCCCAAGGTATTGGGTAAAATAAAAAATAAAAAATAAATCCTTTAATGGATTTTCAAGTCTCTAGTCCCAGCAACCATTTTTTTTTTTTTTTTGTTACTGTTTTTTAGCAATATAGTGTGCAATTACAGCAGCACGATGGGCGCACCGTTAATTGGCCGAACTCCTTAGGGAAGGGAAGCCATCACTGTCGGGGGCCAGTCCCCACGGGGGGGCCTTGGCCATTACTGGTTGTATGAGGAAAGCAGAGACCCCGCTGAAGAGACGAGCTCTGCCATTGCAGGAGCCCACTTTCGGAGACAGCCCCTGCCCCGGCGATCTCGTGCTATACACACCAAAATTAGAAAAAATCCCAATTATTTCTGCTCTATCGCAGGTGGGGAGTGTGGGAGTGAAAAAAGTAACTTATTTGTGTTGGAGCAACAGGAGCCTCCAGTAATACTGAATCAAACCAGCAACCCCAAATCTCAGCCCTCTGTGACTCCAGGGCCATTGCTCCCCATCCACCGGTTTAATTTTGGCTCTGCTGTCCTCCCACCGACCGACGGGTGGAATCCCTGCCTGCGCCAACTCATCCCTGCCCGCACCAGCAAAGGCAAGTGGGAGCTCTGGGTGCATCTCCCATGGGTGCTGAGGGCTGGAGAGGACGGCGAGGGGACTTTAGGAGAGCTTTCTGCCATGTGTAGATTTTTTTTTTTTTTTTCCCTGTGAGAAATATTCTGGTTTAAATGGGAATCGATTCAGGGAAGTCTGACAGACGAATGCTATAAACAAGATCAAATGAATTTATGACTGTTGTCCCTTCTAGCTTGATAATCAATGAAGTGTCGGGGGAAAGATGCTGGAATGGCAAAGCACTGGGTCTATATCAGCAAAAGTAAAAGTCAAATCAGGCACTGTCGGACACTTGCAGTTGCCTTTGAGACATGTGCAGGCTGGAAAATTATTTGATTTACTGACTTCACCCGAAGCTGGTTAAACACTGGCACAACCTGCGCACCACCTCCTGTTTGCCATCGGTGAGATTTATATGTGGGTACAGGAACCCACGAGTAGCTGTTTTCCTGTGATATTTGCTTACGCTTTGCATCTTTTGCCGATTACTCATGTTGCTTTAATACATGTGTTCCCCACCTCCGTGTCTGGGTCGCGTCTCCTCCGGGGACACTCGTGCTGGGAAGCCCTGACCTGCCTCGGCAGGCACCGCTGCTCCCGCACCGCCGGGGTTTGTTGCCTGTTGTCTGTGTAGGCTCAGCCATTGCCACCTTGTTAATGATCTGTGTGTGTCCTGCAGCTTTATGATCTGTTATTCTCTCTGAAGAACTCGGTTTTCTTACAACTTTGTGGCAGAGGTTCCCAGTGGGTGGGTTTTACTGCCTGAATTGCAGGGTTGGGACAGCCTCATCTCGGTCTGGTCCATTAACAAGTAATCACTTTCTCTCCAGCCCAGATTCGGTTTGTGTTTGCTTCTCGTCTTGTTTTCTTTAGTTCAGAGTGAGCTTTGAACTGTGGTGTGCAGTGTCGGGAATCATGAATAAAAACCATCCTGCTCCTCTCCAATCCCATCGCCGGTTTGGTTTCTCTGAACCGAAGGGGATTCATCTCGTTCAGGCTCACGCAGCCCCAGGACGGCTGAGGGGGTGAGCAGAAGACTTACTTGGTCTTTGGAGGATGCAAACATGGACACCTATTCCAAGGTGGGCAGCTCTTCAGCACTATAAAACCCAAGATGTAATGACTAAGGTGCTGGTACAATGACATGCGTTAACACCCAAATCCTTTTCAGAGGTCCTACAAACTCCTTGATGCAAGAAACCCCCTGTTCCTCAGGATCACCCCAACGCTCCCTCGCTCTCTGTTGGACCCCCCGGCCTTTTAATTCACATTCACACCCACGGCGCTCAGTGTCTGCAGATGGGATACCGGAGTTAATACCCGCGTGGGTGATCAGACAACAAGAACCGTGCCTTCTGGCCTCAAAAGCCCATCGGTTAATCCCAGCCTTCACGTTTGCTCCGCACTGGAGCTCGGGGAGCCTGGGAGCCCCAGGGCTGCACAAGCTGGGCCACCCCTCCCAGCCCCACCGTGAGCATCCTTCCCCGTGCCCGGCCAGCGATAAACATGTCAGATGCACTAAGCTTGCAAGGATCGATTCCCTTCACAGGATCAACAAAGCAATTTGCTGTCTAGGTCTTGTTCTGTTGTGAATAATAAGCAGCCACGGAAGCTTGGCCTGTGTAACACCCCGTGCACTTGAAATTTGGAAACCATCAGGGACTGTAAAGGCAGGGAGGGGAAAAACACAGAAAGGGAAAGGAGGGAGGGGAATTAGAGCCACTGATGGTCAGCATCGTCTTCTCAGATACCTAATCAATTAAGGGCTTTTCAGGTTCTGGAGTGCGGCAGACAAATGGAGGGCAGTAATTCAGTGGGTGTGAAAGTGCCTCTGCAGCGGGAAGAGGGCAGAGCGGGCAATGCTGGCTCTGCCTGCCCGCTGCCTGCCCCCCGCAACCAGCTCAGAGAGCACGGGTCACCGCCGGGCTGTGGGTAGCTTGGGTTGCTCCAGTGGTTGGTCATCATCTTATTTTGTGGGGAACCTCTCTCCTTAAAGGCTTCCTTTTTTAATTAGTCCTCCTTTCCTGCCTGAGGGCATGCACAGCTTTGCAGGGCAGGGCAGGACATCTCCGTCCCTGCGTCTCTATGGAATGAGGATGAACTCCCAAGGACAGATCTCTTGGGGGCCCTCTGCAAAACCATCCTCCTCCATCAGCCCACCCGTGGCTGGATGATACTTAGCTCTGGCCATCTCCCCGTGCTTTCTCTCCATGCCCAGTCCAGCCTCTGGTCACTGGGAAGTGTGTTATTCTCCACCAGAGCCACCGTCACCCTGCTAGACTCTCCAGCACTGTCTGTGCCAGTGAGTGATGAAAATGCAAGAGCTGTATCCTCCTTAAGCAAATGCACAAGCTCATCAAATACCTTCAGCAACAACCCATGCAGAAGGCAGCTTTTGCCTGGTGCACCCAAAACATTGCAGATCCCTCCCTCCCCGGGGAGGGGGGATCCAAAGCCAGATGCCGGCGCTGCACACACAAGGTCCGGGTGTGAAGACACACGGCCCCTGCCTACGGTGTGTGCTCTACCTCAGATCAGATGCAAAACCAGCTGCTGTTTTCACAAGGTCGCATGATTAACCCAAAACTCAGAGAAGGAGTATGAGGAGGGACAGATGCACGTATCAAACTACGCGCATTCCCAGGGCCAGCCATATGAGCCCTGCCCAAAAGCCACAGGAGACACACTCAGCTCTCTCTGACAGCAGTATTTTGTCCCTTTTGCTCCCTGGAGTGTTTTCAGCATACCAACATCAGTCCATTAACATTGAACCCAGCCCTCCTTCCCCTTAGCAACAGCATCAATATTTATGATGTGTAGCTAATGCAGTGTACTTATATGATTTCTAGGATTTCAGGTGGGAATTCTTTGTACAAAAGACCTCTATTACCTTTCAGTATAGGATGCTGCTGTTCACCTGCAAAACAAGCATTATAGATCTGCGACCTTTCTTTTACAAGCTATTTCATGCTGAAGAGAACCAGCCTGCAGGTGCTTCTCAATCACGGATAATTTAAGTGGGAATAGAGGTACCAGAAACCCACCTAATACTAATTGCTCTGCTTAGGCAGGTTTCTGTAAGTGTCTGAAAAGGATCAAGCCTATTGATTAATTAACCAATAACCTATATACAGGCTTCGGTGCAAACTCTGTAGCTGTGTGCTTGTGTCACTCTGCTGCCTTCAGTCACACAAAATGGTGAGCTAGTTGAGCACCCTCAGGGTTGGCTTTATTAGCCTCTTGCCTGAAGGAGGCCCTTTGAAAGACTGTGAAATGTCTCTACCAGGGCATAACGAAGAGCTTGAAGGTAGATCAGTGGTGATGGAGAGAGACTGATGGTGTGGATAAAAATTTGGTCTTTGACTATTGAATAGGGCTAATGTTATGGGGCTGATGAATGGTAGGTGTTCACAAATTCATCAGGGTTTGAAATGTTGTGGTGAGCAGCCCACGAAGCACCTAGGAGGAGAGTCCTACCTGCGAGACAGCTCTCAAAGGCAGGGTGCAGGGATCCCTGTGTCCCGGACAGGCTGCACCAGCTCGTGAGGGTGTAAGTACGTGTAAAGACCTGCTCTGTCTTCTTTGGGTTCTTCTCCCCACCCCACGAGCTGATGCGGGGACATGGCAGCTCTGTGCCGCTGCAGTTTCAGGCGTCCTGCTGTTGTTCAGTGAGGACTTTGGTTTTTAAAGGGAGTGACTCTGAAAGGGCATTCATCCTCCCTGGCAGCAAAGGCTTTCTGCAGGGGGGATCTTTTTCAGCTCGCTGCCTGGCTAAGGAGGGCTGGGGGAAGTTTGTCTGGTTTCTTTTCTTTTTTATATAAATAGGATATTCAGCAAGAGTGGTCGTTTCAAGTCAAGCAAAAACATTGCTGAGTGTTGATCAAGTCCCATGTGCTTTCTTTTTGTTTAGACATGGCCATTTAAAGAGGGAAGCCAAATACTTTGTATGACCCAGTGCAATTACCATGCCTCCCTCCCTCCTTCCTTGTTTTTCCTGGAATTAACTGTTTAATTAACCTGGGCTTTCCCTGTTGTCCCTTGCTTCTGCTGTCTCCTCTGGACCTTTTAGTTCATCTGTGGTTTATACAATCCTAGAGTTTCCCACCGATCCCCAGGAGAGAGAGATTGCTTTAGGACTGACATGTGCCAGACACAGTGCAACCAGCTGGACATTTCCCTCTTGGCACTAAAGCCCCATGGAAAGCATTAGGAACAAGGCAGCAGTTATCTGAGTGATGGCCCAAATGCTGAGACATCCTTTACAGCTCCCAGCCCCAGGACTGGATGTTTCTGTCAGGGCACATCCTTCAAACTTGAAACTTCTCACTGCTCCAGCGAAGCCGCTGCCCTTTTCTTTCTAGGGCATTCAGCAGCCGAAACCCGGAATGCTAGTTGTTAAAAACAGTTGACTGATGATTATGTTCCCTCTCTTTTAATTAAAAGCTTGGCATTTACAAATCAAAAATATCCACACCGGGATTTTTCCTGCCCTGGTATTTTAAATAATAATTGTTAATTATTAATTATTCATGATTAATGAATGCTTTGCACATCTAAATGTCTTCCTTCCAGACAACCCTGTAAAATCATTTGCTGTAATTGTAAGAAATCTGCTAGGCTAGTGATAGTGGTGAAAGTCCTACGTCCTTCTGGGGCTCCTGTGGAAATGCAGCGGATCTTGACTAATATATAGCCAAAGTCATCACCGGGGAGGGTGCCTTTGGTAGCTAATGGGTTTGCTCTTTGGATGTGCTCAGTTACATCTGCCTGCTCTAGCAACTATAGGAAGCCCGTTTTGCTCCTGCTTTCTTGTAGGAGGCTGCCTGGATCACCCCCAGTGACAAAATTGCAAACCGAGGGGCTGCAGACATCCCCTCCTGCGCAGAGCACTGGTGCGGGCTGCCGGAGCTGGGCTCAAAGGCATACAGCAACAGAAGGGAGAAAACCTCTGGAGTATGAGACCAACATATCCAAGTTAAGAGCCTAAAGTTCAGCCCTGAAACATTGGTCCCAGCTCAAGGACTCGGTGGGTTGAAGTTCAAGAGTGCTTAACATGTAACAGTCCTCTTGACTTCGCTCTCCAAAGAGAACCACAGAGGAGTGGTTCGGCGACAGCCACCACTGCTTGTCAGTCCCTCCAGCTCTAGGAACACATTTTCTTTGTCAGGTCACTGGTTTCTTCTAGGTCACCTTTTCCTTCTAGGATTCACAGCCAGCTTTCAAGTTTGCCAAATAATTGTGCAAAATCAGTAGAAAACAATGGTCCAGTTGCACTGGGACTGGTTTGTCACATTTACCTCCGTGGCAATGCAAAGCCTCGGGCAAACTGGCAACATGCTGACTGCTGCACCTATGGGATGTAATTTCAGCTCCGCCAAGTGGGCAAGATACTCCTGTGGGTTGTGTGCATCCTAAAAGCAGTGGTTTTCTTTGCTGTGGCTCACTTTTCTGCAGGATTTCTCGCCCAGATTTTTGCTCGAGTGATTGCAACATGTTCCAGTGCTGCACACTGTTCTGTTTGCTCCTTTCTCCTGTTCAGCAAGTGTGCTGGCAGCAGAAATTGGTGTTTTGCTGCAATCTAGTGGTGTAGCACATGGAACAGGTTCACGGTATTCGCTTCAGGCTGAAGAAAGGCTCCCACGCAGGTTTTCCCAGGCTCTAATAGGTAGAGCCTGACTTCTGCAGGAGCTAAGGGATGCTTGTGTATATGTGCTCTGTACTAACAATTCCTTCATCAAATGGGAGAAAACAAAAGCAATTTACATTATTCTTCATATTAAGCAATAGAGAAGATGGATACTGCACAAGATACATGATGCAGAAAGGTGTTTCAGGAAGTACAATCTCTTAAGTTTGCCATCTGGAGAGTGCTGGAAATCTTTAGGTTTTATGATGGGGCAACGTTACTGACTTCCTGCATAATGAGCAGCTGACTCGTATTAGAAATCAAGGTGACACAAGCACAGGCAAGCTGGCCTAGCCTTTTCCAGCTGAGCAAGCTCCTAATCTTCTGGCAGTAAATAAGTAAACAGAGGCACTCAGTGCCCCTCGAATCAGTAGAAAAGCTTGCAGGCTGTGATGAGAAAGAGAGATGGAGATGTGCAGGAAAAAGGTAAAGAACTGGGGTTTTGTTTGGGTTTTTTTCACCCCCTTCCTTGGGACCCTGAGGAGCTATAAGGGAATGACATAATTCAGCTTTCCCTTGAAAACATCATCTTTGTTTTCATCTTCTTCCCATCCCCTCATGCAAAACAGGAGGCTTGAGAGGGCAAGGGCTGGTGAGCACAGGGATGCAATGCAAAGGTCCCCAAAGGTAATGTTCCCAGGGAAAAGGGAGGGCAAATGCCAGGCAAAGCTGCCTGGACTCTTGTATCTGTGATTGTGAAATCTGTCTGGAAAGAGCAGTATCAGAGCAAAGCTTTGCTCACATTGAGCTGCTTAATATTTCATGGTAAGCTGGTGTTAGACACGAGAATCTCCAGGAATGCCTGGAGCTGTGCAATAGAGAGGTCTCAATGGTCTGGGTGGCTGCTTACCTGCCGTCGTCCGCAGCAGGCTTTGCTCTTGGTTGTACCAGTGTCGGGGTGATCCTCTCCGGGCTGACAGCACCCCATGGCCCCCAAAGCAGGCTCCCCACAGCCAGGATCCCCGGACGAGGTCCAGAGCAGCAAGCCTGGGGCTGCAAATTGTGCAGAGGAATTTGACCCAGGTAGAGGGGGTTATTAGAGGCAATTTTTAGGGAAACAACTGCTTTGGGAAGCTGTTTTGCAAAAACTTCTTAGGGCAAGTTCAGCCAGTGTCCCTGCTGGTTCGGGAACAGAAATGTCAGTGTTTTATCACCTACCTGATGACACATCTCAGGATTTCACCCACCTTCGTTTTGGGGTGGGTGCAGTCTTGATTGTCACAAGCAGGCAAATAAAGATGGGGTTTTTTTCCTAGATCTAAAAGTTGAAGGAAACCTTTTGTGGAGTGAAGGCTGGAGCCTGTCTGCCTGACACCAAGTTCATCTTGGGTGCAGAGCATTCACCTAGCCAACTGCAATTCTTTTCCTTTGCTTCTGTGCCTGCAATACGCACGCAGAGAAAGCTTGCTCTCCCAGTTTGCTGCAAACCACCTGCAGACTTTCCCAGTCCGCTGAGATTTACAGGCGAGCGCTGGGCGAGATTCCCAACAGCCGCCTGACGGCGGTACTACAACCTTGTGATCTGTGGGTTTTATGCACGCTAAAAATAATCGCCCTTAGCAGGAAAACACGGTTGTGCTGTAGCAGCAGATGGCAGCACCGGATAACGAACGGCGGGGCCGGGCTGGTCAGTCCTGGGCATCCACCACCAACCTCAGCCTTTATGGGTGGGTTGGTAGCGATAGGTGGGTTTTTGCATCCTTCTGCAGTTGTAGAGGTCTGGTATTGCTGGCAAGTGGGGTCCGAGGCCTCTGGAGTTGGACGCTCATGAAGCGAAGGGTGCCTTCTCCTTTCAAATTGTTGGCTCCAAAGGAGTAGAAGTTTGTACTGTGTTGTGTGCTTGGAGTGGCTTAGCAAATACAGGATGAGTGTACTTAAATGCCAATCCAGGTTTTAAATCCTCTGCACCAATACTGGATAAAACTGCAGGTGCATTAATGAGGCAAGACACCTCTGCCAGTGCTCCAGTACCTATGGATGGGAAGGGCTTCGTGTCCTGTGCTCTCAACTAGGAAAGCACAGACTGGCTGCAACAGCACAATGATTTATATCCTAGGGGCAAGCGAAGCTGCTGCTCCATTAAAACAAAGTGCCTGGGATGTGCATCCATCACTAGCTTTTCCTGAAAGGCTCGAGTGTCATAGCAGGGTGCCCATGAATCCATCTTTCCAAGTGCAAATGCTTTAAGGCTAATCAATACTTTCTTCAAAGAGATTGGTTGGAGGAGAGGAACTCATCTAATTTCTCCTCATTGCCCATTCCCTGGTTAACCATGTTAATTTGATTGCAGTGGATCTCTAGGGAGAAAGCAAAGGAGGGGACCCTCTATGAGCTCTTGAGTGAGGATAAATATCCAGAGTGGATCTGGCGAGGAATCAGAGCCAAGGAGGGAGCACACCGCTGCTGTGTCAGGAGTCGGCCCCTCACCTCCCATGACTGGGCTCTGCCCTGCAGGAAGGTCTGGCTCAATAACCAATGCACATATGTCTCTCTCTGTTGGTATGGGATGCCCTCCTATTTCAACCGCCTGTTTGCTGGGAAACACCAAGCACCTGGGCCTAGCTTCATGCTAATTTTAATGGTTAACTGACAAATGTATCTTGCAAGTACAGGGTGCAATTTCTATCGCACATACATGCTTCATCTCAAGTTGCCAATGGTTTGCAACAAACTATTTCTCTTGACCGTTCTGATCCTTGCTGCACCAGATTTGGTTATCCCTAGATAGAGATGCAGGATAGGAAGCATGTCTCACCTTCATTTCCCCCACGTACACATGCTTGAATGGTCTCCAAGCATCAGAGCTCTGCTCGCCATTTCTTCCAGTACATCTCGCAGAGGTAGCTACAAAGAAGAGTAAGCAGATTTTTGTTCATAGCACAAACAGATCAGCACTGTATGTTGCAAATCAGTATTTGTGTGATGCGGGTAGGCAGTGTCCTCCTCCAGATGGGATTCTCTGCAAAGAGGCTTCCAAAAGCAAGAAGGGATATTTCAGTTCCTTCCCATGAGGCTGTTTTGCAACCAACACCACTAACAGGAGAGAAGGGATAGATGCTTGCAGGAACAAGGATTAGAAGTGAATTTTGCAAGGTACTGAGCATCTCATAAAGCACAGTGTGCCCTCGGATCCCTCTGAATTTAATGATAATCAGCATCACGGAGGAGCACTCAACACTCTTTAAGAGGGAGCTCTTGAGTGACTCTACATACTCCTGCCCTAAACCTAGCTGTACAAGGGGATCCCTGCAGAAATGGCAAAGCCTGATGAAGTCTAATGTTTCCAAAGGTGTGCTGAGCAGCTCCAGGGTAAGAGAGGAAAGCCTGTGCCTCAGTGACATCAATAGTAAAAGGTCCCCAGCTTTAGGCACCTGGTTTCTTTACACTTTGCTGCTGATCCCTCTTTACTCCTGTGTATGATTTGACTTTTGCCTCTGCTTTCACCAGCACCCTGGCAGTTGGGGATGGGTGGCTGGAGCTCTGTTCAGCACTGGGTTCTGCACTGTCTCAGCTATTCTTAATTGATTTATCTTCCTTCATTTATAGCAGCTGGGCTGTTGCTGTCCTGCAGCACCTGCTCTCTGAATCTGGGTTTGTGTTACTGCATCTACTACTCAATAGTAAAATCGCAGTCTACAGCTTCTTTTCCAGATCCCCTGAGGAAGGTTCTTTTCTCTGGTGGTCCAGCAGACCCTGCAGGACACACATCTAACTTCTGACACGTGAATACTTCACTGGCTTTCATGGGATGGTGACACACATAAATGCAAATGTATCTCTTGGGCCAAGCCAGGGACCTTGGTACTTTTTGTGATAACCCTCTAAAGGGCTTGAATATATGATGTGCATCAGCATGTTCAATATATAGTGTCTAGAAGATATACTAAATCAATAAGGATCAGTGTGTTGCTTCTAGAGGAAGCATCTATATTAGTTTAAGTTTCACAACCTCAGCAGAATATTTGTAATGTAATAAAATGTTCGGCTAAGGAAGTGGCACATCTCACTGCGAGTGTTTCCTAGGTGGGGGAGGCTTTAATTAAACTGACATTTCTGATAACCAAGTCACTGAAGAGATGTCTGGGCTGCGATGTTAACAGAAGCCTCTGCTGGGTCACTCGGCGGGGGAGAGAGCCCGATTGCAGATAGCCACCAGCTGACATCTTACCCAGAGCCAAACTGTGATACTGCTGCTCCTCTCCAGCAGCCCCCTGCGTGGCAAAGACCCCCCCAAGGGCGATCCTGCTTCTTAGAGAGGGGTCAGCGAAGTGACCGTAACCCGGGGCTCCTCCGCAGCCCTTCATCTGGGTGACTCCCAGCGCTCCGGAAAGCCTTGTCCTTTCCTGCCCGGAAAAAAAAATCTGGAGATTGGCTTTAAAGTTTGGGACCCCGGGTTGTGCTTTTAGTGCCTGCGGGAACTTTTGGGGGCCGCTCAGCCGGCGGGGGGCAAAGCCGGTGCCGGCCGGCAGCGCGCTAAGGGGCTGCAGCTGCTAATTAACGGCACCGCTAATGAATCCCTCCCCCTCCCTTCTATCCCCCCCCCTTTCCCACCAGACCCTGCCTTCCTCCCTGCCTCCTCCCGGGGCGCGCTCCCTCCTTCCCTCCCTCCCTCCTTCCCTCCCCCGCCCGCCTCGGGAGCGCGCAGTGCGGCGCGGCCGCGCCCGGGAGCGCGCAGTGCGGCGCGGCTGAGCCCCGGCTGCGGTGAGCCCCGGCGCTCCCGGAGCAGGTCAGTGGGGGGGTGGGGGGGGGTTAAGGGTGGTGTGGGGGGGGTTACTGGGCTGTGGGTGGCCCCCCGGGTGGGGGGATGCTGGGGTCGGTCCGGCCGCGGCAGCCCCCGGGCACGGCTGGGGCTGGGGGGGGGGATCGGTCCCTGCACCCTTATCGCGGGTTTGGGACCCCACTGCATGCGGGGTTTACCCTCCCCACCCCCTTATTTTTTTCCCCTCTCCGGGCCGGAGCTGCATGTGGAGGGAGCTTGGGTACCGGGCTCGGGCATGTGACGGGATTTTTGGTCTTACGTCATGACATCGTGTCTATGCGTGTGATAAAATCCTGATGTGGCAGTTTCGGGGGGGGACAGGGGGCAGGAAGGGAAATGCAGCCCGGGTAGAGACCTTTATGTGACAGGGCACGTTTCGGTCCCCAAGAGCTCCTGGGGAGGAAGGTTTGCTCTGCGGGGAGGCTGCACCCTCCTTCTTCCCTCTTGTGTTTGGGGGTGGATTCACGTTCCCCCTCTGAAACATCCTGGGCTGGTAAAATACATCCGCCGGCCTCGTCGGCGAGGCCTCTTGGAAAACACCTGGGTTGCGATGCTGCGTTCGATGGAGCCAGGCCTCGCCGGAGAGCAGCGGTTAGTGACTGCCGTATTTTTAATCTGCATGCTCCGGCTGTGCCTGCAGAGCAGCTCGCTGCTATCGATCAGGCTTCTGGAGGTGGGGAAAGTGCTGAATCATTTGTACTCCTGGCTGTACGGGCGGCTCAGCTGTTCCCTATCTCCAGCAAATGCTCAGAAATGGGTTGCAGAGACTGAAGGAAACTCTGCTACGTGTGCGTGGCTGTGTCTGAGGTGGGAGTCCTGTGGGCCTGGAAGAGGTACTGTTTGGCTTGAGCACAGAGTGGTATCTTCTTCTGTGGCCTTAGTGGCTCCTTGGAGGACAGGGAAGATGCATGCTTGCATCTTGCTGAGGCCTCTGGGCACGGTACTGTGGGGGGCTATGGGGGGGTCGAGGGAGGTTCTGTCTAGAAAATCCTGTCCCTTCTAGAACTGGGAAAGGCTTGTGGGGCTTGCTGCTTGGATAGGTTTTTCTTTTTCCTTTTGAATACTGTCTTTGAGATTCTTTTTTCAAGGTCAGGTCCTTGGAATAGCATGTGGGCTATGGAGCACTTCTGAAAGTCAAAGAGGGATGTTTCTGTCTGCTTTTTGAGAGAGAGGCAGTGTAAAGGGGCAGGGGGACGTGTATATTGCAGAAAAACTGGAATACCAAAATGCAGACCAGAGACCTGACTGTTTTAAGATGGATACTGTGGTGCTGTCAGTGTTTCTGGGGTGCTCCTATCAGATGCTGAGGACAAAAGCAAGAATCCAGTGACTTTTACTGAGATGCCGACTGCTTTATTGTTGGCTGTATTTCTGTAAAATGTCTACCTTTTAGCAGACAGCTAAATTGATCGTCAGCGCGACTGCTTTGTTTCCAGAAAACTTCTTTGCATGGCCTACCTTGAAAGATAACTGGTCAAATTCAGCATCACATTCTTTCTATTTAACGGCTTCAGGCAGGGCCCTTGCTGACTTTCCTTTTTTGTGTAGCTGTAATGCAAGTACAACATAAATAATGCATGGAGGTCTTCTCAGCTGACGGAGGATGGGCTCGAGTTGTTAAATTTGAAAATGGACTTTGTTTACAGGGGTTGAGACCTGGGGACTGGCTTTGTCTTGCTTGAGCTAGAGCTGTGTGGTAGTGCTGGCTACCGTAATAACAAAGCTCCAACATCATCTTTAGTGCCTCGCTGGGGGTTACTGCAGGCCGCAGTGTTTCCTGAGTTGTGTTGCCTTGGCTGTGGCTAGGGATCTGATTTAAACTAAGTCAGTCAATCCAATCATCTCTTCTCCCAGCTAATGATTAAATGGAAAATATCCCAAGCTCTCAAATGGTATTAATTCATAATGAATTATTTGCCTAGCTGTGATCTAATTGTCTTCATCTTCTTGGGTCTGGTATATAAAATCGATGCTGCTGCTGGCAAAGTGCCACTGCAAAGGCTTTCTGCAGTGCACACGCGTCAAAGATGGTCAAATATCTTTAATAATAACAGCAAGAAATGAGGTCTCCTTCTTCGTATCTGTGTCCCTGCCAGCTGTCTGAGACCCTGCGGGAAGGCTACTCGCATGAGATGCCTGTGTGTAGGTCTTAGCATGGTTGTATCCCTCCTGTGAAGGAGGGCACTGAGAGTCTCATGGGTGAGCTGCTGGGTGCAAGGCAGCTGTTGGTGTTGCCTGCGATCATAAGGAAAGGAAGAATGGACGTGGACAGGAGGCAAAGGGACTTTTGTTGGTGCTCGGTTCAGGATGATGGGAAACGGTAAATAGGTGGCTTTTAAAGTCGTTTAACTTTTCACTGAAACGATTTTTACTTCCAATGCTCTGTTTCAGGCCTGGTTGGGTGACCTAGTGTCCTTGGGAGAAGGCTTGCTGGGTGAATTATTCATAGGTACCAAGTACCTTGCCAGGCTTGAATCTTCTACCCATTCCTGTCATCTGTTTAACCCCATGTAGCAGAAACGTGGTAGTTATGGGGGTCCTCTAACAAAATACTGTCTGGATAAACGTCAGTGTTTTGAGAAATGGAGCCTACCTGGGCAGAGCGATGGCTTGTACAGGTTACTCAGAGCTTCAGAGTGCATTGGCTCCATCTTGTTCTTGGTGTGCTCTGATAAGGAGGAGCCCACAAATAAAAGGTTTGCACTTGAGATTGTTTAAGAAATCTGGGGAAATTAAACAGCCAGATTCCCAGGACACTTCTGTGGTTCTGACATTATCTGTGAGTCTTTGGCAGGAGTTACTGAATTTCTTCCTTCTCCGTACAGAAGCAGCATGTGTGTGTTGACTTTTATGGGGTTTTAATTTAGTTGTCTGTGCAGCATCAGACTCTTGAATCTCATCAGCACTTAACCTTATGTGTAGCTAAACCTGAATGGTAGGGCAGAGCTCCTTCATTTGTACGGTTACAGGACTTCAGGGAGATGTGAAATCCCCTGGTTTCTGCACAGTTGCAAAGCTCTGCTTGTTTAAGTGAAATAAGAATGCAGCTGAATTGTGAGGATTTAAATCCATTACAGTTGTTTACATTGAATGTCTCTGAGTCATGTATAGAAAATCAGATTTTACCTGAATTTGAATAAAAGCAAAACCTGGGAGGAGACTTTTAAAAATCCAAGAAAGAAACCTAAACTCTGGTACTTCCCCTTTGAACCTTTATTGTTCCTTGGGTTTAGTTTGCCTTTACCAAAATACTCCCTTGTATCTTAAAACCGAGCAGGCAGCTGAAACCAAGGCTCGTATTCAGTTACAGTTTTTGAAAGGCTCTAGCAAATCTTGTCAGAGAGGTCTAGCTTGTCTCCCTGCCCTGTGGGTAACTCCTTTCAAAAATCATATTCTTATGTTGTTGGATGACTTCTGCTCTGTCTTTTTTTTTTTTTTTTTTTTTTTTCCCCCTCCTGCTGAAGCAGGTCATACCTTCATTCTTTTACCTTTGCTGTCCAGGATAATTGTTGCATAATTTTAGAGATCCAGTTGCTGTTATGCTAAATAATCCCCCTCCCCTTTTTTTTTCTTCTTTTTTTTTTTTTTCAATCCAGATCTGAAAGAAACTGTGTTGTGTTTTGATGGATTAAAATAGAGGAGGATTTAGACCTCAGCCCTGCTTATAGGGATCACCATTCCTAGTTAATGAGATAGGAGGAGAAGGATTAACCACTGAACAAATAGAGATGGTTTTGCATGGCTAAACCAGGTAGAAGTTCCCAAGGATGCTATGCAGGGACAAGTCTTTGCCTTGCCTCTTTAGCTTCTCTCAGTTCAGAGTCCTTTGGATCTCATCCCATCCTCTTGCTGCTGGTGATAACCAGGTCCTATTATTCTCTCTGTAGGAATGCAGTTTGGAGAGAACAGCCCAAGGGCACAGGAGAGCAAAGCATCCTGCCCTGGCTGCAGGCAGAGCTGAACAAAAGACAGGGTACAGGTCTTGGGAACAGGGAATGGAGACTTTCCTTCAAAAAGCAGCATCTAGAAATCCTTTGCTAGCATCAGTCTGCCTCTGCTACTTAAACCTAAATTTAGGGCTGTTGGCTTCTGAGGCTGCCAGAGAAGCATCAGCACTGAAAAGAGGGTGCTTTGTCCAGTCAAGGTTCAAACTAGCATGGTACTGAGCACCTTCCAGTCCCAGTGACTCCAGTGGAATTTGAGAAGGTTCGACAACTTCATATGTGAAGGCCTGTGCAGTCCGGGGTGGACCCATCTCCTGCCAGGCCCTGCTCCAATGTGCACTGCTGTTCCTTGTCACAGGCAACAAATAATCTCATGTTCAAAGCATGATGTAGGTATAGCTGATAAATACCTAGCATGGGCTGTCCTAAATGCTGCTTTCCCACCTTTGGAAGCAAACATTGATCCTTACAGATGGCTAGTTAAAGGGAGCATAACCCAGAGGGTTGGTGCAAGGTGAGCCTGGAGGTTCATTTGAATTCCTGGCAGGTTTTTTACTGCTTTATGCCTCCTTGACAGTAGATTTTGCTATCTTCCAGCATAGGGACTGATGGGTTCCTACGGACTTTCTAAGTCACAGCAAGCATGATACTGTCTCACTGTCAGCCTGCATACTATATGCCTCTTGAAATGCCCTGGCATAGATGGGCAGGGCTGGCAACTGCAGTGTGAGCTGTGAGGTGGATAGGACTCTCCTTGAATCTGCAGAAATTGTAGTGAAATCCCCTTTCTGCTACAAAATGTTTACTTTTCCTAGTTATCCCATTAACCTTAAGAAGCTCCAAGTTAAAAGAAAATGCAGTGCCTCTAAAATTGAGAACATCTAAGGCACTGACCTGTTGCTCATGTTTTTCATTTGTATTAAGTAGTTGCTCCTTGAGGACAAAAAGTGGCTTCTGTGTTCTAGGGGTTACTCAGAGATCAGTGCTCTTAAACAAGCATTCAGGCTCTCTGTTTAATTTGTTTGGTGTCCTGCATGTTGGGTGCAAAAGTAGCATGTATGCTTCCGGCTTTTTAAAGATTTTTCATTCCATGTGAGACTCAGGGACATGGTTTAGTGATGGACTTGGCAGTGTTAGGTTTACGGTTGGGCTTGATGGTCTCAAAGGTCTTTTCCAACCTAAATGATTCTACGACTCTATGTATATTTACACTGAGGATGCAAACAAAACCACAGATGACGGCGTGAGCCTGAGAGAGCATCCCATCCCCAAATTTCAACAAGGGAAGATGCTTAAAGGATGGTTTACCTGGAGTTAGCCAGGAAGAATGAAAATCGCCACGGATCAGGGAATTAGAAGGAAATGAGTGTCCGTGGGTGGGAGAAAGACCCGACCTGAGCCTCCTCCGTCCCGTCCGTTCCGTCCCGTCCCGCGGGGCGCCCCGGCCGCTCTCCAGGGTGCTGAACCGCCGCCGCCGCCCCGGACCCCCGCCCCGGGGAAGGGATGGAGGGAGGGGGCTCTGCGGACCCTCCGCCTCAGTCCCTGCCTTGTTGATCTCCCTGTTGCTCCTTCTGTCTTCGGTAAGGAGAAGGGGTGAGAAGCATAGGTTGAAATAAAAGGATGCAAGGGGGGTGTGGGAAATCCACACCCCGTCTCCAGCATAGCTGTCAAGCAGTAACATAGGTTACCCAGAGAGGCTGGGTGGTCTCCACCCTTGTTGGATGGCTGTTTTAAAGACCCATCTGGATAAAACCCTGAACAACCTGGTCTGACTTCTTGGCTGATCCTGCTTTCAGCTGACGGCTGAACTAGCTGACCTGCTGTGGTCCCTTCCAAACAGAATTGGTTTGTGATCCTATTACCTTAAGGGTTTTCACAGGCAGGAAGCAAAACAATCTACTTGCTCTCTGCATCGCTTTTGAGAACCTTTTCTCATGTACAAAGATGGACTGCCCATCCTCATATCACTGTGAAGCAGCTTTTATTGGATATTCACAGCAGCTTTTATTGGATATTCACACAGCCTGGGGGCTAGGAGGGAGGGAAAGAAATTACAGCACTCCCTTCTCACCCAACAAAATGAAAAGGTGAAGACCAGCCCTGACTCTTGACTTGTTCCTGGAAGCTTTACACATAGTCTGCTCAGTTAATGAGGAGCTGCCTGTGCTTTGGTGTGCGAGTGGTGGTAAATGTCACTCTTCCTCAAGCAATTTAGATGATTAGTACTTGGAGCCAGCCTGCATCTTGTTCCACAGGCTCTTAACAGGTCCACAGTAGGGTATGGTACCACCAGCCACCTCATGTTTAATTACACAGCCCTGTTTGTGATAGCTGTGAGAGTTACTAATATGCCTAACAGCACAGCATGGCTCTGCAGTTGATAAAGACACATCTGTATGCTGAGCTGTACCCTTATTGAGTTAAGAGCATAGAAAAAGCTCTCTTTCTTGCTGTCACTTAAATGGTGTCAGGATTCGTGAAATCTTGCTTTCAGATTCCTACCGGACCCAGCAACAAAGCCTGCTTGTTGCAAGCTCATTGGTTTCTGTTCGAATCCCTGTGACGTGTTCACAGATGTGTGCAGACAAGTGGGAGGGAGGGGGGAATGAGAGAACTGAGGCTTTGTAGCCATGCACATGTGACAGCATGCATGGGACCCCTGAAGCTCCTCTCAGGCCAGCCCTCCTTTCATGATACATCTGGCATGCCCCAGACCATGTTTTGGCACTGTCATTTTGAGCAGTCTGTCTGTAGTTGAATTGCAAGTCTTGCAAGCACGTCTGGGGACTTAAATCTTGGCTTATTTTTACTTCTCCCATTGCAAATTCAAAAGAGCGTAGCTAGGTAGGATTTGATGCCCTCTGCAGTGAAGCTATGTATATGAGCGTGCCCTGAGAACAACCTCTTGAAAACCATATCAAATCAACTTACTTAATAAATTGATAATCCTATTTCCTTCTTCCACTATATCTACTAAATTTGGATTCTAATGTAAAATATCTTAAGACTGAACTTTCTGTGAAAACTAAGTGCTCCTTCCCTTATGCTCAGAGAAGCTGAAGTTAGGGTTAATTCATACATTCTTTAGTTTATAAAAAATACATGGGCTGCACTTAGTAGAAGACAAATATGTGTACAATAGAGGTGTCCTTCAAAATATTATGTTGCATATCACAGCCTGACATCTCTTATTGACAGCTCTGGTATCCAGATGCCAAGGCCCACAGGGTTTTATTTTCCAGCAATATCAGCAGCTGAGTCCACGGCTATGTATTTTTGGTTGACCTCGTCTGAATTCTCCTGGCCATGGTAACAGCTGTGAGGCTAATCTGGCTTGAGCCCAGTGTAGCGGGCTTCTCTCTAATGTTATATTTCATGGACTCTGGTTTCCTTGTCTGCCTTGCTACTCTAACCTTCCTCTCCAAATAGACCAACCTTTCTAGAAAGCCTTGGTTTTGGAACGGAGGTGGGACTGATTTCTGTGAGTGCCAGGAGATGAGCTGGGGAGCCTGTGATTTCTAAATGTTCCTGGCTGGCTTTTTACCCAGGAGATCACTGTGTTTGCTCAGCTGTAATGCTCCTTCCTTCCCCCCTAACTTGCTTTGCAAGACAAACAAACGTGAATGATGTTTATGTCCATAAAATGGCCCGGGTTCATGACGCACGCTCTGTATGTTTAAAAGACAACTTTATCACAATTAAGAGAGGAGTTAAAGGCTTGTATAAGAATAAATACATCTCTGATTGCAGAGCTTGGATCAAGTGCTGCAGAAACAGGTTAGTTAAATTCAGTGGGGTGACTGGAATTGTCACTTCTGGGGAGGGATGGCACCTTCCTGGAACTGCATAAGTGGGAAATTAATGCAGTGAGTCTCAGCACTCTCACTGGCATCCAGTTGTTCCCAAGCACCTCTTATTTTGGGAATTCACTTGTTGCTCTAGATGTTTCCTCAAAAGCAGATTTATAATGGCAGTTATATAATACACAATAGCATGGTCCTTTTGCGGAAATCAAAGTCACCGTAACTCTGTGACGTAGGGTTGGGGTGATGGGGAAGGACAGGAATTCTTGGTTGAAGGGACTAGTCAAAGCAGGAGAGCCCGAGAATGAATTTTAAATAAGTGTATTGCCTCTTAGACTGAGCAAACATATAATTAACAATAAGATAACAGGGTGGCTCTACAAGGCAGCTAATTGCATTTTCAAATGTCAGCTTGTCAGCTCTTATTTAGTCTTCATTCAATCTGGGCTTTGCTAGAACAGTGTCTGGTTTTAAATGGCATTTCCCTCTCCTGGCACCATGGAAGGATCATTTCCTTCCTTGTCCTCAGAAATCTCTGCTAGCCCAGCTCCTGATTTGTTTCACCTTAGACATGGTCTCACTTGCTAGAACATGATATTAGTCCATTGGGTTACATTTAAAAAGATTAAATAAAAAAAAATCTGCAGGGGTAGAAAAAATAACACCAGAAACAATAGGAGACTGTCCTGCAGCTTGCAAGGGCTTGCAGTACATCAGCTGCCTGAGAAAGTCTTGCAGGCACTTTCTTCTTGCTGCAAGTGATAAGATATTATCACAATGTGTCATGTCTGTGCAGCTGCCCTGGGCTCCACACCCTAGTTGGCTAGCTGGATCTGGGTGCGATCGATGGAGATGGCTCCATAGGAACAGCTGTGATGTGTGCTTTATGAGGTAGGCTTCTGTTTGCTGATGTCAAGGTGGGAGCTGGCAAACATGTGGACAACCAGAGATTCCTTGGATGGGAAGAAAATTGTGTCATATTTGTGACTTGCTGACTCTGCTGCTGGTAGATGGCTGAAAAGTTCTGTACTCCACTGCTAGTCCTCCGATTAACAGCATGTGCTTTTAAAACTACATTAATTTAAGGTAAATTATGATGAAGTATTTTAAGCTGCTTTGTCAGAGCACTGTCATGTACCAGGATTGAACCAGCCAGGCAGGAACCCTTTGGAGAAAACCCCCTCCAGCAGAATGAGTGGATAAGAAGGAAAGGAGAAACTCTGAAGTTCCCCATAATTTTTTGGTCTGTGGGTGCAGGGTATCACCCCAGACATGAGGGGACGTAAGCAGCCAAAACTCAGCTTCTGTGGAGAAGGCTGATGTGTGACCGCAGGCAGGAGTTGGGAAAGGAGCACAGGGACGTTGCAGCTCCACGATCCTTCCAGGGAGGGTGAGGAACCACCTTCCCAGCCCCTCGACAGCCTCCCCATGCCAGGGAGCTAGCCTCGCCGTGTTTCTAGCTTCCATCAGTGGAAGCACTGTAAGAAACCGCGCAGCAGGTTGCTGTCGTGGGAGGGTGTTTAACCTGCACTGACCAGCGTGGCCGTATCATGGGCAGAGATTAGCATCACCTTCCCGTTCGAAGCAGACAGCACATGCACAGTGTCGGCTCCGGCCACGCATCGGAGCAGCATATAGTGAGCAGCAGCGTGTCACTTCCATTCAGCGTAGCCAGGGATGGTGGCCTCGCAGCTGACCAGCAAGTAACACCAGTGCTGCCCCCCCCCTGCGCCTGCCTTAGTCAGTGATAAGTAGGGAAATGGCACTAATGAACTTTTCAGTGTCTAATCCCTGACATGCTTAGGCAGGGGTGGTATGGCTTGACTTAAGGATGGCTTTGGACTGCCTGTGGTGGCAGAGAGCATCTGTGGAGCTAATGCTACCTACTTAAGGCTTGGAGGATGGCAAGTGCTTTGCATTAATGTGTGTAGTCACACCGGGGGTGGCTTGTCGGGGACGAGGGCTGCCCTCCCTGCCCCGCAGCTGGCTGTGGGCGTACGAGAGCCGGGCTCCAGACACAGCCCGGCCGAGGGACGAGGTGGATCAACCAACAGGCAGGCGAGCAGCGAAACTTTCAGTTCCTCTTAATCCCTCAAAAATCAGGCCTCCTCTGTGCACTGCTCCCCGCATTACTGCAGTGATAAACAGCACGGCTGTGGAGCAGCAAGACATGGGAGGGAAAGGGGTTGGTTATAAAGCACAAGTCCCAGCTCCACGCTCAGACCTCCAGGAGAGACTCGAGCTGGCCTCTGGTGTTCTGGAAACCCTCGTAGCTGCTGGGCCTGAGCACGGAGGTCAGGTTCACTGGGTATTTGTGCCCCTTCCCAACCTCCCAGTCATCCCCAGCAGCGATGCTCTGTGAGACCCATCCTCTCCAGCTCGGTGTAGGGGAGGATTTTGCCTCCTGACTCCTGCTGATAGAGCAGTTCTGTGCAGAGTGATGGGGCTGCAGGGTGAGAGTGCTGAGCCAACCGCAGGCGCCTGGTTTAACCTTCTTGTGGTCGCAGTCTTGAAGATAAAAACAATTGAAGAGAGAACTTTTCAAAGTTTTTACTTTGCTTTCTCCGCATTTCAAGGCCCGGTTCCATCCTCTGTTTGTTACTGCAAGATTGTTCCCTAAAATGCAGCTAAACAGTTATTGAAAATATTCTGTCGGACAAAACCAGAAGTCCTTATTCTAATTCCAGCTCTGCTACCAGGAGGCTGTGACCCTGCCTCAGTTTCCCCATAGGTAGATAAGGAAGACTGTCCATGTTGCGGGGACTGATATGTGTTTTCTCCTCATGTCAAGAAAACTTGAGGCCCTGGGTAAGCACCAAATATTTATTCTGTGGGCTGTTGAATGCATTAAATCACTGCCTTTGCCTCGTTCAAGTCAACATATGTCAATCAATTTGCAATAAATCCTGATTCTCAATCAGAAGGAGCTCTTGCTAAATAAAATAGTGCAGGCAAACAGCAGGGATGCAGTACGTGCACAGCCATGGAAGTTACATGCCAGAAAGCAAAAAAATGCTTCTCTACAATGGAAATGCAGTCTCCGCCTGACGCTGCCTATTGTCCAGTAAAAAGGGGCTTGTTGAGCTGCGCTGGCGATGCTCCTCGTATTGATTCTGAACAGATGCTGAGATGTGGGAAGGCAGATGGAGCCCCACAGTGCAATTACCTCCCGCGATGGGGTGGGCAGCGTTGGCCACATGCCACGTGGGGTTGGTGCGAGCGTTTGGGTTCAGCCCGGGCTGCGGCAAGGCTTTCCCCGCGCGCCTGCGGTGGGAGAGGCTGCGGAGGGGGACGTGCCTTAGAGAAAACACAGTCCTGGTCTCGGGCAAGTGAATCTGACACCTGACTCAAATCCTAATTGTCCCGGTGCCGAGGGACCCCGCGCCGCTCAGAGCGATGTGTGCCACCGTCTTTCTATTTCTGAATCACAATCTGTGACAAATCCATAGCTGCCTTCAGCGTTGGGCTCTAGAGGGCAAAAGAAAGGCTTTTGGAGTTGGGTTGCCATCAGCGTGTGCTCGTGGCTAATTATAGCCCCGTGCTGGCAGCTGTGGCTCCCATGGAGGGAGGGAGGGAACAGCGGGGACCTGAACTCTCCTGGTATGACAGCGTGGGCTTCGTCCTGCTGCTCTGACCACATCCTTGGCATCTCTGTGCACATCTGGGCTGTGGCCAGTGCTCAAACCCCATTCTCAGGTGCCTTTTGGGTGCAAAGGACCCAGAGGGTCCTGCCCCGCAGCCAGGCATCTGGATGGGAGCTGGGGGGTGTATGTGGGATGTGGTCAGAGGTTTTGTGATGAGTTTCTAAGCTAGAGAAGATGGTTGAAATGAGAATACAGCTACAGCTGCGAACCTGGCAGCAGAGTAGCAATGTTTCAAGAGCAAGTTAAAGATGCACTAAACTGTTAATTGGGACTTCTGGAGCATTTTTAGAATACAGCCTCAAGTGTTAATCAGGCAGATAAAAGGCATCTTTCCTCCTGGGGAGGAGCTGAGGCAGGAGAGGTGATTTGCCTTTAGACATGGATGCGAATTCCTGTTCGCACTATATTCCTACCCCTTCCTCCTACTTTGTTCTCACTCTGAGTTATGGCAGCCTGTAAGCTTGCAAGAGGAAGAGAAGTGATCCTGTGTGACAGCAAAACATCCTGCTGTCTGTATGGGCAACAGCTTGTCTGAAGTCCTGCCTCCCCTCATAAACAGGGGCAGCAAACAGAACAGCAATACTCAGAAATTGCACCAAATACAAATACTAGAAGAAACCAACTGCTTTTCCTTTGCAGTTTCCTTCGGGACAAAGGCAGAAGAGAAATATGGTTAGTTTATTTTGGCCAGAAACTTTGCAGAATTGTCAAACTCATTCTGTGTGAGTGTGCAGGAGGTTTGCAGGGCTAATCAAGCAGAAGGCAGTGCTATGTTCACTCTTGCATGCTGCCATTTCAAGGAACAAGAAGTGCATCTTCTTTAATAAACAGCTTTATGCTAACTTAGAGTTGTTTCCTAGCTGCTGCCCTGGGCGTGTTTAGTCCCTGATAAAGCACCAAGCCTGAGCTGGAAGAGGAGCTCAGGATTCTCCCTGCCATCGCTGCTGACTTGTGGGCCTCCACCCCATGAAAAAACTCATCCCCTCCCCAGCAGCTAATTATCCCTGAAACATGACCAGTTCTAAAAGCCTCTTCAGGCTTCTCTGGGGGGAAAGAAGAACTAGTGGACTTTTCTTGCTCAGTGTAAGCCTGTAAGCAATCAATGGGATTTCAAGGGTCCTGAAAAGAGAACATGGCTCATCTTCCCTGGGGAGCCTTTATTCATCCTCATTATTCCCTATCTCCCAGGCCTGCAGCTTGTGCTGTCCCCAACTTAAAGCAATAGAGATATTGGACTGAGTTAATCCCCAGTGACTTCATTCATCTTCAAGCAGGGATGAATTTTTGCTGGCAACCAGCCCTGCTCCTGACCACCTGCCACTGCTTTCTGTGGCATAACTGAGGCCATCACCTCCTGCCAGGCTTTGCTTCTCTTCCTCCGCACCTCTGTAATGCACTGTCTGGGCTGTCCATCACTAAGCAGACAGCATCCACTATGATGGGAAATTTTTCAGACTGCAGTGCTGGCAGTGTCCTGCTGCTGTCTGGAGTCATGCGGGGAGCAGATCTCTCAGGCTGCTTTTGTACTGCGAGGATGATGGTGCTAATGCGTGCTACACATCAGTTTGTCTCATGGGAGTACGCTGTGTTGTAAAGGTCAGGATCAAGGGTTATCAGCAAAGGTTTGGTAAGGCTCACTCTCTGGGGTCCTGGGGGCATCACTAGGAGATGCCACAGAGATACTGCAGCCCCATAGAGAGGGGCAGATAGAGCCAAAGCCGCTCTGCTCCTGCGCTGGGAAATGCAGAAGCTGTGGCCTCGCCAGACTGGGCACAATGGCAAGACCAGACCTAGCAATTCAGGGCACCTGGCAAGATTTCGTGGCTCTGGGCGCTGTTAAGTCTGACATCCTTGCAGGAGGACCAGTTCTGCAATGGAAAGCCCTTAAGGCAGTGTGAAACGCAGAGAGTCTGGGGCGAGCGGCACGGCTGGCAGTGGGAACGTGCCGTTGTAGCCAGCCTTTTGCAGCAACTGCTGTTGCCTCCCCTCCAGACGTGGCCGATCTGCCCCATCCTCTGCCTCTGCAGGGACAGAGTGGGCTGAGCCACCCGGGTGGCTGCTCAGCACGGTGGGAGCGATGCTGGTTTCCACAGTGTCTGCTCTGGTCACTGGTTTTCAAGCGTAGCCCTGCATCACGTTTAGTCTCTTTGGTATCATGATAGTTCAGCTGAGGATCTTCATTAGGCAATCTTTGCAGATTAAAAGTAATTCGGTTTTTAAACTCGGATCTCGCTTATATCTCTTTAATGTTTATTCTTTGGGAGCCTGAATCATGTTTTAATTTCACCAGATAGCAGGAAGGCATTGCCTGGATGCAAGGGAAAACAGAGAGAAGTAACTAATCAATTGGTAGGAATGTGGCTTATGGTTTCAAATCCCAAGGCTTGGTCCTGCTCTCGTTGTCCCATTGCATTGGACCCCTTATCCTTCTCCCTTCCAGCCCCACTCTAATTTCTAGTGGTTTGAAATCTGTTTGTGCTTGCTGGCTTGCCTGTTGGGCATTACCCAATCTCAATAATCCGGATCAGCAAGCCTGACTCTGTAATTATCTCAGCAGCTACTCTGGGTTAATGAGAAATACAGACAGCAGAGTCGAGCTGAAATCAGTTTGTGGTGGTGACGATGCCCTTTCACGGGGGAGAAAGGATTTGGAGGGGTTATGGAGATTGAGGTGTATTGCACTTGTGATTAAATTAGCTGTCACAAATAACCTTCTGATCAGTTATTTGAGGCTTAAAGTTATTAGAACAGTAATTGCTACTAAAGGGTAAGTTTTGCAGCACTATGGGGGGAGAATTGTGTGCTCTTGTTGGTGGAGATAAGAACATACCCCTTGGCATACAACATCCAGTAAGCATTAATACCAAATGCTTGGGAGACAGGAGCCGGAAAACAAGGGAGATGTTGCTGTGTTAGCTCCGAAATATCAGGTCCTGGGTAAATCCGAGCTGGGAGGAAGGTGCGTCCTTGGAGGGCACCTTGGGAAGCAAAAGCATTGAAGTACTTGCTCAAAAAGGTGTTATCTGAACTGGCTCTGGGGCTTAGACCTCTCGGCACCAAAGTACCTCCTCCGCTGGAGGACAGCCAAGATCACAGAGACTTCTCTACTCGCACCCGTTTAATCAGGAAAATGGAAATAGCGTTTTAATAAGATGGTAATGAAGTTGTGGATCAGATTGGTCGATTCCTCATTTGAAGCTACAAAGGGAAGCTTTGTTTTTTCTTTGGGTTTATCACTTCTGTTCTTGCCTGATTAGTCATAATCTTCTGCTGTCCTTCACTGGGAAACTCCCTATTTTATTCTCTGCAAAAGACTATCCTTAAGTTTGTGTACAATCCTCCACGGAAATCAGGCCACCTATATTTCATTTAGTGACTTCAAACAATTAACCTAACAAAGATTCCTGTCTCTCTCCCCTCCTTCCCCCATCTGTTTCCTAATTACCAGCGGAACTGGGATACATATGCGGATTGTACCCATTTTTTAATTAAATCACCTCTCTTCAATGTTTTGTGGTTGGCTCTTTAAAAGCTGTGTCTCGCCACTGGGAAAATACTAAAACATAGGATGTACCACGAGGGTGAATGAGCCTGAAAAGGGTCTGAGATTCAGATTTGGGGGATTTTTTTCACATCAGAGCTGGAATGCAGAATCACTTCAGTCCTTCTCATGGATCAGAAAGTGTCGAGTCATCTGGAGGGGAAGGCTGGGTGACTCGGGACCCTGGCGGAGGTCTCGCCCCGCTGGTCAGCCTGGAGCAGCTCTGGGATAAGCTGTCTTTGGCCCAGGAAAGCATTTTTGGGAGGGGAGCAATATGCTGTTTCTCTGTTCAAGACGGAAAAATCCCTGTGTCCCTCCATCCTTGTACAGGCTGGCCTGCCTGCCCCATCCTGCTTCCTTCAGCAGGTGCCGTGGCCCGTGCCGTGCCAGCGAGCTCCCCGATCCTGCAAGCGCAGTGCTGTTAAAGGCCCCGTGTGATGATGGTGGGGGGGCAGTGCATCCATACTGGTGTTACTGGGAGGAGGAGAAGTGCCCTGCAATGAGGACTCAGGATCTGTATGGGAACTAATGCCCACTTGGTGCAGGGTTTGCTGCAGCCTTTGGCTCTCGTTGCAAAGCTGCAAACCACCGTGCGCTCTCCGGCTGCAGGACCCCGCTGGCATCTTCGCTCCCTTCTCCTGCCCACCCTCTGCCCTTTTCCTCACCCTCTATTTTACCCTGCCTTGCCCCCCCCCTCCCCATGCTCTGAGTCATCTCGTCTGCACCATGGGGGACACGATGAGGAAAACCTGTTCACGTCTGACTGCTCAGCCCACGCCGCTGCCGGCGTGTGGGAATGAGCTGAGACGCGTCTGCCTGGGAGTCACCCCGCTTCTCGGCTGTACCCCGGTGCCTCTGCACCCCAGCAGCCATCCCCATGGGGGGAGCGTTTCTTTCCTGGCAGCTACAGCCTGGTCGGCAGAAAGGCATTTAACTTAGAGCTGCAGTTAATTATATGCAGGGTAGGACAGTTCAGACTCTGCTGAAACCTGCTGGGAGGTAATTATCCTCTCCTTGGCTCTGAATGCCTTTGGTGTGCTGCGATGCTCCAGGAGTTAAACCCGCAGCTGATGCTGCTGGGCGCTGCATCTCGGGCGTGAGCCTCGCAAGGCTCGGGGAAGGTCCCACCAGCGGCGCCGGCAATGCAGTAAGTGATTCAGCAGAACGGTCGGAGCGAAGCGGGTTTGGGAGGAGGCAGCTGCTTTGCTCTGTTCGCTTGCGCTTCGTTGCGTTTGAGCCCTGCTCGTGCGTTGGTTAGACCGTTGTGGCGGTAGAGGACGGCTGCGTCGCAGTCCGGTGGGGGTTTGGAGGGTGGGGGGAAGCCCACGCACCTCCCAGCGCGCAGCAGCTCGAGGCAGGAAACCTTGCACTGGGCGCAGAGTCTCAAGGACGGCTCGTGTTCGGGAGCAGGCAGGGTTTAAGAGACCTTTGGAGCCCGGTTCTGCAGCACACGTCGTGCTTTCTGCACTGCAAGATCGGGACCTGGGAGCTCAAAGGGAATTTTTGTTGTTTTCTACCCCCACCTGGTAGAAGAGCAGGAAAGCCCATGCTGTCCGAAGGGTGTCCCAGCCTCCTCCTCGGCTTCCCTTCCTTGAACTGGAGGGGTTCACGCTTCTCAGGCTTCATCTTGTACCTTGCAGTAAGAAATAACATTGTCAGGAGAGGCTCTGAAGTCTGTGTTTGGGGCCCATTAGGACTGTCGCTACAGGATAAAAGAGCGGGGGGGGGGGCCTTAATTAATTCACTTTCTTGCACTTCAGTTTGGTACCAGCAGAGTTGGTACCTGAGCCACCTGAGAGTCGCTCAAATGAGCGTGGTAGAAGACAAGGCTCCCTGCGACTCCTCACCTTTATTGCCTCAGTTTCCATAGCTGTAAAATGGACACGCTGCTGCTGGAGAGGGGGAAAATTGTGCTGAAATACTTAGAAATCCTTGGCTTAGAACTTTCGATCCACGGGCTGGCTCCGGTGCCGGTGAGATCTCCGCCCTGCCTCCTCAGCAGCTTTGCTGCATGATGTGCGGGTCTGTCTCACCGCCGCGGACGCCGCTGCCAGCGGAGCTGGAACAAAAGGAAGCTGCATCTGGGAACAAAACCCTGTCGTACCGGTGGCACTGGTGCCCAGGACATGGGGACAGGCCCTGGCTGGCACTCGAACTCGCTCCCTGCTGGCTCAGGGACTGGCAGGGGACAGAGTGGGTAGTGTCCTGCACCACAGCTCCTGCATTATTCATGAAGGAAAATCCAACAAGAGCAGGGAGGGAAGGGAGAAGAAAGTCGGAGTTATTAATAACAGCTATTGTGCCTTCTCCCCTTCACCGGCCCGCAGGGACGGGTGGGCTGGAGAAAACACAGCCCTGTGTCAGTGGGACGGGGGAGGATGGGGAAAGGGTCTTGGGCAGCAGCCCAGCGATTTTTTGGCTCGTCCCCAGGCAGGTCGGCTCTGTGCCGGGGCTGGGGGATGCCAGCAGAGCCATGGGGTTCACAGTTCTGTGAGGGGCTTAGTGCATCCTCCCCGGGACATGGAGACACTTTGTGTTTGGGATAGAGGAGACAGAGAACCTTAACACGAACTCCGGAGGGGAAAAACTGTATCTTAAATGGGAAAGGCAAAGGTAGGTGGCTCTCTGCCTTTGGAAAGTAACTTGTGAGGAGGTGGTGGTGATTTTCCATAAAAGCCTTGGCTGTTGGGACATTTGCAGTAGTATAGGCGGGACAGTCTGCTACTGTGTCCTGCTCGAGGGCTGACCATGTCCCGAGGGCCTCCCAAGGGCACAGCGTGAGTCACTTTGGGGGTGAGACCTGCCGGCAGCTCAGTCCATGTGCGTCTGTCCTACTGAGAACGGCCGCCTGCACCCAAACCCCCCTTTGCTCTTCAATTGCCTCATTTTGCCATGCCTGGGTGCTGCCTGGGGCAAGTTAATTGGATTTTGATCTCTATTATCTCAGTGTGTCTTTTGACTTTCTTGCTTTCCATTCTTTTCCAAGGCAGGCAGGGATGATGTGTGCGTCTAACCCCTTGATTCCTGTTCTCGGGGCTGCTTGTCACCGGGACGGAGCTGAATAACGCTGCTGCTGAGCCTGGATGGAAACAGCCCGTTCCTCTGCGGGGGGGTGGTGGTGGTGTAAATACCAGCATTCATCAGAAACATATGTACCTTTTGGTTTAATTAGGATGCTTCTCTTTTAATCCAGAGAGCTTTAGGGCAAGATGTAGAAGTGCTATCCTGACTTCTTGGGTTACTAATAAGCTTTTTCTTGCAAAAGGAGTTGGTGGCTCTGCAGTAATCTGGGTGTAAGCTGATTGTAGCCTCCTGCTCCCTTGCACTGTGCTGTGGGTTGGTCTGGATCCAAGCCGGTGTGGGAAGGAGGTTATTCCAGAACACCTCTAGATGCCCCCCCCCCAGGGCAGATATCAAGCAGTGGGAGCAGACCAGGTACCACGGTGGGGTCTGCCTGTCCAGCCCTGCATTGCAGGCAGCCCCAGGGCAGTGGCAGGAGGGATTAGAGCACCCTGCAGCCTCTGGGCATGAGGAGATGGAGATGATGAAGGTGAACTCCTTGGGGAGGTGATTAGTGTCATCTTCCGTAAACTGTGCTGGGCATTTTCATTACTATTTAATGGCAGGCTTTGTTCTGCTTTGCCCAAACCCTCCTTGCACTGAGATGCTTTGGCTCTTGAGGCCCTAGAAAGCTCTGTGCATGAAGGAGAGCGCAGCCCGCTGGGTTGGCTTCGTGCTTTGGAGGAATGCAAAAGGCATGTACGAGCTGGTGACCCAGAAATCTGTCTCCCTGCTCTCCTCCATCCGTCCAGAGGGACTCGTGAGCTGTGTGGTGCAAGGAGGATATTGCATCTCCATTGCCCCCAACAGCAACCGGCACATCCCAGCATACAAATTCAGCCTTTACCCCCAGCCCTGCCCGTGCTGCGGGGAGGAAAGCTGCTCTCTGAGCTGCTCCAGGTTTTGACACAGGCTGCATGGTCAGATGGTTTGGGTGTAATTGCAGCCGCGTTGCTCTGGAGATGCTGTGTTGAGTTCTATACATCAGCCGTACCTGTCTGTTGCTGTAATTTGATCTGATTAAAATGAAAACCTCTTGAAAGGTTGACTGGGAAACCAATCCTAAAAGCTCTGATAGCAACAACTGCGTTTCAGTGCTGCTGGTTTGTTTTCAGAATATGCTCCGTCAGACATCTGTTAGGGGGGGACTCACTTTCATGGACCCCCAGTTCCCTGCAAGTCAGTCTCCCCTGTATGTAGCTCAAGTGTCAGCCCCTCTCCTGCCTGTGAAGCATCTGAATTTGGGAAAGCAGAAACCGGAGTCTCTGGATAAGCTCAGTTTTGCTGCCTTTTGTGTTCCTCCTCCTGTTGCCCTGGCATCTCTCCTTCCATACCCATAATTGTGCGGTACAGTCCCAGCGTTGAAAGGCAGGTCAAAATTATACCCCGCCAGGCTCCACGCTGGGCTGCAGTGGTGGAGATGCAACAAGAGCCGTTAGTCACCATGTCGTATCTAGCAGCCAGTTTGCTGGGAACTGGTGAAGAGGATGTAACGTGGGGCAAGCTCGCCTGCAGCCCAGCAATGACCCGGCAGGATGGTATTAGCATCCCCAAACGGAGCGGGACCAGGCGTGTCTAGAGGCTGATGTGATGAGCTGATTGCACTGCCGGCACTCCGAGTATGGCAAATACATTTCCATGCATCTCTCTCTGTAGGAAGAATTTGCATAAAACTGTACAGAAAATAATTAGCATAAAATGGCTGAAATGAGGCTGTTGGATGGCTAATAGACTCCCGGGGGGTGCAGCGGGGACCCTGGGCAGTGCTGGCCCCTCTGCATGCACGTTCCTCCTGCCGCGGCTCGAGCAAACCCTCTGCCCGCTCCGGAGGGAAGGGGAGAAGCGGTCCCTGAGCCGCAGGGGCAACCAGCTGTGATTCCCAGTGGGAAATGCTTATTGAGCTCTGGTGGGGTGGGAATGGTAAGGAGGTTTCTGGTTTCTCAATCATCATGTAATTGTGGCAGAACATGGTCCTTTAATTGAATCAGCCTCTTATATATCCTGACTGGGTATTTTCTTTTCCATGTCAGTTTATTTACTGCAGTAGGTAATGGGATTTCTCTGCCCCTCGTTGGTTAGACTGCACGTGAGTGCAGGAAAGGGCTAAGATGAAAATAAGCAAGCAAAAGGCTGTGGGTGGCTGGGGGCAGAGGGATGGGGAAAGGGGTGGCTCAGGGCTGCCCCTCTCCCCGTAGCATCGCTGCATCCCTGAGAGTCTCTGTCTGCAGGCTGAAGTTACCTTTCGGTGCAAGATCAGGTTTGGCATTTGGAATAAAAAAAAAAACAAACCAAAACAACACACACACCCCACCCCCCCCCCCAATCCAAATGGGGTTAGAAATCTCTGATGTGAGCAACTCATGCTGGCTTAGGCTGCAATGGGAGCTGAACTAGAGGAATAGGAGAGGGGGTCTGAAAACAGTGATGGGGTGACCAGCCTGTCTGCCAACTGCTCAGAGACTCCCTTCAAGAAGGTTTTTCTTCTAATTAAAGAACAACAACAAAATAAGGCACTCAAACTGGTGCTTCAGAACTGACATCGCAAGAAAGGGCTTTTTTCCTTTTTTAATATTAAATTAACAGCCTTTTGCCAAGGGGAACGGAGAGGAAGATCCTCTGCCTGCCCGCTCCCAGGCAGGGCTGGGGGGGAGCACGCTTCAGAGGGCTTGTTGTAGCTCTCACTAATTTCTCATGAATAATTTTTGAGCTGGGGAGCGAATTCCCCCTTTTTCGCTCAGGCAGGCGTTTCTGCGCATGAACGCGGGTTGCTATGGCCACGCGCAAGTGCTGCGCTCCCCGGGGGATGCGAGCGAGCGGCTGGGGAGAGCTCTGGGGGCTCGTGACCCCCAAAAAGGGGTCTGACATCCCGCGAGGGTGTCTGCGCCTCCAAACCATCCTGCCCTGATCTTGATGTGCGAGTCGGTAATGCTCTCAAGCCTAAATGGCTTTTGTGCCTGCCTGTGGGCTCTCCAGCAGGGTTCGATCCTGCCGGGCTTCGTTCCTCCTTCATGGAAATCCTCATTTTTCCAAAACTCAAAGCTCGCCTCTCTTGCTTTCCTCCAGATTTTGATGGTGGAAACCTGTTTGTTAGCTGGGGTGGATGAGGGACTGATTTGATTTAATGCCACTGTAATTTAATCCTCTTACAGCTGTAGAAAACGCTGCGGGCAGGAGAGGCGAGAGCCCCGATTCCTGCCTCTGCCCTGCCTGCGCCGGGCAGGGAGGACCCAGCTGCACCTCACATGGGGGCTTGGCATTAGGTTTGCTCGTGTTTCCTGAAATTCTGCAGCTTTCTCAAACGGTGCAAAGCATACAAAGGGTTACAGATGCCTGCAGGTTTTGACCAGCTTTCTGAGCTATGAGCAAGGCTGGGAGGCAGATATTATGGGAATTGTATGCATGCCTGAGCGGGAGGGAGGCTCGGCTGCTTGGCATCCGCTTGTCACATGGTGCCTGTTTGGATGCCAGAGGAAGGATCCTGAGGTTGCCACCCAGAATAGATGCTTGTTCTTAAGCTAATTGCACCCTTTCAGTGATTCTCAAATAATAGAGTGCCAAACTTTTTCTGTTCCGAAAATTCCTGGAAAATGCCTGACACTTCATTGTACATTGGAAAAAAAAAAACATTTTAAAAGAGCTAACTAGCAAAATAAACAGCTGTTTGTAATTGTAAGATCATAAAAAGGAGTGTGTTATGAGCAGCGAAAAAATTTCTAGCTGCTTCAATGAGTTTGGTTTTGACAGGCTTGTGATTTCCCCAGTTCCTTTGGGAAGCACTTGCCAAGTGAGAGTGGGCTGAGGTCCTCAGGGGAATAGGGTTTAGGCATCTTCCCATGTCCAGAATGGTACAGACCCAATTCCTCTGCCCGCATTTGTAAAAGCAATGTTTCAACCAAGTTTTTACAAATGCATTTCCTTCTCAAATGGTGATAAACCCTCAGGAGCTGCCTCCCCAGCCCTGCCTGCTGCCCAGGTAGCGGTTGCCTTTGCAGCCACCCACCTCCTCCTGCAACCAGGCAGCAACACTCTTCTGCTGACAAGAGCACCTGGAAAATGCTGTTGCTGCCTTTAGATATCTGTTCAGGCAAGAAAAACCAAGTGGTCCTGCTCGGGACCAAGCCAAAGCTCTCATTAACAGAAGTCCCTTGGTACCTTCTGATGGGGACGGTGTTGCTTTACCATTTTGTAGTACTGAGTGTGGGCTTGTCTGCGAACGAGCATGAAAATCCCATCCTTAAATTAGAGCGTCACTCTTGAGCCAGCAGCCTGGTTGAATTGGGTATAAAGATGCAGCTGGGGGGATACAGGATCAGCCCAGAAGTGATCAGGCTTGTGGCTAGCTCTCCCTTTGTTCACACTGGGTTTGAAATAAAGCTGGTTGTGTGGCAAGTGCATTGCCTTGAAGTGCAGCTTGTTAGAAGTGAAACTAGCAGCAAGGCTGGAAGGCAAAACTGAACCTCTCTCATTGCTTGTTATAGCTTAAAAACAATTGAAGCTGGCTCTTCCCCTCTGTTCTTTGAAGGGGTTTAATAAATGAGCTGTGAAAATATCTCTGGGGAGTGATGATTTTTTAACGTAGCTATCTTTTAAGAGTATGCTTGCCTTATCAACATTTCTAACAAAGTCTTAAAGTGGAGAAATGTCTAAATGGGTTAGGCTCTTCTGTGCCATTAGATCTCAATGGGATTTGAGCGTATAGCTCTATGGTAGCATGGAAGAAACCAGGCTTAACCTTCAAGTCCGGCAGCCACAAGCGGTGGTACTGGTACATGCGTTATGGTTCTGGGTCTTGAGGGCAAGCAAGACCTGCAGGCTGGGGACGTTGCAGTCAGCGCTACACTGAATATTGGAAAATTTTGAATCGGTGTATTGCTTCTTTTTATTTATTTTTTTTTTTCCTTTGATTTTTTTTTCCAGTGATCCAGCTCCAGATGGTTCTCTGTGTGCATTTTGGTTAAGAAACTCAAATTTACTCTGTTTTTTAAATCAAAGTCAGTGCGTAGCTTTCCTTGGGATTCTGTTCTACTCTTAAAGCTACTACACAAAACCCAAGCTCGCATAGTTCCTTCAGTGTAAGAATAATGTTGCTTGAAAAGCATCAGCAGTTTGTGCTAGAAAAAAAGGGAAAGAAACTCTTTCAAAAACCACGTGAAAAACATTTACTATTTTCCATATCGCTTTAGCCAACATGGAACATGTTCTGCATTTCTATATTATCTTCTGTCCTGGGGGAAGTCAAGGGAAGGAGCTTGGGAACAGGGTTTGGGTTTTTTTTTTTGGTGGTTGTTGTTTTCTTTTTTTTTTTTTTTTTTTTTTTGAAAAGCCCTGGGACCGGTCGTGCCCTGAGCCCGGTCGGTGCCTGGCTGAGCGCTGGTTCTTCCCAAGCCCTATTCAGGCAGCAGTGCAGGCAGGGCAGGCAGCCTGCCCAGCTGGAGCGTGGCCAGGGTGCCGGGGCCGGCAGCGCGGTTCGGGGACGGGAAGCGTTGGGATGTTTTGGCTGAGGGACACTGAGCACCAGCTGCCCCGATGCTCCCTCCGTGGTTCCTGCCAGAGGTGATTTCGGGTGTTACTCAATAGGATCATTTCTCCTCTCCCCGAGTACTGTCAGGGGGAAAAGCATTTAAGTATTTTACTGGAAAACCAAAGCCGGATTTCAGCTCAAACTTTGGCATACAGAACTCAAGAAAATTGCCAATTCAGCCCTTAGTTCCCAATCCCTTCTCATTACCCCTTGTTTCTGTCAGCTAAAACAGTGTTTTAATGGCTTTTACAAAGATATTTTGCATTTAACATTTGCAGCGGTTCACCACCATGATGCAGAGCTCGGCTGGGTGAATTTGAGACGAGGTGGGAGACAGTGGAGTAGTTAAATATTGACGTTCTCCTTTGCTTTGTTTTCTGTTTGTCTTTAAACTCTATTATTTATCTAGTCAAGTTTTCCTCTGCTTCCAGTCCTTGTCAGCGAGAGGAGATTTGTATTTGCAAGGGTTTGTAGGACCCGGGGTTCATATCTTACAGCCTGTGGGATGTTGGAAATTATAATGGTCCTTAGCTCATGCATCCCCTGGCTCAAACTGACCTCCCAACTAAATCCTGCTTGGAGTCTCAGGATTGATCTTGCACAGCTGGAGTTCACAAAGCAATGGTTAGTGCTGCAGCTGTTGGTTTTTTTTTTTTCTTCTATTACTTATATATCATTTATTGCCGACACCTACACTGCTCCTGTGCCCATCTGCACCTTTTCAGGGCACAAACTGGTCGCTTTTGCCTTCCCGTTTTCACGGCTAGTGCCAGAAACGCTGCCGGATCGGCGTGGGCGTCACGCCTGGCACCAGTGACAGCAGATTTTCAGGGCAGCTCCGGAGCAGCGGTGCGCGGAGCAGCTCCTCTCCAGCAAAGCATGCGGGAGAAGCTCCACGGGAGGATGCTGTGCCCAGCGCTGGGCGCAGCCTTTGCCTTCAGTTTGAGTCTTTTCAAAGAAATACTAAGCACCAGCCTAGTCTTTCAATATGCATACACATCCCTTTTATTTTTTTTTAAACACAGTGAACAAGTAATCCCTATCCTGCATCCTGTACTCCGTCCCGAAGGTTAAAAGCTGGTTTTGTGCCAACTTCATTATGTAGAAGCCAAATGCTTCTACCAATTAACTTATTACTGTTTTGGAGGGGGCTCAAAAGGCAGATGGAGTGACTGTGCCGGCAATATTAATGACCGTGTTGCAAAGGGTGAGAATTTTATGCAGAGTAATGTGAAAACGTGCTGGCAAACTTGTGAAGGCATTGCTGAGAAATACCGGAGAATGGTGTTTCCCTTCCAATTCTGAGCTCGGGGTAATAAATAACGTGTGATTTCACAGCATCTCTGCTATACCAGGCTAAAACTCGCTGTCTGTCATCAAAGGCTGTCAATATTTCACATCCGAGGACAGGCAGGGAGAACGGGGCCACCAAAACGTTACAGGCGCGTAGTGGGAGACACGTAGACCATTAACTCTGAGCTGCCAACTGCTTCTGTTGGGAAATAAACTACTTTCAAATGTTGTTGGTGGGGTCTGAGGGAGGAAGGGGAGTGAAGGTGCCCAGCCTGCCCCGGTCAGGGTGGTGGGTGGGTGCAGGGGGACGCAGCCAGAGCTGTGGGGCTGGCTTGATTTTTAGCTGCACAACTAATAAAGTCTGCATATCGAAGTCTCCTAGATGAATGTCTGTCCCGTAAGATGAAAGCTCCCTGACAAGCCATTTTCATTAAATTTGCAGGAATTGAATGTCTCTAGCAGAGGCAAAGGGTTCCCCAGCTGGATTTGAAATGGGCCAGTGGGCTGAGGAGTTATTGGCAGTGACCAGCTGAAAGCCAAGCAGTGCGGGGAGGCTTTTTCCTTTGGAAAACTGGCTGAAAATGTGGATTTGTGATACTTGGTTTGCCCTTTTTGCAAAATCATTACAAGACATGCTTTACGCCTGCAGAATAGTCCAGTTAAAGGTAATTTTTTTGTGAAGATTTGTGAAGCTATGGCAGGTGGGCAGTCATTGAAAATCAGATTTCCCAGCCATAAGCTCCATTATACTGTAGTAATGTGACTTAAGGGAGTGTAGATGAGAGGTAATGATCTCCTTCCTGTGATTCCCCATATGTAATTAGGGTCTAAGTGTGCACAAGGCAAGGAAAACGTGTTACGCAGCATTTTTGCAAAAGCAAATCCAGTGCTACTGAGAGGGGCAGACTTCCAGATAGCCTTGTTGTTTGCATTTTTATATAAGGTTTTCAAGAATTGCTCTCTCTTTCTTGATCCCTTCCCATTTCTCCAAACTGTTCTGTACTGTAGTCTCGTCTAAAGGTTGTACGTCAGATGGCTTAGGGATGAAATGTCAGATTTGCTGCTGCTTTGCTCTGTCACTGCTGTCGAAGCGCCTAGGGTTTGAAATTAAATGTCAAAGGCATTTTGCAGAACATGGGAATCAGATGTGCTCCAAGACTCTGTCTGGGAAGAGCAGAGCAGCTTAATTACCTCCATTGACTCTTCTTGGGAGATTTATCTCCGGATTTGGGCTGATACCCAGCGTAAGGATGTGGTCCTGGAGAGCCGTGCTCCATGCAGCGGGGGCTGCTGCTCTAAGGGTGGTGGATGGAGGACACGGTGTCTGGCAGCTGCCTGCACATCATGACCAGCTGTAAGGTGATACAAGAGCTTGAGGGACCTCGGCCAGGCTCTGGGGAAGAGCCGGCATCTGTAAATACAGCTCATTTACGGGATTAATCATCAGCAGGCGTGTTCCTGCCTTGTTGGTGACACCTGTGTGTTTGATCCAGTTACAGACTGGGGGGGGAGATGGTGTCTGGGGACCTATGCTGGAGGTGGGGGTGGGTGGTGGTTGAAGGGGACAGGTCAGGAGCGTTACGAAAAGCAGCCAAAAGGATGGGGGAGACTGTAAAGGAGGAGCAGAGCCTGCGTACCTGGGGAAACCCCCCCGTGGGGCTGTGGCAGGTGGGTCCCCACGGACCTCAGCATCTCTGCCGGGTCTGGCCAGCCCGTGCCGTGTTGTGTTCCCACTGGGAACGTGGCATTTCCAGCTTCTCAGAAGGTGCATTCCTGCGCGGGCGGGCGGCTGCACAGTCCCGCTTTGTTCGCCGAGCCCTCTGAGGAGGCGCAGAAGGACTCGGCCGTGATGCTGCCCATCGGCTCCTCAGAGCTGGTCACAGCCCTCAGTGCCGTTTCTGCCTCCTGCTCTCAGGGGCAAAACCCTCCTTGCTCCTCCTGGTAGCTCTTGTCCCCAGCTCTTCTAGGCTTACACCACCCCATGAAAATTAAAGCTTTTGTGCTCAAGTCCTTCACCTTTGAATACTATAATTTCCAGTGGGGAACGTTCAGCACTTGAATAATTGCACCCATTCAGTGCATCCTGAAGAGCACCCACAACCGTGAGCAGGTCTGAAAGAGCTTCAGAGTGGCTGCTCTAGAGCGGCTACTTCTACTTTTCAACCCTAAAACCCAGAAGTATTCACCTTCCTTCTGGTTGTGCTATATTGAAATAGCTGCATTTCCCTGACGGAGGGAGTGTTCGGCTTAATAAAATCAAGGGTAGTCTGTACTACTGCAATTGTTTTCTCTTCCTTCTGCTAAACAGAAAATCTTGGTAACTTGTTTTGAAAGGAAACCCCATGGAATAAGCAGTCTCTGTTTGCAGAGGTGCAGGCAGGACCAGGTCCCTCTGCCACCGCGTTTGCCCAGGGATGCTCCTGTGCTGCTCCCCTGGCTCACCCTTGTCCCTGGGTTCACTTGTGGCAGCACTGCCCCTGCCCGGCCACCGAAACCGGGACGTTAGGGACATTGGGGACATTGGCTCTCGGTAGGGGCACAGCAGCTCTCATTGATGCTGGGGACCGCTCTGGGCTGCAGTGTGGACCCTGCTGAGGCTGAAAGCAAGCTTTCCTCCAAGTCAAAGGACTCATCAGGGCGCTGGGGATCCCTGGGAGGGAGTTAGAGGGTAATGGAAGGGTTAATGGATTTTTCCCAGGCTCTTTAGTGATCACAAGTGACCAGGACCTAAGTAATGTGAGACAGAAACACAAATACTCCAATTCATTTAGTTACCAAAGTGGCTTCCTGGAGGAGCCAAGGGCCTTTTAACCCCTGGGCACCTGCACGCTGCAGGTCAGGCCCTTTTGCTTCATTATTAACCTTTTCCCTCTGTGCAAAGGGAAAACCCTTCTTGCGGTGTCGGGGCGTGCGCATCTGTGACAACGTGCATCACGTCCCTGGACGCAGCTGAACAGGGCGGCTTGCCCTGCCTGGCACGGCGTACGGGAGAACATAGGCAGCTCGTGTGGCACGTACCAAAGAGGGGCTTTGGTGGCACAGCTGAATAAGTCACCATTTAGTTATGATTTGAGGGTTTGAGAGATGCTGGGGGCTCTGGGAAAACCCTTGGCGTGGGAAGGGGAGAGGCTGGGCAGGGGCAGGGCAGCTCTCCGAGCTCGTGGGACCCTGCGGGACCCATCTCCTCCTGGGACATCCATGTGACCAAATGCAGATTCAATGTCTTGCTGACTTTTTGAGCTTTTTAACTGAATGAAAGCACAGAGGGAGGGGACCTTGCCTGGGCACCATGTCCCCTGCCATGTCTTGCGATCTCCTCTGGCCACGGGGATCGACTGCGGCCAGCAGCGTGCGTCTGGGAGGCTCGGCCAGTTCACAGTTATCGAACCCTCGCTGCAGTCTTGTCCAGAGCGCTGCCGAGATGTGAGCTGAGACGCAGCTTCTGCCTGGGTCACCGTTATTTGCTGTCATGAACGAGAAGCAGCCGCAGGAGGAAATTGCTGCTGGGATAAGTCACGCTAGATGCTCTGTGCAGGGTCAAGAGTCTGCAGGCTGCCGGGTCCGTGGTGCAAGGCACGGGGATCAGCGCCGGCTCGCTCCCACGTCCGATGGCTCCTTGGGCGGTGGGAGGTCAGCGCTGGGGTGCTCAGCCCGTAGGGGCTTTGCCCTGAGCATCCCCTGAGCATCTCAAGGCACATCACCGGTGTGGATGAGGTGCAGGTTATGACCAATGTACAAGGAGGGAAGGACGGGTTGGTGCCCTTAATGAATTCATATCATCTCCTGGCCCTGTGCAATTAGAGAAATGCACATTCTTGCCTCTCTCTGGGTCTTGCATCCATCGTCTTTATTAGAGAGGCTCAGCCTGCTGCAAACCCCCAGGTCTGCCTGCTCCTCCTTGGGGTCGTGCCCCGCAGAGGGAAGGGGAGCAGACTCGCGTGGGAGCCAGAAGGAGAAAGGCAGCTTTTCCACAGCAATTGCTGTACGAACTGTCCTACAGTTGCTGTTTATAGCTATTGCTCTGCGTGATTAGCAGTTGGCTAATCACCAGGGGCCAGATGCTGCCGTCCCTGGGAGGGGTGGCCAAGGGACACAGCGGGGGCAGCCATTAACCACTCGCAGGCTGAGCATCCCCCCTTGCTGTTAGCTCTGTCACGCTTCCCCCCGAGCAGCAGCATGGGATGGATGGTCTTGGAAAGGAGCTTTGCTGTGAGGGTGGGGGACTGGCACCCTGTTGCCTCCACCTCTTCCGAGACTGCCGGGGGGGAGCGGGATTGGCGGTGCTGCTACTGGGGTTGAGTTTGAGTGTGGGTGCTTCTCCATCAGGAACTGGACAAGATGCCCAGAGTGTTCCTCATAGGCACAACCCGATAGCTGCTTTGGGGTTTGGCTCTTGGGGCTTCTGCTTTGGTGGAGAATTGGGGATTGAGAAGCTCCTGGACCAGCCTCAGCATCACCCTGGCGCTGCCAGGTGAAGTCCTGGCAGGCAGGGTCCTGTCCAGCACCAGAATGGGTGTCACCAGTGTGTCCTGTGCCCTAAAACTGCCCCTTAAAGCTTCTCATTGAGAAACTTTCCCACCTGTGTTTTTTCCCTTTTAATCCACATTTTTCACACCAGTTCCCTTCCTTGTGCCTCTTAAAAAAAAGCAACATCCTAATGAAGTAAATGACCATGTATTTTTCCAAATAGGTTGCAAGATAAGAAAAGTTGTTAAATATTTTTCCCCCAAAATAACAAGTAAAAATGATTGCTTTTTCATCTTAGCTGTAGCCCACCCCGTGTTCCTTAAATGTCATGCGATGCCCAAGATGCAGCCCCTGCAGAAACGATGCTCTGGAGCTCCTTTGTTTCCTACCAAGGATAACCCCGATGAATTGGGTTTTTTTTTTTTTCTTACTCGCTTCTCACTCTTGCTGATGAAAGGAAGAGATGCGGAAACAAGCGGCTCCCCAGGAGGGTGGGAAGCTGATTAGCGGGGCCGGTGTGACCCGGTGCCCCGCGGGTCCCCGGAGCGGCCCCAGCAGCCTGCGGATCAGCTGTCGTGGGCCAATTCCCAGCTGCCGCGGGGGCACGGCATGGGCTCGTGGGTGATGTGCCGGCTGGCGAAGGCCACATCGTCGTCTTCCATGGAAAGTTTCAGGCTTTTCCTTTTTTTTTTTTTTTTTTTTTTTTTTTTCTCCCTTGACTGTGACCGGTTTGTAAAGGTTAAATGGTATTTTCTGATTAAACCGAGTACTCCAGTGATCTCAGCTCATTTCCCACTCATGCCATATCTTTTGTCTGCCCTTGGGGTAACACTTACACAGGGGGACTCTAGTCCGGAGAGGTTAATAGAATGACAGTATTTCCTTACATTACCAGAAGGACAGGATGATAAATTTATTCACATTTATGTAGTGCCGAGATATGACCGTGATAGATTAAGAGTCTGTCCCTGGAGTTACCCGTGCTCTCGGTAGTGACACGCAGCTCTACGAGGGAATGAATTACCTCCTGAAAGTGTAACCACTGTCTGCACTCAAACGCTGCAAAATGCAGCCACAGCTCTGAATAGCAGCAAGTGCAATTATCCCCTTCCTCCTGCATTTTTTAAATATTTCTGAAATTGGAGCCTGAGTGCAGCTGGTCCCGACTCAAGAGGGCTGCAGGAGGAAGGTCGGGTGAGCTCTGGCTGGCTGATAGCTATGGAGACAAGCTAAAGTATAAATCCCCATACTGCTGGCGTCAGCTTTAAAGTTCAGGGGATTGACGGATTCGTTCCCACTTCCCACGTGTTGCCCTATGCGGAGTCGGAGGGATGCTGCCGCGGCTCTTCCTGGCATGTGCTGGTGGGTGACTTTAGGAAGCCATCCTTGTTCCTGGTGATATCACGGCACCTTCTCTCAATGCTTGTTTGTTTGCTCGGTTCTTTTAAAATGCATACAGCCTGCAGGGTCTGGGATTGAAAACTCACCCACGTGCAAGGCAGGAGAGTTAGAGGGAGTGAAAGGAAAATGCAGCATATGGCAAAAATCCCGTGGAGGAGTGAGACGAGAAACCAGGGGCTGTGAGGAACGGCCTGTGTGTGTGTTCCTTAAAGACATGTTTCTTAAAGATGTGCTGAAAACGTAATAGGAGGAGTCTATAGGCAGATATCCCGAACAAATTGGTCTGCCTGGAGTTTTTACGGAGGGTTTGCAGTGATGGTGTCGAAAGCGCCTATCTCTGCAAACCTCTGCTGCTGCAGGTTATGTTTTGAGAAATGTCTTTTTGTTCAGAGGACAGGAGCAAAGATGTGTTTGGGGACTCCTTTGGGGTTACAGCGGGTATAGAAAATGATTGTCGATAGACACTGGACCATCAATAATCTTAGCCTAGGACCCGTTTCCCATGACAAGCCTGACTTTCTTTCTTGCCTGTGATTAGAAGGTATGTAGGTCTGAAGCGTTAGTTGCTGAAAGGATGGGAATGACTATTTTTTAAGGGGGAGAAGATGAGATGCAAATGAACTTGTTAGTGTTTGCTCTGACAGTTGTTCTGCAGAACAATTGTGAAAGCCGTACCCAACCTCAGGAACAGACACAAAGCGCTTCTCTCTCCTCCAAGCAGAAGCAAGCGGGAAGCGCTGCCCCCCCAGGCGCTGCTGGCTGTCCCCAGGAAAGGGCACGGTCCGTCCCTCGGGATGGCAACGCCAAATGATCATGTCTTGCCTTTGTGATTGTTTCTTTGCTTCTTCACGATTGCTTCTTTCCTTCTTTCCGCTGACTTCTGCGCTGTAATGCAACCTTTGCTTTGAACGGCTTCTTAGGCCTGTTGCAGGGATGCGGCTGTACGTACATCATTTACTGGTGCGCGTCTGCGTACGACTGGGGAAATGAAAAGATGCGTGGATGTGTCCGTCCATATTCCACAGGTTTCGTGTTGCAGGGTGGGTCCCAGCTCCCTATGTAGCTCCCAATGGGCACCTGCGTGGAGCAGTTCCTCTGATGGGGTGTCAGGGTCGGCTGGCACCCACGTGGTGGTTTTTACCAGGTGTGACAGAAGGTCCCGTTGCTGCCAAACCAAAGCGGGGGGTGGATTTATGGCCTGGAAGTCAGCAACCTGGAAACCCATCTGATATGTTATGGTATGGGGCGGGGGGGGAAGGCTGCGGAGAACATGAATGGAGCAGAAGCAAAATGAAGCCTTTAGTCACTGTTAGGGAATCGCATACATACATTCCCTCTAAATCAATGTTTTTCATTATCTGAAACCAAAAGGGTTTTCGCTTTGTGGAAACGTTGTTCTGTGCTCTTCAATCAGTATTAATTGAGTGACTGAAATGCATTAAATGGTGCGGTAGGAATCTTGGGAACACTAGCTGCTCGAGTTTTACTGTTCCTCTTACAAACGTAAATAAGGATAAATGCCTAATTGCTACTGAAAGCATCCTGCTGGACCTAATGAGCTGATTAAAAGCAATCCTTTATTGTGGAATTATTTAATTGTATATAACTTCAACCAGAGATTCCCCTTGCTAACCATTTCTGTGTCTGCTCTACAGCCCCCCGTCTGCCTTGGAGAGTTCATGACCGCAGTCGTTTTGCAGGAGCAGGGCTACAGGGATGGGATTTGTTTCCATTGTTATTCTGGAAGGTCTCATTTTGTTAAGCTGTTGAGAAGGCAATGAATTTCAGCCCTTCCCCAGTGTTATTTGTGCACCTGGGGGAAGTCCTTGAGCTCTGCTCAGTGTGCCCAGCTTCCCCTGGGCAAGATGAAGGGCAGCAGGGCTGGGGCAGGACATCCCGCATCTTGCAGTTTGCAGGGATGTGCTTTTGGGAATTATGACAAAGAGCCAAATTTTGGCCAAATCAGCCTGGGAGGAATTGGAGTCCCAGCTTCTGCTGCCTTGGCCTGGAGTGGGTTCTCGCTGACAGTTGCATCTCTGCAGCAAGAGGAGATATCTTCATATAGCGTTTGCCCCGGAGCACCGCGAAGCTGTGGAGCTCTGAAGGGGGAGCCCGGCTGGAGAAGAAGCGAGCGGATTACGTGGCATGTGGTTCATGTTCCGCTAAAGAGCGGAGCATGTCAGCAGCCTCGTCTTGCCAGAGCCTGCCATAGGCAAATTCCCCCCTCCTGCTTCTGGCTAATGCCAATCGAAGCCAGTGGGAAACTTGTTGGTGCCGAGCAGATGGGAGCTCTGGCTCGCCGGCGCGGGGGGAAGCAGGGATGCTCCGGGGCTGGGATGTGAGGATTTGCTAGTGCAGCTTTCTACCATCTGTGGGAAGGAGAGATTTCCTCCATCTCAATGCAGGGAGGAAGCAATGTACATGTTAAATCGACATGTGCGTGGAGAAATAGAGATTCAAAGTTTCTTCTAGATGGCTGTGAAGGTTTGCAGCTCTGCCAGGCTGGTACACAGCCCACTGTGCTGGCTTGGCATCCCCGAGGAGCTGTGAAGAGAGGAGGCAGCGCCTGCAGAGAAACTTTTCTCTAGTGGTACCATCCACAGCACTCCCAATGCTGGAGCAGGGCTCTTGAGAGATGGAGGAGGACCTAAAGGAATTTTAAAAGCTGATTTTTTTCCCTCTCACTGCAGATTTTGAGTGGCTTACAGGCAAAGTGCTTGGATATGTTTTCTGTTTTAATTATTGTTATGTCAGTGGTGTCTTTACATAAGGAGAAACTTGAGAGTGTGAAACTTGCAACAGAGCAGGGCACGGAGCCTGTAAGAACATATGGGCCAGGTATAGTTTCAGTGCCATCCCATTCACCATGTGGCTGTTCGGGTAATCAAGGCACGTTCGCCTGGTGGGTGCCGTGACCGTCAGCACCTCTTGGCAGAGGGTGTCGTGGGGGGCTGGTCCCTGCTGGCGGGGGCACGTGGGGCTCCCTGGGGCCAGGCTGGGCTCTGCCGTGCCACACGAGCATCCGATACCCCTTGACTCTTTGTACCTCTTCTTGACTCCACCAAACATTGGGGCAGTTGCTTACCTGTCGCGCTATCGTTTGAAAATCCAGATTTGTTTGGGAAACATTTGACAATGCCACAAAAATCACTCTCTGCCTTTAAAATAGAAAAGAAAACCCACGCTGCCAGAATATGGTCCTCTGCCTGTGTATTTTTTAATGCAGGATGTCCTATGCACAGCAAGATGTTTCCTTCTGGAAACTTCTTTTACTTTCAAGCTGATTTGGCCTGACTGCTGCACAAGAATAAAAACTGTGGCTAATTTATCTGTAGAAAGCATAAATCCTCTCCAAACCCTCCAGTTCCCATCCTGGTTGCCCAGCCCTCAGCTGGGGCAGGTACTGCTGCCATTGAGTCCCAGCATCTGTATTTTCAGCCCTGGGACTAATCGTCCCATCATGGGGTGTCTCCTTCATCCCCAGGTGTCTGTCCCTCTTTTGTCTTTCTTGCATTTATTTTTTTTTTTTCCCTCCAGTGCCTGTTCAGAGAGAGGAGGGAGGCTCCGAACAGAGCAGAGTTAAGGTTGCATGTCCACCTCTTGATTTCAGATACACCCCATGCTGTGTGGATATTTCGTTGGATTTTGCCAAAAGGAGCAGTCTTTAGTTTTAAAAATCCTGTCCTGGGATTACTTGTGCTTTTGTCTAGAGAAAAATGTGTTTACAAAACTATCTGATACATCTGGAGGGAGATCTGGGCCAAGGTCTGGGATGTATTTCTCAACCCAAACTAATAGTTTGTGAGAACTGATGTTGCAGTAGGTCATGGGGGAAATGGAAAGCCCCAACAAGTCTGAAAAACATCTCTGAGCTCTGGGTAAGTATTTGGGGAAAAAGGCATCTGAGACTCTTGTTGCTGTCTTGCCCATAGCTGGGGGAAAGTGGAGCAGGGACGTGGCTTTTGTTGGTGCTTGGGTGCAGGCTCAACGCTGGATGAGAAATGCATTTAAGCAGTTAAATTCCTATTTGATGGCATCACAATCTTGCAGCTATTTGTGTGAGATTTTGCTCTGTGTTGTGTTTTTGCTGAATTTTAAGGGCCAGATTTCAGATCAGGTTTGGGTCCAGCCAGCTCAGAGGCTTCCTGAGCATCCCCAGACTGAACCCTCCCGCCTCCACGGCTCCGACCATCCCATCAGCCGGCTGCGGGTACGAAGTTGAAGGGCTCGTTCCGCTCTTTGGGCAGGAGTCAGATCTTCTCTGTGTTGCGCAACGGGGCCGGGAGCAACGATTAAGAAACGCTAAGTCTGGGAAGAAGAGGTCTCATCTGCCCCTTTGTGTGGGCCGTTTTGGGTCGAGCCAGTCTCAGAAGCGGATGAAGACATCAGACAGCTTCCCGACGGTTAGCGTCCCCAGATAAGCCCATCCGTGTCCCCACCGCAGCTCCAGCCCTCTGTGCTGGGGAGACGTCCCTGTCCCCGGGCGAGGAGCAGCCCTGACAATGTGGGCTGTGTTCTGCGCGGCCGGGGGCTCGCGGCACTGCCTGTCCCCAGGACCCACCTACACGCGCAGGCACGGCGGCAGATTGTTCCTGATGCACGGCGAGTCGCACCCACATCTGCCCCGAGACAAAGGGGCCCTGGAAGAGCCCGGCGTTCCCTCTTCTAAAGGCGGGGATGCATTTTTTTGAGCGTGTTCTGTTCACGGGTTTTATTATTTGCTCTCCGTCGGTGCCACTCCGTGCGGTCATACGGGCTGTTCTCCACAGCCGGTTCATCGGTACTGGAAGCGCCTGGGTCATTCTCCTGCAGCTCTGCCCACGGTTTCAGTTCGGAGCTGCCGTGTCCCTACTGCTCCCTTTTGCAGCTCAAAAGTTATCTGCAAATTTATCTCTTTCTGATATGCACAGCCCTTACTTTTACAGTCCCAGTGCATGTGGTGACGGGTAGGATATACTATTCTGCATCAATTAGATGCATAGATGCCTCCTGTGTATACTGTATATATCAGTGTTTGGGCTCAGCCCTTTCTGTATTCCCATTTAATGCAAAAAGCACGTATGTACAAATATTTCCCAAGCATCTGTGCCAGGAACCTACTCCTTCACGTCATGGCCATTTCTTTCACACCCAGTCTAAAGAAAACAACATATTATTTGCTTTTCAGGCTCCAAGCAGCATGTAGAGATGTGCGCTATTTAAATGCCTGCTGTCTTGCACTTCCCTCCCATACTACATCTGTGAATGAAGAAGGGTTTAAAGCACTTTGCGATAGTGATGTGAAGCATCAGTATGTGAGTAGGGACACTAGAAATCTCGGCCTTCCTAAATCTCTGGTTGCAGTATTGGCTGATTCAGTTCATAAGTCAGTCTTGTGCTTAGTAACACAAAGGCATAAAACCAGCTGATCCGTTACTCATTTTAAGCTGTAACTGGAGAAATGAACCGCTTTAAAAAATGAAGGCTACAGATCAAAATGATATCTTCCCTTAGACAGAAAGCTAAAGAAGTAATTTGAAAAGCTTTGTTCAGCATGACCTGATCACAGGACTGCGGAAGTCCTGGACATGACTTTAATTACTGGCCCACTCCTATAATTATTCTGTCCTTCAACTATTTTTATTGCAACAGCTGGATTGGAAAATCCTTAGAATGAGCAAAAAAGATGAAAGCAACACTCCCCTCCAAAACCCTTCACAACCTACAATCTGTCATCTGGTGTAACTGGGACATGCTGGGACGGCGAGTTCCTTCGGGCTTCAGCCCGAGAGCGAGGACCCGGAGACACCGATCGCGTCCAGGCAGGGCTGGATGGAGAAACCATTAAGCACATCTTGTTCCCCGTAAGAGTAATGGGGCAAAGTGTCCTTAAAAGTTGTCTTGCGCTGGGTTTGAGCCTGTCTGTGATTCAGGAGAGCTTCCTGGGCCATGTGTCAGGGCTGTTTATTTTCTGTGACATCTGCTCCTCGCTGGCTCCCAGCAGCGTTCCCTGCGGTACCCGGAGCCCCCCGGCAGCCCCGTCCTCACCGGGTTTTGTCTGTTGTTCTGGGCCCCCCCCTCCCTCCCGCAATTGCTTCATATGGGGCTCAGGAACAGCTGAAGGGGTAGAGCATCCAAAGCTGCAGCCGGTGATTTATATTTTATGAAGACTGGCTCTCCTTGCCTGCCAAATGGCCTCTCCGTGCTGCTCCCCTGCCTGGTGACATCCCACCTTGGCAAAAGCCTGTGTGAGGGCCAGGGAGGAGCGGGATGGAGCAAGGCTGGGGATTTTCCACTGTTTGCTGCCCTGGCGTTATTTTTGTTCTTAGCTGAGAGAGCTGTCTGCACGGCTGATGCCCTTTGTATAACTCTATTACAGAGAGTTGTAGCTCAGCCGCGATGCAACCTCTGTGCCACAGCAGCCTTTCTAAGGGGGCTTTTATTGTGCAGACGGGATAATTTATCCTCTTTTTAAATCTGCATTTAGTCTATGGGTTTATTAACAGCAAAATAAGAGGTATGGAAAATGCAAATGATAACCCGACAGTCCCCAGGAGGTTTGGATGAGTGCCTTGGGGAGCCCGGCAGCAGCAGCAGCGTGCAGCACATCTGGCAGCAGGGACCGGCTGGGGAGGGAAGCAGCTGGATCCTGGTTGGAAATGGGTTTGTCTTGTTGGGAAATGTCCCACCATGCCCCGACTCCTGCTAGAGCTGTGCTGGGTCAGTGACAGGCTCTTGGGACACGAGGGGATCTCCGGAGCTGGCTCCTAGTATTGCTGGGCTGCACGGGGAGGCAGAGCTCATCCCGGCACCCCGCCAGAGAGAGTGGATGTTTGCTAGGTATTTCTTGTTCATAAAATACAAATTTGGGGGTTTTTTTTGTTTTTTTTTTTTTTTGTAAGCCGCAAATCATCCTTTTTATTTTATCCTGCAGGGACTGTTCACTGCTTTTGCATTCAATTGCTCTGAGTAACTTTCTGTCGGTCCCAGGGGAGAGTGTGGTCCTTCTTCCATCCAAAAGGTCTCTCCAGGGTGTAAGCACAAATAACCCCATAAGGCTGATTTTTGTGCCTGCAGAACAGCCCAGGGGTTGGGAGGGCAGTGACGACAGGCTTGTACCCGGGTCACCAGAGCCTGGAAACTCTTTCTGGCAGTATTCGCACCCCTGTCCCTCCGCACAAATATTTTTTGATTGGAAACACTCTCTCTCCACAGTTGCCAAAAGGAAGACAACAGAAACGGAGCTGTAAACGGCTCGGTGACCACTGCGTTTGTGTTCGTTTGCAGCTGAGGATCTGTCTGTGCGTGCTGCTGGTCTGCTCGCCTCGGGGGACACGACTGAGGTCCTAACGCTGCCCAGGCGTCCAAAATGGTCATGCAAAGACACCACCTCACCTGCGCAGGAATAGCATTCGCTCTCTACCTTCATCACCTCGTCAGCGCCATCGAAGTCCCCCTGGATTGTAAGTAGTGGTTTACTCCTCTAAAAACTCCTGCTGAAATGCTTGAGGAGGTAGAGTGAAGATGTGCACGGCCCAGGCAGCCTTCCTGGTCCAGCCTAAGCTTTTCTTTACTGCTGTTTGTTTGGGGCTATTTTTCTTTTTAAACCACATGCCCTCCAGAAAGTCACCTAAATCACTCTCTGATTTAGTCAATCTATCTCAAAAGCTGAGCAGAGGACTCAAAACCACATGTCAAAATGGAACAGAGCATCTGAGCCAAGCTGGCAAGCCTTCAGCCTGTTGATTTAAGTGGAGCATCCCAGGACTTGTGGTGTTCCGACAGCATGGGCAGGCTTTGGGATGCTCTTTTGTGGAGGAGGTGAGCTCGTTGTTACTCTTACCTGGCAGATGGTGTCACGAGCTGACACCTAGGTCCTCAAGGGTAGTGGAGATCCAGGCAGGTCCTGCAGAGCAATGTGATTTTTCTCTCTCTCTGTCGGGACTTTTTGGTTAATTTTGAGATGGGACTTCTGTTTTATTCAAAAGCACAAGAGCTGGGGGATATGAAGCGAGGAGGAAGGGGGACATGGGCTGATGTTTCTGCTGAATGGGCATCTTCGGGCCAGCGCATGGGAAATGCATGACTTGTTTGAATGCACTTGAGACTGGGGTTTGTACTGAGAGCTGCTCAGCCACTGTTCTGGAAACCAGTTTAATAATTTCTTTGTGTCCCGGCTTCCTCCTGTAGAGGCTGTTAATAATAATCAGCCTGTCGCTGCAGGGAATCTCTTCCGACAGTGCAATGTACAGAAATCCTCCAGTGAGCAGTGCATTAGGAGAAAAAGCATGGCTTTTTGCTGGGGTCTAAATTCAGGCTGAAGTGCCAGGGTTGCTCTTGATAGGAGAAATTAGGTCCTGTGGGTTGTTTCTCTGTGGAGTCCTGGGTGTGCTGGCCGTAGGTGTGGTACCTCAGCTGATCCCTGACTCTGGGGAGGAAAAATCTGAGGCAATGGCTTTTGGCTGAAATTTGGAAATGACTGAAGAGAATGCGTGGGAAAGCTCTGATTTGTGGAGGGGAATAAATACTTGTGTTACTTGAAAGCATAGGGAGGGGATCCCAGACTCCAGTCCCTGCTCTGCTCCATTCTAGGTGATTGTGGATGAAAATACCTATTCCCCTGGAGTCAGCACTGTAACACGCACAGGGGACTCTTGTTCCCAGCAATGGGAATTTTATTTGATGTACACAGCTCAGTGGTTCCTTCAGGCCTGGCTTTGTTAGCATTGATAATATTCCAGAAACGCAGGCAGCCAGCGTGGAAATAGGGGCCAGTGCAGTTGGGGAAAACCGAACGGGTCTGCAAACAGCCGCCTTCTGCCATTTCTTGTACTTTGCAGCAGGAAAGAAGTAATTTTGCTACTTAAATATAACGTGACCTTAGAAAAGTAAGAGAAATGCTGACAGCTGGTGGAGAAATGCTCAAGGCAGCCTGCAGCAGCTCACTATTTCTCAGCAGCTCACCGTTTCTCTAGCCACCTCCTCCTCCTCCCTGCTGCACAGCACTGAGCCGCCGAAGAGCATCATCCCCTCCGGTGCTGGTGGGAAGCTGGGATCATAACTAAGAGCATCCTTTTGTCATCCTCTCCCGAACAGGTCCCTCGCAGGACAGATTATTTGTAAATAATGTGCAGGGAGGTGGTTGTGCACAGCTGTGCCAAGAGCGGGTGGGTGAGGAGCATCTCCCAGCCCGGGGTGAGGGTTAGGGATTCTGCTGATGCCTGTCCCCACCAGCCGACCCTTCCCAACCTCCCTTGGGTTAGCTCTTTTGGACACATGGAGCATCAGCTTCGTTTTACTTCCATCCCGACCTTCAGAGCCATCAGGGGTTTGTTTTCAGCTCTTGTTTAAGCCACCTGGTGATCAGGGCTCCCTTACCCACTGCTTATCTGTGAGACTGAGCTAATGAAAGCATCGCCTGCGCTCAAATGGCTGCAGGTTTGTCCAGGTGGTGTGTAAAGAGCCCCAGCTGCTCCGGCTTTGTGCAGGAACTGATAAAGGTGCAAATCAGAGGCTCTGTGAGCACATGAGCTCTACCCTCCACATACCACTAGCTATGAAAGTCTCTGCTCAACAGAGATCAGCTCCTTTGTCCAGTGCTGGGCTCTGCCTGGTCCCCACCAGCCGGAGGGGGCTGGGAAACCCCCCACCAGCACCAGGGGGTTGAGATGCTGGTCCTTGCTGACACACCTCGGGAGTCAGAGATCTCCCCAGGGAGGAGTTTTGCTCCCCGGACCTTATGTTTTAAGGGCAGAAGCAGCTTGGGAGAGGGCAAAGCCTCAGGGTCCCCTCACGGCAGAGGGAACAGCCCTTGCTCACCCTGTGTCAGGGGGAGCTGTACTATTTCCTCTTTTTTTTTTAAGCTTGCCTAGGTGGTTTTTCCCCTGCCCCAACCCTAACAAGTTTTCTTCTTTGGATAAAATCCTGCCTGCCCCTGTTCTGGGGACAGTATATATATATATATATATATATATATATATATCCCTATGTTACAGGCACCTTCTCTGAGTTTGAGCATCACTTAAAAAGTCAGCTAAGGGTTTATCAGGCACACATTAACCTCTGACTCAGGGGGATGTACCTGGGAGGCTCAGGGTAAGCCTGGCCATGGAGAAGGGGTGAGGGAACGTTGCTAACTCCTGCAGGCAACTCGCTGGACCACAGGGCCACCAATGCCTGCAGGCGAGTGGTGTGAGTATACCTGTGCCCTCTTTTGGCCCCCAAAACCCCTGCTGCAGAGAGAGCTGACAGCTAACAGGACCATTCAGCAGCAGCTTCTCCCACGTGGACAGTAAGTAGGTAGATTAGAACATGCTTGAATGGTAAGATGGTTTGTGTGTAGTATTTGCAAGCCCTACAATAACTGTACATGTTTATGTTTGTCTACATGATGTATATAGGTTTGTTCTTCAATTAACCCTTTTTCTTTTTTTTCATTATGCTTGCACTTGGGGAATAACAGCAAATATTCAGAGTGAATGTAAGTGTTCCCCTCGCTCCCTGTGTGTATGTGTCTGTCTCCTGCATGGCCGAAACAGGGCACGAGGGGTCCGCGCTGACCAGGGGCCGGTGGTGGCTGTTGCTTGGCACGCAGGGTCCGTGGGTGCGTTGCCTGCCCTGTGGCAGGGCTGGCCAGAGTCAGGACAAGCCACTTCTCCTGCACAGCCAGGCATGGCTGGGAGAGACACGGGAGGTGCTGGAGCCACTTGGGAGGAGTGCTTAGGCTCTGCCGCTTTCCCTGGAGCAGAAACCGGACCGCCTTCGCGATGCAAATGTTGTTTCTGCAGGGGCTTGTTATTGCTAACGCCACACCTCGGAGCAGAGCAGGCTCCTCTGCCTCGCACGAGCACGTGTGCCAAGCTCAGCTCCACGCACTGACACGTTTGCAGCATCGCTAGCTCTCGGGGGAAGAGCAAACAGCCTCGGACCTGAGCGGCTTCGTTCCGGGTCAGCCATGGGACTGAGCTCTTCAGTTCAGAGTCGGGGATCCGAAGCCAGATCCTACACTAGCTGCTGGGCTCATGTGGCCCTTTTCACAAGCCCTGCCCTTCCAAACACAAGTGCTGTGCTCCTTCAGGGTAAACCTGGAGGTTTTGAGCCTCTTTCTTGCACAGAGAGTACCTGTAAGCGTCTTGCAGCGGCTCGCTGGCTCCCCGTCCCAGCTGCAGCCCCTGTCTTTGAGGTGCACAGCCAGGATGCTTTTCAGTCTGATTCAAACAACCTGCAGTAGCAGGAAGATGTAACTGTGAAATTTCTTAATGAGACTAAGATACTGACTGAGAAACAGGGGCTTCCCGGTACCAAACGGGAGTCTGAGCAGGGCTGATGGTGCAAGAGGTGACAAACAGCACACCCTCACAAATGCTTATGGTAGTTTCCTCAGGTGTTGAAGGGCTTTAAACCACAAATTGCACGTCCAGCCTGGGGAAGGAGCTGAAATCCCATCAGGATCTGCTGCAGGATGGCAGAGAGGGGATTCACCCTCTTTGCACGACCCTCCTCACGGCTTTTCGTTTGCTTTGCAGTGCCTCAGCCCCCCACAATCACCAAGCAGTCCGTGAAGGACTATATCGTTGACCCGAGGGATAACATCTTCATCGAATGTGAAGCCAAAGGGAACCCCGTTCCCACGTAAGTGCATCTACAGCCCTTGTTAGGCTGAAGCCCTGCTGTTCTTCAGAGCTGGCTCTGGAGGAGCTTCCCTGGGGTCAAGTTGTGCCTTTTACACCATCAGCTAATCCAGCTGTTGGCTTGCACAGCACAGGTAAGGATCTCACCGGGTAAATACGGTCCGTGGTTACAAAACCAACCTCTCCGCTACACTTGCAGTTTTTCCTGGACGCGGAACGGGAAGTTCTTCAACGTGGCGAAGGACCCCAAGGTGTCCATGCGGCGGCGGTCGGGGACGCTGGTCATCGACTTCCACAGCGGGGGACGGCCGGAGGACTACGAGGGCGAGTACCAGTGCTTCGCCCGGAATGACTACGGCACTGCTCTCTCCAGCAAAATCCACCTTCAGGTTTCTAGTGAGTAACAGCAGTGATGCAGAGAAAGCAGCCAGCTGCTCCAAGGAGAGCAGGGACTATTTGCAATCATATGAGATTTTGTAGAAGAGGTGTGGAGAATATCCAGTGCTCAAACATCTCAGCCTGCTTCATCTGCGACCTGTGTCGGGATGTATCCAGCCACAGGACCGAGATGAAGGCATGGGGGTTATGGTTGTACCTAACAGGGAAATACTCAGTATAGATTTAAGGGAGTCTCGCGCATGTAGAAATGAAGTTTGCATTGAGGCCGCTCCATTGAAACCAGGCCAGGTCCAGAGGGAAGAGATCTGCAAAGTTACTACCCTCCCTTCCTCACGCGGTGTCTTTACTTCTTATGGCAGAGTCTCCCCTGTGGCCCAAGGAGAAGGTGGATGTGATAGAGGTGGACGAAGGCGCTCCGCTCAGCCTGCAGTGCAACCCGCCGCCTGGCCTGCCCTCTCCCGTCATCTTCTGGATGAGCAGCTGTGAGTTGGGGGAACCCTCTTCCCACCTAGAACCCTGTGGGCAGCCTTTCCATCGCCTGCAGCGCTTATTTAAAATAACTATGTTTAGGGTCGTTGCTGCTAGTTCAGAGCTTGGAACGTGGCTTGGGTCAGGGGTTTGCTTTTCTCCTTTATGCAGCCACCCGTGGGAGGGTCTGACTTGCTCTGAATACCTGTTCTCCCCTGCAGCCATGGAGCCCATCCACCAGGACAAGCGCGTCTCCCAGGGCCAGAATGGCGACCTGTACTTCTCCAACGTCATGCTGCAGGATGCCCAGACCGACTACAGCTGCAACGCGCGCTTCCACTTCACCCACACCATTCAGCAGAAAAACCCCTACACCCTCAAGGTGAAAACCAGTAAGTGTCACGGTGACTGCTCAGGATGGGTCTTCCCTGGCCTCTCCTGGGTAGGGTTTTCCTTCCAGGCACCTTGTTTCTGTTCTTGACAGTACTGAGACCTACCAGGGAGAAGTGTGGCTTCCTTCATTTTGTTTAGGATAGTACAAGAACCAGTTTGGATGAGGAATGATAGTCCTCGGACAGCTAACCTGGCAGGGAGGGGTGGCTGGTTTCCCTCCAGCATCTCAGAGCTTTGCAACTTCATGGGTTGAGGGCCACAGAGGTGACTTGGTGCAGGTATCGCTAAGTCCATGTGTCTGGGATAAACTGGAAAGCGTTTCAACACAGATGAGGCATTCCCCCCATCTTTAGGGGAATGTATAATATCAAGTGAGCTTTCCCTAGTTTGAAAAGCTGAGAATAGCCTTGGTTTGCTCCAGGCTTAGGTTTACGTGCTGGTGCTGCGTGGGGGGACTGAGTGTGTGTCAACCTTGCACAGCTCAGGATTTACCTACCGCCCAGGAGCTGCTGTTTAGCTCCTTCACTCTGGGACATGCTGCCAGGAGGGCTTGAGCCTTTGGGTTCTGAGCGTGTACACGTGGGTCGTGTTCAGGGTGGCCAGCGATCTCAGTTTCACCCTGGTGAAGAGCATCGTCTTGGGGGACAGGAGGAACACAGGCACAGCTCTCTCCAGGCATGTGAAAAGCTTTTCTGTGAGCAGGTCCAGCCACCCGCAGTCTCTTCTCCCGAAATGAGGCTGCTTGAAGGAAGGCGAGTTCCCGATGCGAACGCGTTTCATGCCAGCTGGCTGGTGGGAATGCTGGCAGAGGGGAACTGAGCAGAGTGCTGCAGGACGCGAAGCTCTTGACTTGATGCAGGTCCCGCAGAGCACGGGCTCTCTTTTGGGGTGTGTGCGTGTGTGCAGAGTCACCGGTGCAATAAGTAATCGGCACAGAAACAGCATCTATGGGCCCCAGTCATCAAACAGGAGCCATCTCCCATTCCCAGTAAGGTCCGACTGGGAGGAAGGGGTAGCGTGTGCTGGCAGATGCAAGGCTGTGTTTTGGGGACAGGCTCTTGGGTGAAGCAGGCACGAGGCGCTCCTGAATCCCAGTGTTAGGAGCTTAATTTGATCTCGCAGCAGCTTAAATTAGAAGTAACGCTATTAAAGCGACCTGAAAGTGACGTGAGAAGCAGACGGGGCCTGGAGCGTTTTGTACTTTCATTGTAACAGCTTCTCCTCTGTGTAAAGCATGAGTGGAGAATCAGCAATATAAACACTATAAACAGGCTCTTTGCTAATGGTGAGGAACGTGTGTAGGTAATTCATTCTGAGTATTATTTGGCTGTTTACAGAGCTGGCCAAACAATGCCAGCGTTTACCTGTTAGGGAAGGACCGAGTCCTAAATTAGTGTGAGCTGGAGAAATTCTGGCAAACAGAGATCTGTGGTCATTTGAGCCTCTGAAGGCTCCAGCCTGACATATTTGTCAAACTCTAGAAAAAATGGGGAAGAAATCCTGGAAGATTTCTGTGCAGACAGATACAAGCTCCCCCTCCTGCTACACTCAGATGCCACCACAGCGTTTTGCTCCCAGGCTATGTAGAATTGGCTTCCAATAGTACTGGACCCTCTCTTTAACTTTTCCTTTGGAAGTGTCTACTGGATTATCAGATGCAAATGCCACCCCATGAGCTCCCCAGCGGCCCTTATAATTTAAAGAACTGAAGCTCTCATTTCTCATCTCTTATGATACAAAAAATTCTTCATACATAGAATGTTCAAAGGAGACGAGCTTGTATTTGTCTCAAGCTGTTCAATCATCTCAGCCTTAAGCCATGAGCATTGGCTGTCCTTAAAAAAAAAAAAAGTTCACCAGCTGCTGAAAAATGATTGCATGGGATTGACATGTTCTTGGATGCAAGAAGAGAAAAATGCAAAGGTTTGGGGGAGCGATACACTTGTGCCTTTCCCTGCAGAGAGTTTCTCTGGTGTATCCAGGTTCAAGTAGCTCTTGGGCATCTGCTGGGCTCTCTTAACCCCCTTGCACAGAGACACAGTGTGTGGCTGATGACTTATGGCTCAGGGCAACAACTATATGGTAGCCAACATAGCCTCCTGCATCTCCTGTTGGGCAGATGATACCGTAACACGGCTCTGCCACATGCCGGTGGAAACCAGGGCATTCTCGGACACCGAAGCAGTATTTCGGGTAGCGGTGTGAGCTGAGGAGGGCAGATCCTCCAGCAGCTGCGGGGCAGGACGGTGCATCCCCCGGCTCCTCGCAGAGGAGCATTGCCCACGGGCAATTAGCTTTCTTCTTCAAGCAGAGGTGATGGCTGGCGGTGGTTGTCAATAACTGAGAGCAGCGTGTTATTGAAGAGGTGGTATTTTGCATGTAACACAATCTACTTTAATTACCTTGTAATTAAAAGGGATTTGACAGCAGATTATGCTTTTAGAGCCTAATTATTATTATTATTTTTATTTGTTCATCTTCGCCATGCCTTTCTGCATCCTTACACTGCTGCCTAGCTGTGTCCAACCTATGCTTCACGCTGGGAAAAAGCAGCTGGAATATGTTTCCCTCATAGTTAAGAAACTGAGAGAAAACCCATTTTTCTTCTCCGACTTGAACTGATATTTTTTTTTTTTTCAAAGATACAACTGTCTTTATAGCAAAAAGAAAAACCCTTCAAGGAAATGTTTGTGAAATGATTTTCATACGTTTATTTGTCCTTCCATCTTGTAGGAGGAAAACAGTCTTCTTTTCCTCTCCTTTATTGCTGTGTTGTGTTGTTTGTTGTGGAAGGCAGCTGTGCTCAGAGTGCTTTTGTCTCCCTGCTGTTGCCTGTCCGCATTGCTCTTGTGTTTTGGGAAGTTATTTTGTTTTCTGTCCCCTGTCCCCCCCCCGCACCGCCTGTCCCCCCCGCCCGCTTTGTGGCACTCGATATGCTCACAGTCTTTTGTTTATTGCAGAGAAACCCCATAACGAAACGTCTTTACGAAATCACACTGACATGTACAGTGGTGAGTCAACGCTGGCTTCTGGAGACCTTCACGATTTAACCCCCCTTCTGCCTAACCTGACTTATCTCCCGCGCTAACCGGGCAGCGAGCCGCCGCGTTCGCAGCATCGTCTGCCCTTCGTCCATGCCCACGCACCCCTGTGTGTGCCCGCGTCCCCCTTCGTGGGTTACGGCCTCAACTTTGCAAAAACGGGTGGGACGAAACGAGCCAAAGGATGACAAAAATCCTCACAAAGTTTTGACACCTTGAAATTATTGAGTTTTAAGCTAATTAACTGGATATGTGGAGCCCAGCTTGAGAGGCATTTGGATTAATAGGATCTGGCCCACGTGAAAAAGTCTGCTTGGCTGAGCAAGCCCAGCTTGCTTCCTCGCTGAAGAGGTGGCTTGTCCTCAGCAAAGGCTCATGATTTAAAGATAAGACCCACCATCCCTCTTCTGTCTTCAGAAAGAGCATCTATTGTATTTGCAGCTAAACACAGGCAGTGCCTGGGAGGAAAAAAAAAGAAAGAAAGAAAAAAAAAAGAAAGAGTATTTGGTTTTCTTAAAAGCTGGGTGCTTTGTTTCTTTGTGGTGAGGTTGTACGTGTTGGATGCTTTCACGAGGCTCTTGCCCTTTGTCTGGGCAGGGAGATTACCTCCGCAGCCTGCGTTTGCTGGGAGAAGCGCATCCCAAACTCATAAATTATGCTTCAGACACAAAACCGCACGGCTCCCCGGGGCACGATCGCTGCCCTGAGAATGGATTGGAAGCGTCACAGACGGGACGGGATAATGCCGGCAGAGTTGGGCAGCAGCAGGGTTTGTAAGGGAGCGGGGAGATGGGGCTGTTTGCCGGCGATGCTGAGAGCGCAGGCACTATCAGGGATGCGAACGCCTCGCCAAAACCCACCACGGAGTCCGATTGCCCCAAGGCCAGGCGCTGTTTTGAGCAGGATTTGCTTTCTGCCCCCCTTGCTGCTTACGGGGACCAGGGTTGCGTGGCAGCGGGATGGGGACAACCCCAACCATGCCCTGGGCTGGTCCCCAGCTGTGTCCTATGGCAAAATCCTGCTCAGCCGTTGTCTCATCCCCTTCCACCCAGAGCCACAGGTTGGTTTGTGTGATCCAGGGCACATTTTCTTCTTCCACGGGGACTTTTGGGGCCAAGGAGTGCTTTTGCCAGCTAAGAGCAGAGAGAGTTGGAGTGTGAGAAGAGGAGGATGTGCCAGGTGAGAGCACCGGGTTTGGTGTCCCCGTCGAGAGCCCTCCCGTGCCGGCGGGCAGCCTGGGCATCCCTTCCCTGCCGAGGGAACCGGGGTGTTGGCATCTCACCAGCAGCCGGGAGTGGGAGGTTTCTGAGGATGCTGGAGAGCTGGGGAAGGCTCGGCAGAGGAACCGGTCTCGGAGGAAGTGCTGGTGGCAGCAAATGGGCTGGGCATAGTCTGAAAATATTTGTAGAAATGGCTGTGGAAGGGGATTGCCAGCAAAACTAGCTTCAATGGGAACTGCGTAAACTGCATCACGCCTCAACTAGAGGCAAGCGGGAGGAGATGCCTCTCTCGCAGGCACACAGGGCCAGGGACCAAAGAGAAATCCAGTGGCGAGATCTCCTGTAAATATATCTTGCACCTCAGCAGTATAAATGATGTTTGCATTTCAAAGAGAATGCCTTCACGCTGGCTGGGCATCGCTTCTGTGTTTGCAGCCCGGCCAGTTCAGGAAGGAAAGTCACTGTGGTGGTCGTGGGCTTCTTGATCTCCCACTGCACGTCTTTGTTCTGGGAAAAGGGATGCTTAATAGTCACTTGGTTAGGAAAATGAGATCTTATCTGCACAGCCTCATAGATTTCTCCAGATTTCTCTTCATAGATGCACAGGATAAATTGCCTGCGCTTTGCATTATATGGACTATTTGCACTTATCCCCTGGAACACTTTATGGGTCCAGTGGATTAAAATCACCCACTCACGCTCCTGTGCAAATCTGAGCTCCAACCCAGCAATTTCTTAATAGTTAACAAACTGGTGAAAAAATTCTTACCCTCAGCCCTTTTTTCTTTTTGCTAACCCTGTGTTTCTCCCTGGAATGACCTGTCTGGCCATTCTGGCCACTGGAACCAGCTGCAGCAAAGCAAGGAGTCTTAGGGGTGGGGAGTGGGGAAGAGGGACATCAGTCTCCCAAGTATTTTAGGTGTTTGGGAGACTTGGGGCTCTCAGACCCTGTACTTTGGGGTGCTGGTCCCTACGGAACGGGCTCAGCTCCGGAGCCAGCTGGCAAAGGGCTCTGCAGAGCTTGCAGGGAAGCTCGATGGGACGGGACAGGCTGGTGGTGCATGGCAAAGTCCCCTTCCCCGCCGGTCGGCGATGGATGTGCCCGAGCTCATCTCGGGGACGTGGGACCTGCTGGTGTGGACGTGGGGCACGAGCGGTTTGTGGGACGCTCGTCTCAAACTGCACTTGAGGGCCAGGTTAATCGCAGGAAATGCAACCAAGCCCTTCTCCCCACGGCTCATAGCGGGTGCAATGATTTCCTTGCTGCCAACTTAATTCCCTAGGCAAACCGCCTGCAACCATGAAGGCAAAATTGTCTAAAAGGAGTAACTGAATATTTTATTAGCAGAAATTTCTCACCTTTTTTTAAAATGGAAACGAAAATCTGTTTTGTTCCTTTTTCTTTTTTTTTTTTTTTAATTATTTTATTTTCTTTTTTCTTTTGGCAAAACTGCAGGATGTTTTAAAGCTGGCTAGCTGTGCAGGAGGTGAACAGATGGGATGTGTCTGGATGTGCATATTCCGATTATCGCCTTTCAGTCGAAATGCGAGTTGATGTACAATTTTTAAATGCTGTCAGGTCAGGACTGTGGGGAGGCGGCAGTTGGCTGCTCCGGGGTGAGAAGTGGCCATTTCTGGGATATCCTGTTCACAGCTGAATGGGTCCAATTTCACAGAGGTGGGGACAACAGTAGCAATATATTGGAAGCAGAGCCTATTTTTGAGCAGAAATAAATAGCCATGGGATTTATTTTTCCAGTTCTGTTCCATCCAAACAGATGAGTGAGACATTGCTATCTGTCTGACAGCTTCCAGCTGTAGCTGCCGCAAGTTCAGAGCTGGAGCAGTACCTCTGCCTGAGAGAATTTCTGGCCACTCCTTATTATAAATAGCAAAATATTTATTAGTAGTGCTGTACTAAGGCAAAAAGCTTATCAGCTATGCAGTGTTGTCGTTAGATTTATTAAACAAGTGGATAGGATACTAATTTATCTCCCTTATTTTTAATTTTCATCATTAATATATGGCTCGTAAAATTTGGCTTGCACTGCTGCTCATCTCTTCTCGTTATGCCCCCCGGGCTCCTCAGCGAATGGGTTCACTGTGGGAGTGAAGTGTACAGCCTGTTCAAACAGGCTGCAGACTGTTGGCTAATAAAAGCCAATATTGACTTATAAAATAATATCCCACTCTCCTAATCACATGAGAAGAGAGAAGATCACGAATGTGGCCGGAGGTATGGGAGTTGTTGATAAGTGCTGACTTTAGATCCAGCCACTGGCTCTGTCATCCCCCCGCAGAGCCCCGGCATGGGCGGCTTGTTTTAACCAAGAAAAAGATCCTCTCCAGAAGCAGGCAAGCAAACAGCGGCGTGTGCCTGCCCAGAGAACTGGCCCTTCAGGATAAGGTCAAGATTTGCCTGCCCTGGTAATCCATTAATCAAATAATTGACTAACCCGCTGACCAGCACGTGCGGACCGGTAACCTGTGGGAGCGGTGGGAGCGGTGGGATGCGTGTGTGCGGCCGTGCTCCTGCAGACGTGGAGTCGTTTCAAAGGCACCGTTTAACTCCTGGGGTTGGGGTTTTTTTCCCCTTGTGAGCCTGGTCCCAGGCTTTCCCTAAGGCAGGCTGATGGGAATTCCAGGAACAACCCCTGCCCTCTCTCCTTTCCTTCTTCCCAGCCCTTTTCCCCTACCAGAGCTCTGGTGGAGGCTTCCCAAATAGATGTGGGCATCCCCCAAAACCCCACGGTGCTGGGCACACCTGGCTGCCTCCTGCTCACTGAGCGAACAAAGCTTTCGGGGCAGCGGGAAAGGGTTTGGCCTGTGCCCCAAGATCCTGCTCCTGCACCGGGTGGGCTCTCCCCACCGATCGCTTCAATACTTGTAGTGACCCTGTGCCAGCCCTGGCCATTCTGTCCCCTTTCCTAATCTCATAACCTCCATCTCTGCTGCTGCTGCTTTCAAGCCCATCTCATCCTTTGTCCTCACTGATCTAGATCTAGTTTAATAATTCCACTTATTAATGGAATTTATTCCATTAATAATTCCCCCCCCCCACAAAGAGACCTTTGCGGTGTGTATCTGTAGAGAGTTGTCTTGTGTCTTCCCCTGGTTTTCTCCTGTTAAACTTTCCTGTCCAGTCCTGAAATTTGTCATTTTTGGTCGCCAAGTTGTTCCTTTCCAAAGGGCACTGTCCTTCCAGGCCCCACAGCTCCTAGTAAGGGTGGGAAACCTCCTTGCTGCTGCTAGAGCCCCAGACAGCGCTGGGATCCTCTGTATTTCAGAGAGCCCTGTGGCAAAGCAGCTCAGTTGCCTGATTAAACCCTTCCTGTACCCATTTGTTCCTTTTGTCCTTCGTTACATGTTTTGTCCATCAGTATTTCCAAGTCTCACCTGATCTCAGCCCATTTCTTTGCACTAGAGGCAGGGGTGGGCAGGAAAGGCGCTGCCCCGGCGGGAGCTGGTGCTCCGGGAACTTTCCTGATGCACCATCCCTGTGGCTCAGCTCCCTCTGCCCATCCTCTGCTGCTTTTTCACCTCCCTGCCTGCCAAGCATCCACTCTCTACCCCCCCTTTTTTTTTTTAACTTTAAAAATTACCTTGAGCCTTTCTCTACTTTCCAGGTACGTTTCTGGGTGAGTTCAGTATCCCAGGCTTGGCCAGGAACTTGACAGCTTCCCCCTGAAAACACTGTGTATTTCTGGCCCTGTATGTGCCCTCCCCGTTGCTGTGGCAAAGGAGAGTTTAAAAACACTTTATTTTGTTTGTTTGTTTGTTTGTTTTCTCTCCCGCTGATTTCAGCCCGAGGGATTACGGAAACAACTCCCAGCTTCATGTATCCGTACGGGACCTCAAGCAGTCAGATGGTGCTCAGAGGGGTGGACCTCTTGCTGGAGTGCATTGCTTCAGGAGTGTACGTACCGCTTCCCGGCTGGCAGAATTGGGGAGAGGGTGGTCCCCAGCAGTCCCCGGTGGGATGGCCTTGGGACCAAGGTGTTGAATCACCAGTGGAAATACTTCTGGCTAGAAAAAGGGGTCATTCCCTTCCTTTTAACTGCTATTAACAATACTCTTATGACCTACTTGAAGCATAAGAACGTGGAGCGAACAGGAGAGCTGAGTTTCGCAGCACTGTTCGGAGAAGCAGGTGGCTTCGGGTACTTGCTGTCCGAGGATAATTCCCCACTGGTTTGTCCTTATAGCTATTTGCAAATCTCCTGGGTGCTCCTCGCCATGCTATAGTAACTGCAGAAGCATCCTGGGCTCGGGGTCAGCCTTCGGCAGCACTCCCAGGGTGTGCTGCCTGGTGCTGCCTGCACACCCTGCCAGACGCGTGCTCTGCATCCCCAAGCACGAGGCGTGAGATGGACCCCGCTCCTGATCAGCTGGTGATGCTCAGGGTGCTGGATTAGGCCCTGTGGGAGGAAGGAGGGTGGCCCAGCAGTTGGATCAGTCCTTCTCTCTGGGTGCCAGTGGTTCCGAGTGTGGGATGATCAACTGTTTTCTTAGGAGTAATTTTCTTGTCTTGCAAAAGCATTTATCTCCTCCCCTCTCCGTAGACCAGCACCAGACATCATGTGGTACAAGAAAGGAGGAGAGCTCCCAGCAGGCAAAACCAAGCTGGAAAACTTTAACAAGGCTCTTCGTATCTCCAACGTCTCCGAGGAAGACTCCGGGGAGTATTTCTGCTTGGCGTCAAACAAGATGGGCAGCATCCGCCACACGATCTCGGTGAGAGTGAAGGGTACGTCATCCTTACCTTGCCGTCTTTTTTACCTTTGCAACCAGAAGCTGAGGGGTGTGCATGGGAGGGGATGCTCTGATTTGTTGAAAGGGGCAGCGAGGGCTTTCTGCGGGGGCTGTTTCTCTGCTGTATCTAGCCATACTTGCTTCTTGTCCAAACTGACCTAAAAGCAATGCGAGATGTGCTTTCAGCTGGTGTAACTCAGCAGAGCTTATGGTTGTGGTTTTGTGTGGCCAAAGAAGGGGGCAAGAGGACTCGCCACCCTCACTGCACCCAGGGAAGCCCACTCGAGAGGACGGTGTTTTTGTTGTCTTAGTTCAGCAGGGAGCAGTGGAGAGGGGATTTTGGATGAGGCAGTATTGCTGCATTCATAACTGGTGCATTGGTGTATTTTAAAGCTGCTCCATACTGGTTGGATGAACCCCAAAACCTCATTCTGGCCCCTGGCGAGGACGGCAGGCTGGTGTGTCGAGCCAACGGGAACCCCAAGCCTGCAATACAGTGGCTGGTGAATGGCGAACCTATAGAAGGTGAGCAAGGAAGAATCTGTACCTCCTTTACAAAAAACCTCGCCAAGGATCTCGTGACTGACCACAAGAGCCAGAGCTGCTGTCGGGGTGCCAGGCACCTCACTGAGCGGTGTGTGTGGGCTCCAGCATCGCAGCACATAAACCACCTGCTTGTCTGAGATGAGGCCAGTTGAACCGTGTCTTTGTAGGCTGGGAAGGTCACGTACCCATCGTCTGGTTTTATCTGGGCTGAGACGGAAAGATGCGTCATGATAGACAGTCTTGTGAATTTTAATTAAAAATTTAATTTGAGTGCTCTCTGTTTTGAAGCTTCTCCCCCCAACCCGAGCCGAGAGGTAGCTGGAGACACCATTGTATTTCGAGATACCCAGATTGGCAGCAGTGCCGTGTATCAATGCAACGCGTCCAACGAGCACGGCTACCTTCTCGCCAATGCTTTTGTCAGCGTCCTGGGTAAGTACTTACGGAGGATGAACACCCTATCCTCAAGTTTTCCCTGCACGAGTTCTCCGTTTGCTTTCCTCTTTGTTGTTAGCTACTCTGAGGCTAATACACAAAGGTACATGATCTCTGCAACCAGGCTTTGGAGCAGAAGTCCATTGCCACAGACCTGCAAAGCCATGCAAGGCTGAGCAAGTCCTGTTGGTCCTAAGATGTAAGCAAGCTGATTTGTGTAGCGAGGCTAGAAAGGGAAGGAGAAATGAGAGGGAATGGAGAAGCTCTACTGAGTCTTGAAGTGCCAACAAGGAAGAGCGAACAAAAGAGAAGGGAGGGTGGCTGAAAAGACTGGAAAGGGAGCAGCGGTCTGGAAACTGGTTCCTTTTCTTTCTCAACAGCTGTGATTTTTGCTATTTGCAGACGTGCCTCCACGGATACTGGGCCCCCGCAATCAGCTCATCAAGGTGATTCAAAACAACAGGACCCGACTCGACTGCCCCTTCTTTGGCTCACCAATCCCCACCTTGAGATGGTAAGAGCTGCAGCATGTCCCCTGCCAGTCCGGAGAGGTGGGGAGGGGAGGTTTCCTGCTCTTTCTTCCCTTACAATAGCACTTTGTGGTGTTGTGAGGTTTAAGAACGGCCAGGGGAACACACTGGATGGAGGAAACTACAAGGCGCATGAGAATGGAAGCTTGGAGATGAACATGGCTCGGAAGGAGGACCAGGGCATCTACACGTGTGTCGCTACCAACATCCTGGGTAAAGCAGAGGCCCAGGTTCGCCTGGAGGTCAAAGGTAGGGGCACGAAGGGCTCTAGGTCAAAATGGTCTCTTGGATCTTCTGAAACTTGGAGGAGAAATAATAATTTAGGTTAAGGGAGGGTTGGTTGTGCGCTCCAGCAGTCCGTCAGCGGGACAGGCACTACGTAATTCGGAGCTGGAATCCACAAAATGGTAGAGATTCCCTTTTAATGTTGGAAAAAACCCAAGGCTGTGGACATACTGAAGCTGTAGAAGGGCCAGCTGTGGATATTGAGCTGTAAGATGCCATAAGCAATGCAAAGAGAAATACAAAGTGTTCCTCAGGGTTAACTGATGGCAATAAAACATTTTCCGACTCAAGTTTCCATCAGGGCTCTCCCTGTTCAGCAAAACTGATTGCTGACTCAGAAAACTGGGTATTTTTTAAAGGGTCAGCATGAATTAATGGCTTGTTAAATTAATTTATTTGCAAGCATTTGTGTCAGAGAAGTTCACTATAGCAAGCTGGACAAACACTTGACACACATGCTTGTCCCTTCCAAGTAACACTGCTCTTCATTGAGTTCCTGAGCTAAGACCCAGCAGTTTGGTGCCTAACGCTTTCTTTCTGGCTCTGTGCAGATCCAACGAGGATTGTGAGAGGACCAGAGGATCAAGTGGTGAAGAGGGGCTCCATGCCTCGCCTCCACTGCCGTATAAAGCATGACCCTACGCTGAAACTTACAGTCATGTGGCTCAAAGATGACGCACCCTTGTACATTGGAAACAGGTCTGTGTTGAACAGTTTTGTGAGTCTTCTCTCCCAGGATTGTCAGACGACTTAAAGAATGTTTCAGGAGTCACCAGGGATAATATGGATAAACATCGAGTTCCTGTCTAGGCAACATTTGCTGTTCTTGATACTTTAATGTTACTAGCTCCTTCCAACAGACAGTGCCTAGCAATTAAAATCGACTTATCAGTTAATCAAGACTTTGGCTGTAGGTTTTATTTACAGATATTTTAGGACATCTTGATAGAATGCGTGAGTTAGTTAATAACAAGATACTTCAAAATCAATGTTTATCTGGTGTGAGTGGTACAGCTGTAATTTCCTTTCCGTAGCTGACTCCCTTCTCATGAAGTGACATCTGATCACAGGACACGAGCCGGCCAGAGGTCATACTGTTTTCCTAAAAGCGTGATTATTCCAGATATATACCAGAGCACATTTGCTGATTCCTTAGGAAATGAGGTTTCCAAGAATAACTCAACACATCCTCAGCTGATAAAATCTTCAGACCAGAGACGTACTCCTGTTCTGTTTGGGCTTTTATATGTATTTTATCAGGGAACAGTGAGACCTCAATCCTCCTGCTTAATGTGCTTAGGCACAGTTGTGTGATTATCGTTTTCATCCCTTTAAGGATGAAGAAAGAAGATGATGGTCTGACAATATATGGCGTGGCCGAAAAGGACCAAGGGGATTACACCTGCGTAGCTAGCACCGAGCTGGACAAGGACTCAGCTAAAGCGTACCTCACTGTACTAGGTAAAGCTGTCCTCCCAACGTACTCCTGCAGAGCTAAGTGCTTTATTTTTAATACAACAGACTGACTTCAAGGTCAGACTGAAAGGGTGATCTGTGATCACAGAATTGTCCTCTGAAGCAGAGATGCTCAGGGAGATGCTGGCAGAGCAATTGTTCCGTTGCTGCAGGACTCGGCAAGGACATGCTGCCTAATCTCAGACTCAGACAATGGCATTGAATTTGAGTTGAAGAAAACTTGCATTTGAGACAAAAAAAAAAAAAAAAAGAGCAGTTATTACATACAGCTAAAAATATCTAAATGTGGACATTGAAGCTCTGTGAGAATGGTCCTAAATTTGCAAGTGAATTTAACTGAGTGTCAGGGTGCTGAGCAACACTGGAAACCCGGGGGTGAGAGCAAGCCACTCCCAGCCTTGCAGGTCCCCTTTTCAGTATAGTGAGTGACAAACCTAAGCCCGTTCCCCATATCCCTTTATGTACGCTGCAAGATCTACTTGCAAAACACAGATTTATCAATCCCTGCTCTTGGCCACCTCAGATCTTGCTGATGTGCTGCGTTCACAGAAGTGCCCCAACTGGCCACTGCTGCTGGCATAGACCCACAGTGCCCTACAAAAGTCAGAGTGCAATATGAATCCCATATCCCTAATAATTTGACTGGGCTTGTTTTATTTCCCTTCCTTTTCCCCTAATAGCTAATTAACTCTATAGAAGGCTGATGTTTCCCCTTTGCTGTGTACTAGAAGTATGAATAAACGTGTGCAGAGCATGCTTGGAGGTCCCTGGGGGAAGGATGTACCTACCCTAGTCCCCAGGCAGCATTGGATCCTTCTGAAATCTGTAACTGTGTGTGTAACTTTATATTTGCCAGGTGCTCCTTTGGCCACCCAACCTTAATGACTAAACTAACACCGTTAACAACCAATGTCTTACCTTGCAGCCATCCCTGCTAACCGTTCGAGAGAGTTACCGAAAGGTAATCATCACTAATTCATTGTGTTTATTTTATTTTGTAAATTGATTTTGCTTTGCCTTGCCAATAATGCCAACAGAAAATCTAGGTGTAGCAGCTGAGAAAGCTGGGAGCTGATGCTTCCAAGTCCTGTCCAAGTTGTCCTTGAAAAACCATCCAGATGGCCACGGGTAGAAAGGTCCTGTGCCACATCATTTCATGTCCCACAGTGCCAATTCCTGAGTGCAAGAATCACTTTACCCATACTTGGAAATGGTGAGCCCTGATGGGAGAAAAAAAAATCACATTGAATCCCTTGACCTTTACCTGGAAAGAAGTTATTAATGTTACTCTTGTTGCATGAAATGGTTCTGTGCGATCATGTGGGTTGTGACCAGATAAAGAAACCAGAATTGTGCCCAGAGCATTTCTAACAAGTATGTCTTTTCATCGAGACTTTGTGTGCTTTCTATTCTATTTGTTTGCAATTATGTTTTGGACAGCTGCGTGTAGTTTGTTGTAAGATCATACATCCCCCTGCTAAGCCACTATATCGTGCTTCCACCACCAGATAACATCAGTTGTACAGGGAGCAGGTAGGGTTTCAAGGCAAGGCACAATTAGTACATGAGCACATTTGTATTTGAAAAATTGCTCTGGTCCACCAAGAGCTGCAGGACGTGAATCGTGCCACAGAGCACGTGTCCTCCCACGGGTCTGGGCTAAGATGGCCAGGGCTTCCCCTCCCGGGAGAAGCAACGGGAACTGGGACTCCCAGCTCCTGGGACAATCCCAGCCTAATTTGTCTCGTTACTCGGCCAACAGAACGACCCGACCGGCCCCGTGACTTGGAGCTGACAGACCTGGCCGAGAGAAGCGTGCGGCTGACGTGGATTCCCGGTGATGACAATAACAGTCCCATCACAGGTCAGCCGCGGGACCCTCTGGCCCATATCCCTCCCTCCCTCTCCCACACAGCGGAGGGAAAACTTTCCTTGTGAGCTGAACCCTTAAACTCACCTCTCCATCCTCTCCCCCAGACTACATCGTCCAGTTTGAGGAGGACCGGTTCCAACCTGGCATGTGGCATAACCACTCCAGATACCCCGGGAGCGTCAACTCGGCCGTGCTGAGCCTGTCTCCTTACGTCAACTACCAGTTTCGGGTGATTGCGGTGAACGACGTGGGCAGCAGCCTGCCCAGCGTGCCCTCCGAACGATACCAGACCAACGGGGCACGTGAGTACCGTCCGCCCGGTCCCTCTTGCCGCGGTGACTTGACGTTGTTCTTAGCATCTGGCCACCACTCTCCGTGTAGACTCTCCTCTTGTGGTGTATGATCACAGCTCCTGTAACAGAAACAGATTTACACAGGTGAGGGAATGAGCTTGTCCATGCAATCATGTGCTGGGGTGTAATTTTATATATCACATCCTTATGCCCATGCCCAATATTCTGCAGAGCAGCAAAACTCAAAGGGGAAAGATTTATGCAAAGGTCACTCCAGTAGAATCTATTGAAGGAAAGCCCAGTTTCACCTTACAGAGAAACTTTCTAAACAAAGTCTTTCATCCTTTCTGACAACAGGAAGCTCAGAAGTCTCTTGGAAAATTAGACTCAAGTGTAAACTGGCCACAAGCAAAAGGCATTTTGTTCCAAAATTGCTAATTCATTGTCCACTGCTAGAGCTGGCCAGGAGCCCAGATAGATGCAGGAGTAAAGTGTGCTCCAGCCCACGACCAAGACTCAGGTCTTCAGTTTGTGTGCCCAGCACTTTGTAAGTTGTAGAATACTTGGGAAAATTAATATGAGGCATTCACAAGAAGCTTAGTAGTTTTGCTGCATTTCTTAAATTAACCGTTGCAGAGATACTTCTGCAATATCTACTGGCATCTAGTGTTGGCTTTTGACATTACTCTTCTTGTTTCAGATTTCCAAAGTGTCAGACTCTGTTCCTGGGGTTGCTTCACAATGGCTGTCTTTCAAAGATTTAGGACATTTGGGGGAAAAAAAAAAAGAGGCTCCTAAATAAATGGCCTGGTTTTCAAGAGTGCTGAGAGTGTCATGTTCCATTAACCTGAATGGGAACTTCTGGAAAAATCAGGCCATTAACTTCTGCCTTGGAAGTACTTTTGACTTGCACAGTAAAGGGTTTTTAACCACTCAAATGGTCATTTTTCAACATTTTACACTGCATTTTTTTTTTTCGATGTGAATTTCAGGTCCTGAAATCAACCCAACAGGAGTTCAAGGTGCAGGGACTCAAAAAAACAACATGGAGATAACCTGGACGGTGAGTACTTCTTTGATGCTTGACAGCCACCCACCATCTTACCATTACAGTCACAGATGTTAAGAAACAGAGAACTCAGCATCTCTAGCATGCGTGATGTACCACACAGAATACCATAACATTAACGATTGTAAAGGAAATAAAAAGCAGAAGATGCATCTACAAGAGAGGCTGCTGTTAGTGCCCAGAAGACGGTTTCTGATGAAAACAGTAATTTGCAACTATGTAAGCCAAAGAAGAGATTCTGTATCACAGATACAGGTTAGGGAGGATGCTCAGAGTAGATTCCTTAAGATTCCTTAAGCAGTATATAGGGCTTACAGACCAGCTCTTGCTTTTCATCGTAGACCAGCAGGTGTCATCCACAAATAAGCCAGCATCTGTAAGGAGGCTAGAAACTGCAGTGGGAGTATGGATTGGAATATAAGGATATGGTTCTTGGTCCTGCCTTGGGTCTGGAGGGCAAGGACTGGGTATGTCTCTCTCTGGGAACAAAAGTATTGACCTCCTTTGAGATTTGCTGATGGAGCATGAAATAAGAACCAGCTGCTGAACAGAACTTTTTGGAGCTCCATGGCAGAGCAATACAGTTGCTCTTTCTCCTTCTCACTTTCTTTTTCTGTTTTGGTCCATTAAGCCTCTGAATGCAACTCAAGCTTATGGGCCCAACCTCAGGTACATCGTGAGATGGAGGCGAAGGGACCCCCGAGGGAGCTGGTACAATGAGACAGTGAAGACACCAAGGCATGTCGTCTGGAACACACCCATCTACGTACCCTACGAGATCAAAGTGCAGGCAGAGAACGACTTTGGTAGAGCACCAGAGCCCGACACCGTCATCGGCTATTCAGGGGAAGATTGTGAGTACTTTCTCAGCCAGAAATCGTAAGTGTTTCAGGGCAGGATCCCACCCAAGGTCAGTGGGTTGGCACCTGTGCCCAGGACATGTTCACAGCACTGCTTGATTTGGCACAAAAATCCAGTTCCAGGCATTGCAAGAAAAAGGCTTGGGCATTAGATTCTGTTCTGGGCTCTGCCTGCATGACCCAAGTCACTTAGCCTCTCCCTTGCTCTCTGTAATACCCAGATAACACTTTCAGTGTGGAAGACAGTAAGATTTCACTTAAGATGAGCTCTAGCTGTATTCCAATAAATCGCATTAAATTTTTTGCCCCTGACATCCATAGAGCACCGAGTCCATCTCAGATGAGAGGTGCTACGAATGGCCAAAAGGGCCTTGGTTCATCCTGGACTGGATTCTTATGCCTCTCTGATAAGGCCCCAGCTAAGTCCCAGCTTGGGCTCCTGTTTGCAACACACCATTGGCTCAGCTTATCTTTCTTTAAAACTCTCCACCTGGTCATGCAGAACAGCAGCCAGCTTGTTTAACTCTCTTTTCACCTTCTTTCTGGGCTACTGGTATCACCTTCTGCGCCTGTAGCATCCAACACTGAACTATGATTATCCTTGTCCTGTTAGGATAATGCGGTTTGCTGCCAACAGCTTTATTTTTAAAGAAATATATATTAGTTCCTTGCATTGCAGCATCAGTGGGGGTCCCTGGCTGTATGACTTTAGGATTACCAAGAAAGAAGTAAGGTAGATAAGCCAGCTAACCATCCCTGACTCTGGGCTTGAACTCAAGGGGACACAAACAGGGCACGGCAATTTCAAGCAAATCTGCAATCTTGGTGCTGAGATAGCACGCAGGACACGTCCTCTGACTGGGCATCTTCTCCCAGAGGAGACAGGGCGATGGGAAGGAGAATGGGCAGAAACAGCGGGAGTCAGGCTAAGAGCTGAGCTCTGGAAGCAAAGCTGGACCTAGCTGAGAGGCTGTTACTGGAAAAGCTCCACAAGCACCTGACTGCACCAGCATCTGCATTACCTGTCTGTGCACTACCAGGGTGGGTTTTTTCTAGTTTCAGTTGAAAACTTGTGCAATAAATTTGAGTTTTGGGGGGGATCTGACTGGGCCTGCCCATGTGTGCTTTACATGGAGGTAAACCAGGGAGACCAAAGCCTCTGTATCACATCCCAAACAGAAATATGTTCCTGCCTGTATCCCAAGGAGTAGGCCAAGTTAAAAACAAACAAACAAACAAAACCAACCAACCAAACTAGTCCCTGCCCTGTCATGTCTGAATTGCTTCACAAAGAACTTCAGATTTCTACAGACAAGCAGGTGACCTGTAAAAAGGAGGTAAAAAAACCCAACTGGATCAACAGCAGGCTCTGGCCAAATTCAGATTAACCGATATGGAAATAAGAGGTAGTTTTTGTAACTCCTGGGTCTAAGAGCAGCCAGCCAGTTGCAGCAGGAGGGGGCTGGATTTGCCAGTGCCCTTCACTGGGAGGGAGGTGAGCCAGACCCCTTTCTTGCTAACATGATCTCTTGCAGCAGTGTGTAGGGAGCCCTGCTATTAACTGGATCGTCAATATTCTCATGATGGCTGGCTGAGTGAAATATGGGGTTTTTTTCTCCCCCTTCCTGTGGAAGCACTGCTGAAAAAATAATAGTTAGCTTCTAAAGCATGCACATGTCAGGGACAAAGCGAGGGGGACAGAGGTAAGTGATGCTATTCTGTATATTTGCAGGGTGGTAGGGTCCGCTCACCCCAAACGAGGGCAGCCAGGAAGCTGGGAGTTGGCCTGTCGCTGCTGGTTTATTTTATCAAGTTAGGAAATCCTCAGAAATTGAATTTAAAGAGGGAGAAAAGTTGCTGATTATCCCCATGAAATCGGCAGACAGGCCGGCCACGGTGCCAGCAGATGGCAGAGCTGGCACAGGGCCACTGCTCGCCCAGTTTGCCACAGCCCAGCGATGCTGTGATGGGAAAACCATGGCAAGGGCAAGGGGAGCAGAGGGGTGTCCGTCCGTCTGTCTGTCCTCCAGGGTACCGCTGGGTACCTAACGTCCACTCTGCTTTATCCCTGAACGCTCAGATCCCAAGGCTGCGCCTACGGATGTTAGGATAAGAGTTTTAAACAGCACTGCCGTTGCTCTGACCTGGACCCGAGTGCACCTGGACACCATCCAGGGACAGCTCAAGGAGTACAGAGTGAGCAAAACCAAATCTTTTCGGCACTGACTATTAATACAGCTAACCTTCTTACAAGCCGAGGTGGCCCCAGAGATGGAGCTGCCTGCGATGGGGATGACAGAAAATTCTCCTCTGGCCATCACGACCCTTTTGCCATGGCTGGGTGCAGACCACCAGAAAAGGCAGCAGAACCAGAAGTGAAGGGCCTTGGTTTGCTCTTCGTGGTGCCTGGACGGGGCTGGGGACATCTCCCCTTGCTCCCCCAGGGCTCGGTGCTGGGCTGGCCCTTCCCAGTGCCTGCCCACAGGATCCGGGGTGCTCAGAGCAAGCGGGGCTGCCCTTGTGCACCCAGAGAGGGACTCGGGGTGGTCCTACCCGTACAGCAAGGTGTCTCCTGGCTCTAGAGCTGCCCAGAACGACGGGCTGGCTGGCTCTGGGTGGGAATGACCTCAGATAGGTACAAACAGGCTGGTTTTTGTGTCATCCCCAAAGTACCTACATCGTCTTTTAACGAACACCAACGCCTGCAAAGCCTAAACCCAGCGGTTCGTACTAACCGGCAACTAAAGACAGCATGGATTCTGTTGTGTTTGGGAGGTTTTTTTTCTTTTAATGTGGAATATTTACTGCTAAGGTAAAATACTAGTGTTTATGTCCAGAGGACAGACCCTGTTCAAAACAAGCAAAAGCCTGGACGGAGCCCCTTCTATCAGAGTTTAAGACATTACCAAAAGCATGCGTCCTGCAAACAGAGCGTTTCAAATCCAATAATCTGCTGGGCATAAAGCAAGCTTCCTGGGTACTGCTTGCATTTTTTTCTGCCTCTGCTCTGTCATTCTGGTCTATTTTTTGAATGAATCTTATTTCTGCATGAAATAAGATTTACAGTCAGGGCTTTGAATGGGAGACTTTCCAAGGTCAGACTTTCCTTTGTGCCTGGACATGTCCCACCTTTCCTTCTACACCGCTACGGTACTACTCTGGGTAGAAAGGCAGAGTGAGTCACTTGATGCCTAGCCCTTGGGAGCCAGAAACAGCTCTTTGTAGTCTGAACTTAGTGGTTTTGCTCTGTGGCCTTTGGTAAGCACTTAACCCCATGCTCAGCCTCTTCCTCGGGTAACACCACTGACCTGCCTCGCTGGGGGGACGTGGAGCTTCATTAGTTGCTCTAAAAGGCTTCTGCAGCTGAGAGCTGCTCTTTGGAAAGGCAACCTTTTGCTATGCTTTGTTAATGGAAAAACAACTGCACTTAAATGGGAAAAGCTTCACTTGCCATGCATGTTTCTTGAAGGCCTATTTCTGGAGAGACAGTAGTTTGCTGAAGAACCTGTGGGTCTCCAAAAAACGGCAGTATGTGAGTTTTCCTGGAGACCGAAACCGGGGCATAGTGTCCCGGCTGTTTCCTTACAGCAACTACAAGCTTGAGATGGTTGTAACCAACGGGAGAGGAGATGGGCCACGCAGTGAAGTTAAGGAGTTCCCCACACCAGAAGGAGGTACGTTCCTGGGGGTTTATGCCGGCACCCGTCCCACACAGGCACGTGCTGGGAGAGGTTTGGGTGGTTCAGCTCCGCAGAGCCACGATGCTGCTGGGGAGATGCTCTAGGGACAATTTTTAGGTGAGCCTGGGCAGCATCTTCTGGGCAGCATCGTTGTCCAGCGGCGCTGCTGTACGCCTTCGTCACAGCGGGGCAGGTGACATCTCCACAGCTACACCTAGAGCTAAATAATGGCACTGTCTCGTCAATCTAAAAATCCCCTTTAGGTACTTCGAACACATCAGCAAGTAGCTCTTAGGCTGAACAAGAGAAATGTTTGCAAAGCCTCCTCAGAGGCACAGCACCGTGCCCTTGATTTGCTGCCTGACCCGCAAATGTCACCGCCCCTCCCTGCGCTGCGGGTCGGTGAAATGGCAGCGAATATATTCATCTTGCTCAGTAAAAGGCAGTAAAATCCCTGTAAGACCTAAGTACTTTTGTTCTGAAAGGACATCACTGATACCCCTGTTAGGCTTTTAAGGCAAGAGCACCTCATTCTTCTGTTTAAAGAGCTTGTGTCAAGGATGAACTTGAGATTTTAATTTTCTTGCTGTCACAGGAGCTATTTATAGATATGCCAATAACTTTTTGTTGCAGCTGCACTTTCAGTGGCTAGCAATGAATCTTCCTATAGCACAGATGGTTTTGGCACAGTATATTACAAAAATGCAAGAAGAGAAAACAGTAGAGGCTGGAAGCAAATCCTGTCTCAGCTAACACAAAATACTATGGGGTCTTCCTCTTTCTCTTCATCCTACTCCTGCTGCACAAGAACAGCATCTCTCAGTCCCATCTCTTTCTTCCTTCACATTTTCTTGGACGCTGTCACCATTTTCTAAGGATTTTCAATTGATCAACCATAATTAAGCTTGCTTAAAAAGAAGGGACTCTGTTCCAGCAGGGTGGTTCTGCAATCAGGTGCATTTTGATTGAACTGCTTACCTGCGTGCTAGAGGCACAGAGCATTTGGGGTAGCTATATGCATACATGCATGGCATTGATTGAAACAATTATAATGGATTACACTCTTGTCATAGGGAAACTGTTGATTATTTTTCCTATACCACTAGACTATTTTATTGGCTATATATTGATGTTTAGGAGACTGAATGATACTCTGCAAAACTTCTGTTTTAAATAAAAAAATAAAAAATCTCTGATCTCTCAGATCGGAGAGCCAAGTTCTTTCCCCAGTCAAGACACTGCAATTATGAGTAAGCCAGGAGAATAGTTTAATTCAAGAATGTATAACGCTTTCCTTCCTTTACTAGCTTTGAATAAGCAGTCATAAAAGCAGCAAGTCCTCAGGGTAAGGACCGCTGTATGTGTGCACCAGCTCCCTGTTACAGATCTCCAGACATTAATAATACAAGGATGCTTTGCAATTAGAGAAGCTGTTATACTATTTTTCACTGTTCCAGCAGCTGAATAGATGAGATGTAAATGTTGGGCTGGGTGGGGGCTGTACACAAGACCAGTAAAGTGTGCGTACAACATACAGAAGTGACACTTGAACTGTGTCGCAGCTCCGCTTCACGGCTGTAGCATCTTTTGCGGGTGCCTCACCGAGCTATGCGCTGGAGGGCAGTGGTACCCAGCGAGCGCAGCGCGGCACGGGCACGGTGCTGCTGGGGCTGGGGTGGCATGCAGAGCTGCTCTGCTTTCTGCTCCCTGCACACACGCTGCTGAAAACCCTGGGCTGGCGCATGGTTTCTGGCACAGGTTTTTGTTCAATCGGTTTCTGACCTTTAGTGTGTGTGTGTGTTTATTTGAGTGTCTTGAGTGTATCGGTGAGCTTGCAATGTATACAGTATTGTAAGGTATGTTATCTCGTATGTTTTTTTTCTTCTTTTCCTCTCCTTCCTGGTCCCATCCTCCTCCCAAGTGCCCAGCTCCCCCAGGTATTTAAGAATCCGACAACCAAATCTGGAAAGCATCAATCTGGAATGGGATCACCCAGAACATCCCAATGGAATCCTCACAGGATACAGCCTTAGATATCAAGCCTGTACGTTCCACATCTTCTTAGTGATAATAATGAAGTCATTAAATATTTTCCTTGCTGCTAATGACCTCCTCACCTAGCACAGAAAGCTCTTCATAAGGAACTGGAGGCTTTTATCACAGGATGAGACACACTGGTGTTGGAGAGGAGTCCTGGAGCAGTGCTGGGCAGCTGCAGTTAACCAGGGAGGCTGGCAGCTGCTCAGCAGTTCTCCAGACTCGACCACTGAAGGGAAATAAGTTTGATCTCTGATTTAGAAAGACCTTTAAGCGCAGTCTGAGTAGTTTACGTGCTCACTCAAGCACCAGCTCCCAGCCATATAAGAGACGCTGCCCGGATTGCAGCACACTCTGCAGAGCCCTGCACGATGCCTGGGGCAGTACAGCCTTCTCTGAGACCCTGGCACTGGGGCTGTGCCTTTCCTCGACCACCTCTACGACCCCGAATGTCCCCACTAGCAGGTCCCCCAGCCGGGAGGTCACTGACTGCCCCAGACGAAGTGTATTTAACAGCAGCTCTAGCTCTGAGCACATGTGGCCCCATACCGACTGCAGGTCGGTCCTGGGGGCGAGGCGATGAGGTAGGTAGCACAGGGTATTTCTGAAACAAAGGCTGAAGCCACCACGACCTGCCTTTCCTCCCCAGTTAATGGATCCAAAACGGGCCGAACCCTGGTAGAGAACTTCTCTCCCAATCAGACAAGGTTCACCCTGCAGAGGACAGACCCCATCTCGCGCTATCGCTTCTTCCTGCGAGCACGGACCCAGGTGGGAGAAGGAGAAACCATAGTGGAGGAATCGCCTGCCTTGCTGAACGAAGGTATGTGCAGCAGCAACGCCTCCTGGCTTTGCTGAGGGGTTAGGGGGGTGATGGTACATGTATGAGCCAAAACCTGCAGGTCAGAGAATTGGGTGATCCACAGAGCAGCCAGTACAAGATAGTAACTGGTGCACAGCTACCTTCTACTACAAAAATAGATAGAATACTGGCCAGGACCGAATACTGCAGCAGAAACGCTACAGAGGTGACTGGGGGGACTGTCCTGTGCTCCAGGGAACCATCTTGCTACCCCCCAAGAAATTAAAGAGTTCCTCACATGCCCTGGAGCCAGGAGAGCCTCTTGCTCTCCTCTTGCAAAAGGTGAAGCTCTAATCTGCCCCTCTGCAGTCTCTGTAGGAGCTAAAGAAGGGGCAGATGTGGGTGATTTTTCCATGGCTCGAAGGGGGTGCAGCAGCTGCATCCCCCAGGCAGTGAACCCCAGCCAGGGGCTACGGTGCCACCTCCCTGTCACCCCATAATCAGCAGCTGATCTGACCCTCCAAAGCAAAGCTCCAACTCCCAGATTCATAATAAGATAAAATGCCTATTGTGAGACATTCATCAAACTAAGTGAAAGTTCAGGAGCCCTCAGGGAACTCGGGGAGACAAAAGCTGGCTCCTTCCTTTCTTTAGCATTTGCTAAAAGACCCATGATTTGGTTAGTGCTCTGATTTAATGGGTTTTTTGTCTCCTTTCCTCCATCTCCCCCTCCCCAACTAATGGCTCTGAGTAGGAGAAGTAATTCCTACTGATGACCCAGTGGAAATGAAATGCTTCCTGACACCTCTTAGGTGGGCTCCAGCGTCGCTAATTGATGCGACAGGATGGGAGATTAGGCTGCATATGCTATGGGGAAAAAAATCGGCTAAGTTACACCCTGGCAAACACAAGAGGGGGCATGTCATTGCTTTAAAAAGGAGCTTTGCTGAACAACCTGTTAGAGCACAGGGATCGGATTGAAGTTGTTGGTGCTGACAGTCCATAGTTCTAGTTGTTTCATATACATTTGCTTTACTGGGTTTGCTTCTATACATTGATAAGAACAAATGTTAGCAGAACGCAGCTAAATAATAGCCATAACCAACCGCTGTTGTATATTGCTTAACTGATTTGCATCGGGAAATAGCAGGTCCAGCGTACGCCAGCGTGACAAGGTAAAGTTCCCTCTCCGCAGGGTCGGCGATGCGGGCAGGCGGTGGCACCCAGTGCTCCCCGGCTGCCCCTACCGAAGGGACAAGCTTTGTCCCTTAGCAAAAGGACCAAGCATTGGCCATTAAGCAGCAAGAAAAATTGAAGTAGTTTACAGACTGACATTAGAGAAGTATGGCAAAGTTTGACCTTCAAAACACGAGACCCTGAGGTACAACACGACATAGGCAAGCTCTGTTAATGACAGGCGTATCAGTACAATTAGCAGCTCTAAATGCCCACTTTGATACGAAGGTACCGGCTGTAAAGCTACGCGAAAGATGAGTTTGGAATTAAAAAAAAAAAAAAAAAGAAGCCGATTAAGAAAATTAAACCCATTAACGCATTCAGAGGTTGTTTTCTGCTTGCCAGACTCATTCACCTGAGAAGTTTAAATAAAATACATCTCTCTGATGTTCTGCGCCAAGGGCTCCAACCCACACAAGGCAGGACGAGCACTGATGTTAGAATTACGCTAGAAAAGCAAAGGCGAAATTCAGAGTGTCAAAACCGGTCCTTGCTGGGATTAGCTATAAGCACCTGCTTAAGCACTTTGCTTAATCGACACCACTGGCATCTCTGCTGCGGAGCTGGTGCGTGTTTAACCGGTAACCTCCATCTCCAAGGGGCCGTCTCTGCTCTCTGCCCTGTGCAAGTGGCTCTGATGCACAGGAGGGTGACGGGTTGTAGCTAATGCATTTATTTCCTCTCTTTCAAGTCTCTGGTGACTGTGTGTAAGTGGTCCCAAGTCTCGTGTTGGTGTGTTCTGGTTGTTTTATATATTCCTCTGTTTTCTCTTCCTTTCTCTTCTATGCTCTCCTCGTATTCCCCTCTCTATCCTTGGCGCTGCCCTCTGAAGCCACGCCAACCCCAGGTACCGTACCAGCTGGAGGAGGTAACAGGCATGGGGCAAGGCTCACTCCACTCTCGCTTGCGTGTGCTGGCAATTAAGCATGCACTCCATTAACCCTTTCAATGGGAAGGTGAAGTGTCAGAAGTCTAAATTGGGCATATGAAATGACAGCAAGTAAAAACGAAGCCCCGCAGGCAGAAGGGACAAGGGCAGGCTCTGCAGGGGGGTCCGCAAAGATCAAAATATCTCTGAGCAGGGCTTAACAGCCTCCCAGACGCCTAATGATAGCTAAACCCACCAAACACTGCAGCTGCCGCAGATTGTACAAGCAAAACCAAAAGTCAAGTTGCCCTATTAAAGAGGTTTTTAATTCTAGGTCTGCACAAGCCCTCTTCCTTTATAAGGCTCAACGTCCCTGCCCTGCAAAATACAGAATATTTACCAGCCAGCCCTGAGTCAGTGGTGCCCATCCTGCACCTGCGCTCTGCCCAGCGGTATTTAAGCCGCACTTTTACACCCGAGAGCCTGCACTATTGCTGCTGGAGCAGCTGCCTCCCTTGGTCAGGCAGGTCTGGGTTGCAGAGTACAGGCACCCACCTCCCCGTGGTTCTTTTAGGGCTGCCAGGGCTTTCGTACAGGAGAATCCTTTTGTTTCCAGGTGCCCATTGAAAGGGTTAAGGACAATGTTTGTGCCACGGCTGTGCATGTCTGCATGCGAGGCTATTGCTGGCTTTGCCCTCGATCGCAAATTTCTACGGCAGTTGAAGCAGAGAGAAACCTTTTCTTGTAACGGGCTGGGGGCAGCATCTCTACCTGCTTTCAAGGAAACCCAAATACGCAGTCACCCAGTGTCAACCCTGCAAAGTCCAAAGCATAAGCATAACTTCTGGTTGCCCAAAGAAGGACGCCCACCTCTTACAAAAGCTGCAGACATGACTTTTTCCCCTCCTGCCCCTCTGAGCCAATATTTCAGCGGCGGGGACAGCCCTGTGACCGAGCTCAGAAGGGGGCTAACGGCAGCGCTAGGGAGTGCAGCCAGCCAAAACGCACCCTGAATGCTGCAGAAAAGCTTTTTGTCTGGAGCAACAGCACTTGTTTGCCCTGCACCAAGGGCTCTGTAAGAGGTCGTGCTTTGCCTTGGCTGGATGTGGCCCCAGGGCTGCTGGGGCTCCCCAAGGAGGAACAGCTTCTTAGGGAAGACTCTTCGCAAGTGATACAAGTGCAGGACCCGCTCTCTGCACCTGTAGGTTTTGCTTTCCTACCTCATAGATGTTTCTCCTCCTTTTATTTTGTTGCAGTGATGTCTCTCTACCCAATATTATTTTGCATTTTTTTTTCCTTTGTGAATAGATGCCAATCTTTTTCTTACTCTATTTTTCTCTTCCTAAAAAAAAAAAAAAAAAGAAAAAGGGGGGTAACAGATTGGTCTGCTTTGGGTGGTGGTAAACAGAAAACGGACGTAGACGTAACCGTTTGGCTTCAAGGATCTCTATCCTCTGAGTCCAGGATGGCTGTTCTGCTGCTATAGCTCATACTTCAGCCAGGGTTTAGCTTATCCACAAGAATACAGATTTTCTTTGTGGATCAGGATCACTTTCTAAAGTACTTTTCTACTTGCAGTGGATATTGCTGAACTCTGAAAACACAACATGATCTCTTTATCCTTCCAGCTTCATATAATTTCAGGCATAATTTCTTACACCACTGGAAGCTAGATGTATTATTTGCCATTTAAAGTATAATTCTACAAGAACAGAGCCCACTGGTCCCCCACGCCTCTATTTTTTTATCTTCTGCTAGGAGAAATAGTAAAGAGAAAAGATATGCCAGAGCTGAAAGAAGTCTAAGAGTCAGTAAGTGGAGTGAGTAGGTTGTTAAGTGCTAACTCAGCCACATTCACAGCTTCCTCACCATGCTAGGCTTTGGCAAGAGAAATCAAGGCAGTATAAACCGTAGCAAGATCCAGGATGCATCTTTGTCTTGCTTTTGAGCTGGATGTCATTTCTTGTTAGGACATGGGGCGAGTGTGGGAGCTGTTACACAAATTCGAGCAGTGTTTGTCCTGAGAGGCTGTTTCTCTTCCTAACAAGTATGGGGTTCGAGTGAAATACTGCTTGACCTTTCTTGGAAGATTCATCTCCGCTCAGTGACCTAGATTTTGTAGATTTTTATGGTTTCACAGCGAAAGTTGTCTTAAATTGCAGTAAAATGCTCTTTGCCATAGGCTGCTGGCACTAAAAAATATAAAAAGGTCTTTTTTTTCCAGAGGTAACCTTACATATACAGGGTCAGAGCTGTTTTGTATGTGTATGAGAAACTGGACCAGCTTGATGAAATCAAAGTGAAGTGCAGGGACTTTCCCTTAGGAAAGGCTTTACCTTTCCTAAGCCAGACCTGAACAAAGGGAGAGGTGAAATGGGAAAAGAGAGGATATCTAAAAAGGGCTCTCATTTATGCTATGAATGAGAAAAAAAAACCCAAACAAACAAGCAAACAAAAAAACTGGATCCTGTACTACCCATGTGTATGGAAAAACTTCATCAGGGACCATAAAGAGTATTGGTCTTAGACTTTAAGGAAAAAAACATTGACTTTTCTCTGTTCCCTTCTTGTTTCTCCATAATTAGGAATTGGAGGAGAAAGATCCTATTGTTCGTTTTAGAAATGGACAGCAGTAGAAACAGAGAGAACTGCTGACCCCTCTCTTTTAGAGGCTGCTCAATCGCTCCTTTCTATTCTTGAATTTCTTATAGCCATCATCAGATTTGGAACACTTTATGGTACAGACTTTACAATTTCCTTCTATTGTTAAAAACTGGGAGAGGGCGAGAAGAAAAAAAAACAAACCTCTGAAAATGTATTTGGCTAATCATCAAAATTCATGAAAAATTAATCAAATTTCTCCAAGCCTAATTATTTTGTAGACACACCCAAGGGAAAGCTTTTACTACAGCCTAACAACACATTAAAAGCACCTTTAAATAATTAAAGAGCAGTATGGATGTGTATTGTTTCCTGTATTTTGCAAAAAACCATGCAACTACTCCCTGAACTGCTGCACTACTCAAAGCAGGACTTGAGCCCTTCTCTTAGGAGATTCCCTCTTTAAATATCCCCCTTTTGCCTTTATGATTCTTCCTCTCAGGTTTTTTCTAATCTGAACCTCACACAGTTTTTGTGTAAGGTTTGGGCTCCTTTGTACTGATCCATTCATGGTCATAGAAGCCAAGCTGCAGCAAAGAGCACAGCCGTCCTGCTGCAAGCATCTCTCTCATTACTTCGCCTATTAATTGCTACAGCCAGACCGCTGCATCCCCTGTCCATTATAACAGCGTATCTCCTCCCCACCGTGCCTCTTGGTCTCCATTACCTGAAAGGGTAATGCATCTTGCAGACAGAAAAAGCAATCTTTGCCTTGCAAAGATGGGGCCTATTAATGAGCTGAATGGGTATTTCCAGGAAGATGGGCTAGGCTACGGCGGGAGCAAGAGAATGGGAATTGCTGTTGTTGGCTTTTGCTCTGGGTTTCCTGGTTGTATTGGGGCAGTTTCAAGCCTGCTTGAGGTGCTGGTTTTCAGGGTGCTGCTCTGCCCTGCAATTGGGAAAGTGGCAGCCCCTTCTCTGTACCACCTCCTGCTTTCAGAGAGGGGGGAATTTTTTCCCTATCGCACAAATGCTACCTGCTCCAACCTGTACCTAAACTTGAGGCAACTGTTGTCAAAGCCCTTGAGCGAACCTCACGTTGGGAACGCAGAAAAATAAATTCAGCTACTCTGCAAAGCTCAGAAACCTTATACCTGATGAAGTATTCCAACCACATTTTTAGAAGGATGTGTGTGATTTCTAAATTTTCAAACTGAGCAGTTCTGGAAATGCCAGCCTCGCCCTCCATCTGCCCTGTTCCCCCCTTTTCTTGCCAGGAGCAGTGATCTGTCACTCCTTAATTAGCCCCGACGTGGTGGGGAACGAGCGGGGGACCCCAGGTACCCCGGGGAAGGGCCGCGGCCCCGCGCAGGCTGCTCCCCGCTGCTCCCCCATGGCAGGGTGCCCTTTTCTTCAGGGGACGCTGAGGCGTTCTGATCTCTGTCAAAGCCCCCCTTTATCTCCCCCCCAGTCTGAAATCAGCTCTCATTAGGGGATGGATTTCAAAGCCTAGAAAATGGCCCTTATCTTCTCTCCCCCAAATCTCCCACAGCTGAGCTTTTCTCCTGCATACATTTCATATTTAAACACAAATGAGGCTGTAGCTTTGAATCCCGGGCAGCTTAGGGCTAAATCCCCCCAAGGCTGCGGGAGCCCTGGCCAGCCGCAGCGCTGCCTTCCCACCGCCCAGTCCCATCCTGCAGCACGGTGCTGCCCATCGACGCTCTCCTCATCCTTCCCTCTCCGAACTATTGCTTTCCAAACTCACCCAATCCCTCCTAGTCCTGCCAGGATCATTTTTACCCCCAACACCCCCTCCTCAATCTCACACAGGGACCCGCTCGGGAGCGAGCCCGCGTTATCCTGATGCAACGCGATAGCCCCGCTCTCAGGGAACATTTCCACTGGAGTGGGCGAATCCTGCCTGGCATCGCTGTCGGCCAGAGCTGAGCACCACAGCTCGGACCGATGCTGAATCGCTTCGGTCAATGCAGCATCCGGGAGGGTCTTGGCACTGCAGCTTCACCTGCGTGCGCGTGTATCTGCAAGTAATACATAAAGATGATATCCTACACGAGGGATAGTGAAGCTTTGACTTATCCCAGATAATCTCTTCCCATCTAGAGACTAGAGGAGCATTAAAGCTGAATCTCTTCTTCTGCTAGAGCCCTTACAGCAGTGGTAGGTGATGCAGACAGTCCTCGAAGGTGCTGTGCGGGAGAGGCATGATGAAGAGACATGTGACAGGCCTGGGAGCTGGGGGGGTTGTACTAGGTTTTCTACCAGGTCCTGCCTTTCAGCAAGTTACTTTGTGCCTTTTGGGGTGCTATTTTCCTCAGAGGGGATTCACAGGGGAAATGCTGAGACTGCATTAGCTAATGCTAGTGTTTACGGTGCTACTTGATCACGTACGTTGCAAACCTATTGAGGAGCTGCAGCTTTAATTGGGTTAATGGTGACATTAACCTAGTGACACTAATCTCTTAACCTTCCAAAAGAATGCTATGAATCAGCAAAGATGGATGTTAATACTTCCCAACCCAAGAAGAGCTTTTGTCACTTACAGCCCCAGGACACAGCAAAGCCCTCCTTCAAGTAAACCGGGTGAAAAAAAAACGCAGAACAGCAAAACCCCCAGAAACCCTATTGCCATGGCTGGGTCAGGTCGGAGAGAGCTTTCCTACCCCACAAACACCCGAGGACAAAGCCGTGCCGTTTCCCACCCAGGCCGGGTCCCCTCCCTGTCACCACCATCTCTCGCCCGCGGCCGGACCTCCCCACTCCCCCCCCCAGCCCCTCGCCCACCCGTGGGGCAGCGGGTGCTTTATTTCGGTGGCTGCACTGGTGCATGAGGCTGGCTGCGATGCTGCGTTGGTACCGCGGCAGAGAGAGGACGCGCTGCTCTCTGGGCACGCGTTGGGGTGGGCTGGTGTTTTTCGGGATGCGCTGGTAACTGTGGTTTTATTGCAGCTGCGGGCGGTAGGGACGATGGACTGAGCGACCTACTGCTCTTCTCTGCTTTTGGATCCGTGGGAGGGCTGAGGTTTCAGGGGTTAGCCCTCTTTGGGGGTGGACTTGGTGAAAAAGAAAGCCCTGGCTTGGTTCCGGGACACCTTTTAAAGTACTTTCCGAGAGCTATTCTTGTTTGTGGGTGATATTTAAAATAGCCGGTTTCATTTGCCTAATGGGGATTTGTAATCCCTTGATCTATAGTAAGAGTAAGTAAATATAATTTAATGCAAGCATCACAGGGTAAATCTCTGCCCACTTACCTTAGGCAGTTTAAGCAGCATTTCAGCTGCCTTTTCTGCTGGCAGGTTTTCAGGCCCAAGCCACTGCACTCCCCTTTGGTGGTGTTCAGGACCCTCTCAACCACGCTGCGGGGTGTGGGCGTAAAGTGCACATTTACCCCTTTGCTCTGGGGTGGACACAAGACAGCACAGGTGAGATGTGGACAGGGGCTATTTAGAAAACAAATTGCTCAGACTTTCCCCCTGGACAGCTTGGGGTGTGCCAACCCCTTTGTCCTAATTTAAATGTAAATTGTGAGGGGCAGTGATGGCAAAGTACCATCCATCACTCACCAACCAGCTAAAATCCACGTTAATGCTAAAGCCACTCCATCACCAGACTGCAGTATTAGTACAGAGACGAGCCAGGAAGGAAACAGCTGAGAAGCTGCAGGCTGAATTGGCAGCTCAAAAATGCTGGAGGTGTAGTCCAGGGACTGCTGAATTAATGTAATTGTGGCTTGCCTGGCCCACGACAAATGGGATTATTATGTTTTCTTAAGACATAAATCCCACTACTTATTTCAGGGAGCCCTGAGTGCTCTCAGCGCAGTTCTGCACGGGGGGGTATGATGAGGCGAGGACAGCCTGCCCTGTGCAGCCCCATCACTTTCCTCCTGCCTCGCCTTCTGTGCAATTTAAGCCCAGGGTGGTGGGAAGCACTGCCGGCAGAGCAAAGGCAAAAGAGAAGCAGGTCGTTCGGCCCTGGGAAAGGGATCAAACCGTGGGTGCAAGCGGTGGGTGCACGGGAGCAGCTTGCCGGGGGCAGCCCCCCGCTCGCTGCCCCTTTTCGCCCCCAGCATCGCTCCTTGCCCCTCGGCCAGGCACGTGGCCGTCCCCGCACGTGGATGGGAAAAGCGGTTCAGCCTCGTGTTTCCCGGTGCTGTTTGCTGCCTCCCTCCCCAGTCCCCCCACCCCTGCGCTGCGCTGCTCTGCTTTCTCTCGCGTGCCTGCACATCCAGCCATCGGGGATGGCGAGTGCAAGCCCCGAAGAGACATCGCCTCGTCTAAAAAGCCAGTATTTCCCTCTCCCAGCTGCAACCGGGTTGCCTCCAACTACAATCGGTCTAACCAGTACTACAACAACCCCAACTACCACCACCACCGACACAACTACCACAACTACCGACACAACTACCACCACCACCACAACTACCACCACTACTACAGCCGCCACCACTCTACCCGCCACCACCGCCGCAAGCACTACAACAGCTCCAGAGAGGGCTCCGGCAGCCACCACAAAGCAGGAGTTGGGTACTGCGCTTTCCTTTTCCTCTAACCCCTCTAACCCTACTGGGACCTTCCCCACATCTTGCTCAGAGCAAGGATTAGTAACGGGCGTAGGCAAAATTTAAGACATCCCATGCTCCGGGGACGGCTTTGCGAGGAGCCGGAGGTGGCACAGGCTCGGGAATCAAGGCGAACAAGCGGCTCCCGGCAATCTGGGGGTCTCTGTGCCACCCTCCTGGTCTCAGTCTCAGGGATAACACAGCCCTCCCCGGGGTGTCCCAATGCTGAATTAGCATCAGTGTTTGGGAAGGAGGCGGAAGACCCTGCAAAAAGCTCTCCAAAGTATTATCTTGTATCTTATTGCCATTAAAAAGGGGTTCTGTTACTATTATAGAAGATGTCACTTCAAATTTAGCACATCAACTGTTAGCTAAGAGACCTGTCATCATTTATATGAGTCTTTTGGTTTGTGCTACTGCTCTTTGCGATGTAACCTAGCCATAGCCCACAGGAGAGCTGGGGAAGTGTTTAAGTTAGAACACGCTGGTGTGTGCCAGGTATTTATCAGGTCAAGATGAACTCCTCATGTGATCAGCTAGATGGGATGATCAAACTCTGTGTCAGTGGAGGCTTATTCTCTACTATACGTGTTTTACTGATAGAGAGATGTATCTTGCTGAGCCTTGTTTTTAAAACACTACTATAATGGTATCTACAGTTAATAAGTAATTATGGATAGTTATAGTCAGGTTATTAAAAAATAAATCAAGCTAGTAGCAAAAGGGAATGCAATCAAAAGAATTCAGTTGTATAGCTGGATAGGATACACTCAAAAATGCAAGTGCAAAAGCTGCAGAAGTCTTTGTTAGCTCTTCATAAAGAGGGAAAGGAGATAGTCCTAATAATTAATATCAAAGTTGACACCCATTTAACTCAAGGAATTTGATTAAAGCAGTTCAGACCCCTCTGTTTATAGTCTTGCATAAGATTAGCTCAGGATGGTTAAAAAAAGCCACCAAAAACATATGCTGGGAGGAGCAGCCTCCACCTCAAACTCTGCAGCAAAACAGATTTGTGAATCAGCAGCCCATTTCGTGCTCTGTGCTGATTTGCTTGTTAAAGATGCAGACCTGAACTCAGAAATGTGAATTTGTGTTCCAGCTTGTGGCACCACACGCTTCCCCAGCCAGAGAAGCCTTACGCTGTGCAAAGCTGCTAACTGCACGGCAAGGGAAAGCATACAGGGAGCTGCACTGCCAAAACAAAATCATCTTAAAAACTGGTGCAAGAAATACAGATGCAGCTTCGTCACTACATATGAGGTCTTAGCCACGAAGCAAGATTGCTACGACAACACAGTCGTTATTTAAGCAACTACGTGGGAAAACGTTGCTACCTGAAAACAGGCAATTAAGTGACGAGGCACGCAGTGCCACAGAGCAGGGAGAAGGGACGGGAGGAAAATAGGAGCTGCAGAAGGAACCGTGCGTGTCCCGAACCACCCCGGGGACAGGAGGGAAGAGGCTGAGCCGTAATGTGGGCAGACAAGGCAACCGTGTGGCAGCACAGGTTGTATTTGTATGAGGGATTCTAGGTCACGTCCCCGACCCCACAGCGTCAGGTCCTTGCAATTTCCTAAAAGTCACATAGCTGGCCTCCTCCCAGGGACTGCAGTTATTAATCTGTGTTTTTTCAAACCAAAACCTGAGCTACACCCTGATGTAAATAATAAAACCAAGGTGTAACTTAGCCGACGTCACTTAAACACACACTAAACTAGTGGATTAGCTCTACTTCACTAGAAATGAAGTTCATCCGCTCTCCAAAGCAACGTCGACAATCCTTAACTTCAAAATCAGAAACGAGTGACTTCATTGCCCCACTGGCTGTCTCTAGACCCAGTAACATGACAATATTCTCTCCCAGTCTTTCCTTCTCGGTTGTGGCAGTGAGTCCGTGTGCACTCATGCACGTGTCTCCTGTGTCCATTTGGGCACAAGTTTAGTCAGGAGATTTCCCTGCTGACCGAAATCCTCAGGGATGTGCCACAGAAGTCTTCAGACTCCAAAGATAAGCTGAGTGCAGTTGGACTTAAACACCAATACACAATGAGCTTCTGCTACCAAACTTCCCTCCAAAGTTTAAGGTTAAGGATCTTGAAAGGAACAAATACATCCTTAGGCATGCTTGTAGGTTAAGATCAAAGCATTAACTTCAGGAATGATTTTGTAAGGTTTTACCAGCACCAGGTGCTAGATGAGGTCTCATTCGTGTATAATCCAAAATACTAACTCCTGTTCTAACCTGTCCACCAGCCACCAATGGATCGTCCATATGGGACATAAGAGCTATGGCTAATAGTAACTGGGCAAACATCACCTGGAGCCACAATTACTCTGCAGGAACTGACTTTGTGGTTAAGTATATCACCAGTAAGCATCAGATCGCGTGGGGACTCTACAGGGTGGTGATGCCATTAGAGATCCTGCCAGCTCCCATGGTTGCAACCTATTACTCGGTCTTAATTACTGTGCGTAGAATGACACTCTATGGCCACATGGAGGATGGGAGAGGAAAAGGCAGGTCACGGTCATGGCTGTTTAGAGTGCACCAGAGCTAATCCTGGTGATTCACAAGCAATTCCCCTCCTTGCACCAACTGCCGCGAGACGTTTATGAAACATAAATGAGCAAAGCTGTTTCATTTGTGAACTGTTCATTGAGCTGGGCTGTATGTGGTCACAATGTAAAGAGCCTTAAAAAAAAAATATCTCTATATATGAAAGGGGACGAAACTTCAAGGGAAAACAACTGAAACCTACATAAATTGGAGAGTAGTTTTAAACGCCCTTCAAAACGGGCTTCTTGAACCTGGAGTTGGCAGAATCATCTATGATCCCAAACCTCCTGTTGTATCGGATATCGTTGTCTCTTAAAATTGTAAGGCTACATACTTAGTCTGGAAACTCAAAGCCAGTATCTCTGGTTTTAGTACTTGTTTAGAAAGATGTTTACATATTGTTGGTTGGTTGTTGTTTTGGGTTTTTTTATAGATAGGCAGTGATGACTACTGCTTATCTCTGACTTTATTTCCCAGCCATTTCAGACCTCATATCATCTCGTATACTAGTCTTAAATCAGCATTTAAAATAAACCAACTAGGCGTAATCATTGACAGCAAACCACTTTTGGTCATTTACAACACAGCTTAAGAGATGACCTCGATTTCTCCTTGAAACAGTTTCTAACACACAGCCAGTGCCTGGTCTCGCTCCGCAGCCTGCAGGGCTTCGGTAGGCAGCGTGGGCTGGGCTATGCTCAGCCTTCCCCTTTTTAACTGGTTTCTGTAATTCAAGATATACATCAGCTTTCCAAGCCCTAAATGCCAAGTACTGCAGCTCCCAAACCACCTGCCACCAGCCCTGGATTTTCCCCATCCCTGGAAAACACAAAGCACAGGCGATGCCCTTCCAGAGCCCACTTGCTGAGTCTATGCTTGGGATGGGCTGCAGCAGCAGCAATGCCTTGGGATACCCTTATCAGGATCTGGCTGAGAGGGAGGAAATCTGAAAGATTTCAGCCCTTCCCAAACAGCCACAGCTCTCCTCCCTTTCTGGTGGCATTGGAAGCAAGCAGCACGCTTTTGGCCTCAAAGCCACATTTCTGCTTTCCCGCAGCACTGCCGAACTGGAATGCGCACACCTCCAGAACCACAAATCAAAGCCCCACTGCAGGCTTTCTTAGAATTCAGTGGTTTAATGCTCAGCATTAAGCTCATCAGCAAATGATTCCCAGCACAGTGCAAAGAACAGGTCATCCCTGGATAGAGCTTGGGAGCAACCAGCCCACGAGCATCCCTCCTTGAGCTGAAGGGCTGAACTCCTCTCGCCCTCCAGCTCATTCAAGGCTCCTTAACCTCCCAGCAAAACCGGTGCACAGGTACCACTCCCAAAAGCACAAAAATTGGCTCCTTTACTGAGTCCTGTAGCACCTCCATCCAGCTGAGCGGGACCAGGCAAATTTCAGATCTTTTGTGGTAAATACCCAAATATCCAGACCTGAGGCTGGGCAGATAAAGAACCTGTCAGGTCTTAAAGGTAGGGAGAGATCTGAATAGCTACCAGTATTTTTTCCAGTATGGCAGGCAGGGATACAGCAAAACCCACACCATATTCCTGCATCACTGATTTTCTTCTATTCTCAGTGAGTAATAATCACGAAGCCGTTAATAGCTCCTTGACCATCAAGCTGTATTATTTCTGCTCAGCGGCTAGGGATAGAATAATGCATTGCCTGCAGTGTCAACACGGTAATCTCTCCGAGCCTCCTGCGGCTGGGTTTGATGTGCGGTTTCTGTTTCTCAGGTAACAAGACAGAGAAATCTATCCCTGTTAAAGCTCAGACCCCTTCCTCTGTGCAGCTGGCGAATCTGACGCCGGGAATGATGTACAAGCTGTGGGTGTTCCCCATATGGTCTAGCCCCAGCGAACACTCGTACATAACCTTTACCACCAGCTCAGGTGAGACGGGCTTCAGCCCCGCCGCGGGGGCGCGTTTCCGAGGCATGTCGCATCCATCACCGCCGACGTCATTCGCGTGGTGGCGGGAGGTGGTTTGACCATGACTGCATGGAACAACCCTCATCCATCCCCCCGGCAGCTCTCCCACCTCTGCCCTTAACTAAAGAGCCACCCCCAGCGTCGCCGGGAGGTTGCTCGACATCGCGCAGAGGAGGGGAGCCCCAGGAGGGGATGGGGATCCCTTTGAAGGAAAGGCTCTTCAAGGAGAACGTGCTCGTGTTGTCATGCGGCTCCGCTTGAAGCCCCGCCACTGTCTGTTTGCACTTCCACGCGCGCGTTGCTCCTCTTGGTGATGGTGGTTGCTTTGGCCCCAGAGAACGTGCACGCGTCTGGCCCCAGGTTATGGCAGAGGGGCAGGTGGGGAGATATCGGTGATGGGATGCAAGCGAGGGGCAGGACCGGGAAGGGGAATGTGGTGTTCGCAGAAGACCTCGGTCAGAGTCACATGTGGCATATGCTTAGGGCTTTCCATCCTCCAGGTATGTTTCCTCTGGCAACTTCACATTTAATTGCACAAGCAATTTTCCAGGCTTAGCACCTGAGTGATTTTTACAGCTTTCTAATTATGGGCTTCCTACACTGCCCACCAAATGCCAGAGAAAAACCCTTACTGACTTCTACAGGCACTGAATCGGGCTTTATGCGTTTATAAAACTTCACTGTTCACACTCGATGAGTTTCAGTAAATCAAAACAGCCGTAACTTCCTTTGTATTCACCTGGGGGTTTTGCCGTAGGAATCTGTGCACAACGCTTGTCAAAGCATGGGTCTAAACACTCAGCTGAAAAACCAAGGAGCAAGCAACACTGGAGCAGCCCACATTGACAGATGTAGTAGGTAGAGGCTGTGATTTTCAAAGAACTAAAATTATTTTGCTCAGATCCAGCCGTGTAATGGAAAGCTCGAGCACTTACCAGCCTTTTTGCTGACAAGCGCAAAAGGAAAATGTAATTCACAGCAAGGGAGTGCTGCAGGGGGAGGTGGGGAGCAGCAGGTCTCCCCACACCCCCTACACACATCTTATTTGGTGTCCAAAAATTTGGTAAGCTGTAACGCCGCCGAGTAATTCTCTGACATACTAAGATGACACGGTGACAGATGGCAACTGCTGGTATTTCTGCATGTCTAATGCTGCCCAGCACTGAGAAATAACCAGCGAGTGCTGACCTTGGCTCTGTCCTACCTCTGCCCTGTGCTGAGGTCTGACGTGCAAACTGCTCCATCACCCTGTGATGTGGCCGAATCCACAGCACAGCAGCCCCTGGAACATGCTTGGCTTTGCAGAGAGCCGTGTTTTCAAAAAGAATTTATTTTCACCGGGGTTTTTCCCCCATTGCTCTGGTGCTGTACATGTGGCACAGTGCGGCTGCCTTGCCTTGGGAGTTTTCACAGCTTTGCTTTGGCAGGACTCGGCTCGCAGACACACAAACTGTCTGCAAGTTTCAAGTCCCTGCACTCCCAGCCTGTTCCTACATTGCAGAGGCTGATTCTGACCCCAGACAATAAAAGAGCTGATTTTTCAACTCGGACTCTCTCCAGAACAGCTCCAGCTGCAATGTTGCATCCCCAGTTTTGCTTCTGCTTCTGGACCCTCCCCAGACTCAAAAATAGCCACCAGCTCCGCAGCCCCACCAATACCACGCAACCCGTCTTTCTGGATAACTCTTTCCCAAACCGGACCCGCCTCTTCTTTTATCACCCGCTTTTCACCCACTTTGGGGTCTGGGGGGAGAGGGGCAGCCCCCTGCACAACAGACAGCAAGGGGCAGGGAATCATTAGAAAGAGGGGAAAAAAACACCCCCAGTATCCTTGGCTGATTGATGTTGGCAGTCTCGGCATATTTATTTTCTGTAATTGAGGGGTTCCAATGGATATTATTGTAGAGACTAAAGGATGGGGCCACCTTTGTCCCTGTGATAGAGGCCAAATGGTGACCTGAGCCCTATCACTGTGGGATGCACAGTTATCGCCGTCCCTGCATGCATAAATGCTGCAGATCCATTTCTTTGCTGGCTGGATACTGCTGACACAAGTGTTTAGCCCCCACTGACTATCATATGCTATCAGGAATGCTTCTGACAAAAAAAGCACTGTTCAGTTTTTTTTGTCAGTTTTGCTTTTTAATGTTTTCCGAATAGCTATTCTAAAGGTTTCTTCAGTTTGAGGGTAGATAAATAAGTAGTCCACCCACACTGTGGCTGCAGGACGCTGCCCTCCAACTTTGTTTCTGATTAACTGACAGCTCAATAACCCAACAGAGTTCCTTCCAGTAGTAAAGGACACTTCAAAACTACAAATATAGCTCAATACAAAGAGGTCTTCTAAATTAAAATTAAATAAATAAAAAAATAAATTCCCCAGCCTGTACAAACACTGGGAAGAAGATCATGCGAGGGTGGACCTAGTGAGACTTTACATACCCAACAGTCTGCTTTACAGAAAAAGACAAAAATTTTGCTGATCTTCTGTTGGTGGAACACAGTCAGCTTTGCTATTGGCATATAAACTATGATTGTTAGATAACATGTTTTCTGCCACAATAGTATAATTAATTTTTTTTAAAAAAGTCACTGCAGTTGCATTTCAAATCAATACCTCTTCGATTACGCAGCTGCTTTCCACCATTTCCCCTCAACATTGGCCTTACATTAAAGCAAATCAAAACATCCTGACAGCCACGTACTTCTTCTTCTCTTTCTCAACGCTGCAATGACAGTCACTCGTTTACTCTAAATACAAGATTGCTGTGACTATAATTTTGTCGTCATGTGTTGCTTTTTTGGGAAGGATGGCAATTATACCTCTACCTCGGCGATAGGCAATGCCACGATCCTACTGCAAGATCCCCTGGTGACTCGGTACTCAAAATCCTCCCTCCCTGTAAAACTCAGCCCAAATCCACATGGTAGCACAAACCCACCTCTCAGGCTGGTCTGGCATTTCATACTTTGGAGACCCCCTTTTCTCCCTTAGTGTTGGTTTCTGTAGAAATCCCATCTCATCAGGACTGCTAATACAATCTTTTTCCATTTCAAAGCTCTCCAGTAAAGCTTTCTTCCCCTTTCCTCCCCAAGCACTCTGCTAATTGAATCCAGTTCTCAGCTCCGCTCTGCTATAATCTCATTCTCTCCATTATAAAAAGTGCATCTTCAAGGACTATGTAGCTCAGGTTGTACTAAAGGTAAATATTAAATGTGGCAGCATTAGAGGGAAAAGCGGCAAAAGGGAGCCAAGGCACCATTAGGCAGCTACTTCCACCCGACTTCCCCAGGAGCTCGGTGCCGCTCACAAATACAGAGCGTTCAGGGTCCAACACAATTTCTTTAGCAAATGGTCCTCTTTCTTGTCGTTCTCCTCTGATCTGAATTCCCTTGTCACAGTTTGGCTGCAATTACCTACTGACAATGTGGCTTAGATTCCATCCTAAGAAAGCACCTCTTGGGTTCAATTTTGATGGAATAAGTACAGCTTACAGCCCTGAAATGGTGTGGGTTAGGAAAGTTTACCAATTTAACCCATTTTTAAAGTTGTTGCCTCTCTTACAAGAGCCTTTCATTCAGAATACCTTAACGGATGGCTATCTTTTATGTTTTCTTTGTAAGCACCACCTTGGTTTTCATCACATGGGCACCACAAAAGGTTGCTCGCTGCACTGTCCTGCCCATTTCAGGCAAACCCCTGCTAAATCCCAATTTGATCCCATCCAGCTCAGATCTCCCGCGCTCCTGCCAGGAATACCTATCTCTGTTTGCACTGCAGTCTGGTTAAATTTAGCCCCCCTGCTGCGCTGAAGGTTATTTTCTCCTCTGCTCTGTCTTGTTGAATACGAAGTGCATGTCAATGAGAGCCAGAAAATGGCAGCTTGTTGCTATTTATAGGACACAGATTTGTCTGTCTGACCGTGTATGGGAGCTGCAAACAAGAAGTCAGAGTACGTGAGGGAGGACACGGCAGTTAGGAGCCAGAGCGTTGTTTGGGGAACAAGACACCTCCTTGCTTGGTATTAATATAACAACATTCAATATAGCCTTGTGAGGGTGCTGGAAGCAGTGGTATAAAGAGCTTGCCCCAGGAGAAAAGACTTTCCCGTGCTATCAGACCACCTCTCAACTATCTGGGACCCATTTCTCAAAGAGCTGTTCCCACCTCCATATCCCCACTCGTGCATTGGCCAAGTCTTGGTGGGCTTCCAAAGTCCCCTCTTAGCCCTGGAGACCCCCTGTGACCACCCAAAGGCAGCAGAACCCTGTCGGTGGTGGCAGCGCAGCCAGAGGCGATGGGCAGTGCAGCTTGGGCAAGGCTGGCCCGCAGGATTCAGGTTTCTGCCAGCTCGAGGCTGTTAACGAGCCCTTGAGGGGCTCAGGATCCAGTGGTGCTGCTCAGCCTCACTGGACACCAGGGACCGGATCTGCTTTGGCACGTTTCTTTCAGACCTTCTCGCTTCCAGGGCGGTTTTCAGACACAGTAAATTAAAGATCAAATCTGTTACCCAGCTTCTTTTGCCATTATTTGCAATGCACCTTTCTCACTGGTCTGTGCTAGGTTTTACTTTATGTTGTGACCCTTCGCTGTTTGTAGCTCCTGCTAAAATGTTGAGCTGACCTACCACCACAAAAGAAAGAAAGAAAAAAAAAGCCACAGATCCCTGTGCTACAGTCTCAGATAACCTGGTCAATACACGCAAAGACACACAAATACAGAGCTAAAGATAATTTCTAAACCAGTGGATGTGTCTTACTCTTCATCTATTTCCCTCTGTGGTTCTGGTCTGTCCCTTACAGCTTTTTTTTTCCTTTCAATTTTCCTCCCAGCTTATACCAAGAACCACGTGGACATCGCAACGCAGGGCTGGTTCATCGGGCTGATGTGTGCCATAGCTCTCCTGGTCCTTATTCTGTTGATTGTCTGCTTCATTAAGAGGAGCAGAGGTGGGAAATACCCAGGTAAGAGCACTGCATGGCAGTCGTTTGTGCTCATGGTTTAAACATCTCCAGGCTTCTGGGGGCTAATCAAATTGTATTGCTCTCGGATAGATGCTTGTGATTACAAGGGCTTTTCTTTCTCTGTAGTAGGAACGCTATTATTAGTGGGAAGCATTTCAGTTAATTAAAGGTCGGGTGAGGGCTCTGTGCTGTGCAGGCTTCAGCCTGTGGAGCTGGACGCTCCTGCTACGCGTGATCCAACCTCTACTCTGCAAATTTGCTTGTCCTTATCTAGAAAAAGATCTTTTCAGGCAAAAATCGCATTAATTTTTGCAAAGCAAAGATAGGGCTTAAGAAAATTCCCAAATTAATACATCCTCTCTCGCTATCTGAAGCGCCTGTGCCCTGGTGCCACGACAGCAGCACTCTTTGCAAGCCCTCCCAGATGCAGGTTTTTTACCGAGTCAATGAAAAGCTGTACTTCACCCCGCAGGGATTTCACAAAGACAGCCTCAACGCCAGCTGCTGTTACTGTCTCGTAAAGCTTTTATCTTCTGTACTCCTTTTTAACGTGAGTGTCGGGGATGTGCTTGTTTACAGTACGAGACAATAAAGATGAGCATCTAAATCCCGAAGACAAGAACGTAGAAGATGGGTCGTTCGACTACAGGTATGCTTCCATCGGCATGCATACCCACACGACCACGTCTCCCCATCAGCCCCACTCCCGGCCATCACAGACCTCACCGCGCTACCCCTCCACATAACCGCAGCACCACGGTGCCACACAGCCTCTTAAATTATTTCTCCCACCTTCCTCCTCCTGCCTCCTTCCCTCTGCAAGTCCTCTACCAAAGGAAACATTTCCTGCCTAAATCCCTGGAAGAATAACCAGGCTGTGAGGGTGCTGCTAAGGTCTCCTACTTTTCCTGTCTCAGCCTGGGAGGACCAGTCCAGGCAGAGAGCTGGGACTCTGGCATCAGCTACCCGGGACACGGCTCTCGCCAGGCACAGATCAACCTTAATGACACTCCTAACACATACAAAAAAAAATTTAAAAACAACTCTGAAGCAGCCTGAGGATATTTCAGGTATATCATCCTTAGCTCAGCTTCTCTCCTACCCATAAAAGAGTATCCAGGGGAGAAATGCCCAAAGTTATGTTTGGATCAGCCCTGAAAGCATGCAGGAGTTCCGATGTGGGGGTCTGCCTGCATTCCAACTAAAGCTTTTCTGTGAGGTCCCCAGGCAAACCCTTCAGAAACACCCTTTGAGGGCTGCAGCGCAGCCTAGCAGCAGTTCTGCTAAAACGGCTCTGTTGTCCCCCCACCTCCGCTCAGCTGCTTTGATGCAAAATGGCATCCTTTGAAGAGCAGCAGCACCCATTTCTACTCCAGGAAAACTCCTAGGATATTTCAGAAAGGGGCAAGCGCTCTCCCAAGCCTGCTCACGCACAATGCAGCATTCACAGCTCTGCTGCTGTTAATGGTTGCCCCTAAGGAGCAGAAGCAGGTAACCATGTCAGGTCTCATTGGATTGCCCACACTTGACAGATGACGGGGATGTATTACAGCACACCCAGCTCGCCCTTTCAGCGCCTACAGTGGGCTTTGCTTTTCTTTAAAGAATTAAAATGCACCTTTCCATCTGAGCTGGATCCAAAGCCCAATTAGACTAGCAGGAATTTTTCTCCTGACTTCAAAACAGGGGTTAATTAAACCCCATGTCATTACTGATACTTCTAGCATTACAAATTGAAGTAGTAAAGATAGGAAGAATTTACAATTCAGTAAGGGATGTAACAAGACACACGTGTTCCGCCAAAGACTTTAAAGGAGGCAAAATGAATATATCTGCCTGCAGACAATACATAAATGGAAGTAGAACTGCAGCCCTCAATACGAACACATTTATATTGTTAGCAGCATGGTAACTCTCAATAGCGAGACTTTCTCCAAAGGATGTCATAAGCCCAAAGTTCCCCAGTCTTCTGATAGCGTGACACAGAATACAAATACACCCCAGCAGGAACCAGAATAAGCAGTATGTTGTAGGAAAAGGTCGCCATTCTTCGTTGCCCTAAACAACACCCAGGGCAATACCCTCCTCACCTCCCTGCAAAATTTGGTTATCACTTCTAGTGGTGGCAAGCCACACTGGGGCAATTACATTAAGTCCACATACAAATCACAGCCTGAGGACGTTCCCTTCAGATTCCTGGCTAGGACATAAAGAACAGCAGAGAAGAAATTAGCCCAGCCTGGTCCTGTTGCAGGCTTTGCCCCAGATCAAATGCATCTCTTCCCAGGCATGATTTTACAAGTGCAGGCAGTGCTCCTTGTACAGATACGAGCCATAACCATAACTGCATACTACACAGCTAGTGTCCATATTTTGATCAAAACAAGTCCCTTAATGCTCTGAGTCATGAGAGGGAACTTCTTGGTTCCCAAATTTGTGGGATGGTGTAAATACCATGTAACAAGCCTGAACCATCTTATCACCCAGGAGCTACCCACACACAACGCTACAGGCTCAGCTCCATCACCTGGATCTCAGGCAAGGTCTCCACAGCCGAGCTTCTGGCAGTACGCACCGATTTCAGAGATCTGCTTCTCAAGAGTCCGTTGAGGTGGTTGCAGTCAAGACCTCCTCAACCCCATCGCTCCTAAAGCAACTGCATTGCCAGGGACCACTTGCCTCGCACAGAAGGAAAACCAAGCTCTTGGCATGGCTGGCAGCATTGTGACAGTCAGCAATGCTGCAATTACTGCCCAAGCACCATCCAAGGGGCACTGCCTTCCAGGCAATGGGAAGGAATGGGGTGAATCCTTCACCCTACTACACAGCAGATTCTGCTTAGCTGAAGCTCAAACTTTTATTGACAGCCCCATTCCCAAAAGTTTGTAAGCTAAAGGCAGAGGTCAGTAGGAGGGCAACAACCAAGCTCCAAGATGCTCCTGCATATTCAATCACACAGTCCCATAGACCAGATGGGGAAAAAAAACCCAATCAAACAAGAACAACACAAAAAACACCCAACAACCCATAAACTTTGTCCCCTCCTTCTCAGGAACAACAGGTTTCCTGAGAGAAGTAATAGGAGGCTTCCCTCAAGGAGGCAGAAAGGAAGGTGAACCTGAAGGATTGATACGAAACGCTGTTGGCTGATTAAGATTCAAAATGATTGCGATGTTAGGCTCAAGGAGGGTAGCAATTAGTATTTCAAGCAAGGACAGGAATTGAGTTGACGTGAGTTCTTCATTGGTTTCCCTCCCCACCTCCACATAGCATGTCTGATATGCTCTCATCATATCTCACGTCCTTAATGCCCTGTGCATGCAACTTTCAAATCTCTGCAGCCTATAATTAAGAGATACTGTCACATCTTTCTGTTCCACTAACAGAATAATGGTTTTCCTGAGCAGAGGCTAAGCTGAGAAGCTTATTTTCAAAGCAGGAGACCATTATCCTTGGACAATGTTCTGTGCCAGTGACTGTGCCTCATTATACCAAATGTTTAAGCTGCACGTGGGGGAGTCGGCTGGAAACCCCGGCTGCTGGGAAGGAAAAGTTGACTGGTTTTAGCTTCTGGGCTCCAGTTCAGATTCAGGATAGTGTTCTGTGGCACAGGTTACACACCACGGGCAGTGCCAGCTTGCCTCGAATGGACCATCTCAGCAGACATCAAGACAGGAGGACACAGAGCCGTCCTCTGAGCCTAGCGAGGGGAGGAGAGGTCTGGCGAAGAAGCCTGGGGAGGTGTAGGCTTCTCAATAGATAACATGATACTGGTGCATGACTACATCATGGAGACCCAGCAGAAGGCTGGAAGGGAAACCGAGTGACCCATTCACTTGGCCCTTGTCCTGCTGCATGTCGGTCCCCGGCAGCGACCGCTGTTCCCTACAGCCACTCACTCATGGACTTCAACCACGAGCCCTTTTCGAACAGTCTGATGGCAAACAGACCACTTCCCACCTGCACCATCCACTGCTGCTCTGTATTAGCTTTCTTGGGGAAGCCAATGAGGCTCATCCAGCTCTGAACAATTACACTGGTTCCATTTGGTATAACGAGGCAATTAGCTCCATGAGGAATGCAGACATTTCTTTTTTGGTTTTTAGCACTGCCCCTGTAAATGCAGACCTCATCATATCTCTCTCTGATCAGGCTCTTTCTGCTTCTCTCTGTTTTATTCCCATTCTTTCTTCTCCTTTTCACCTGGTCTATCCACATGGACCATGAAGGTCTCTTGAAAGGTAGGACCACGTGCTGCCAGAAGTCCGGCACATTTAGCTCTTTTTATTTTCCTTCCTTCTAGCTATTTATTTCCTTATAGCTGAAACTATACCTTCCCCTCCCTATTCCCATGTACCTGCTTCCACCTAACACATTAAACAAGATCCCTCTAACTCCTGCTGGCATCAGGGGTACCCCCATGTCCAGCGAGTTGCATCTTGCTTGGAAATGCTCTGTGGGCTGGGGGCACCCCCGAGCACCAGCCAGGGCCCCCCCAGCCCCATGCTTGAGCAGCTGATCCCTCCTGGTGTAGCGGGACCGGCCAAGGGTTGGACCTGGGGATGATGCCCTCGGTGCATTCAGCCGGATGCCGGATACCCAGGGGATGGTGGCAAGGGACACGAGCGAAAAAACGCTAGATCCTAAACAATCTGCCCACTCTTTGTCTCAGTCCTGAAAATCCTCCCTCCGGCTCTAGCCTCCCCCTCATCTCAATGATTTATGCAACTCAGGACAACGTTTCCCAAATGGTTTTCATCTGGGTGCTCTGGTTCTCTAATGTACACATGAGCAAACCCCACAGAAATCCATTTTAACAGGGTTATAGCGCATCAAGATGTTGATAAATATCTGCTTCACCCTCCTAATGCACTAACAGGATAAACAGTACCGGAGAGAGGTAAAACCAGGGGGCAGGTTCGGGAAATGCATTGCCAGGGTGTTTGGTGCTGCAAACCCCCCATTAGGGAAAAATCTGGCTCTAGATGCAGCTTTAAATGAACCCCAAACCTTGGGAAAGAATATTGCAAAATAAAGGGATCTGGGTTTTGCCACTCTCTACTTGGCATTTATTGGGCTTTCTAACTGGCAGTCCTGCTTGCAGACTGAATTCTCTTCCTCCTCCCCCAGAAAGAAGCTGCTTTCAAAGCTAACAAGGTATTTTTTATTGTGATGCCAAGTTAACACAAGGCCTTAAATATTGGTTTTGTCTTATCACTTAATTCACAAAGTGCTGATATAAGGAAATACGTTAGAAAGCTGCGTGTTGTACTGTGGGATACCAAATTCCTCTCCCACTGTAGAGAGCTGATGCCATTAATTAAATGGCATGAGAGAGATTTAATGCCTTCCCCAGCTGAAGAGCATTTTGCTCCCTGGCCCAAGCAAAGTGTTTCTCATGCCTTTGCAGGAAGCAAACACCTTTGTGTGGACACCGACTATCAAGGGATGCAATCAAAGCCCAGTACTTTTACCGGTTTTAAGAAAAATAAAGGAACAGACTAGAGTGCCATGCTGGGGAGTGAGTCTGATGAGTCCCAAGCTAAAACAACAATAAAAAGACAGGAATGGAGGTGGGAGGACAAATGTTTAAGGTACATATGTGATACCTTTAGCAATATTACAGAATTTGCATGCTGGACATAAGATCAAACATGAACTAAGGACTGGTTGATATGAAAGTTAATTTTTATATATAGCAATCCACTCTCATCCTCCACGCAATGTTATCTGTATTTATGAGATACCAGCCCTTGCCCTCCAGAGAGAAAACAGCTTTTCCCTGGTTTTTTTTGTTAAAAGGGTTTCTTTAAAGGGTTGGTATTATTCCCCTGTGGGTCAGACTATTTATTTTTCAGTGACCTGGCTTAATCTTTCTAGTGAAAAAGAGAAAAGCATAAAGAATTGAGCAAACAAGCTTAGATGATCAGAAATAAGCTTGGAAAGGTAAATTCCCATGAGTTTTGGAAGCTGCACAGAACTTGGCATCCTATACATGCGCCCTCGCAGTGCTTTGAGAGTGCTCCCCATTGCATGTAGCTATCTAAACAGCCGAGTGTGTTTTTTGCAAGGAAATCTGGAAACAAGCCTCACTAAACCAGGTTACACCAAGGTTGGCTAAAATGCTAAGAGAAAGAAAGAATATAAGCAATGACAAGGAAAGGATATTTATAATGTACATCCAGTTGGACTGATCTAAGCATCGTATGTAACATAGGTTAAAAAAAATTGCTTTCTAAAAAGAAAAAGCATGAAGGCTGGGCTTGCAGAAATACCAACCACAGCACCAATTGCCCAGGCAGCTGTGGGCCTCCGACGCGGAGGCTGTCTCCCCACCTTCACGTCCATGTCAGACATGCCACGACTTGCTGTCTGCAGTCAGAGCACCCCGCGTTTGTGGTCTCTGGTCAGTATATTTGCACACTGGATTTATTTTTGAATATCCAGACCTTGGGTGAAGGTTGTAAGCCCCATTCTCAACCCTTACTGTGTCTGTCTGTCTTCTGCCACCCAGCGATGAAGACAACAAACCCCTGCCAAACAGCCAGACCTCCTTGGACGGCACGATAAAGCAGCAGGAGAGTGACGATAGCTTGGTGGACTATGGAGAGGGAGGAGAAGGGCAGTTTAACGAGGACGGCTCCTTTATCGGCCAGTACACGGTGAAGAAGGACAAAGAAGAGACTGAAGGCAACGAGAGCTCAGAAGCCACCTCCCCAGTCAATGCTATCTACTCATTGGCATAGCGCAATGCACTGAAACCACAAACAGCCTGAGGTGTTTGTAGTGGATGGGGGTTAAACAACAGCCGCCGCCGCCACTACCTCCAACAGAAACGTGTGAATGAAACCAACCAACAATGACAAAAAAAAAAAAAAGAAAAAAAAAAAGAAAAGAAAAAAAATCCAAGCAAACAGGCAGACCAGGTGGCTGCCGATGCCATCTTATCCTTAGCAAGCAAGCAAATGGCAAGGACTCCCGGGGCAGGGTGGGGGGCAGGTGGGTTGTAGCTGTAGCTGAAATCTGGGCTGAGCCAGAGGGGCTGAAGGAGGAGCGGGATGCTCGAGCTGCACCCCAGCTTCGGGACTGGCCCCAGCACCCAGAGCCAGCCCGGCAGGGGCCACGCGATGGGCTCGGCCACCCAGGCTCCCCAAGGCCCTTTTTGTTCTTTTGGGAGGGAGTTAAAAATTCTTCTTTTTAATCTTTACTGGAAGGTTCCAGATAAGAGGGGGAGGAGGGGGGAAGAGAAAAAAAAAAAAAAGAGTTTCGGGAGGGAAGAGAGGTGAGCGGGGCCTGGGCAGAGCAGCAAAAGCAGCGTAAATGCATGAAAGAAGGAAAGCGATGGGTCTTTGGGTAACGACACCACAGCACTGTATTACTACGATGTCCATCCTCACGGCAGCACCTTAGCCTCTCCCAAACTAGTCAGCACCGCAACCTCCTCCCCAAAATATCAAGCAGCACCTACGCAGGGAAGAACAGGTCCCCACCACTTTCCTTGGCACCATAACCCGCATCGGTAGCTGAGGCTACATGGTCCGTCCCCCCTGCAAAGCCCATGGGGAGGTCACCCGCCACCCCCACGGGACTCCAGAGCATCCTCAGAGGACGAGAGGTTGCAGAAAAGCTTGTGGGATTTGTGGAAGGACAGTCAGGTGCCGCTCACCCGCCGAGCCCAGGATAATAGCATTGCTTGCCTGGGTAATCGCAGGCAAATCATTGTGGTTTAGTCTTTGCTTTGTAAGAATTTGGGGGGAAACTGCCCCCAGACCATGCCTGCTTTCTTTTAAAGGCAACTCCATATTTCTAATGTAGCAAAGAGGCAGTAGAAGCAGGACCAGTATTAACAACGGATGAGGGGACCAGAAATCACTTGTAAAAAAAAAAAAAAAAAAAATCAAAGCCACCTGGTCAGGATGAGAAGCACCCACCAGGATGGGGTGGAGGATCCCCTGCTATCGCCCCGCACCACAGCTCCCAATCAGCAGCTTGAACGGTTCAGGGATGCACATCCCTCGGGAGACAGGGAGGAAGGCACGTGGTGGGAGCGCAGGACCTGAGGTCCACATCTTCCCCAGGCACCAGGGATGAGCCAGATCGCAGTGTTTTCCACTAAACTCTCCTCCTCATTTCTGACAGTGGCCTTTTCCCCCTCCATCAATCAGCCTGAGCGAGACCCTTCCACGAGCGAGCGCCTGCACCGTGGGACTCCCCTCCGCTGTCTTATTTACATATCAAGACAACACGCGATTTAAGTTAACCCGTTAACACACTGTAACAAAGCGTCTTGGATAGGAGTGCTCCTTCACATGCCTTACACAGCTTCGAACTTCCCGTGAAGTTTAATAAACTGATACTATTCCCCCACCGCTTACACGCCCCTAATGCGATGGTCTTCGATCCGCCAGACCAGTAGGAGTAGGATGCCTGGGCAGCTCTCCCAGCTGAGACAGCATGGATCATTGTAGAAGGTAGAGTTTTATAATAGACCGTACTTAGTGGCCAACGCCATGTGTATTCTCCCACTTCCTGCACTTTCGAAACCAAAGGTACCTTCGCTGAGAGAGATCGGATTTCTTCAGACCGTTTCACAGACGGCGAACGACGTTAGGATGGATTTTTCTTTCATTTCTTTTTCTAAGGAGGATGTTTTTGTTCAGCATAATGGATTAAATGCAATAGGATTAATGCAATTATTCTTTTAGCTTTCAAGCTGGTTTGCTATGAAGACATATTGCTAACAAGAATACTTCTACTAATATGGATTGTCGAGATGGACTTTGCCACATTCTTTAAGCTGCTAATGGCACAACTATCCTGCACCTCGGGGAAGAGCCTGGACCCGGTCAGCACCCGCGCAGCACCAACTGCTGAATCACACAGAGAAAACAGGAGAAAGCTGGATGGAAACCAAACAGCAAAGGAGTTACATGCACCATGTAAGCCAAGGAGGGTTTAGGATGGTGTTAACAGGCAGGGCCTCCTCCTAGAGCTGGGGGAGCTCCTGCTACCCCAGGGCAGCGCAAGGATGTCCCCTCTCCACCGCACGGGAACACATCTGCCAGGGTCCTCCATCTGTGTCATCTTACAGAGTAGGAGCCATACGTCTTGCTCTGTTACCGTCAGTGTAAATGCATTCATGCAACAAGCCTATTTCTACGGCTGACACTCGCCACTGATCCGGTTTAAGGAGAGCATCTCCCAGCCCGTTCCCAGGACACGCATTCGGTTTTTCAGCAAACACACGAAGCCAAGTGTAATGCAGCCCCTGGTCACAGGGATAATCGCTTCCCAAGCCTATGGCTGTCCTTACAACATTGAGTTTGCATAACTTCTTGCCTAAGCACTGGTGGAAATGAGGAGAGAAAGGAACTACAGCCTCCGCTGCAGAAAAGCCTCTGCCACCAGAGCTGGGCATCTTCATTCACACCCAGCACATCAGGTCCTCGCTGCTTGGTGGGCCAACAGCTAACAGGGACCACAAGACCCTTGGCTAACACGCAACACGTCCAAACCACAAGAGAGTTGGTCAGGCATTACTGGAAGCAGGGCAGTCTGTGTCATTTATCTGTATTACGTGCCATTTATATTAAAGCCTGCATTTCTGTCCTGTCATTAACCATCATTTTACAGAGCAAACCTCTTGGCATCTATTTGGAAATGGAGAAGTGTTTCACTCTGTAGCTTTGCAGCGTGCGCCCTGCGGCATGCCTCAGCAACTGGGGAAGGAAGGAGCTGGACGCAGCCAGTCCTGTTCTTGCCCCAAAAAGTCTTGCAAAAACATTTAGAGTCCTACCACCACATTACTTTAAGTAACCAGAAAAGGAAGGAGATCTCTGCAGAGGACCCCATGGACAAAGAGCTCCATGTAAGTTACTTGTAGCCTTGTAGTGTAAAAATTACTCAAAAATTATAAGGTATAGTCAAAATTTCAACATTTCTTTGAAATTTCCCCTAGAGTTTTGAAGCCCAAAGAAAATTCTCACTAAGTTCAAAACTCATCCTGAGCTTAACATTTTTTACTCCCTTTAATAAAGATTCAGTAGACGTTTGCACGTGCAGTTACTGCGTCGCAGGGAGCAAAGCCCTCGCTTGCTCCCACCACCCAAAGCACCGCAGCTCTGACAGGGTGACCCCACGCCACCCCAAAACGCATTTGCCCCCCAGAAATAGCCAGAGCCAGGCTGCACCCACACGGGCATTGTGGCCACACTTCTGCCGAGTGAGAGTCCTTTGAGCACTAGGAGATGGATGGGGACCCCGCACGAGGACCGGTGGTGCTGAGGGGTCTTGTCTGCCCGTCTCTGCCCGTTTGGCTGTGCACCGTGATGGTGGTTGTCTCTGCCTGTCCCCAGCGTCACCCTGTGGGAGCTGCTTTGCTTCTCCATCCCCAGCTGTCCCTCTCCGGAGGGGACAGGCCAGTCACCTCATCTCCCGCGACCGATAGCGTAACCCCCAGGATTAGCAGAGGTGCTTGGGAGGGCTCTGTATCAGCCACCCTCCGCTTGAAGGGCAGGACCCCTCCTAAGGGGTCGGTCTCCATCACAGGGGCAACTGTCCCTCACTGGGATCTGCACAGCCTCTCTGGAGCAGGGCACACTTTCACCTTTTCTTTTCCAGAAGATGCATCTTCATAAAGGGTCTAAATTAGGGGCCAACACTTAATAAATAAATAGATTTTTTAAAAAGAGAAAGAAGAGCCAGACTGAAACTCAAGTGCTCTCAGAAGCTGGGGAAAAAGCAGTTTGGGTCCAACTCCCAAGTTGCAAACTTGAGCCTGTTTCTAAAACTGTCTGAGCCAAAACCTCATCCATGTTCTGGAGACAGATCCAGACTCTGCTGGCTGCATCTGAGCCCAGGGACACAGCCTGTCCCTCCCTGACACGCAGCCTTTTGCTATTTGGAGCCCTGCACAGGTACAACAGCTGATACGAACCACAGGAGAGCAAACGTGGGATACGAGAGGACACTTGCTGTGTTTACATGATCTTGAGGCTGCTCCTATTCTCCCTGAAGTGATGTTGCAGTAAGAGACAGAAACGCAGCAAGGAAAAAACGAGTTTTGGTACAAGACCCGAAATCCTGCTCACAGAAACCCCAACTATCTGGACACCAGGTCATGACCACAACACACCCCCTGCCAGCATTGCCTTCTCGCAGATGACAGACCCCGAGTCCACGTGTTACGGTCATTTCTAACCCAAGCGATCGACCTGTCGATGAGAAGCCGCAGCTCCTGCCACCGTCACGCCAGGGGAGCAGGATGGGTGCGAGGGCAAAGCCGCACAGCATCGTCCATCACCGGCGCCATGCCCCGTGCCGTGCCTTACCTGGCATGCAGCACTCGCTCCATCCACGCCACCGGCTGTCCTGGCAAGTCCCAATGCCTCTTCTCAGTGTGCAGGTCCCAGCAGAGCTGCGAGTTCAACCTGCAACGTAACATCCGTCGTACCAGGCTTAATTGTGTACTAGCAGCAAACAATTTCAGTTAAGCAATAAACAAACCTTGTAAAAAAAAAAAAAAAAAGAAAAAAAAAGACCATGTTCTATTTCTTGCACTAAGACCTGTTTTATTAACAAGAATAATGATGCTTTTCTGGTCCTAACAAAATAACCCACCGCATCAGTAGCTTCCCCCTTGCCCAGCAGCGCCTGTCTCTCCACGTCCTTCGCAAGTGGGCATCGGGCTTTGGTTGTCAAATGCAGTCTAAACCCTGTGTCAAACCCACAGAACAGACTCCTTCCTTTGCAGTACAGAGTTTTAAATGTTTGTTCCTCCTGCTCACATCAGAAAGAAAGTATTGGACTGTTTTGTTTTTCTTTAATTTGTAAATATATCACCATCCATCCATCCTCTCTGTAAAACCTCCTGGTTGTTCTAAAGTATTCTATGTATTTATTTGCCTTTTTTTAAAGCAAAAAACAACACCTTTGCGTTAACCCACTTGTTCCAATGAGAAATATATAGCTGAAGCTGTAAAATTAACAGTTTACAGCAACAAGATTTATGGACTACAGAAAAAATGTTTAATATGAGGACTTATAAACCGACTGCATGAGAGATGAAAGAAGGCCAAAATACTCAGATATCATTTTTTTGAATCACTGTAAAAAGAAAAGACTGGATTTTTTTGTATAGAGAACACTAAACATATAATAAAACATTGTTCAAAACTCATGCTAAGCCTGCAATTCATTTCCATCACCTTTCAAAAGGTTAAAGCCAGCACCGCTGCTGCCGCTCACCCGCGGGCAGCACCGGGCGAGTGCTCACCAAACACACAGCCCTTCACAGCCCGCAAAACCCTGCTGGTCCCCAGTGTCCCCCAGTTTCACAGCCTGCCCCAGCGCCACCTTCCCTCGCCAGCCCTTCCCCAGGAAGGGAAGGCTGGCTGCTCAAAAGGATGTTTCCCTGAAATCATTGCCCAGCCTGAACACCACTGCGGATATGCAGAGCATCCTTCCAGCAGGTCAGTGCTTCTGCTGAAGAAAATCTGACCGAGTGGTTTAAAAACCCCAGTGTTTCCTTTGCTACCCTGCTAGACCATTTTCCTAGCCCTTGGTTTATCTAGGCAAAGCAGCACAAGCCCTGGGCCAAGACTGGCAGTGATAACACACCATGGATGCTTTCTTTTCAGAAGCTTCTCCCAGAGCCAGGTTGCAGAGCTCTGCACAGCCCAGGACCATGCTGAGGTGTGAAAGCAGAAGCCAGGGTAGCGGGACAGGAGAAGACCCTCCAGCACAGCCCTCTACCCACCAGCTTGTCTCAGCACGGCCGTTCTGTGGGCTCAGGGCAGAGGGGATGGTTCCCAAAGCCCGTACAAGCTCAGTGCAGCAGCTCCTGCATTTCTGCAGCTGCAACACAGCACGGGAGGTTCACATGAGGTTGCAGAAAGGGTCTGGGGAGCCGCAGGGCTTCGCTCCTGTTGCACCCAAGCAGGCTGTGGGGATGACCCAGCAGAGGCAGGGCAGCTCTCCCCACTAGTGTTTTTACAGCCTCCCTGCTCTGGGTGCTCTGACATCTCCCCCTCCCCAGCCAGATCTGCTCAGCTGCATTAAACAGCCGGAGATGCTTTGTTCATTAAAACCTGGTAGAGGCTGAAACTTGGGAGCAGCTCAAAGTGCCGGGACAAGTCCATCAGAAGTATCCAGGTGAATAGGATGAGAGCGGCTGTGCAGGCGGGGAGGTGCAGTGCTGGCACATCTGGCTGCACATCGACCTTCGAGGCGAGGAGCCTGGACAGTGCGACGTCGCTGCCCGACGGGTGGGTGGGCTGGCAGCGAGCTGGCAGCAGCCGGGCCGGGCAGCACCATGCAGGGCATCCAACACAGGGGTAAGAGCCCGTCCTCCAAGAGGACAGAGCACACCACGGGGATTTCATCCGATGCCCTGTCTGATGTCCGTCTGTCCAGGCAAGTGCTGTGAAAGCCGGAGAGTTTAACTTCTCTCCTAGCCATCAACAGTGTTTTAAATAATTGCACATGGTTGCCAGCCCATGAGAAGCATTAGGGGAACCACTCAAAGAGCCGCAATATCTGCTCCCAATGACCAGGGCTCCTTGCAAAGCCCTCACTGATCGTCTTGGAGGCCAATGAGGCCTCGCTGCAGGCAACGATATCCTTTCCAGGTGGGGAAACTGAGGCACAAAGGAGCAACGGCTGCCCAGTTACCTGGATACACTCAAGATGCTGGCTTGGCACGTTTGAGACACGCTGTGCTGCCAAACAGCAGCTCTGCATCCTTGCCAGTGCCAGCTGCAGCAAGAACACCCTTCAGAAGCACGCGATATAAGCTGGAGGAAGAAGCCCCCATGGCCCAGCAAACATACGGGAGCATCAGGGTTTACCCAGCTCCCTGCTCCTGACCCAGCAGATCCTGGCAGGCAAGCAGTGAGCGATGCCTTCCCCCAGGGCCAATCCTGCACTCCCCAGCCTTTCCTGTCCCTGAGGCTCTGAAGTGCTCTTAACAGAGGCTCCCTGGTGCAAAGCCTTGACGAGAATGGGCTGAAGGAAGGGGGAAAACCAGCAGAGTGTATTTGGCTAATGAAGATGTAATTGCTGCAGCCTTCACTAATAGGATGAAAGTATTAGTGCTTCCTACTCCGGTGCTGCAGCGGGGGGGCTTTATCTGCCCCCTCCCCACCACTTGAACAGCAGTGAGAAAAAAAGGCACCTTTTGCCCAGTGTAGGAGAGCTCCCCAGTGCCGACTGGGGCGATGGAGGCACCAGCCACCATCAGTCCCTGCCCCAAGGAAGGATGAAGGAGGAATTGCACTTGGCCCTTGATGCAGAAATTCAAGCTCGCTAGAACCCAGGGACCCCTCCGATACCTCAAAGCCACCATTTCCCACTGCCCACGGCCACGGGAACCAGCAGGGCCCAAGATCTCAGCTTTGCAAAGGGTCACGCAGGAGGCAGCTGCTTCCGTCATTCCCATAGGACACACGGTGTTTTTATCATCCAGGAGCGAGCGACAACGGACCCATCCTCATCCTCGCGATCAATACAGGGGGAGACACGCATGCATTAGCACTCATCCCTTTTTATGGTACGATAATGACACCCATATCTTCCCTGATCTCTGCCCACACAGTGGGGCAGCAGGACTGGATCAATGCCGACAGACTGCCTCCAATTACCCTCCTCCTCCTCCTCGAAGAGGCAGCTCCAGTCTATTGCCCATTACTGTAGCTAAGAGCCATCCGCTGTCGGCACCGGGAATATCCAAGGGAGCCCTTACAGAGCTGCTTCCTCCCCCAGCTGCTATCGCTGCAGTCTCGGCACATGTCTGCGCTAGGACGAATACCCGAGAGGTCACCGATGCCCTTGTAACCCGCAGAGACCCTCGGAAAGCTGCTGATAGCAGAGACACAGAGGAGAGGGGGCAGAGGGCAGGTCCCTCTCCCTCCACTGGGGATGGGGGTCATCATCTCTCTTGGGTTTCCCTCCATTAGTCCTTTTGCTGGGGGTCAGGATCCAACTCTGTTCTTCCTTTCTGTCCAGCAAAAGCGCCTGATATCCCAGGTGAGGTCTGTGGGAAAGGCTGTGCCCGGTCTCTCCCAGTCTCACCCCAAAATGGGAGCAGGGAGCAGAGAATGGGGCGAGCTGGACAAGGGGAAGGGAGATGGGACCACTCCATCACAGGCACTCTCCTGCCCCCACCCATTTGCTGGATGAGCCTGAACTGCTGGAGCTTTGCCAATCAATAGAGATACTAATTCCTTAATTACTCCTCTGTAATTGCAGGCCATTAACCTGTGGACAGCCCCAGTGCACATTGATCTCCTTACATCATTAACAGGTCTGGGCTGGAGATGGGAGGGATGGCGAGCGCAGGGTGGTCCCTGCCACGCTCCCGAATCCTCCGTTTCCCACCTCGCTGCACGCAGCCTGGCAGCGACCTCCCCACTAGCAAAACCCCACGCCGCGGGGGCCCTTCGCACCTCAGCTCGCTCAGCACCGATGGGATTGGCGGCATCCCTTTCCCCCAAACCTCAGTGCCTGCAGCGTATCACGGCGAAGGTCTTGGATTGTCACTGTCACATCTCATAGCATCACTCCACCCGGACAGACCTCCCCCCCCAGCAGCCAGAAAACAGCAAAGATCTCGTGGCTGCAGATATTCACTGGGAAGGGCTCTGGGTGCAGCCTCATGGGGGGCACAGCTACTGTTTGCAGAGCACTGCCAACGCAGGCAAGCCCAGCCCTAAGCCCCTCGGACCACAGCAACAGCCAAAGGTGGCTCCGGCACACCCAAAAACCCAAAGCTGACCCCAGCTGCCACCCCTGTCCCCCCGCTTCGGCTGAATACCGGGCAGCACTCAGAGTCGCAAGCGTGATCATACGCTGCTAACCCTGCTGCGAGGAAACCCCGTCCTCCGCGGCGCAGCGCAGGTCGGGTACCACCTACGACAGCTGCGCTCGGCTTGATGGAGCTTCCCAAAATTTGGCTAGAAAACAATCTCCCCAGCGTGCACATAAACCTGGTTATGCCTGTATACATACAGATATACATATATGTATTTAGGCACGGGGGTGCGCGTATACAGAAACATGCATAGAGGTGGGTGTCCCTGCTGAGACACCCCCCCAACTGGGACTAATCCCGTTCCTGCTTCCACCCTGCAGACATGGGCTCAGGACCCCCCCTGGTTCCCCCAGCTGCCCCCCCAGGCCTACACCTGCTCCAGCCCCAGGGACAGGGCGAGCCAGCGGCGATCGGTGCAGACAGAGGGGTTTCTGGTGGGAGCAGCAGCCAGGGAGGCTGAGGAAGGGCATGAATTATGCATGATGCTGCAAGTCGCTCTGCCTCCCTGACTGGTCCTTGGACTGTGGCAAGTGAGGTAAAGGCAGAGAAAAAAAATACCCTCTCCAGGGACCGGCGTGGTGGTTGGCAGCGAGCGAGGGAGCGCGCACGCAAGGAGGGAGGAGAGGGAGGAGCACATCCTAATGCAGAGATGCTGCAGTGGCTTTGGGCACACACATCCACACTCGGGCAGGCACCAGGCAAGCACTGCCTCGCAGCCCAGCCTCCGGCAGCAGCGGGACCCCCCAGCCCCCCGGCTCATGTCCACCCATCCATCCCGCACAAGGTAAGCGCCTTCTCCCTCCTTCCTCCATCCGAGAGGGAAGAAAGAGGCTCCGGGTTTCAGGGCACCATTCCCCATCAGAGCCAACTTGCAGGCGCGCCCGGCTTCGCTCCGGCAAGAGGGAACCTGCCAGATCCCGCTCGCCTCTGACGGGGAGGCGAGAGCAGGGGGTTGGTTTGGGCATTTCTCGGCAGGCGATGGCTTTGCAGGCGATGCAGGCTCTGCCTGCGCTGGAGAGGAGCCGGGGGTGGAGTTGGGAGGAAGGGGGGGGCTGTAGCTGTGTCACTTGTGGCAGGAGCTGAGCGGCCGAGGTCGACACGGCTGTCAGCAGAAATGTCTCTTCTGGACTAAGTCCGGGAATATTATTTTTTTTTATTAATTATTACTGTTATGCTTTTCCTGGTGCATTCTGGCTGGGGGGTCTTTGACAGCCCACTCGCGGGGTCAGGCATCTTGAACACAGTGCCTGGGAGGGGCGGGGGGACTCGCAGAGATTTTGCTGCACAAAACTACTTCGGCATCTCCAGCGCGGGCTGGCAGAGCCGAGAGCAGCCCAGGAGACCCGAGTTTCCTCTCCAGGGAGGAAGGATGAGGAAGACCGCGGTGTCCCAACTCCCCTCCCTATGCACCCCCGGTGAGGGCAGATCCTGGTGAGGGGTGGGAGTCGGGGCACACGGGGGTATTTCTGTGTCTGAGTTGGGGGGGGGGGGGGGTTGCAGTGTGTCAGGGAGGCTCTGGGGAGCCGGAGGGGCTCAAGTGCACAGTCATGGACAAGAACTTGCCCACCCCAGGCCTGCACCGTGGGGCACGGGAGGCACCGGCAGGCAGGGCACCGCTTTGCTTTTTCCCACTCGCAGCGGGACAGATGCTCGAACGGGGAAGCAGGCGGCAGCAGGGCAGGCTGGGGTGGGCTTTGCAGGGCTCCAGTCCCACGACTTAAACTTCCCGAGCTCCCTCCTCTCTTTGCATCTCACCCGTGCTGACCCACTGACCCCCCCCAGGCTTGCACCGCTCCCACGAGCCTCAGCATTCTTTTTCTGGCTGGACTGGGGAGTATTCATAAGAGATTGTCATCTCTCCAAGGAAACACTAGTTGCTTTGAGGATGGGAGGCAAGAGCTCTACAGCCAAGAGCTGGGAACAACCCGAGCCCTCCCCAGCAGCAACCCCACCCCAAGGCTTTAGCCAGACCCCCAGAACGGCTCTTGCTCCTCTCAGGCCATCGCCAGGCACATCCACAACAAGCTCTGAGAGTACAGAGCTGAAGCACAGGCTCTCGCACGAGATTTAGGAGCAGGTTTACATCCACTGATGAACCTCTCGAGGCTGTGCATTTGGTACCGAGCACACCCAACGGCAACACCACCACCAAAGCTTGCTTTGCTAATAGAGGAAAGCATCGGGTCCCAAACTTCCTAGAAATAACTGTACTTTCCAGGGGTAGATTAGAATTACCCAAGACTAAAGAAAACAGAAAAGGAGAAGGTCAGTCAAGCCTAGCTGCAGGCTCTCCCTGGAGCACGATTAGAGTAGACCAAGACAAAGGGAGGCTAACGTTCTTCTCCCACCACCCGATCAATTACTACCAAAGAAAGCAACCTCGACTTTTGTCACTCAAAATATATCTGCAGAGAATTTAATGGCCTGTGTTATTATTTTCTCTGCAGATTTACCACAAGCAAATCAAAGGCGGCAGAAAACCCAACCATATCATTAGGGAGGTATTTCCCACACACGCACCAGATGCACCTAAATGCAGAGGATCTGGGAGTCCACGTGGAGACTGAGCTCACATGCTTTAAAGCACGGCTTGGCTGTGCCGCCACCCTGCATGCTTTGTGTATGTCCAAAGTCCAAATTATCCACAAGAAGTCATCAACCCCAATGAGAGGCAGACACCTCCCCGTGTTTCTCAGCGCCTCCTCCCTCCAGCAACCCCCAAGGTCTCCCGTAACACTTTGTCTATTTGCACCGACCACACCACAAGCACACCCCAATCTTTGAGAGTTTTCCTTGAAGGTGCTAGGCACGAAGCAAACCCACGCAGTCACCCAGAACACATCACATCCCGAGGGAGCCTCCCGACAGCTCCCCAGCTGAGAAGCTCAGCGGAGCAGAGCTGCAGGAACCGGCGAGCCTTGGGCTCAGCACCCGCAGGGCTGGCTCCCAGCATCGGGCTCTCACCCGTCCCAGCCAGCCCGGAGCAGTGCCCTTCTGCTCAAAACAGGGATGGGTTTTGTTCTGTCTCGCAGGGACTGGCTTAACACAGCACTGCCTGTAGTTACCCTACACAGCTGGAGGCACATCGCCTTCCTAAAACAGTGTCATGCGCTATCAGCCCTGCTTTCCAGGGATGAGGAACCACAGATGCCCAGGAAGATTTTGGGATGGGCTGATGGCAACCCTGAAGCCCAGGGCTCTGCAGGAATGGGACCACGTGGCTGCACACATCCCCTTCGCACCAGGTTAGCTTGCAGAGTTGCCCTATAAGCCAATAGGCCACACAGGAAACCCCAGCATTGACCAGGGGCTTTCAGAGATGCTGTTAAAGTGCAGATACACAGAAAGAAGTGAGAGAGGCTTCCTTAGAGTCCTTTAAGAGTCAAAAAACATAGAGGGAAGGGAAGAAATGTTATTAAAATCTGCTGTGATGGGCTGTCTCAGGCTCTTCCTAGACACTTTTTGTCTTTTACTAACACTAGATGTCTTTGGGTGCTTGTGGAGCTGTAGAGAAGGAATAGGTCTCGGCAGACTCGGAAACAAAGTCAGCTCTCGAGCTATACAAAAGCTGTTTCCTTGAACCTGAACTTTTTTCTTCTCTATGACAAACACTCTTGGGCCCATTGCCACAACACAGTTGTACGGTCCAGGATCTTACCGGAGGGATATTTAACACGACCACGAGGGAGGTGTCCCAAGACCTCAGAGAGCACGAGAGATATTCCTACCCACAGCCAGTTGTGAAACACTGAACCCAGCCCCCAACAACAGCCTAGGTCCTAAATTATTACATGTATTATTTATCGTACAGCCTGTAGAGCTGTCAGTCCTGCACGAGAGAGCCATAAACCAGGGAGCCTGCTCTGGAGAAAGAAAGAGGGATATATGTTTTGTGCTGGTTCTTGCTTGGTTTTATAAAGAAGAGAGCAGCTTAGCACTATTTGGAGACTGAATACTAAAACCACTTCAACAAAGACAGGCGAGAAGGTCATACACAGGGATGAAGCCTTCCAAGGAGCAAAATAAATATGACACCGTTGCAGAGGATACCCTAACCTTCTCCTAGGAGGGAGAGGATTTTAGCACTGTCCCAGTGAGGTCCCCTCTGCCTGGGGATGCTGCACCCCCCCAGCACGGCCAGCACAAGCACCCAGCAGCGCAGCGGGGCCAAGGCGAGGGCTGAGGAGCTCTGCGGGGCTGGAGCAGACGCCCGGTGCCATGCACGGATACCCACTATGCCAGGAAAGCTCTTGCTGCTGGCATGACCTTGCTCAGCGACACAAACAGGGCAGCCAGCACCAGTGCCACGTACTGGTAGATGTTAGGGCTTCCCCACATAACACATCATCTTCCCACGGCTGCGTTAGCCAGAAGGTTTCCCGAGCTCTGCACTTGTTTTTCCTCGCTACAGCCTCTCCCCGGGACTGGCTCCTGCCAAGTGATTTACCAGGCAGCGGAGGGGAGGGGATGGAGCCAGGCTCCGTCGCAGGTAGGGAGCTATTTATACCAGTGCCACATCAAAGAGTTTCTGCTATTGACGCCACGGTAGCAGTAATAGCAGAAAGTGGGTGGGTTTGCGAGGCTGGCAGCGCTGTGGATGTCCCAGGGTTTAGGCAGAGCTCCCTGCGGTTGAGCTGTGCGTGCTCAATGCATGGTGCCATGCTGCAAAAGGAAAAGAAAACCTGCAATGTGAAGCTTTATTTTGAAGTTTTATTTTAGGGAGACGATAGCAGCATGTGCAGCCAGACCTCGACTTCCTTCCCATCCCTTCTGCCAGCATTTCTGCCTGACATCCAGCCTTTCTCAGCATACCTTCCCCATGCAACCCCAGATTAATAACCTGCATTTCTTAGGCAAAGAGGTTGCACGGCTGTGCTGAGCTATGCTTAGAGTGTGGATTGCAATATACTGAATTTGCAGGGGAGTGTCTGTAAGAAGGGCCCAATATCTGGAACTTTAGCAACTGTAATCAGGGCATTAACGAGGATTTCGGGCAGACATCATCTCTCAAACACCCATGTGCTAAACTGGAGTCACTTGCGGCCTTGTTTTCAAAGACTTTAAGCATCCTTCCAGCTGCTATCGACTCAGGCTATTGATTGAAATACAAGTCTTCAGGGAGAGCTTAGGAGCTGCATGCTGGCAGCCTCGGTCGAACACCACGCTCGTGCCCAGCCTGCGAGGCAGCAGGCAGCTGGTGGGAAATCCCCTCCCGAGCAAAGCTTCCTCCATCCCCGGGGTCTGGACCCTGCGTGGGAGGGTCTCGTGGCTGTTTCTGTTGGTCTCCTTTGCTTTCTAACACACTGTGCTTGTCCCTATGAGGGACCCCAGCAGCGCTGCCCATGGACCCCAAGGTCTTGCCTGGAGGTGGCACGAGCCTGGTCCAGCTGCGGGCAAGACTCCAGGTCCCACCGAGCGCTTCAGCTCCAAAACCCTGGGGATTTACCACGGGCTTATTGCAGCAGAGCTGAGGATCACACAGCTCAGGGTGGATTCCCATTACCTCAAGGCACTAAGGTGACTGCAACCAGAGATAGAATCTGGCCAGTTCGGGGGCGGGGGGGAACCCCCAAACCAAAACCACCCCACACACACACTAACTGCAAAGCTCAGATCTAAAATTCAAACCGCTCAACACAACAGAAGAGCAGTAAAGGCCCACTCATAATACCACCTGTTTTATTGCAATTAGATTTTACCACTACAGCAACTCCAGTCCCAAACCCATCATGCGCAGTGCTGCGCACACCCCCAGCCCGTATCCCCAGATTGAACGCAGATCCTGGCTTTGTCTCTTGCACAAAGAAGCGCTGAGCTGGGCACAAGCACAGGGGTTCGCCTGTCTGGGGGTGGAACTTGCTGGCTGGGGGCTGAACCAAAAGAAAACTCCCACTGAGACCCTCTTACAATAAGGTGCCGTGACCCGCGATGTACATGAATGCACCAACCAATTATTAGGAAAAAGCACTTAGACACAGAGAAAACAGAGAGTGCTTGAAGACCGTGCCTGAATGCAGCTGCCCTGCTGGGATTGCATCAAAGAGCCCTGCCTGCTCCTTGAGCCAGGACAAGGAGAACCAGACAGGCCTATTTTGTCCCCAGGGGAAGCCAAACCTCTCCCTGCCGTTAGCAGGAGATGCTTTTAGGCATCAGGACTGCCCCGTCTGTGGCACGCCACACGCTTGTCCCAGTAACGCCCTGTATAAGCCACGCAGGGAAGCGCAGCCCAAGAGCAGCGGCTCTTGTCCCAGCAAGATGCTCCAGCTCCCCGGTGCTTTGCTCAAAGATCGGTCCATCTCACGTTAAAAAAAAGTGATGCAAAAGGCAGGAGTGTGGCGGCCTCGGTCCCCAACCCTAGCAGCGCAGGGCTCTCCCCAGTCACGCCAGTGATGCATTTACTGAAGCAGTTTCCCGTGTCCCACAGGCAGGGCTTTCCCTCCCCTCAAAGAGATTTTTCTCTCATCTTTTCCAGGATGTTGGATAATCTGGGCTGCCCCCTCTCTCTAGACCCCCCTGCCACTCTGGGACCCTCCCCTCCCTTCACCCACCTCAGGAGGAAAGCACAGGAGCCACTGATCAACTATTGATCCTTATCAAGCCAGTCCCATTACAATTAAATTAATCAGTGATCAATAAGACACAGCAGCACAGCCAAGGGGCTGGGGCAGGGCAAGAGGATCCGTCCCAGCTGGTTTCTCAGCCCTGGGAAAGGGATGCCCAGAGCCTTTCCTCCTCCGGGCAGGCAGCACACAGCCTCCTGCACACCAACGCACTGGGGGTATTAAACACACCCAGCAGCCCTGGAGTCACTACTGACCATGCACCAGTGTTGCTTTATCCTGTGCACACATATCTGTGCATGGACAAGCCCACGCGTGGGTACCCCACGTGTCGAGACGTACACGTGCCAACCAGCGGGTTCAGCCCCACAGGCTGCACAGCCCCGGGTGGTTTAGGCACCCTTCTACACACAAGGCTCTGCCCCTCCACCCATTTCACACCCCAAATCCTACAGCCTGCTGCACTCTCTGACAAAATTAATTAGAGCCCATGCACGCACTGTGGGCCCTGGCCCTACAAGGTCTGCTCTGCACAGGGAGCGGGAATGGTATCACTCTGGATGCTCCGTGTCAAAAGGAGAAGCACATTAGTTTCCATGGATATGGTGATTCAGAATTGCTCCAGATGTAAATTCGTTTGCAGTGCACTGCAAGGAGACCTGCAGCATTCCTGTCCAGCCCCGCAAGGCAGAACCACAGCACCGAGCCCATTCAATGGAAAGCAACAGGACCAGAGCCAGATCCAAACCAAACCAAACCCCACCCCAAATAAAATCCCACCCCTGAGTTTTGGAGGTGCCCCAGCAAATGCAACTTTTTTCCTAGCAGCAAGCAAAGCACGTTTGCATGGTATGCTATCCCTGGATTGGTATTTTGCTGCTTGACTTCATTTCTAGAAGTACAATATATTTCAGCCAACAGCTCCCAGGGGCAGACAGGATGCTGGAAGCTCTTGCTAGGGAAAGGACAGGGCTGAAAAAGCCATGCTGGGGATTAAGACCACAGCACAGCCGGGGCAGGGCACCCCAAACTGGCAGCAGTCACCAAGCTTGCAACGCGGCAGCACAAACCAGCCAGGGCTACAGACCACACAGAGAAGCAGAGCAAATGCACAGTGCCAGCACCCAGCCATACCAGCCCCGAGGGAGCTCGGGGTGCCCTTCCCAGCCACCCTAAAGCGTAAACCCCTGCAACAACCTCCTCCTGACAGGGTCCTGCCATGCTGCAGCTGCCCACCCTCCTCCTCTGGGTGCTTAAACGCTCCCAAATCAAACCTTTACCTCTCTTCTTTCTCCTCTTAGCTCTTTCCATCACACTCTCTGGTCTCCACTGAACTGGGAGGGCAGAGCCCAGCCCTGCCTGCAATTATACTAATGAGGGCTGGTTGTAATTGCTCACACCTGGGGCCAGGGCAGAGGCACCGGCTCTGGGGGCTCGGGGTCAGCCTGGCCTGGGAAAGCCCCTTGCTCCCTTCTTGGTGGCTCTGCTCCTGTCCCAGGGCTCACACCCTCTGCCATGGACCGTCTCCCCCATCTCCCTTGTCCCCGAGCTGAGCCGCTGACCATCCCAGCCATGGCACCGCACTTCTGCCGCCTGCATGGCCCAGGTGCAAAAGCAGCAGCAGCAAGGGCAGGCAGGCCAGGCAGACAGACAGACAGACAGACTGAAAACACCTGCTTTAATCCAGCCCACCTGGGCACGAGCTCCCCGTCCGCAGGTGCCCCCTTCACCCAGCACCGCAGCAAAGCCCTCCCGCAGGCAGGACGTGCCGTGCCGTGCCGTGCCGGGCACCGCAGCGTGCAGAACACGTCCCCCCTCTTTGTGCTAACGCCTCAGCCCATCAGGCAATAACAAATGCATCCGGACAGCAAAGCCCCAGCTCCAGCCTTGGCTGCGGGTGGCATCGCCATGGCCCGGCAGGGAGCTGCTGGCGGGGAAGGAGGCCGGGCTGTGAGCACCATCTGCTCCCGCAGCCTCGGGCTGGGGGCTCCGAGCCTTCTGCACCAGCCTCAGCTCCTCCTGTGCAAGCACAGCCGGGGGGAAAGCTCTCCTCCTCCAAGTCCCCGCTCCGTCCCCTCCTGTCCCACTGCCCGGCTCCTCAGAGCGATGTCGGGGTGCAGACAGGGAGCACCGAGCCCAGGGCAGGTGAAGGCGCCCGTTGCACAGTCCCTCTGCCCTGCGCGAGGGTGACAGGGTGGGATGGGGACAGCAAGGTGTAGCTAGCTGATGGCCGGGAGCTACAGGATCCCCCGATCCCCAGGGAGAGCAGCTCACGCCGCTCCTCTCCATCAGCTTGCACAGCAGAGAAGACCTGTGCAGAGGCAGAGCCTTTGGGACTTTTCTAACACGCCAAAAATAATCCAAACCCACCTGGGCAGGAGAGAGGGCACACGGGACTGACCAGCTATTGCTGGAAGTGTGTCTGGGACACATCTCTGCTGGAGCTGGGGACAGGTATCAAAGCGAGCGAGCGGTGCCCGCAGCACTCCTCTACATCAGGTCCTGACCTGCACCGGGGAGCGACGTTCCCTTAGTGACTGCAGGCAGGGTTTGGAGTCCGTTATGGGATGACCCATGAGCCTAGGGAGGGCTGAACTCCACCGCAAGTCTCTGAACCCTTCTGAAGGTACTTTTGGTCCTCATTTGGACCTTGGGAGACTTCACTGCTTAGGATGGGGTTTGGGTGGACCAGGATTTCTGCAGCAGCAGCAGCTGCTACAGGTCCTGGAGCTACCAATAGATGTGAACCCAAAAAAGCTCAGGAAAGGCTGAATCCAAAGTTTGCATCTAAATCAACCTCTCCTGAGCACAGGCAGTTTTACAAGGGGACAGATACATTACAATAAAACCATTTGCAGCTCATTGAAACATGCTGTTCTGGAGATGGACAAAATGTACCTAACCTTGAAAGGGTTTGCAAGCCAAAATCCAGCAAAGATCAAAAGCGTGCCCTTTCCAGCCTTAGCGATGATCCTTAGTAAAAGGGACACTCACAGCACAGGACTAATTCCTGCATCACCCACCCTCAGGAGCAATCCTCCCTGGGGAATGCTGCTGCAGAAGGAGCTGCCCCACTTACACACAAATGCTCATCTCATCACCTAACCACAGGAGATTGCATTACACTCATTTATCCCAGTAATAGATAGCACTTTGCCTGTGCTGGCCATGTCATCTCTTGTTAAAGCCCATCTCCTACCAAAAGCCATTTCTGGCCCTCCCACGGCCAGAGTCCTGCTGGAGTTGCCTCCTCCAAAGGATGCTGCTCCACAGTCAGAACTGGAGCTGTGGGTGCTGGACCAGGCAGCATCTCCTCTCCCAGAGGCTCAGGAGGACTCAAAATCTCTCTGTAGCTCTTTAACTCTGCCTCCACGATAATGGATCATTCCCAGGTCCCAGGGGCTCCAGAGGAAAGGCCTAATGCGTGTGTTTTTGAGTGTGCCCATGCCTCCCTTGCTACTGGAAGTATTAATGACAGCATCCATTAGCAGGGATGACAGATCCCCTTTCAGTACAACAGAAGGCTCTCGAGTGACTGTCAAAATATCCTATGAAGAGGGGAAAGAACAGGTCCCCATGGGCCCTCTTTAATTAAAGATGGAGAGCAGGTCTAAATATCAGATGCAAAGCACACACCCACACTTTGGAGAAGTTGAGAGTCAGATGCAGGGTCCATGGTTCAGGGTCATGGCTTTAAGATGCCTCCAGGGTGCCAGTGCAGCCCCAGGTGTGCTCTCGCAGCGTCAGGCCCTCGGGCACAATTTGATCACTGTCACTTAGGCAATAAAACAATCAGGAACACACAAAACAGCATCTGAGAAGATTACTTCATCCAGTCTCTAACTGCGAATAAATACAGCATCAGCACTTGTAGAAATCACTCTGTTACTCTCTTACGTGTTTGTTTGATGTGGACCGTACCTGGAGCTCTCCCTGTCTATCACGTTCCTAATTTTTTACAAAGGAGTTAAAGCACAGGCTGGGCTGAGGCTGGATTCAAAAGAGCAAACCAGCAGCATCTCCCCATGCCCCCTCGGCAAGAGCATCCCCATGCCCCACCTCAGCCTGCAGAGCAGCAGCATAGCACGTCTCGCCTTTGGAAAGGGCCCTGAGTGTTTCAGGACCAAATACACGTCTGTGTGTGTGAGGGGGATTCTGGAGAAATGGAGGGATGGACACAAGGAAGTGAGAAGAGAAAATGATGTGAGCATTTGGGATCAGAGCAGATGGGGAGGTCGGGGCAGAAAGAGGGAAGCTGCAGAGCCGCAGCCAGCAGCAGAACTGGGGATCAAAGCCGTAGTTTACAACATAAATAATGAATTGACAACTAATTAAATAATTCAAATCAGCTTAATTTTTACAAGATACCAGCTTTGCTTGGCCGCAGGGAAGGAAGCCGAACGGGGATGCTGGTAGAAGTATTCCCACAGAAGGGCATGGCAGCTCACCCTCCTCTCCCTCCTGACCAGATCTCAGCTCAGCCCTTGGGACCACTGCTGGTTTAGGTAAAAGCACCCAAGAGAGGCAGGATGCAATTTGCTCTCACTCCAATGCAACATCTCCATTTCATACAGCAGAAAGTGTGAAGTGCTGATAAAACCAGAAAAGTGGCAGAGCCTCCAGCACCCCAGAAGGAAGGATGGCCAACACCGCACTCCCCAACCTCCTCACGCTGCCTGCTCTTTATTAAAAGTAACAAAATCCAACTTTCCCACACTCTTTCCTATTTGTTTTAAAAGTGAGAGGAAAAACGAATAGAAGAGAGCTGCCTTCGCGGGCAGCTCCCAAGGCACAGGCAGAGGACTCAGCCTCAGAAAACAGGGCTGGCAGCGATGGAGCAAGACTCTCTCACTTTAATTTGCTGCCGCTGGGTGTAGGAACAGCTTTGACGCTCGCTGCCTTTCACAAACCCTGGGCATTGGATCACGCTGGTGAAGAAACCATACTGCAGAGACCTGGAAAAGTCAACTTATTAATTAGTGCAGTGCTGGCATTGCCTGCAAGCCCACATCGCAGGGCTGCCTGCAAAACAGATCGAGCTAAAAGCTGGTCCTTGTCCCAAAGTGCTTACGACGTGAGCGCAAGACACATGAGAGAGAAGCAGGCAGAGGGTGAAGGCAGGGGAACAATGAGGCAGTGTTAGCTGAAAGGCCGTGGGTTCAGGACACCATTTGGGGCATGATTCTCGTTGACATCAAGTGATTTCATGTGACTGACTCACTTCAGGGCTGCTGGAACAAACTGCGTGGAGCAGCTTTCATGTCAATGAGTCTCACGCCCTTCTCCGCTTTGTCCCCGAATAGCCTGTCTGTAGCACAGCTCGGCCCTCTCCCACTGCGCGCCATCATTTCTTTATGGCAGGGGTCCCTCCTTCCCCGGCCGCGCAGTACAATTAAGCACCAGCCTCATTTAGGGGCCTGCCATGTAAAAAATGTTTAACCGGGGCATGAGCTAGCTAAGGGTGGGCAGGCTGGGCTCTGCTCTCAGCGCTGGACCAGGAGGCTGGAATCCAGCCCTCTGACCCAAGCAAGATAAGAATCGAGGAGGATTTGGGATGAGGTCTCCTCCCTTCCAAGTGTTGGTAGCAAAATCTTCTCTTTTGGGTGAGGACACAAAGAGGCCAGGTGGCTTTTCCCCCCAGCCAGGGTCTCCGGAGGCAGGACGTGAAGCAAACACGGGACTATCACTGTTTGCTCAGGTGCATTTCAAGGGCTGCTATTAATGAGCAGGGCACTGGATTTTTTTAAAGCAGCAATGCACAAGGGGCTGCATCCCATGGGACAGAAAGCTAATCCCTGCTCGGAGGAGCTTAGGAGCAGTACTGCCTGCTTGGGCAGACAGATGGGCAGGGAGAGGAGTGGAAGCGGCACCAGCTGGAGCAGAGGGATAAGCAGCACTCGCAGCCCACGAGCAGCCCAGCTCTTGGCAGTGCCTTCAGCAGCAGCTCACTGGGGTGTGCATTTGGGAGAGCACCGGGGAATGCGAGGCTCTGCCGGGCAGCGGGGTTCCTCGATGCATGATTTCAAAAGCATTTGTTAACAAAGAGGGAAAAAAAACCCAGCCCAACATCCCCGCCGGAGTTACCAGGAAAGAGGTGCGTGTGCTGAAGCTGGTCCCGTGGTGGGTTTAGCCAGGAGAGCACAGGGACCAGGGTCTGCACAAACAGCTCGGTGTTTTTTGGGGGTTTATTTTTGAGATCTTGGAAGTCAGGAGTCTGCAGAGGGGACTGGAAATCACTGCTCCACCTACTAATGTGTCTTACGGCATCAGGAGATGCCTTGGTGCTCTGTTATCTCTTGATTAACCATTCAAATGCATTTAGCTTAGAAGAAAAGCAGGAAATGACCCAGCCCTGTGCAGCCGCCTTGTGCCGCTTGCTTTCCTCACTGCACGGATGCTCTGCAAGCTGGGGTGCAGTGCACAGTGGTGAGCTGGGTCACCCCAACCTCTCCAGAACAAGAGACTCGGGGCCGGCACGGCACCCAAAGGCAGTCACTCCCAGCCTGAAGAGTTTCAATGAAAGATGCCTTTTTCACAAAATAACAAGAACAAATTATTTCTTCCTCCTTCCCTCCACCAATATCCTGTGTGCTTCTGGCTTTGCGTTTTTTAATAAAAAATGCTAGGAAGGAAGCACTCTTTTTGGAGGAGGGAGGAAAAATAGCAGATAGTAAGGGAGAAGGAACAACAATTTCCCAACCAGATCTGACATGTCAGAAAGAAAAAGAGCTCCTTCAAACCCCTGTGTGTTCCTCACCGAGCAGCTGGATGTTTGCTCCCAAGTGACTCTCACCCCGGGCTCGTGGCCAGCGGGGACGTGCAGCTGGACGCTGGACCCTCAAGCAGAGCCACAGGAATGCTGCACATAACTTCTCTCTCTCTGTCTCTGGCAGGGCTGCTGTCCCCGCTCGCCCGTAGAGGCTCAGCCGTGGAGGCCATAACCCAGCCGGAGGCGCAGGATGGGAGGTGCCGCTGGATTTGTCCGCACATCCTTAGCTGTCATCACTTTTCTGGGTAAGAGCAGCCCCTCGCCTCTCTGTCCTGGAGGTTTCTGTGGGACAGCCGAGAGGGGCTGTCGGAGGTGCCAAGCGGGACATCGCCCAGGGTACACAACGCATATGTTGCGTTGCTCACCTGGGACGCACCTCTCCATGTTCTGCGGCTGCAGGGATGCTGAAGCCCAATTCTCCTGGGTGGTTGATGCAGCCAGGGGATGTGTCTTGTACCACTCAAAAAAGTTGTCTTGTACAACTTCCCTTGTACCACTCAAGAAAGAGGACAGGACCTGTTGACACACAAGCCTCCCCCCTTATAAATTCAAATTTAAGTGATATGCAGAAGATGCAGATCCTCAGGCAAAGCCTTGGCAGGATCAGTGCCCCTCTGCAGCCCGTGCTGCCCAGGCTTGTCCTGGCCTTGGCACAAAGAGGAATTTCCTCCTGCCAGCAGGACTCGCTCATGGCAAAGCCACTTCGCCTCCTGGTTTTTCTAGGGATGCCTTTTTGGCTATACCCTGACTGCAAAGATCCCCCAATCATCGGGGACCATTTCTGGATCTTGGGGAGTCTCAGGCTGCACTCTGAAGGTCCCTTTTCAGCAGGGAGACATTTCATTTCAGACAACCGAGAATTAGATAATGTCTTCAAGCTAATTCATCATCCCAGGCAGAGACTGCTCGCCTGTCCTTATAAATATCTAATTACCTTTGAATGTTCTCTGGATCCCCGAGGAGGCAGAGGGAGGGGTGGATGCCCTAGATTGGGAGGCAATTAGCCTGTTTGGAAATTGGTCTGACCCAAATCTGGTAGAGGCAGCAAGATGGAGCTGGGCTCTCCCATTAACCAGCTGAGTTCATGCAACTTGCTCCCCATCCAAGCTGAGCCCGCAAAAAATGACTCACTGTAAAGCCTATGAGGGTTATTTTCTCCTGACCTTTGGCTGATGATGCAATGGATCTCAGGAGCCAGCTGGGACAGGGAGAAATCCTCACAGGGAACATGAGCAAGGGACCAAGGACAAAAAACCACCAGCTATAGATGAGGCTCAAGGAAACACTCTAGAGTGGGTGAAGACCCAAAGCCTCCACGTCTCGGCTGTCAGCTACAGCCCTGGGAAGCTGGGTTGGCAATGACAACCCTCCCTCGGCTGTATCACCGAAAGGATGACTTCCCAGCGATACATAAAGGTTTAAAGCCTATGAAGTGCACAGAGACGACTCTCTAATGAACAAGGCTGTCAGAAAAGTCTAAAAATCTCTCTGGCCTTTCTTCATTCGGTAAAAGCCATGGAAAAATCTTGAAATCTAAGGCTAGCCAAAGCACTGTCCCTTTGTTCCTCAGAAAGCTTCTCGTTAAAAATAACCCTCTGTTCCTCAGAGAGCTGCTCTTTAAAAATAACCACTTTGATTTTGTGCACATGTGTGTGTTCAGATTTCCTATAAAACCAATTAATTGCCCAGCTTCCTCACGAGCCAAGGCTTCAGGCCGTGGTCAGTGCTCCAGAGCTACAGCTATGCTGCCTGTGCTCAATAAAAGGATTGCTGCTGATGTCCTCAAAAACTGGAATACCTCTTGGAAAACATTCAACTGAGACATTTATCATTTCCCGGTCTCCAAAGCTAGTGTGGGGCTCAGCACAAAGGGAATGTGTTCAGCCTCCTGGACACCTGGGCTTTCCAGGTCTGACTTTCAGCATATTCCAAATACTAGTAATAACGCAAAACCGCCCTGCCAGAAATGGGCCAGCACCACTGCACAAGGGAGACGCTGGCAGTCACCTCCCTGCTCACGGAAGTGGCAGAGGAGATAAGGTTTGAGTTTTGTCTGTTCCAGCAGTATCTGGTATCAAGTTTAGGAATTTTTTTATACACACAGAGACTGCTATGTCCTTGGTGGTGTATTTCATAATACGGTATTTTTCTCTCCCAAACAGTAGCACAAGTCACTCTTGGAGCACTATCTGAAATCTTCAAGTATTTCTGCAGCTGTTCTTCCAAATCTTAATTTTCAGATGTTCCAGTTTCATCTATTCCTATTTATTTTGGTGTTAATATTTATTTTTCCTAATAACGAATGTTGTTCTAGAGAGGCATAGCAGCATTTTTATCATAATTTCTGCTCTCCTAGCTGGATTTTAACACAGAAAGTAGGGCTGCATAAGGCATGCCCAATTCTGAGCGGGTCACTCTGCTTCTTGCAAATTTGGCTTGCAGGCTTGAAGACCTTTATTTTGTGTTTGTCTTCTCCCTGCTATCCAAATGACAGAGCCCAAGGAAGGTACCTGCTTTGGTAACATTAAAAATGAGAGTTCTGGGGTGACAGAAGTACCCAGACGATCAGTCTCAGAGGTACTGAGATTCACCACTCTGCTTTGCTCTCAATTCTTAGTTCTAACCATACTCCGATCTTGTAACTGTTTAATTATTACTTTAACTGTTGTTTTGCTTAATGAGGCATTTCACCCCCAACATCAACCAGACACCTTGGAACTGTAGATAAAAACTCGTCCGAACTTCTGGCATTGATTACATTTGAGAAAATCAATGGCTGACAGTTGTAGTCCATAACCTTGGCAGAGAAAAAGGGACAGCAGCAGATAGCAACGGGGTGCAGACTCCGGGTGAATCAGAAGGGATGATTAGCGTAATTTGGCTTGATTGGGAAAGAGCATCCCATGAGAAAAGGCCGTGAGTGTTAATAGTATATATTTTATTTGTTAAATAAATAGAAATTATTTACCATATGCTACCTATTAATCTCAAAATGTAAAGCTGTTAAACCTTAATCCATTCACTACCACCTATCAGAACACAATTAATACACTACTTTCTTATTAATTCTCCATTAATTCTCATGATTATTTTACCTACTGGTCAGCAGTTATTTCCAGCTGAGAGTTCCTCAGCATAGCCTTTGCTGACCCAACTGAGAAAAGATTTCCAGCTTACACAGGCTTCTCCCATGTGAATATAACTATTCTAGAAGGAAAAATGGCACTTACACTGATTTGGAGGGAATACAACCCTCAAAATGCTGCTTTTCTTTTATTCCAAAGTATAAGACACAGGCTTACAGTCCCTCTCCCCTGTGTGACACCATCAGGCTCCTGCCCGCATGCAGCACATCCCTACTGCCGGAGCCGAGGGCCCAGGTAATTGGCTGCTGCTCGGACACAAGGAGCAGCCGACAGCTGCTCCAAACCCACTGAGCCAATTAGCGGAGCCCCTCTCCCGTCTCACCCTCATCTCCTCATGCAAGAGCAGCCGGAACATGAGACGAACCCCGGGAGCTACAGGTAAAGAACTGCTTCTCCCGAGCCCAGGAGAGCTGAGCTGGCTATTCCCTGCTGGAAGTTACTCTTGCATAAAACATCACACTTACTGGAGTCACTTAATTTAACTAGTGACCATGCTGTGTACTGTAGGGAAGGAAACAGATTGCTGGTTGGCATGGCGGTTTTAAGACAGTTATTAATTCAATTACAAAGCATGGAAGGATCCTGGGGCTAGCTAAGCATCTCTGAGCTTATCACTGCAGAGGCAGAGGGGGACTGTGCTGGGAGCACACTGCCTTGAGGTGGCTCCATCCCTGCTAAGGGACATTTCTCAGGGTGCCAGGGAGAGAACAGACTTGCTGGAGATAGTTATCCCACTAGCCACTTCTGCAGTTAAGAGATTTCCAGGCAGCTTCTGCTTTGCTCTTACTTATTTGCACTGCCATTTCCATAAAGCCTGCATGGAAGGGCATCTGCTAGCACTTGCCATTTATCTGAGACACAGAGTCACTCACTGCAGACAGCTGGCACTTTCCAGTGAAACATCATCACCACGCCAAAGGGTGGCCCAGATAGCATAGGAAAAGGCAGGCAGGTTCTTACGGTTCCTCTTGTGCCTGTGCCATACTCATGACAGCAAGATCAGAATCAAACCCATATCGGAACACTACAAAGGAAGCTTCGAGCTTATTCCGTTAGTTGAATAGCAGAACTGATACCTGCAGCGTTGGTTTGCACACCAGCAAGCAGCAGGTTTGAGTCATCAAGAGCTGATGATGTTGCAGACGCAGGGATGGAGGGAAGCCAGGCATGTGCAGGGAGGCAGTGGCAGAGCTGCGAAGATTCAGGTTCTCCTCTCTCCTCCCTTGTTCTGGAGAGGACTTAGTTGGAACCAACCAGCCGAAGTTTGTACAGACAGAGGACGAAGCGGCACGTCCTCACTGCCAGGGACAAAGAGGGCATCCAGGAGTTCCCAGCTCCAGTCTCACCTGTGCATGGCTTTCCAAGAGGCATGTGTCAGTACTCCTTCTCTGCACGTCTTTAAGCACGTCTGGTCCCTCTGGCACAGCAGAGATGGTGCGAGATGCTCAGTGGGAAATGCACTAGCGTGCCCAAAGCCATGGCTGGGGCTGGGCTGTGGTGACAGATGGGTTGTGATTTTCGCGTTGCTCCTTCTTTTATTCTAGATGCAGTTCTGACGCTGCCAGGGACACCCTACAAAACTAAAAATGAGAATTTTTAGAAAAAGCTAAATTGAGCTGAGCAGGTTTTCCCTCTCTTGCAGTTTGGTGCCGAGCACAGAGTAGCACAAGGAACTACGGGCCAGTGTTTGAAGAGCAGCCTGTCCACACCCTCTTCCCTGAAGGCTCAACAGAAGAGAAGGTCACGCTGGCTTGCCGCGCAAGGGCCAGTCCTCCTGCGACCTATAGGTGAGCTTGCCTGCTCTCTCTCTCTGTACCAGGACTGGGACACAACCATCAAAAAATTTTGCTTTCTCTTCTCCACTTTCATATAAAGAAAATCACTAACATGGGAATCAGCTTCCTCGTCCACACATCATGTGCCATCCCTCCCAGGTCACAGACCAGATCTAAATCTAACTCAAATCCCAACGCACCACAGCTGGAAAAACAAGCAAGCACAGCCTCCTATGAGGCACCACGAGTGTTACAGTGAGTATCTACCCCTCTCACTCTTTACACTTGCTCTTGGCAGGTGGAAGATGAATGGCACAGAGATAAAGATGGAGCCAGATTCCCGTTACAGGCTGGTTGCAGGTGACCTAGTGATAAGCAACCCAGTGAAAGCCAAGGATGCTGGCTCCTACCAGTGCGTGGCATCTAATTCCAGGGGCACGGTGGTCAGCAGGGAAGCCTCCCTCCGCTTTGGCTGTAAGTTTGCCTCCACAAGGTAAATGAAATGCAGCCACAGTTATGCTGGGGGTAAACTGAGCCCCCCTGCTCGCATTAATAAAGGTTGGAGAGAAGTTCTCCTATGCATGGTACCCAACATCATCACTTGGAGAAAGCTCCTGGCGCTTTCCATTAACATGGAGGTGCGGTAGAAATTTGATGCACTACAGAGAAAGTCAGTAATATTTTTGGATCTCCCTCTGTACAACTGCTGAAAAGACCAGCCTGTGGAGGGAGAGATAAAATACTGTAATTCCTCCAGCTGTTTTTTTCATCCATGGACAGGTTTCACTTTGCATGTTTAGTTTTGCAGGAATTCTCCGCAGAAGAGCGAGACCCCGTGAAGATTACAGAAGGCTGGGGAGTGATGTTCACCTGCAGCCCTCCTCCCCATTACCCAGGTAAGGGTTTGCATTTCAGCATTGCCACTAGCAGGGATTAGCAGCACTGCTGGTGCCAGGTGGAGAGATGCAACAGAGCAAGGGATTCCCAGACAAGTGAATCACCCCTTGCTTTTCTTTGGGAATTTTAGGGAAGCAAATTTGTCTCTAATTCAGACTCTGTAAAGCAACAAAACAGAGGTAGGACTTAGCACATGGAAAAAACAAGTACCATCCAAGGACCAACTTCAGCTTAGACTGGTCTAGGAGACAGCCTGCTGGGTTTAGTCCCACCTGAGAGGATACAGGCAACTTGTGCAGTTTGTTCCTTTTTCTTTTCCCCACAGGCTTATCCTATCGATGGCTCCTGAATGAGTTTCCCAATTTCATCCCAGCCGATGGAAGGCGTTTCGTCTCTCAGACCACAGGCAACCTTTACATTGCCAAGACAGAGGCTTCCGACCTGGGGAACTATTCATGCTTTGCCACCAGCCACATCGACTTCATCACCAAGAGTGTTTTCAGCAAGTTCTCCCGGCTCAGCCTCACTGCAGAGGGTCAGTGCTCTTGGATTATCATAAGAGGACTGGGCAAAATGCAAAATTAACAAGCCATCACAAAGCACTCAGCCTCCACAGGATACCAGCAGTGCACCAATCACCCACCAGCCTCTCAGGGGAGCTTAAGAGCTTACAAAAATATTAATTGGCTGAAACCTGGGGGAAGCAGCCCTCTCTCCAGGCTTCGCTGCTTGTGCAGCTACAAAACCCTCAGTGGGGTTTCTCTGTAAGAGAGACAAGGCACAAGGTGCAGCCTGTGCAGGCTCACATACCCCTGAAACTACTCTCCTGTGTGTTTGGTGATCTTGCAGAGGTGCAGCTAAAGACACTTCTTGGGCAGGGCAAAGGTTGTTAAGCAGGTAGGAAGTTAAGGAGAAATAGTCCTGAGATGCTGTAGAGATTTTTAGAGACTTTAGTAAGAGCTGGTTTAAAAAGAAAATGAAACCTAGCCTCTGTTGCCTTATCCAAACGCACAAAGCTTTTGGAAAGTAGGGTAACCTTGCAGGTACCTCTGCCCTTTAAGACCTCATGTGTGCCATTTTAAAGTCATCCAGAACTCCTCAACAGTGCTTTCCTTTTAACAGATGCCAGGCAGTATGCACCCAGCATAAAAGCCAGGTTTCCTGCAGACACCTACGCTCTGGCTGGGCAGATGGTGACTTTGGAGTGTTTTGCCTTTGGAAAGTGAGTGCAGTATCTGTATCGCTCAGGCTCAGGATGGGGAGGGTATCGCAGAACCTGCAACTTTCACAACCCCACTCTTCAATGGGTCTACTGTAGACCAGAGATGGAGGGGTAATAGGAAGAGGGAGGAACTGGCTAAAGCCATCTGTCCTGCTGGCCAAGGCCCAGCTGGAATGGGACTTGGGTGGCTAATTGGGGATTGAGTTACACTACGCTGTAATGCAGCACGGGGTACCCAAGAGCTGGCCTTTACCAGATTTACTTTTACATAGCCCCGTTCCTCGAATCAAGTGGAGGAAGCTGGACGGCTCGCAGTCCTCCAAGTGGATCGGCAGCGAGCCCCTCTTGCAGATCCAGGATGTTGGCTTTGAGGATGAAGGCACTTATGAGTGTGAGGCTGAAAACATCAAAGGGAGAGACACCTACCAGGGCCGCATCATCATTCAAGGTAACACATTTAATCACATGCCTTTCCAGAGCAGAGCAAGATGCCCCAGGCAATGGACTGAGCCTTTGGGACTAAAACCACCACTTCTGATCCTGCCTCATATCAGCCCTAATTAAATCTATTGCAAAGCCCTAACAAAGACCTGCAGTGATCACTGATACCTTTCCTCAGTGGATACATTTAGGCTATGGCAAGTAGACAGCTCCTAACTTGCTCTAAAAAAATTCTAGCAAAAATGAGGTAACCAGGGAAGGAAGCATAGCGGTAAAAATCAAACTTGGCTCTCAATCAAGATATTCTCCAAGCCTGGGGTACTTCCACAAGGGATAAAGCTTGGAGCTATTAATCAGATCTAGTCAAGTTGCAAAACTTAACTTAGTCTGAATCCAGTCTTTCCTGAAGTTCAGGAATGACTGCATTTAGTCTTAAGAAGAGAAACCATAATGTCCTTCCTCAGATCTGGATTCTGCCATAATTTTGTGCAGTCCACATGCACAGCTGCAGCCAGACCCATAGAGGACTCAGCCTTGCATCGCTGCACAAAAGGCAAAGGCTGTTACTATGGTGAAACACGCTGTGATAAATAAATCTGCCAGCAGAGATGACACAATGAGCATCCTTCTGCCTGCCTGGCACAACAAACCTCTCATCTGATCTTCTTGGCTCTGCCACCCCTCTTGCTCCTTTGCAGCTCAGCCAGAGTGGCTGAAGGTGATCACAGACACGGAAGCCGACATTGGGTCCGACCTGCGCTGGAGCTGCGCGGCTGCTGGCAAACCCAGGCCCGCAGTCCGATGGCTTCGGGACGGGCAGCTGCTGACCTCCCAGGTACCACCGTGCAGGTCTGACAGCGAGAGCAGCTCAGCCAGTGCACACCAGAATTTGCAGTACTGAACCCGCTACTCCAGACTTAAGACCCTCTACTGCCTCGCTGCAAATGCATCTCAACCCCGTTTTATCACCCCGCATCCCTATTCCATGTGCCCCCATGAGGCTGCAAAGCAATGCCACAGTCCTTATCGACAGCAAGTTCCTTCTCCCGTCACTGCCATCCCAGCCATTGCTTCATGCAACTACAGGACCTCATAGCCAGTTATCAAGGCGGATAAATAGCACCTTGTACCTGTCTCTGTATGACCTGCACGTTGCAGCTCAGGCACTCAGAAGTCTCAGCAAACAGAGCACAGTGATGTGGGGTAGTGACTGGACAGATGGAAAAAAACGTCCTGCGTTTTCTCCCATGGAAAACCAGGCTGGCTTCAAACTGGCATAAGAGTCTGTAATGAAACTCAACCCTGAACACACGAGGCTTGAGTTCCATTTTTGTTTTTCTCATCTAATGGGTTCATCCTCTTGTTTGCACAGAACCGCATCGAAGTGAGCGGTGGAGAGCTGAGATTTTCCAAGCTAGTCCTGGAGGACTCTGGCATGTATCAGTGTGTGGCTGAGAACAAGCATGGCACAGTATATGCAAGTGCTGAATTAACAGTGCAAGGTAATTTCTCATTTCCCAGTGCTCTGGGTTTCAATGGGACACTGAAGCATTTTAGATCTCTTCCTTACATCCTATGCTTGCAATCTCAGAGTAAGATAAGAGCAGACAAAAACTGCTTCACTCACCATTGAAATATAGTTGCTGGTTCAACAAGACACTCTACAACCCTTTAAAATTTAAACCTTGTGTAAATTCAGTAATGCTGAAAGAGAACAAGGACATCTGTTTAGCTACAGAAAGTGTACAGGAGACACGGCAGCAGCACTACAAGCTCTCTTCCACTACACAGCCTTCCTCTTTTTTGGAGGACAGAGGTCAAAGAAAAGAGTTCAGTATCCATTCAGCCTGCTTTGATGGATGGTGACTGGAATTGGACTGATGCCAAACTTGTTCCACATTAGTCTAAAAGCTTATCTCCTTGTGGTCAGTAGATGCCAGAGATAAATTAAAGGTCCTAAGCAACTATTCAACTATTCAATATTAACACACTGCAATGCATGAGGGCAACAGATAAAATCCAATTCTATCTCTGCAATTCCAGGAGGAGTTTTAGGCAAGCTGGATGCCTGCATTGGTGACTTTGGTCAGGATATTGAAAAGAATATCCTCTACATTTTCAAAAGCAGCTGTTCTTGTGTCTCTCAAAGACCTTGCACTTGTTAGGGTCATATCCCATTGCTACGTATGACACGTGTGTCACGTAACACCTGCCTTGGCAGGTGTTAGACACCACCCAGCAGCAGAGGAATCACTCCATCTTGCTCACCAGATATTGCCATGCTTCTGTTACCGAGTCATCTAACAACAAATCAATACCTAGTTACATGGCAGTGAAAATGCTCACATAGCAGGGTTTTCTAATCATTCCTTAATCCTCTTTTTTTCCCCTGTAGCCTTAGCACCAGATTTTAGACTAAACCCAGTGAAGCGACTGATACCTGCAGCCCGAAGTGGGAAGGTCATCATTCCATGCCAACCAAGAGCAGCACCAAAAGCCACTGTGCTCTGGACCAAAGGGACTGAACTTCTGATCAACAGTAGCAGGTAGCAGCACAGAGTCAGCTTCTACCTAGAAACCATAGCTAAAATCACATTTTTTTCTTGCCAGGAGATTGGACTTGATGACCCAAGTGTGCTGCTACATCCCTGAACATAAGCACTTTGTTATTCCTCTAGTTTCTTCTATAGAAAACACCTACATAATATTTTGCAGTCCTGTCTTTATCACCAATTTCTCTAAAATCAGCAAGTGCTGGAAATTGTCAGGTATACAGAGTGAACAGACATTTTAACCTTCCTCTTGTATGGTTCTTCTTCCTTTCCAGGGTGACTATTACCACAGATGGCACCTTGATCCTCCAGAATATCAGCAAATCTGATGAGGGAAAGTATACCTGCTTTGCTGAGAATTTCATGGGCAAAGCCAACAGTACCGGAATCCTCTCTGTTCGAGGTAGAGATGTTTGCCTTGATTTGGGGGTCAATCGAGCAAGAAACAACTAAGAATGCCATGATGTGACATTTCTCCTCTCCTTATACTCCCCAAAGTCAATGCTATATTCAGGGAATCAAAGACATTTCAGCCTGTGGAGCAGCAAACCTTCTGCCTGACCCACCAAATCATACCTACCAACAACTGGTCCTTGAAAAAAGCATTTCCATTTTCTAACCACTGCAATCCCTCATCTTTCTCCTGTAAAACTACAGCTGTTAGAGAAGGATGACAAGTTGGAAAGTGTTAGTTGGCTTGGATGCTCTGCAGCATTCATATATATCTGGTACATGGACATTTGCAACTAACAGCCCTCCCTGCTCTTTCTCTGCAGATGCCACCAAAATCACATTGGCACCATCTAGTGCTGATATCAATGTAGGTGAAAACCTTACTCTGCAATGTCACGCATCCCACGATCCAACTATGGACCTAACCTTCACCTGGTCACTAGATGATTTCCCCATTGACTTTGACAAGTCTGAGGGGCACTACCGGCGAGCCAGTGTGGTGAGTAGAAAGGGCAATTACGTACCATCAAAAAGGACAGAAAACTAATACCAGCCTCTTTGTTTGCATGTTTGTGGTGGGTTTACCTGGCTGTACACCAGGTGCCCACCAAAGCTGCTCTATCACTCCCCCTCCTCAACTGGACAGGGGAGAGAAAACATAACGAAAGGCTCATGGGTCAAGATAAGGACAGGGAGAGATCACTCACCCATTACCGGCAAAACAGACTGGACTTGGGGAAATTAGTTTAATTTATTAACAATCAAATCAGAGTAGGGCAATGAGAAATTAAACCAAATCTTAAAAACACCTTTCCTCCACCCCTCCCTTCTTCCTGGACTCAACTTTACACCCAAGTTCTCCACCTCCTCCCCCTGAGCGGCACAGGGGGACGGAGAATGGGGGTTGGGGTCAGTTCATCACACGTTGTCTCTGCCGCTCCTTCCTCCTCAGAGAGAGGACTCCTCACTCTTCCCCTGCTCCAGCGTGGGGTCCCTCCCACAGGAGACAGTTCTCCACAAACTTCTCCAAAGTGAGTCCTTCCCACGGGCTGCAGTTCTTCATGAACTGCTCCAGTGTGGGTCCCTTCCCCGGGCTGCAGTCCTTCAGGCACAGACTGCTCCAGCGTGGGTCCTCCACAGGGTCACAAGTCCTGCCAGCAAACCTGCTCCAGCGTGGGCTGCTCTCTCCATGGGTCCACAGGTGCTGCCAGGAGCCTGCTCCAGCACAGGCTTCCCACAGGGTCACAGCCTCCTTCGGGCATCCACCTGCTCTGGCGTGGGGTCCTCCCCGGGCTGCAGGTGGAGATCTGCTCCACCATGGGCCTCCATGGGCTGCAGAGAGACAGCCTGCTTCACCATGGTCTTCCCCACGGGCTGCAGGGGAATCTCTGCTCCAGTGCCTGGAGCACCTCCTCCCCTTCCTTCTGTACTGACCTTGGTGTTTGCAGGGTTGTTTCTCGTACATGTTCTCACTCCTCTCTCCGGCTGCAGTTGTGCAGGTATTTTTTTCCCCTTCTTACATACATTATTGCAGAGGCACTACCACCGTCACTGATGGGCTCAGCCTTGGCCAGCAGCAGGTCTGTCTTGGAGCCGATTGGCACTGGTTCTGTTGGACATGGGGGAAGCTTCTAGCAGCTTCTCACAGAAGCCACCCCTGTAGCCCCCCCGCTACCAAAACCTTGCCACGCAAACCCAATACAATGTTGAATGCTGGACTGTGATCAGGCATGTTCTAATGCTCTCCCCACTGTCTTTTCTCTTCCCCACACAGAAGGAAGCTATTGGGGACCTCAGCATCTTCAACACCCAGCTAAAGCACTCAGGGCGATACACATGTACAGCCCAGACAGTTGTGGACAGTGCTTCAGAGTCAGCCACGCTGACTGTCAGAGGTAGTTTCTCTGTCCTAAGGTCCCCTGCTCCTTACAAGCCCAAAGTAACAGCATAATCCTTGCAAGGGATCAGCTCGCTCTTCCCTTGCTACCACCTCACCATCTAATATTTGAACTGGATGGGATAGGCTTATGAGCTTTTCTGGAGGCCAAAATTGGAGGTGGGGCTTCCTAGCTTCCAGAAAAGAAAGGCCTGATTTTAATTTATGACTTGCACAATATCAAGAGCAGTAAGCCTCCAAATCTTTCATCTTAGTAACATGTCCGTCTGTCTCTCGTCATCCCAGGACCTCCAGGCCCCCCCGGGGGTGTGGTGGTGAGAGACATCAGTGACACCACCGTCCAGCTGAGCTGGAGCCGTGGCTTTGATAACCACAGCCCTATTGCCAGGTATATCATCGAGGCACGGACCCTCCTCTCCAGCAAATGGAAGCAAATGCGTACCAGTAAGTGTCTTGAGGGCAGCGGCGGTGGCATGGCCCGTGCTGGCTGCAGGGCACCAGCTCACTGACAAGTTCTTGCTCTGTGCTCGTACACCGGCTGCCACTCGCTCTATTTGTTCTTCTCTCATGTTATTGGATTATATAGATCCTGTAAATATTGAAGGCAACGCAGAGACAGCCCAGGTGGTGAACCTCATTCCTTGGATGGATTATGAGTTTCGGGTCTTAGCGAGTAACATTCTTGGAGTTGGAGAGCCAAGTTTACCCTCCAGCAAAATCCGTACCAAAGAAGCAGGTATGTGCAGATACACTCAGAAGTAGAAAGGGGAATCACAGGTACCTGCTCCTACATGCTGGAGGGGGAAGGCTGGATTGCAGCATGCCTTGGTCCCAAACAATTAGTCATCTCCTTGAGTGCTTCTAGAGGTGATGCCATCACAAAATCTTCTGCCTTTTTGCCCATTTACATGTCAAAGACAAAGCAGTACTAGAGCTGGCAGCCAACTTCACTAGCATTAGATACAGTATATTAAACCATTATAAATTCTAGCTTCAAATCCTGTACCTTCTGGGCAGTAAGGCTTAGAAAGGGGAAAGAGACCTATTATATCAGAGAGCACAACTCTGCAAAGACAAGGTAAATTTCCCAGCAAATGGCTGTGAATGTTCATTCTATCTTCTGCTGCTTGAACGTGCAAGCAGAAGGGATGTAATAAGAGCAGAACTGCTCTCAACATACCAAATGCATATTAACTCCTTTCTACTAAAAACTCTCCTCCATATCCCTGCTTTTGAGCTTGATTCTTGTCCCCTTGGAGACATGCTGCCTCCAAATAAGCTCGTCAGGTAGTACTCTAGACCCGATTTTCACAAAAATCTGAAACACAGCTGAAAACATAGAGACAAGCACTTTCATACAAGCTGTCAAAGCCTGGCTACTCCCAGACCGCGCGGTGTCTGTGCTCATTTTCATCACTATTGTTTCCTTAACCCAACCTGTGCTGTCTGCTTTTGTTTGGGGACCCGACAGCACCTACTGTGGCACCATCTGGGCTCAGCGGAGGCGGAGGGGCTCCCAACGAGCTGATCATCAACTGGACAGTAAGTCAGCAGCACGGCACCAGCCGTGGATGCTGGGAGAGGGCCAAGGGGAGGAGCACATGCCATTTCTTTTCGGAAATCAGTGCTGCAATTACAATTTTGATATGTGGTTGAGCCAAACACTGTGCTTAGTCCAAAGTCTTGCTCATTTGAACGGACCAAGGCTCTTCTCTCTTTCCACCCCGCCTCACAGCCGACACTGCGGGACTATCAGAACGGAGATGGCTTTGGCTACATCTTGTCATTTCGCAAGAAAGGCACCCAGGAATGGTTGACAGCAAGGGTGCCACACGCAGAATCGCTGCACTATGTCTACCGCAATGAGAGCATCAGTCCCTACACCCCCTTCGAAGTGAAGATCAAAGCATACAACAGGAAAGGAGAGGGACCAGAGAGTCTCACTGCCATCGTGTACTCTGCAGAAGAAGGTAAAGAGGGACTGCAGAGACTCTGAATTCATGATGTTTTGTCCAACCAACCAACGTGTCCTCAATCAGCTCCTTGCAGAGCTGTGTCAGTCTGGGAGCATAATGATAGGAGAGGTTTCTTCTACTCAAAGAACAGCTGACAGTGATTTCAGCATAACATTTATCTTCTACTTCAAATACACAGATAGATATTTCCCTAAGCCCAGCCATGACTGTACACCCCGAGCTTTAGAGCAGACACAGATCCTCACAGCACACAGCTGTGGCCCTGCTTGTCCTACTAAGTCCCTAAATCCCTTCCCCTTGTTTTGCTCCGTACACATAATACCAGCTGTCTAGCTGCACGGTAATGGTGCTGCAGGAGAGCCTTTCGTTTCAGCATGGTGATTATGCTAGGAAAAGGATTTTATTCCCTTTTGTTGTGTTTTTCAGAACCGAAATTGGCTCCTTTCAGAGTTATGGCCAAGGCTGTTCTGTCCTCAGAAATGGATGTGTCCTGGGAGCCCGTTGAGCAGGGAGACATGACTGGAGTGCTTTTGGGCTATGAGGTACGAGCCTGCCATGGGAATGAGAGACACTGAAATTGAGATTGGAGAGCCCAGCAAAGAAGATTCCCCCAGACTAAGTGAGGTGAAAGGAAACAGCATTTTGTTTCCAAAGATGGAGGATAATTAATGGACAGCACGAGGCTCTAATGGGGCCAGTACTACTGCTCAGAAGAGAGATGAGTAAGAGAGAAACACCCTTTCTTTTTCTGCTTGCCTTTCCACACAGGCTGTAACCTTATTCCCGGGCACATACTAAGCAAAATACACAGAAACAAATACCAAAGGGTCTCCAGCACCGGCTGTGGATGGACTGAGTCTAGTATTTGCAGATGCCTCTATTCTTACTAAACCCATCATATCCTTTTCTATTCAGATCCGGTACTGGAAGGATGGTGATAAAGAGGAGGCAGCTGACAGAGTGAGAACAGCGGGGCTGGTCACATCGGCTCATGTAACAGGCCTAAACCCCAACACGAAATACCACGTGTCAGTCAGAGCTTACAATCGGGCTGGAACCGGCCCTCCCAGTCCCTCTACCAACGTCACGACAACAAAACCGCGTGAGTGAGCCCTGAACACCTCTGCTTTGAACATTGTACTCCCTGGGGCTGCTGCTTTCTCCTGAGGACTCCCAGTGATCAGCTAACTGATTAGCTTTTTTATCTTGGTGCTCTAACGCCATTTTAAGTAGTCCGTAAAACAGTTCCCTGAATTTCCTCAGATCAGCCTTGTGGTCTGCGTATCACTTATCTGAGAAGATCTGTGCTCAGAGTAATGTTTGCTGGGATACTTCCCTTTAAACCAACCACAGTGGTGCCATCACTGTTGACTAGTTGTAGAGTCTCAGGAAACAGTTGTAACCAGCACAACCTTCTCATCGCTCCATGACTTACTGAATCTCTGTCTTGTTTTGTATCTCTTAGCACCAAAGAGGCCACCTGGCAACATCTCCTGGACTTTTTCTGGGTCTACAGTCAGCATCAAGTGGGACCCAGTGGTGGCAAAGGCAGATGAGTCTGCAGTTACAGGGTACAAGGTACAGGCAGCATGTAGCTGGCCTTCTCTTACAGGTGACCCTAAGAAAATCACAGTGAACGTAAACTCAAACTTGCCTCTTCCCACAGATGCTCTACAGGCAGGATTCCCACTCTGCTCCCACACTATACCTGGCCAGCAAGAGCCGGATTGACATCCCTGTACCTGAAGACTTCACTCACGCCTTTGTACAGATCAGAGTGACAGGCCCTGGGGGAGATGGAATCCCAGCAGAAGTTCACATCCTCCGAAATAGTGGTATGTATACTCCTGTGATATACACACTCCATGCACAAACACTCATTTACAGGGTGCTTCACAGACCACTGGAAAATGAGCTCAGAGAGAGGAGTTAATCTGCAGCATTACTTGCTTATCATTCGCTACCACTGTTCTTTGATAAGTAATGACTTAGTCACACCTCCTCCACTACCGGGCTACAGCACAGCATAACAACAATAAATGCTATTATATTTTAAAATCCCACTCTCCCTTCCAGGAACACGGGGGAATGTCCTACCCCAGTGTTTTAGGCTGAGACTGTGGAATTGGTCTTTGACTCCCTTGTGCTGTTCACTTAAACGAAGTGAAGCATTCCTCTCCAGCCCTCCATCAGCCAACCTCTCCCCAGATTCTGAGCAACTTTCAGTCTAGTCCGAACCCAGCTTTATTATTGGCAGCTAAAGCCCTCGAGGCCCCACGCAAGCCCAACTTACACTCACTAAGAGTGAAATCCTGACTCTGCTTGTGGGGCCCCGACCCCAACTCCAGCAGGTTCCCTTGATTCAGGGGGTAAGTACTTGGGGCCCACCTCCAAATTCTTGTTTCAAATACAAGTGTTCCTGGGAGGTTCATCAGTGACAATCACAATATGAGCACACAGAACCCCAGGACTAACATTTTTACCAACCCTCCCAACTGTTTCCTTAAGACATCCAGTTGCGTCCGTGCAAATAGACAGTTGCTCCTTCCCCATTCCGTTTTTTTCAGGGACAAGTATGATGGTGGAAGACTCTGTGATGAGGCCAGTGCCACATGCTGTCATTATTACAACTAACTCTCTAGTAATGGTGGCCCTGATCAGCTACCTGGAGCTCTGACGATGGCCAGCACAGCAGAGGACTCCCGGACACGCTTCCTCCCAAGCCAGTGGGGAACTACTTAATACTTGGCTGCTGAAACTTCAAGTTTGTACCACAGCAGCACTACAGAGAAAGGATTTGACAACATTGTTTTAAGGGAGGAAGAAAGAAACAGCTTCTTTTTTTTGTTGTTTTGGAAGAATATAAGCTTTCATACAAGACGTGGGTCTTTAACCAATTAAAAATTTTTTAAAGAAACGAGTAAAACAAAGAAGAATTCTACATGAATTCTGACAGCCAACTGCCCCACACACTGTATCCAGTAGGTTTTCTGCCTTATGAAGCCATGTACTAAAATAACCAGACTGCTAAATTTGACTTTTTAAAATATGTACAGTGAATTTTGGGGGGGTAAGGGGAGGACGGGGACTGAAGATTTCACAGTGATCAGCATGTTCCATACCAATCCCAGTCACAGCCATCTCTAATGAATTGTGGGACAGGATTTCCATGCCCCCTGCCCCCCCCAATACGAGCCAAATTCTGCAGCAACCAGCCCAAGGAGATAAAGCCACAAGAGAGATTGATCTCTGCCCCATCCTGAAGATGGGTGATAACAGTTTAGATTGTGAAAAGCTTTTTTACAACACTGGTGTTAACTTGCAACCCCAGCCTATTGTTTGTATCAACTGTTATGCTGTGAGGTGCAATGTTCAATGTTACCCATATCCCACATGCTTTTGGGGTGTTTTTGTTATATTGTTTGCTCTTTCCTTTTGTATGGGGAGGAGAAGGGGTAAGAGAAAAGGAGACACTTTTCTAGTATCTGCTAATTTGGAGGGGCAGTTCTGCCTAATAACGGAGATGTCAACATATCCAATTTCAATAGAGAGAGGGTCTTAAAGGGGGAAGAAAAAGGAATATTACATAATTTAACCAAGAACTGGAGGCTCAAGGAAGCCATCACTGCGGCAACAAGGAAAATCTGGACTCAGATTCATCACCCTACACAAATGGTTCTGTCCAGCCAAAATACCAGTCTCAACTCAGGACTGCAAGATTGAGATCCAACCAATAAGTCAGTCTGGTTTTCAGGACCAAGGCTCATACAGCTAATGTAAATAGGAGGGCTGATACCCCAAAGAAGTACAGGGATGTTGAGGTGTACCATTAACTAAAATGGTTGGGAATAGATGTTGCATATTAAAATCTGTCTCCCGGTAAAGCAATTGACCAAAGTTAACGAGAAGCTGATTTACATTGCTTGCTGGTTAGATCCCACGCGCGCTTTTAGGGACCTTTACCTGCCTGTACCTTCCTCCTTCCCAGCAGACAACACTGCTGACCTGAGCAAACTTAGTTCCAGAATTACCTGACAAAGGGATACACTTGCAGGACTGTGTGATGGCAAGGGACTGACATCCGGTTTCTACACTAGATGCCAATTCCTTGCCCTTGCTAATCATTTTAAAACTACCATGTCCTAGGCCTTAGTAAGCATTTGAGAGATTACATGCATGAATCCCTGGCCTCCTGAAGTTATGCCTATTGGATATATCCATAGCATCCCATTGCAAATTTTTTAGCATCTGGCCTACTCTGGAAGCAAGAAGGTAAAGGCACCAGTAGAGTCACACCGTGCAATGCAAACAGCAAGGCTCCAGGCCGAGGAAGAAGGGCTCCTATATGTTTAGCAAACAAGAGAAATGTTTTTAAGAATCAGGCAAAGAAAAATAAACTTAATGAAAGAGTCTAAACATTTAGAGCACAGCTGCAGCAAAAAAAAAGGGTACCTCACTGTTTCCATTACAAATAACACCTGGGATAAAGTGGAAAAAAGAAGACAACAGCTCCCACTGACAGATAGCAGACTGAAGCAGGCAGCAAAGGCAGAGAACCATCACCCCCGGAGCCTGTCCTGAGCTTCCTCCAGGTCCCTCTGCAGCTCTCCATGAATTACCCCCTTGGTCCCTCCAGCAGGCTGAAACACTTCCTTCAGAAGGACAACAGCTAAATATAAATTATATTTTTGTATGATTTATGTTCTTGAAGATTTTAAAATATTTTTATTGATGTTTGGAAGCTTTATTTGGCAAAGTATTTTATGTTGTTAATTCAGCATTTTTGTTATCACCTCCATCTTGCTGGGCCTTCAACCTTTCTCCCACAAAAGATAGTGTGAAAGGAAAATTAGGAATTCAGTGTTAGCTCAAAAGCAAAGGAAATTAGGGCTTGGGCAACAGCTACTTGATCGATGTGCAGAACTAGCAGTAGCCATAATGACAATATTTAGGAGACATAAACCAACTGGACCTATGGAGCTTCAGAGCACTGCTGGATGATGCCCAATGCAGCCCTGCAGAAGCATGGGCCTGATTCAGGAGAGGAGCAAACAAAAGCAACAAGGTTAAATGACGTGCCCAAAGAGCGTTCACCGAATGGAGATGCAGATGCTGAAGGCACCCCGCATCCGATCCTGTTGAGTAGCCAAAACTCTGCAGGGTGGGACCAGAACAGAAATCCCTTATACTGAAGAAGTCTGCTGCACTCCTCGGGAGGAATTGCTGAGCAGGAGGGAGCTGCTTCGGTGCACAGCCTAGCCGCAGTCACGAGGTTTGTACTGGTTTCAGGCACAGACTCTGCATGAGGCCAGCTGTTTTCACCCCATCATGCATCACCAGTCCCATCCAGGGCAGCCAAAATGTCTCCTCTCCCAATGGGCTGCTATGCCTGCATGCCCATGGACACAGCTAATTCCCTTCAAGAGGGGTACACTAAACACCTCCAGGGCTGAAGAACATGCTTTGATGGACCACATGTTGGATGAACTCTCACAAGCAAGCAAAGCAAAGCAAGGTACTCCTGTGAAATTCAAGGGCTTGAGGTTCAGCATCAGTCTAGGTCTGACCACAAAGGCTATGCAATGTCTCTTGCAGAAACTTGGTCTCAACAGATGCTTCCAAATGTGTCTGGCAACACTGGTGGCTCTGTCTGTTTTATTGAACTTTACAGTGTTGGAAAGCAAGATGCTTTATAGCATGGTGAAAACAGTATCTAAATGCTGCAATGACACTGGTTTTTAAATAGCAGCCACCTGCAACATTTCCCTGGGAAGGTTAATACATTTTCCATACATTTCTTTGTTAAACTAGATCACAGACACATCTTATGTAAGAAGTGAAAAACTACATGAGTTGGATTTCAAATGTTCCAGTTTGCGCTGCTCTGCATTGCAAATGGGCTGAATATATTCTCATTTGTAAAACTGATGGGATAGTATTTTCGAAAGCCTTCAAATGACAAGTAGATCCCCTTGAAAGTTAAATGTCTTCAATCTGAATTCAAGCTACGCCTCTTTTTTAAGAGGGTAAATCATCAGTACATACAGTTTCATCAGTATGCATTTTAAACCAAAACACTGCTGAGCTTTTGCAACATTTTAAGGATTACACATAGCAGCAGAGAGGTATGACCTAGTGATAACCACAACGGCCTTCCAACCACTTGCTCTAATCCCAGCTCAGACACTGACTCCATCTATGGCTCCAAGCAATTATTTCACCACATGCTGCCTCAGTTTCCCTTCCTGAAAAGTGAGGCACAAGCATGTCATTGTGTATTTGCAAGTTCTTTGCAGTTTGAAAGTATCTGCCTATTCACACTGCTGTCAAAGGCATGACTGCAGCTCCCATTGGGTATCAGAGCTGACTCAAACTACCTAGCTCGGCCACCAAGAGCTGTGTACCCACGCAGAACACGCTTCAGCAAGGCTGATTAGTCACTGACTCCTTGGTGGCAAACCTGTCCTTGTACCTGTGCTGTCTCTGCTACCTAGTCCCTACCTAACTCAGCCAGCCACAGCTCAGCTGACATCAATGTTTCCTGAGCATTAGCATAAAGAAACTCTGAAAAACGCACATGATAAACAGGCAGTCTCTCCCCCACGGTTTTTTTTTTTGAAATTTTGGGGGAATTTGTTGATACTCCAAAGCTGCAGGGCAGAAAAGATAATGGCCCGTTATGAAACGCTACAGGTGAGCACAGGGAAACACCTCAGGTGAAGGACAGGGCACATTGGGGAGGGAAGGGGACAGAAAAGACTTTCCACTTGCAACACTGGTGGATGAGAAAGGTCAAGTTCAGGCCCAGACAGCTGCAGGCTAAACCCTGCTCCAGACAAGACAGCTCAGTTTTTGTACGTACACACAAGCCAGGTTAAGACAAAGACTGCCTTGTCTTAGGCAGTCTGTTCTGCCATTTGATTTATCAGGGGGTTAGGTGATCCACAGAAAAGGATTTGCACGTGCAAATGCAGCATTTGTACCTAGTTAAACTTTATCCAGGCTATAAAAAAACCTACACATAAAGCCTAGCCAGAGCTACCAACAGGAGAAAAAGATGTGGAAGAAGCCTACTGTAAAGCCAGTTAGAGCTTCCTAAAATGCAGCACAGGGTTAAAGGGAAAGGTGTTCAGAGCTGGGAGAGAAAACTTAGATTTCAACATCTTAACAGAATTTACTGGCTTTACACTATTGCATTAAGTTGCAAATCAATTTCCTGTCTCATTAAGAATCCCCTAAATTTAATTGCTCTGAGCATTTGCTTTAGAGATTAACTTACAGGGATGAGTTAAGTGCCATGGGTTTTGTTCTCAGCGCTGTAATGGCTTGCTAAGGAAAGTCATCTAATTTCACAGGGTCCATCTTACTTGTCAGTAGTAAAAATCAACCTGACAAGGGTGCTGTAAGGAGTATGCAACAAGGGTGAAATGTTTGGAGACTCCCAAATAAGAGGAGCTTTACAGTTCTGATTTATTCATACTTAAAATAATCTTCTACCTGATACTACTGAACTTGCAGACTGAAGACTGCACTTCTAGTTTTAGGTTGTCTGGGCTAAATTCAGCACTCAGCTATATGAGTTTGCATCAGTAACACCTCACATTTGCAGCAGGGCAGATTAAGTGGTGTGCCCTGAATGGAAGACACTAGTATCTTTGCCCAACGAGTCAGCTGGATAACACAGGCATCACATTTAGCTAATGCCTGGGGGGGTCTAAATCCCATCTGCTCTAAACCTGCAAAGCTATCCCCCATCCACAGAAACTCTCTGCTGTGAATATTTTAATCCAGATTCACTACACACAAACAGGGCAGTTTTCTTCTCAGTAACTTTGTTGTACGCTATTTTTTTAAGAAAACCAAATGGGAAACATTGTAAGCATACTGTACTTACTGTAATTATGGTTATTTATTGGCTACAGTAGCACGCAGTTCATAAATAAAGATCTTCAGAGACTTTAGACAACTACTGGAGTCTGGAGTACTTCTGTCCAGCTTTAAATGCAATTAGTACCTTGCTTGCTCAGGAGTCCCCCCCAGCCCAGGACTGTATTTTTCCTGACTGCCAACTGTGCATACTAATACAAACAAGAAGCCCCATGAGACTCCATCTGCACGGAGCTGGACCCTTCAGCAAAAGTTAAGTCAATTAAGATATAGTAAACAGAAATTCTATCCCATGACAGTGATAACCAACCAAAAGAGGAGAGACTCTTCATGGAGCAAGGAATTGCAGGTGTTGAGGGTCTGGTTAGCGATGTTAATATGTGCTCTCTCTGGCTGGTATTCCAATGGCTACGAAGTAATGCTAGAAAACTCAAAGTAAAAAAATTCATGCACCTTATTAGCAGAAAGGGTAACTGATCGTTGGAAAAGCTTGCCAAAAAGCTTCATCATCAATCACAGCCTTTAAACTAAGATTGGAAGTCTTCCAGGAAAGATATCCACTAGATTAGCCACAAGCTAGCAGGCTTGCAAAGGTTCACTTACATTATAGAAAATAATTTCCTTCATTGCAGGAAGCACTGCATGAAATCACCTCATCTATGTTATGTCAGATTAATTCATCACAGTCATTCCTTCTGGCCTTAAAAAAAAAAAAAAATCTACTGGCTTCCTTCTACCTTTGGGAAGGATGTCAAGAGATCAGCTAAAGCAACAGTACGCGGTGCAGGCCTGAGGGTCTCCACTGGAGTTAAGCTGAAGCCAGACGCCGTCATGAGAAAGACGAGAAATTGGGCTCCGCAGTACCGGGTCATGGGAAGTCTCACCCAAACTCTTTCCCTCAGCCCATCCTGGATGCATTTACTTTCATATAGCCCCTAAAAGAAATACCATGCTTGACGATGGGATGCCCAGGGGGGACTCAGACACTGGCTGCAGCAAGATGTGCTCCCAAGACCCGCTCTGAGCCCCTAAGGACAGAGGGATGGACAGAGGGATAGACAGAGAGATGGATGGAGGGAAGCAGCCGCTCCTCCTCTTCCCAGAAGCTACAGCCACCCACAGCTTGAGGTGACAAATGCAGTTTGTTGCCATATAACCCTGCCCAGCCCCTGGGTGCTGATGGCAAAGCTGACCCCACAAAGGGCCTGAAGAGGCTGGGCTCAGCTGTGCTCAGACCCCAGGCAGGCTCCTGCCTCTCTCCCCCACGCTCTACAGAGCTGCAGGCGAGGATGCTCATCACCGGGGCCGTAATTAGCTCAGGGATTTATGCTGCAAAGGGGCTTTGTAAAGGTGAGGGCAGCATCATTAAAGAAACCAGCAGGGAGCGGCCAAGACTGAGATGAATCCTTCCCCAGTTCCTCCCCGGCAAGGGCACTCCTGCTTTCTCAAGAGCCATCATTAAATGCCACTGCACATGATATAAATCAAGGAGACAAATGTATCGTCACTGACAAACAGGTGGGTCTTACTGGAAACGCAAGCACAGCCCTGCGGAGAGAGCACGCTGGCAAGCCGTGCTGTGCGGACACTGGATGAAGGATGCTGTGAGGCATCACTTACGCCCATCAGTCCCAGCGAGCCAGGACCAGCTGACCACTCTAACCTCACAAGAGCTCACCTGCATTTAAGAACAAAAACCAGTTTATCTAGCAGTGTCTGTGTGTTTCCAGCAAAAGCTACACAGGTTTCAGGCATTAAGGCTGTAGCCACTATGAGGACAGCCCTTGCTGCAGTATTTTGGCAGGCCTGGTCCCAAGAAAGGTATTTTTCTACACAGAAATATCAAGGGGAAATAGATAACTTTCTGTGAAACCTAAAGCATTTCCACCTAAGGTTCAAATTTGTATGAGTTGTTTGGGGTTTTTCCTGCAGGGGTAGGGTGGCTGAATTGGTTTACTGCTCCTCTGTTTAAAGCCACAGAAAAAGACAGTTCAAGCAAATCCCTTAAAACTGGTAGCAAAACACTTCAAGAATTCAAAGGAATCCACCCCAGAGCTAATGGTTTGTGTCCCACCTGAGAATACATCCTCCTCACTACTTCCCCACAGGTATTTTAAAGGATTTCTTGTTTCTAGGTCTTACATTGTTGGGTCTCATGCTTGCTGCCTACACAGCACAGCACACTGCTCGCTGACCCCCCAGCCTGGACACCTGCAAAGAGGTTTCGTTAATTGCTTTCTATACAACTGTTACTTTACTTGCAAATACCAAAAGGGCGAGCAAAGGATTTACACCGATCCAGCCCTCCTCTCACAGAACAGACATAAAGCGACAAATAAAAGTAGACCTTTCTTGGAAATTAAAAAGCATCACGAAGAAAAAGGCAATTTCCACAAAGACCACAGAAATTTAGACAAACAAGCCTGGGATTAGTGACAGGGTTAATGAAAGACCCCTCTGCCTCAGGAAGATAAACAAGAGCAGCTTTTTTAAATGTAAGGGATGCAGAAAAAGCAAGGGACAGACAGATGCTGGTTGGAATGAGCTCAGAAGCCTGGGGCAGACGGGCAGAGAGAAGTCAGACTAGGCTTGTAGCATCAGCACAGCCTGCTTCGTTCCTGGGAAACTGATAAAGAGTGCTCCAAGAAAGAGGAACTGCTTGAAAATTATCTTTCTTCTCTCCTTTTGGGACCAAATCAAGGTACAAGTAAATTACCTCTGCGAGTAAATCTTTAAAGCCAACAAATGTAAAAGATGGTTCTTACCACTCTGAAGATGCTTCATACTCAGCATTTTCATAAAATTCCTACTCAAAAAATAAGCAATTGATCTTTTTACCTCAGTGGATAACAGGGTGCAAAACAAATCAATGCTTATATTGTCAGGGACACGGAGGGACAGCATCTTAAAAGCTTTGTGCAAATCTATGCTACAGTTAGTTTTGTTTAACAATATCCTCCTATTATTTGCTTCTGTCTTATGATTTTGGGGGTTTACTACATACCATGAAAGCCAGATTTTCAAAAGAACTCAGCATATAATGCTTGAAAACTCCTAAAACCTTATTTTACTGCCTAAAAAGAAATTGTCCCTTACTGGCACTCAAGAGATGTTCAGTAATATTGTTTTATTGACCATTACCAAACCCAAAGCCAAAACTTGCTAAAGAAGAAGAAACTTCAAAACAGTCAAAGGAAAGGGCAGATTTATTTTATATGCTGCTAAGTAATTCTGGTCTAAAGGTTCTGATTAAATTAAATCATGGCATCAAATTAAATATCATCAGAACTAAGCACAAAAAACCCCTTATTATGGTCTATGTCTGACTCAGCATACACTAATTTAGAGTTAACTAAAACACACCTGCTTAGTATTAGCGCTGCAATAGTGAATTTGCTTTTCTATCCTCAGCCCAAGATGATGCATGAACTAAACCCAGAGTACTCGGCATGCTTTAGCAAAATATGCTGCTTTGTACATGAATTCCATAGGTCTATGCTGGTATCACAGACAGAGAGAGACAGACAACAAATGAACGTATTTATGCAGTATTCTGTGGCAGAAATGACTGCCAAAAAGCTGCAGTTTCCTGGAAAAAGTGCAGGGAAGAACACAGGCAAAACACCAATAGCTACTCAATGTATCTGTGCTGGGAGAAAGCCAGCAGAAGGAAAGGGGAGAGCGAACTCTGAATTTCCCTAGTTTTCAAAAGGGTAATTCCAAAAGGACTTCCAAAATGTTCATTGGCAAAGTAGTTCCTAGGACGGCATGGAAGAGATTCGATGCTGTCCTTGGGAAAGGAGGTGCATTACCCAGCCAGTAGTTTTGCATTCACATGCATTTCTTAGCCATAAGCAAAGTATTTCGCTCTTCACCTCCTAAAAACCTCTATGGGAGGTATGCAAATGTCCATCCTGTAATCAGCCTCCAAAGCAGCCTGAGCACAACGGATAGGGACTGCGTTGCTGGTGCATTCACCAGTCCAGGTACTGCTTCCACAGAACCAGATTCACTGCTATCTTGTAAAATGCTCTGAAATACCTGACTAGGAAAGACGTTTTATGAAACCAAAGGTCATTAAAGAAAATCACCACATTTCCAGTTATCTTCTTTATCCTGCATGAGGCTTAGGGAACACCTGCAGTAAGTGAGATGCTGCATAAAGGAGCCAAAGGGAGAGGAAAAACAGCACGTGGGAAGCAGCAGCGAGTGGGAAAGGGGGGGAACAAGAACACAACAGCCCGAGAGCTGCACTGCTCCAATATATCCCAGCAGATCCCTGAACTGCTGCAGGCAACTGCAGGAACAAGTAAAAGAATTAACACAGATCAACATGCAGAGGATGGAAGAGTCTGACAGCCCCATCTCGGTGCAGAAGAAGCATATGGGGTTTGTTTTCCTCTTTGCTGCCATTCAAGTTCCAGCAGTTAAGGCAATCTAGTCATTCAATTTAGATAAGCTTCAGTAGCTATCAGCAATTTAAACAGCTGCCTATGCCTCTCCATTCTGTTATTACCTCCTCCTTTCCAAGTGCTAATGCCATTAGCAAATTGACTTCCTCCCTCACACAATCTGTCTGGCTTTAGTATGTACAATAGTAATTGCTTCCTAATACTTAGGATCATCATCAGGCAGCAGAAGTTTGTACCACAAGAAAACCCTCCAGATGGGAACTGGTAGCACACAGGGTTTGCATGCAGTCCTTGCCATCCTCTCCTCCAAGTGAGGCAGACAAACTGGCCAAGTGTGGGAAAAAGAAGTTTAGGCACCATATTACCAATTCAGAGCAGAGACACTTTTTTCTGCAATACAGCCAGTTACGTTGGGAAGAACAGGGACAGTGACTAAGACAACATGCATATTACAGGAAGAGACAGAAAGAAATGTAGGGATGGGGACAGTATGCTGTTTTGAAGGGTCCTTGCTTCAGCTGCTTTCACTGACCTCCCTGTACCTCTGACCTCCCCTATTCCCTTTTTGTGACCTTTCCTTCCCTCAGTTCAGAGTGCTCTCCCTTCCTTCCCCTCCATCAACCAGCAGACCTGCTAGTGTAAACATCAGCCAACATACTTTAGATTGCTGCAAAACTCAAAAAGCATACAAGGCAAGTACTATTTCAAACAGCAGCTATGCCAGTAAGAGGCCCAGTCCCATCCTTTCTGATAGCTGGAGCCACGCTGTCCATCACAGCCCTCCATCTTAAAATAAGCATAAAAAAAAAAAATATTAATCCTTCCTGCTTCAGGCATCTGCCTCCCCTCGGAAAAAAAAAGGGAGGACACAATAAAAAGATGAAGGACCCTTTTGGCTCCCACTCTGACCTCCTCAGCTGAGCAGTGAGAAAATGGATTGTCCCAGACCTTTCATGTAATCTTTCTGCATTTCTAAAACACAGCTGCCCACAGGATGATAGCCTCTACATTTACATCACAAAGAGCAGAGAGGCTCTTCCAGATGGGACAGCTTCTCTTTGTTGATTTTAACCATTAGCTCCCAAACCAAGCATATGTCTGTTCCCACTATTCAGAGAGTTCTTCAGCACTGAGGGGATCCCATTGCCTGCCCCAAACATGACCAGAGGAGGTCTTGTCCCACACAGCAAAATGGACAGGAGAGCAGGCAGCAGCACACAGCTTCCTCTCTCCTGTGCTGGGTATCTCTCATTTACAAAGTTCAATTGCCCATTTCTTCAAGTTCAGTAGGCAAAAAGAGCTCTGTAAATCAGGTGTGCAGAAAGTGCTTATTTCAGTTTTCATTAGCTATTTGTATTTTTGCTTGTATGTATTAAAAAGAGTGGCTGCTCTTTGCACATACTGGAATGTACGCTACGGGCACCTGCCACAAAGACACTCATGGACAGGGGAGACCTAGACCAGCTGAATGCAGGCAGGCAGGCAGGCAGCAGGATCCTGAGGAGGCTGAAACATGGGTGCACACTGCACAGTGCTGATGCTGCTGCTTTTTATAGGCTGTGGAAAGAGAATTTCCTGGGGGTGAGAAGAGTTTCGCAGGACAGAAATCTAGGGCTTATTGTATGCAGAGTTTGCTCACCGTGGTGTTAAATCTGTGTAAAAGGCTGAGTCAACGTGCTTCACCCTGCTTAGAAGAGGCTCACTGTGGTTTTAGTGAAGTTGATTACAATAGGTTTTAAGATAAAAGAAGCCAGATAACCTAATGCAGGTATCAACAGGACAGATTAACAGTAAACCAATGCAAAACATGGAGTTCACCGCAACTTCTTTTCATACTGATTTTATAAGCACACTTGAGATACAAAGATATGATTTCATCTCCCATCTCTGCAGCAGAATGAGTGTCCTGGTTTCAGCTGGGATAGAATTAACTGTCTTCCTAGTAGCTGGTACAGTGCTATGTTTTGAGTTCAGTATGTGAAGAATGCTGATAACACTGATGTTTTCAGTTGTTGCTCAGTAGTGTTTAGACTATAGTCAAGGATTTTTCAGCTTCTCATGCCCAGCCAGGGCACCTGACCCAAACTGGCCAACAGTGTATTCCATACCATGTGACGTCCCATCTAGTTTAGGAACTAGGAAGGGGGGGGCAGGGATTTTTGGCCGCTCGGGGACGGGCTGGGTGTCGGTCGGCGGGTGGTGAGCAATTGCCCTGCGCATCATTTGTACATTTCAATCCTTTTATTACTACTGCTGTCATTTTGTTAGTGTTATCATTATCATTATTAGTTTCTTCTTTTCTGTTCTATTAAACCGTTCTTATCTCAACCCAGGAGTTTTACTTCTTTTCCTGATTTTCTCCCCCATCCCACTGGGTGGGGGGGGAGTGAGTGAGCGGCTGCGTGGTGCTTAGTTGCTGGCTGGGGTTAAACCACGACAATGAGGAAACAATTTAAGAGCCCTACCTACATGGATGCCTTTCCCCAATTTGGGGAGATACTGCTGAGCCTCTGAGCAGTTACTTCTGTAGTAGAGCTACCAGCTTCAAGGATAGGGGAGCTATCTGGCAAGGCAAAGGAATTCTGCAGTAAGAAAACATGAGATTCGTAAGTATGAATGGACTATTTTGCAATCCGCTCCCCTTCTAACCAGGTTCATTGAAAAGATATCTCCAGAGCCAGCTTACAGGAGATCCTAGAAATACTCCAGAGCACAGGGGAACAGATTACACTGGAAGTTCATAGACAGAAGTCTGCCCACAAGCCTCCCCAAACATCTGATGCTGCAACTCAGACGGACTTCAGAGCAGGGAATGAGCAACGCCGCAAGGAAGAGAACTGCAGCAAATTGTGTTTAAATCGCTGCCTGGATGGGTATGTACAATGTGTTGCTCAAGGTAAACAAATGTCTCCTAGAAAGCAGCAATAGCATAGCATGCAAAGCACAACATCAGCCAACTTCTCTCAAAGCTGGATTTCTAATCAGCTGCATCCACTAACAGTAAAACAGGCTAACCTAGCTCCTGCCTAGCACTGGCTCTTTGGTTTGGCCATTCAGACAATAACAAAAATATGGCCCTCAGCATGCCAAAGCACAGAGCAGCCCCTCTCATGCAGCTGGGGAGGGACCTGTGTTTCTGTTTGGTTTCTCCACAGGGCTTTCTTTGATTACTTGCTGCCACAAGATTGCAACAGCAATAATGAGTCTAATTACCCACTTTCTGCACTCTGTGCCACAGGAAGAGAAGAGTTGAACTATAAGGTATCCCATCCTATTTTGCCTCCATACTTTCCAAAAATCTTTTTTAGTCACCTCAGGCTTACATCATCAGGTTTGCCAAACCAGATTTCGTGTTCCCTGCTCTCATTGCATTTCTCTTTCAAGCATTAGCCCTTATTCATCAAGATGAGTTGAGTTTCAGCAGCTGTTACTCCATCCCTGCAGCTCTTTCCAGTGTCTCTGGGAGCTTGGTAAGGCCACATCTCAGGCTGTTTACAGCAGTAGCAGGGAGAGCTTAAGGCAAGAGAGAAATCCTGCCATTGTTTATGGTTGGAGGATGCTTAGAGAGATGACTCATGCTCAGCCAGGGAGGATAGCCCCAAAGATATCTAACAGCTTGTGGGTGTTTGTTTTTAGGCAGAAAGCAAAAGCAGTAAAGGCGAAGATGAAAAGCAGGCATTTCTCTATCCCAAGTGGGACAGTGGCCTGGGCTTTACTGACACCAGCACTCAGCCAGGTGAGAATTCAGGGCCCCATGCAGGAGTAGCATCAGCCCGTGGCCAGGAAGGTCCCAGTGCAGATCTCTGTGCCAGCACATCTGCACAGAGAGGACTCCTTACAGACTTCCCCACCTACGACGAGTTAAGTGATTCCAGTTTCTGCGACATAAGCGCAGAGGAGCACAGAAGATTTCAAGAACTCCTGGAAGGCAGATGCAGCAAATATAGACCCATTTCCTGGGAACAAGAAATGCCTCACAGGTCAGGAGGCCAGGAGGGGGGCTGCAAGCAATGCAAACAGGACCAGTGGCTCCCTAAGTGCCTTCAGATTGGTGAAAATAGCATCCCAAGAGACAAAGGGCTGCAGCATAGGGGCGAAGTCTGCCTGCACAGCACAGCGAGCAGGAACAGAAACAAAGCCAGCGAGAACGAACCATCAGCACGGGCCATAGACAAGTGCCCACCACCATACACCACTGCCAGCTCAAAAGGGCTTACGATTCCTCATCATGCACGTCATTACAGGAGCTAGACGAGCTTGCTGCAGGAAAAGGCTGCTGCAGAGTGTCTAAGCGACCAGGCTAGAATGTCAGCAAAACCAAGGCGATGCAATGAAAGCCCAGAGGGCAGAGCAGGGGATAACAGGAACAGATGGAGGCTGGCATGTGAAAGGAGCAAGCGGTCCTTGAAGAAGCAACACAAGAACTGGCTGCTAAAGGACAGGGCCTCGAGAATTGCAGAAGAACAAAGTGGACTGACCACAGATGAGGACACTCTCAGCAAGATGAAGACTGGGAAATACTGGAATAAGGCTCAGAGAAAGCAGCACATGCTCCCAGCCAAGGAATAGAAACAGAGAAAAGCAGTGCAGAGCCACAGGGAACAGCTGAGCGAAGACAAAGCCAGCACTGAGCACAGGAGAAACTTCAGTATCGTGGAGCTGAGTCAGAGGAAACTGATGAAGAACAGAAGCAAGAAAATCTTGGACAACTGAATCACCATTCAGGAGCTTCTGAGCCACAGGACCAGATTGCCAGATGGAAGAAGGACATACAGTCCCTTGCTGTCTGTCACAACTGTGTAGCAACCCTCCTGTCCCTTCCCAGAGGGTCACCCCAGGCATCAGGAAGGAACAGTGCATCTTCCCAAAGGCATCTTCTGTCACTGCAGAATGGTTCCCTCCAATATTTCCAAACTTCTGCTGGTCATTGTGCCCATTAAAGTCTCCCTGCAGAAATAGGGAATGCAGTAGAACTACAAACTGGGAATTCAAGCCTGATGACAGGCTTGCTTCTCCACTCAAATACAGCTAGATGACCCCAGGGTCCACGGATCATTGTCCTGATATACGTATTGCCTACTTCACTGAACATGAAGATGTGGCTCACTACATTTCAGTCTGATTTTTTTGTACAGGATTCTCTGCAAATAAGGTATCTACCTCCATATCCAGCTCTTTCTATATTAAAGCATTTTTTTGTTGTTCTGGTAAAAAGAAAAAATAATGGTATGCTTCAATCTTTAATATTAGAGTCGTATCATTATTTTCCACAGAATTGAGTGTGCTATGCATTCCTGTACTTTAGTTCACAGCAGGAAAAAAAAAAAAGAAACAGACTTAGGAAATACAGTTGTTTACTGTAAAATAAGAGACAGAAGTAGAAAGAGAAGCCACTTAATAGGTCCCTCTGTGGATTCTGCTACCAAGGGGGAAACAATACTCCCCACGGAGTTGCTGCATGTTTTATACTTATTAATAACCAGGAAAAATGAAAGATCCATAAGCCCACTGAACTCTTCACTTCCTCTCCCTTTAAAGATTTTAGGAATGAGCTCAGCTCTGAGTGATGATTAAAAACCACCCAGTTATGTTCCTAAGCAGCAGTGCTCAAATTGAAGATTTGCTTGTGCTACCCAATGCTCCCTCCTTCGCTATTCTACACTACAAAGGAAACGGGGCAAGCTTCAAGCTATCACTTGAAGATATTTCAAGTTTTGCAGGCTGTAGTAGAAGGAGATAAATCTCTCTAGAGGAAGCAAACAGTAGCTGTCCACTCCTCATCCCCACACTGCCCCACAGCTACTGAGACCAGACCACTTGGATCTGATGGAAAGGACACCAGCCAGCCAGGAAACTTGGTTTGTAAGCCCGCCTCGAAAGCATCCTTACTTCTATGCACCTTGTGCTGGAGAAACACCATCTACCAAACAGTGATCTGTGTCAGCTCACATCACCACAGAGTTCTCAGCAAGGCAGAAGAAATTCGAGGAATTAAGACAGGAATAAGGATTGCAAGTTATTAGCTAAATAAAAAAACCCCAAACACCTAGAGGTAAAATAAAGGCCTATTAGAGGAGCAGAGCAAGGTAATTAGCAGTAAGCAGTGGGCAGTTTTCTGTGGCTCAGTGTCCTCCTGTCTGGACCATTCTAGACCATCCTTTCACACAATGTGGAGCCAAACTGCCTTGCCCCATCTGGAGCTACTGTCTGCACTATTCCATTAAGACTCAAGCTCTGTCTCTACAGTCCTGTACTAACTTATCAGACTCCAAAGCTTAAGAAAGTATTTGGTAATAATCTGTGTCAGCCAGAAAAAAAAATTACAAACTTTGCCGTGAAATACTGCATCAATACTAATAAAGAGACAGAGACAAGAAATTGTATTAAATCTCAGTTCATTACTCTGCAGCTCTCCTTCTCAAAATCTTCCGCAAGAAGCAGAGTGCCATGCTCACCAAGATACCCCCTATCACTCCACTTCCAACTCCTACCAAGCATTCATAAAACAATTCTCCTTGCCAAAAGTGCTGCTGTTCTTGCACCTCTTCATGGGTGCTGTTTTCTGTGTTTCCTTCCACCTCATTTGCTGCTAACTTCTGTTCCCAAGTCAAGGATTTTTGAAAGTTCAAATCCACTAAGTCACTTCGGATCACTCTGACCCCAAAGTAGACCCTCTTGATGACTTTGAATGTCTTCAACAACTGCACATCGCATCGGTAAGTCCCTGCATCAGACTCCCTAGTAGGGGAAAATCTGATGACAGAATTGGGGTTTTTGAAAGGTCTGAACAGTACATTATTTGTCGTGACAAGGCCTTGGGCAAGCCTCCACCTATAGCTATAGGCTTGGCTACTAAAGCCGACTATGTCCGAGGTCATGCAGCTGAGCTGGAAGGGTTTGCCCACGGGGATGGTGAAGTGGAGTAAGCCACAAACCCAGCTGGTCAGGCAGTCGGACCTGTGCAAGGTACAATTCCTCCTCTCTCCGGCGGGAGTGATCTCGCACATCTCCTCCAGTTTGAAGCCCAGCCCACAGGTGACACTGCAGGATGTGGTGTTGACTGCAACTTTTGCTACAACTGACTTCAGCTCTGCTGGGATGGTAACTTTTTCAAAGGAAAATACCAATGGCAGATAGAAAGCACAAGGTAATATCCCAAGGATGTGGCTGTTCCCCAAGGTCTTCATATTGGGGTTATCAATCAGACATGCTACTTTCTAAAGCCACGCAAATCCAGTAGTCAAAAAAACACAAAATCATTCTTTGTAAATCTTCAGACTTAGTATTTCTGAAATCCCACCAGTATCATCTTCAGGACCTAATCCTTCCAGTAGGAAAAATCCTCCAAGACAGGCTTGAAGTACAACACCGCTAAAGAAGATGCAACATATTACTATGTCGGTCAGAATGTGAATAGTTCTTGTAACAAGGCAATAGAATGTTTTAATCCACTATATTCCAGCAAATGGGATCTATTTGACAATTTAAAAAAGATTAAGTCCTCCCTTCTCTGTAAGATTTTACGTCCTGTTTTAGATTAATTTCCACTGTAAAGAAGTACTGTTCCAGTTTAATTTTCCCACCAAACTATAAAGCAATGTAAGTAATCATTACTGGAACCCTTAAAATAATGCTGTTGAGCATACAGAAATCATAATTCCCTATGCAGCACCTGCACAGTTCTGTCTTATATACATGTATCCCAAAAGTACTCCTCAAATTACCAAGATCACGAAAACACGATTTCAACCTCTAGAGTCTGATGGCACTGACATCCAAAGGAAGCTGAACTGTATTTTATCACTGATGATACCCATCTCTATGCAGGGCTCAGCAGAGTCGCTCACATCTCCGCGAGCCTGCGTTCCCAGGGGAGCGGTGCCAACATCACAGTCCAGCTGCCCGGGTCAGAATGCGGCCCCAAACCTTCCGAGGGAGAACAAAGAACTCCCCTACGTGTGAAGGCAAAGCAAGCTCTCCGAGATGAGGACTCAGCATAAAAGCATCATATTAGGCTCCTGACATCCACTATGGGACTCAGAAGGGATTCAACAGCACTGGCCTCACAGCATCACTCAGAGGAGCTGCGAGCCTAAGTCCCGTGCTTGGTTTCATGTACAGCCACCGACTCCAAAGAGAGTTATAAGCCAAAATCTCCACATTCAACCGATTAATCTGTAAAACAGAAACTACTCGTATGCTGCCATTGCAGCTAAATGCTTGAAAAGGAGACATCCCAGTGTAATTCACTTAGTGCTCAAGCATTCAAAAAAAATAATGCACTACTAAAAAAGTTCTTCACGAAAAAAAAAATCAAAGTTACTTATTTTTGATGGAGTAATTGAACCACGGTCAAGGCAGTTCAATAAAGAGTGCCTCCTTACCAGCAACTGAATTATGGATTGCAGAAAGGATTTGGATTGCCATGTTCTTCAACAGCTCTGCTAATGAATATCCACACTTCTCTTCCTAACAATCCTTAATTTCTTAAAATGAAGACTTCTGAAGATCTAGTAATATGTATTTTCCACATTCAATTTCCCTGGAGGCGCATTCTACACCCAGTATGCTTTGTGTTCAGCACCCCTTGCGCGTGTCTGCCTCAGAGTGCCGAGGCTGCACTCAGGTACACGGGGGTTTTATTAGACTACAAATTTACTCCTCTCTCTTGAAGAGATCATCAACCAAGTGCCGCACAAAGAAACCAACCAACAACACACCAGCTGTGGTGAAGGCACAATATATTTGTGTTTGCACCAGAGCTGTGTTGTAGGATTCCTAAACATTGTCACAATATAAACAATGATGGTTGTATGGAAAAGCCAAGACTTACCCATTGACTTTAGGAAATAAAACATACCTCTTTATTTACAAACACAAAAACTAACATCACTGCTATATACTACCATCAAGCCAGTATCTGACAAATATTGTACAAAACTACAGATACCAAAAAATAAAATAAGAGATGGAAGAAAATAAACCAAGGACATATACACTGTACAGAGAAGTTTTAACAGAAACGAAGGCTGGAGTCTGTGGCAAATCATATGCTTTAAAACAATATAGAGAACCATTGCCTTTGCATCTTTTAAAGCTTGTGGGATCAGCCACACCACATACGGGTGGATTTGACGTAACAATGTTCCAGGAAAGATGCGAGTCATCCTACAGGCAGAAAGAACAAAGAAAACTAATACTGTACGCAAGGGAATGGATTTCATTAAATGAAGCAGGCCACTGTACCAAAGCAGGAAATGAAAATACCAGTTTCAAAAAACCTGATTTGAAATGTCTCCTCTCCTCCCATGCTTCTATCTCATGCAACTACTGCATACTTCCGACTGTAAATTAATAAATCTCTTTATGACTCCTCTTCTTGGTTTTTAATGTCTGCAGGATACTTTGAAAATTTAAATACATAGTGATAATCTCAATAATTACATCTGGGGAAAAACTGAAGTAATTGCACAGGAACTATAAAAGTCTATAAAACAAGGGGCATTAGGAATGAAAACTTTCTTTTAACAGGCAGTTGGTCTAGCACAGAGAGGTGTCAGGCTGTAGGTATCGGATAGAGAAAGTGTCTCTTGCCATTCCCACAAGGAAAATATCACAACCATCTTCAAGGAATAAAAGGTTAAAGCATGGCTGGGAATGAGCTGTTAGCATTCATCTTTCTTCCATTCTTGATCTAGAAGTTTGGGGGGGTGGGGGGGGACAAAAAACTGAAAAACTACTGTTTCAGTTTGGAGAAATATTGGTTCTGTTTTTTCTCTAACTGCCAGTACCTACCAGCTAAGGAAGAAACCAATTGTTTCTGGTAGGGAACCTCACAGGAAAGAGAAAGAATAAAAACACTTGCAAGGACAGAAAGAAACTGCCAACACAGCTTTTCATATCACAGGCTAGAAGAAAGCATATCCACTGGGGATTTTATCTAGAGCTACTTTCACTTGTTCCTTCTCCCTCCCATAAGCAGAGTCATCCTTCATGTCTAAAATATTCACAATATGAAGATTCATTCTTTGCAGACTTCAGAGGGGGTCTTGATTCTTCACATTAGACCTCTATCCACTTGAGATGAAATCAAACCTGGCACATAATCAGCAGCAGTGTTTCACTAAGCATGTCAGCACAGAAGACATCACACTGAGCTAACAGAAAAGCTGATAAGGTAATACAGCTGGCATAGAAGGACTTACAACTCACCGAAATGAAAATTAACAGCAAAGAAAGGGAAGTTTGCAGGATACACAGTCATACGGCATCAGGAATAAAAATACACACTTTGGGTGTTCTTCAATCCAGGAACAAAACAAAAAAATATTTAAAAGACAACGGCTGATAAGATCTGGAGTGGCAGAGTGTTGGGTACCAGCTCACTTTAGAAATAGTTATATATGTCAACACAAAGGCAGTCCAATTAGTCTCTTTGCAAATCACATGACCTGAGAGTCAGCATCTTACAGTGTTCGATGAAGAGGCAGTTAAGGAGGAATGAAGGCCGTTTCCTCTTCCATATTCATTTCTTACAAAAGTCACTCCCTGAATCCATGAACAATCAGTCTGCTGTATTAGTCAGTCCACTCTGACTGAGCATTTCATCTATTTTCCACATTATGGTGTCAATAGAGGAAAGAATACAGGAAGATAGAGAAGAATGTCTTCATAACAATTCTGAGATTGCACCACCTGCTAAAGAGATCAAAGACAGGTGAAAAGTAAGTAACCAGACTCAAACAGATGTTACCAGAAAGCAGAGACCACCAAATACGGTAGCATTTCCAGAAAAAAAATGAAAGAGGACAAGATTTTCTAGATAAAGCCATTCTTTTCAGAATGAGATATAATCAACAAGATACTATCTACGACAAATTAAGATCTACAGTATTTCTGCATTTGTATTTGAGATCACGTGCACAGGCATAGACAAGGTGGCTAAGGAACTCTGAGCCTTTACTCCAAAAAGTTGCAAGCAAACTTACCTGGTGTGCAATTTTTTGATTCATCAATCCCAAAAATCTCAGAGCAAAGGACAACTGAAAACAACAAGTTCCACCTAAGTCTGGGTTAAACCAGATTGCTGTAAGATTTTATTCTAAAATTATAAAATGGATCGAGCTTCTCAGTTTGTTTATACTGAAACCTGATTTTGACATAGCTTTAAGAATAAGACATTTACTGCCAGACTGCACAGTACAGTGACACAGACACGCTTGCGCCAGGCTCCAAGTTCCAGCCATGCAGCATGCAGAAAGACACTGTATTATGGCATATCAGCAAACAGTTTCCAGGGGAGAAATGCTTGCTGTGTGACTGTTTTAGCGACTGGTTAGTTACTTCAGAAAGCAACAGCACAAGGAACTAGCAGACTTAACAGCTTCAAGCACAAGAGACAGAAAAGGCAGTCAGGCTCCAGGATCCCAGGCAGGTGGCCATTTGAATTTGGAAGTGTGTATTTGCGGTGTGGTGGAACACCGGCAACCCCAAGAAAAAACTGGCTGCCCAAAATAGGATTCTAAGTGCAAGCCATAAAGAGAACAAAGGAAGACAGACATGAATTTCATGGAGTAAAAGACTACTGTGAGTTTGGAAAGATCCAAGTGACAGTTTCTTTCAGTGCACAATCTGTTCTTCTCATAATATGACTCATATAGACACTTCCAACACTGACTACTGAGATCTACTGCATGGATCTTATTAGATCCTCTTAAGTCAACAGTACTGTAGAAGGGAGCACAATAACAGGTCCTAATGAGAGACAGCAGTCCATCATAGCAATATTGATTATTTGCCTATATCTCAATCAAGCTAAAGAATGCCACCATGGAAAAACACCTTAAAGTGCTTACAGGCAGCAAAAACTAAAAGTAAATTTTAGAAAGCTCTACCATCTCTGATAGATGGGCAAAGTAAGTAGGGAACTTGGGTCTAAACCCATTTGTTTGTAAGAAAAGAAAATTTCCATTCTACAGCGTCCAAAAACCAAAGCTAACTGTACTGGCACAGTTATGCACATCCCAAGCTTAGCAGCAGTAAATTTCCACTGTTGTCTTTTATAGCAAGTCAGGCTATAACAACTGCATGAAAGCATTAGAAACAAAACCACACAAAAATCCTCCCAAATACGGTTTTGCAAGGATGTGTAAGAAAACAAGAAAGGAGTCTGTCTAGAATGTTGCTTGATTTGAAACATGTTAGAGGAAATGGGAGTATTATTTTCCCAGCTCTCAGAACAGACCAATGCAATAGTGATCACAAGCTGCAAGAAGAAAGTACACTGACATCTGTCTGCAAATGTAGATCAAGCAAATTAGTAAAACAAGTTGATAACAAAGTTCCATAAACATACCTTGAAAAAGTTGAACAAAAATACTTGCTATTAAAACTACTCCTCTGAAAACAGACTGCTTATACAGCCACTTAAACATGGAAAAGTCAAAATATCCAGCTTTTTTTTTTTGAAGCAAGTAATGACTGAAAATTTGTTTTGGAAGCCACATTGTTAAGTTTCCAGTGCACGATCCTTTCTCATTTATATCCTTTTGCATACGGTCATGTTAATTAGCAGCACAATAAAAGAAAGCAATCAACAGGCCTGCTGATAAAACTAACGGTTATGCTCATATGGTCTTCAAACCGGTCTTGTCCATCCAGCATGGTACAATAGAGCGGTCAGGATGTGTAACAGATGCCAGCAAAGACACCTGAGGATCCACAGAATCCAGTAATTCCTTACTATCATACATTAAAACATACTGGATGCCCCCTAATGACTTGAAAAGTCAAAAGAGAATCAGCCTGTCCGGCAAATCTGACACTAGAAGCTAAGCAGTACCTCCCAGGCTACAAACAAGGTCTAAGGATATTCTTGTGTATCTGTTTAATTTCTAGATTTTGCAAGGTGCAGCGTGAAAGGATTAAATAGAAGCCCAGAAAACATCCACCATGTTCTTCCATGTATAGACTAAGTTTCCTTTATCCCATTCCCTTTTTCAGCAAATAGCATTATCAGTACTAGTACAAGCAACATAACAGGAGCTGAGCAGGAAGGACAATGAGCAAGGTGGGTAGCATAGGACCAGCAGTGAGGGAAGGAAGGAGGGGGGGGATAAAATCACTTCCGTACAGTCTAAAATCCACAGCAGCAGCTGCTGATTCAAGGAGATGCAAAATTTGATAGATCAATTACATTGTGTCTTTGAAACTGTTTATATATCAACCCTGGGTTCTTCATTACAATCAAAAAAAAAAAAAAAAAAAGGAGTTCACATTACTTAATCCAATCATGTGCTTTCTTTACTGTGCTTGAATGAACTTTTCCCAAATAAGAAGCTGAAATAGCAAATGAGACAGATGGGAAACACTTGGTCCCTCTGAGACTAAGTCTAGACCCGGACAAAGCTGACTGCAACAGTCCTGTTTTAGTACACAACCAACAAAATACGACCAAAAAAAGAAAAGGGGGGGGGGGGGGGGGGGGGGAGAAGAAAAGTCCACCAAAACCTATCCTCATTTACAGCAACTGTACTTTCTGGAATTTAACGAAGGCTGCTGTATAGCTAGGAATAGAAAATTCAGCCCCTGAATTTTATCTCAGGGGTCATTTATCAAGTGGACCATTATCAATGCTCCATTTCCTAATTCTGCCTACAGAACTTTTCTGTTCTTCATCACTGCCTAGTATTGATGGCACAAAGTATCAGTTTCAGCTTCAGAATCCTTCACTATTGACATTTTCCCCCCTCAAAATCAACCCACCAAAACCAAACATTGTTACTGTTTATGTAAGAATTGATAGAAGTTATTGAAAAGATTCAAGTTATGAAGAGACATTTTGCTTTTGAAATGGTGCTCAATCTCTATTAAAAACCCTACATGCTCTTTATATGCAATAACGCAGGCATGGATATCAGTTTTATTACAAATACTGAAAGCACTCCCACTTAAAAAAATGTAAAATTTTGCCTATCCTTGACAGCAGCTAAACATTTAGTAAGCAAGTGCCATTTGGGAAGATAAAATGCTATGACTATATTAAGTCAGGGTCTGTACAAAGCAAGGCCACCAAGCAAGCCAACGACGCTCACGCTGGGTTCCTTACCTGTCAAAGGCTGTCCCAGCTCCGCCTGCACTTTACCCTTCGCTGCTCCTTCCAGAGGTAAAGCACCTCTGTCCCCTTTGTAGAGTTTCGGTTTAAATGGAGAATCTTTGTCTTTACCTTTTGATCCTTTAGGCCTGCCTGCTTGCTTCTTCTTGGATTTACCATCTCCCTTCACACCCAGCAGCGGATGGACTTCTGTGGAGAGACAATGTGTTACCAAAGTGAGTTATCCCTCAAGATGCTTGTATCAGCACATACAGCCCTTAGTGTTAAATACAAACAGCATTAAAAATTACAGTTTCAGGATGCCTTTTCTCATTCCTAACTTGCAAAATGCCAGCAGATTTGCAGAGTTGGTGGCTATTAATAACTGTTGTAAGAAGTGACTTCAAAGGAAGAAGAAAATTAGGGAGTGACCTTCTGAACTTCTGGTCTTCAGACAAAGTTAAGGCAAAGCTAAAAACCATCTCAGATGCAGAATAGGCACTAAAACAATGGCAGCTTCTACGCACCATCATTAGGTACTCCTTGTAGTTCAATGTTGGTGGTTTTGGGCTTCTTCTTTGGTGCCTGAGGTCCATCAGAGGAGGACTGCCTCTTCTTCTCGGATCCTATTCCCTCATCAGTTAAAGAACTCTGAACCGCATCTGGTGGAGGTCCATAGGGGTTTTCTTCTGGATCTTCAACTTCAGGAGCAATGGGTAAGTAAAGCAAAGCCTTGGAGTCCTCCAGTTCTTCATCACTGTGAAGGAAAAAAAATGCTTTCATTTAAAACTAGGGGTTATTATAACATACTATACAGGGAATATTAGCAATACATTTTGTATTCATACTTTAAACAAAATATTCTTTCACCTGCTACAGAAGGCAGCAATGGGATCCACACTAGTTACATCCACTTCTTCATCTTCTGCAGCATCAGCACCTGAGAACCAGAGAAAAAAGACAAATTAAAGACAGTAAGGAAAAGACCAAATTACTTAGAAAGAATGGGACCGACTGCTTAAATGTCTAAGCATGCAGAAGTGAGAATTAAAGCAGAAAACAAACCTAAAGTATCTCCTCTTAAATCCATCAGGTTCTTATTTTTCTATGTTCTCATACAGACCTATTGCTATAAAACACCACTAATAAAGCTAGATAAAGATTTAGAATCTTCTAAATGTTTTGTTGTTTTCACTAAACTAGTTCTGAATCTGATTAAATTTATTTTAATGTTTAATTCCCACAAGCCAACATTACACTTGAATATTAGAAACTGCTAATCAACAATTAATCTAAATATAAGAAGTGCTGCAAAGCCTGGTAATGAGGAGAGCTCTGTGGTATGCTGGGAATAATCCTTATTTCTTTCCATAGCTTAACCATAGCCTTTCACAGTACACAATTTTTTGGCACCACCAAGTGGTCAGGTTGCACTGCTACTGATTCAAATTCAGCACTGCAGCTGTTGAGAGTTAGCTGTCTATTTGCTGCTGCTTTCTGCTCAAACATGCATTGGAGAGGGGAGACATTTCTAAAAAATGTTGCACATCAATTGGCAGGAATCATATTAATTGTGTTAGTTCATACATCTTCATTTATCCATTCCTGTTCTGTCATTTAATACCCATGTATACTACCATGACCACTAGTTTTAATTTCTACTATGGTCATGTAGTCAGACTACCAACTATTTGCTACATAGAAACCCACTTTAAGCAGTACCTGTCTGTTCTGGTTCACTCTTATCTTCATCTTCAATGTCAAATTCTGACTCTCTCTCTTCATATTCTACATTTTCATCCAGCTCTTTGAAGTCAGGTGCAAAGGCACTCCAGTTTTCCTAAACCACAAATTCAGAACAATTTTTACCTTATGCAAAGGAACAGCAGCTGTAGTGAGGACTCGTGCAATTAAAATCTCATTCTGCATTAAAATCCCGCAAGCCACACACAAGATCACAAAAAAAAATAATAAACAAACAAACAAACAAACAAAATCAAGCCTCGTTTAGGTCCACAGTCATACGGCAAATTAGGAATTACGCAAGTTAGTTCCTACTGAAAATACAACATTGTAATGTTCCTTAAACATTGCAATGAACATCATAAAACAAAGCTGTGTGTTCACATTTAGCCACTTCAGTTTTGGCTTGCTCGCTCACTCAGATTTCCTGTGCTTAAACACCACATTCAGAAGGACACCATTCCCACATAAAATGTCCCTGTGATGATATTTAAGAATTATTGCAAAGCTTAACTAGTTCAGCGGCTGAAGTATGAGTACCCTCCTCAGATTTAACAAGATGGTAAACATGTCAAGTTAGGCAGGTGAACCTAAAAAGCTTGTTGAATGGGGATTTAATAAAGGATTTCAACATGCAACCATACAGTCTACTAGGATGGAGACCACTGGGGAATCCTCTTAAGGAAACCATCTAAAACACTTACCACTTGATTCTGAGCCCATATTGATACAACACCACTTGAAATAGAAGCTATGATCGGTCGGACAGGATGCCACTAGATTTATTTGAAAGAGAAAAGAGGAGGAACTTCATTGGTAAATGGAATTAAGAAAGGTTAGTTTTCAAAACAACAAGAAACATAGTAATAGCAGACAGTTTTCTTACTGCTACATCCAAGAGTAGCTCTCCTCTGGTCCCGTGGAGGATTTTCACTAGGTTTCCAATACTCTTCTCCCAAATGTACAGGGCATGCTGTCGTGCTGAACCTGCCACTATATATTCACCGTCACCAGAGAAACAGCACTTCTTCCATGGTGTCCTGCATGCAAAGACAGCATCACAAGTTAAACAGTTAAACAACAGCAGAGCATGGACATCGGAGGGCTGCAGAGTGGGCTTGTTCTTCAGACTGAGGTCTTACATACTCCCAACCACAAATAATAGTTAAACTTCAAATCAAATGTGACAGGTTTCAAATTAAAATATCTGTCCATTACACTGAGTAAGATACCAAACTACCCTTCATCCAGAGACTCCCATTAGTGCCGAGCACACAAACCTCACCTTTTCAAGTGAGGCTGACCAGCCATTCTACTGCCTCTTACCGGTTCACTAAATCCTGCAGCTTCTGCATCGGTTCAGGCTCCCCATCTCGTCCACAAGTTAGAATTTCACGGCCATCGTAGACCCTGATTATCCGGTCCGCTGTGTTTATTAAAAAGCAGCTGTAGAAAGGAGGGCACAGAACATGCATTGCATTAAAAGACTAAAGATTAATTGAAAACTATAGAGTAGATTGACAGAGCATACAAGGTCTGAAAAACCCCCACAGTTCTTTCATGGAACATATTCTGATTCTTTTTATTTCCTTAAAGATACCACTTGATAGATGAAGTAACTCACCTTCCTTTGCGAGCAAATTCAATCGATTTAATAGCTGTAGTGTTGCTGGTTCCAGTTGTCACTCTGAAGGAAGCAACAAGATCCTGAGTGTCTGTTTTTAAGACCAAGATCTGAAGATTAAGGAGACAGAAAGCAATCAGCATCTTCATTATAACTCATTCCCCTCTTGGTACCTTTAACATCAACTACTAAACCTGACAACAGAAGCTTCAGCAATCTACACAGGAATAGTTGGGATTCTGCAACTGTAGTTCTACTACAGTTTCTGTGACAGTTCTGCGACATAAACATTGGCTTATTTACACTGGAAAAGGATCCAACAAACACGGTCAAAGACAACAGCAACACAAAGACCTAATTCAGACAAAGATTATAGTCTAGAGATCTTCAAAGATAAAATGCGATGCTTTATTCAGAAGATCATATCAATGCAATATCAATTATTCAAGAGACGTTCAGGAAGCTTAATATGTATACTAAAACAAAGAACGCAACCCAGAAACGTTAAGCATCTTGATAAAAGCAGGAAGCAATCTAAGCTATTGCATCCAGTGCCGCCTGCTAAAGTCTCACCTTCCCCTTGGCATTGCCCGTATAAATGTATTCCCCTCGCCTGTCAAAGGAGGCCACAACATTGAGATCAGAATCATCATCCACGGGTAGGACAACATGTTTGGAGTCTGACAGCGTTAGCATCACTGGCGCTGACTTCATGGGACAAACCAAAACTCTGTTTCTGCAAAGCAGAAAAATAAGAGGTAGCAGTTTCTTCTCTGGAAAAAGAATTTCTACATTTAGATGCAGAAAAAAATCCCAATCTATATCAAGAAATACAGAATATCGCTGTATTTTTATTATCTTATTTTGTCTTTGTTACTTTAATCACAAAATGACATTAAGCTGGTGTGTACTTTAACTACCTTTCTTTCTCTAGAAGCTTCTCCAAGTTTATGCAGTAACCTGTAAGCTCAACAAGACATTTCTACATACGCTTCCAAGAATCATTCCCTTGTTTCCTCTCCTCCTGCACTGATATTTTCATAACAAGAAGAGCCACAAAAAATCCAGTTAGGGTCCTAATCACAAGACGATACACCAAAATCATCTATCCGATTTGCAAAAATCACTTTGCAAACTGCAGTAAAAGCATCTGAATAATCATTAGTTCTACCAAAATAAGAGCAGTTCTACCAAAACAAGAGCATTCCACCCTTTTTCCACAGGACTTACTGGTCTCGAGGGTGGTACTGAACTTTCAAGATAGGCGAAGGAAATCGAAATCTCTGGTCACAGTCTCCGGAGAGTACATCCCATTGCGACACAATGTTATCGGTCGAAGCACTCACCAGTTTGTGACCATCTCGACTCCAGCTACAGTAACGAGAGACAGTTCAAGTAAAAGTTACTCCTTAAATGCGTAAGACGTGCCTACAGCTTAAAATTATCAGACTCAGATGTAAACCTGTTAGCGTGAAAAATAACCTAACATCCAAAAACTTAACAGCCATAACACGCTTCCAAACTCTCTTAAAGGAAACTATCCTGAAATGTAGCTGAGTACTCCGCAGCGGGCTGGCATTCCAGCGATCAACACGCCCAGGTGTTAACAGCCATCAGGGCATCAGCGCACCCGATGCTCAGCAAACACAGGCATGGACAACCTCTAACAAGAACGAGAACAGCCTTTCACACCTGGTGCGTAAGCTATAAGCTCAATTACTGCTAAAGGTTAAATTCGATTGCCCCGAGAAAAAAAAAAACAAAAAACAAACAAAACAACAAAACCCCGAGCGTTTTCTCACCATAACGAGCAGACGGGGTGAATGTGAGCGCTTATGATTTTGGCGATGCCCCTGGTGAGGAAGTCCCAGATGACGATGCGCCCGTCGTTGCAGCCCACGGCCAGCAGCGTGCCCCAGCGATTGAAGGTGCAGGTCAGGGCCATGCTGATGCAGTCCAGCGTGCCATCGGCCTCCTGCGGGGAGAGGGCAGCGGAGGGGGGGGTCAGGCCGCCGCCGCCGCCGTCCCGCCCGGCCGCCGAGCCGCTCACAGCAGCCGGCGGGACGGGGGTAGCCCCGCGGGGCGGGGAGGACGTTTACCTCGGGGTAGTTCTGGCCGAAGGACTCTGCAACAAAAAGTAAAGACGGCGTTTAGGAGTGAGGCGAGCCCGGCGACCCCGCGGCCCGCTCCGCCTGAACGCGCCCCGTTCACGCTCCTCCGCCGGCGGGGAGACGGATCGATACCCGCCCGCAGGCCGGCTCCCGGCCCGGCCCGGCCCAGCCGCCCCTCTCCGTCCCCGGCCCGGCCCGGCCCGGCCGCCCCTCTCCGCCCCCGGCCCGGTTCCCGCAGCCCGGACCCACCGAGCAGCTCCAGGTTCATCGCGGCCGCCGTCCCGCTCCCTCCGTCCCCGTCGCCGAAGGACCCCGCTGAGGGGAAGGGGGGGGCCTAAGCTTGCGCTGCGCCGCCCGGGCGTTCGCCTTAACGAATCCCCCTCCCGCTCCTTTCCACCTACAGCCCCGCGACCCACCGGCACCTCACAACCCGTTGATGACCCGAACCGCGATCGCCCGACCCAGCGCCGTCCCCCTCACCCCGCGGCGGCGGGGCTCGGTAGCGCGGCGGGATTCAGGCAGAGCCACGGACAGCCCGGCGCTTGCGCGCGGAAGGTTCCGGGCGGGTCCCGCGGCCGCAGAGCCGAAGGTTCCGGGGGCGGCGGAAGAAGCAGTGGGAGCGGCGGGGAACGATCGTTCACAGCGGTTTTGTTTGGTTTTTTTTTTCTTTTTTTATTGTGCAGCGCCCGGTAGGCGAAGGCTGAACTCACAGTCGCGTCTCTGACAACACACGGAGCGCAGGGGAAGGAGAGGGGTTAGTACGGCGCGGGTCAGATACAAAAAAAAATTAAAATAAAACCCCACAACAATAATGATAAAATACAACAGTTGAGCTCGGTCGTTCCGGTTATTGCACTTTTTGGTAAGGTGGTTACATTTTCCTATAACGCCGTTACAGGGGCCAGGCAGGGCCCCACTCCCTGGCCAAGCAGGCGAAGCCACTGTAAGAACATGTAGTGCTATTTTATTTTTAAGCCCCACGGGAGGTTGAAGCGGATAAAGGGCAGCTTTCTCCTGAAAAGGACAGTTATGCTTTAGGAAAAAAAAAAAACAACCAAGAGTTACTTGTGTAACTTTTAGCGGTCCCCTTCCCCAAACACCACACCAGTGCAGCCCAGGCTCCTGGGGTGGGATGTGGGGAGAGCCCAGCCAGCTCCCTTCCAGGTAAACACCACGCCTGCTTCTCAGTCCTAAAAGAAAGCATTTAGTGTAAGAAACAATCCTCTGAATTAAGGTAAGTATCCGGTGCTTTAAGACACAGCAAAACCAGGATCAGGCTGCCGCAGCCCTCCAGACCGTTCCTCATCCCGTACGGAGCGAGTGCATTTTCCCTCAGCTCATCCCGCAAAGTGTGGTGTGAAGGAAAGGCTTAAAACTGGGGGGAAGACTGAAGGGCAGAGCAAGTTCCTGCTGTGCTTGAGCCTTGCACTGACCTAGTGACTCTTCAGCATGTAAACCTCACAGCAGTGACCTTTGTAAACAAAGCTCGGGTTTTTTTGTTTTGGGGTTTTTTTCCCCCCAAAGTCAGTTTAGGCCTGATCTCCACTTCAGGCTTAGAGGAAAGAAGAGAGGAGGTTTGCTCCTCACTGTTCACAGAAGTCAGCCTCAGCCTCTGGGATTGAGCTTGTTTTAAGTAGCAACGATCACATTGCTGGAACAGCACACGCTGGTTTGTGTCCATATACAACAGAAGCCAGTCCACGACCTGGTTACATGTGGTACATGGTAGAATGCACAAGTTATAAATACCCTTTTACAACACAACATTAAAACATACTGTAACAAACATCTTCAGTAGATTGAGGCGATAAAGGTAGCCTTATCTGGGAGAAGAATACCTGCTCAGCTCAGTCTCACTGCACTGGGCTCAGAGGTGTTTGAGTTCGGTACCACTTTCAATTTACAGTCTGTGGAATCTTTTAATAAAGTAATTATTCACCTTGTTTTCCTTGCTCTGATGGGGGGGGGGGGGGGGAATACTAGTTTTGAAGACAAAGAGGGTATGCGAAATCAGGCAGACTTTATACCCAATGGAAAAAAAAAATGCAGAGAAGTAGCTGTACTGAGTTTGGGAAGAGCTGCATATCTACAATGCCGCACATGCAAAAAGACAAACCAAATGGAAACAAGACATTAAGGTAGCTACAAATAACAATAAAAAGGCATCAGATAAGTGTCTGGAGATGGCTACACAGGAAAAGTTATACAAGACATTTCTGGAATTGCATATACAGAGATTCAAATTTTATTCATACATTTATTATTTACACAAGCTACCTTTACTCATTGCCAGAGACTGACCTTGACTCTTCTATTTTTAAATAAGGTTACTAACCACGACACACAGCAGAACAGAGTTAATACTGTTAGTGTCATAGGTGGCATCAGTGTGCACCAAGGCAGTGAAACGCCTAACGATTCTACTTTGGAAAAGTATTCGTTCTTCTGCGCATGTGGTTCTTGGTTGCTGCACTTTCAGCTGGAGCAGCTGGCAAGGCTGTATCTGTATAGAACCATACTGTTAATGCCATCACAGACCAGAAAAATGCCCACATGTGCAGGTAAGTAAAAAAAAGGTTTTTTTAATATAAAAAAGCGCATTAATTCTGTTTATTGCACAAAGAAAGGAAGATTTAAACTGAACTAATACTGCAGGGTTATGTATCCCTTTCCTTTGTTCAAGCTGTTTAACAGGCAGGCTATCAGTTGTAATTTTGCTGTATACTAGCCAATAAATTCCAGCAACAAAGTGCAGTAATGCCACATGCCTACACTACTTTGGATGCAGCATGCTCACTTTCCTGGGAAACAAAGCCATTGCATGCCCATCCTCTGCAGCTAGGAGGAACAGTAAACCCAGGGAGAACTTGCCAACTCAGTATTTCCTCATGTAGTAAACAAGGTGCATTTTCTATTTCAGCCTCCACCCTGTAAGTATTTTACATTAAGATCAGCCAATCTTGGCCCAGAAATGCAAAAGGCAAGGATGTTATTTTCAGAAGCAGCCTTCTTGGGAAGGGCAGCAGGACCACCCCAGCCCATACCTTCCTTGTGAAGGATTCCCCTCCCCCCTGATTTTTTATTCTTTTCAATACAGCCAAATTAGAGATCCCAGAGTGAAACGATAGATGAACGGACACAGCCACAATACACAGCTACTGAAGAAGAATGAATGACCTGTTTTCCCTCAAGCATGCTCTCACCAAGCATGTGACTTTAAAAACGCTGAAGAAACCTTATTTTTAAAAATATGTCTGTCATAGCTAGCACAATTTAAAACTGTCATTGCCTTTACAACTAATTCAAACCCCAAACTTAATTAAAATGAATTGGCATTTTCCCCATGGACAGTCATTAGTTGTAATGACTTTGTTTCAGAATTACAATATGTAATCTCTGAGCAGTCTTCCATTTTACCAGAAGACTGTAAAAGAAAGGTCAGGTTTCTTCAGACATTCAAATAACTATTATGAAGCAAAATTACCAGAAAGAGAGCTTGTTTACAGAAGTAAGAGGTGAAGGGTACATAAGAGATAAATAGCTTATAACATGGGGTATTTGCACTGCAGTGGAACAGTAGATAAACCCCCTTAGGTAAAACACGGAAGCTTTGCTCCTGTCAATGTAAACATTTTGAGTGCTGCAAGAAGCTAATATAGATAGATGCTCTTAGCTTCTAAACACTTTCTAGCCTAGAGCTTCTGCTTTCTCCTTCCTCTCCAACCGCACTGCAATTGGTGCCAATCCATAAGTGATTGGGATAGTTATGTGTAGACCAAAGGCCACCTAGGACCATCAGTTAATGGGAAGCGTTTTTACTTTACTGAGTAAAGACTGTTGTGATCAACTCCTGGCAACACAGACGCTACCTGAAACACACAGGATGCTTTTCTTTGATTGGTGTTTGTGTGGGATTGGCAAAAATCCCTTTTAGTTCAAGGGCGTGGATTTTCTATCTTATTTGCACAACTCCATAATAAAAGCTGCAACAGGGTAACTAGCATCAATGGGGGTGTACCGGGGGAGAGTTCTCTGCCTGCTATTCAAGATGGAACATCCCCGAGGTCTCACCTCTATGAGCAATCTTCTGGTTGCTATTACCTGTCCCACTCATGTTAGCTACAAAGAGCTACATCTGAAGAAGCCATCAGCAGAGTTAGGGGTTCAGAATTCTCCCACAGTTGAGAATTCTTCTGCGCTTCCTTTTCAAGTAGAGTCATCCAACCCTTTATTTGGGTGCTCAGAGCTTGACTTGCAGAGCCTGTCCATGATCCCCTGCAGCATAGGTTGAACAATCCCCAAGAGAGGGCGCTGGGAGGAGTCTCCATCCCAGCAGGCTTCCATCAGCTGCCAGCATTCCTCATCAAACACTGGAAGACGCTCTGGGCGAACTCCTGGAAAATGGAGAGGGACCTGGTTACCATCAGTACACCTTAAATCTGAGAGAAGCTTTGCCTGATGCTCAATGCTCTGGTGCAGGCTGAAGTGACCAAAGTGGACTGTCTGGGGTCTAATGCTCCTGATAAAGGCTTACATTTCAGCAGTGCTGCTGAGACATCTTTGGGAGAATTGCTGAAATCACTCAGGAGATCATGCACGCTTCCAGAGGATGGCCAACACATGTAGTTTCACTAGAGCCTCCCCTTTGCGACTATTTGGGAGCAAAATTAATACCCTCCCCCATAAGAAAACAAGTCCCCCCACCCCACCTGCTCATAATGGTGCCTTTGGGAGCAAGTTCAACATGAGAACAAGCAGTGAGTGCAGCCTTCTGACCAAATACAAGACTCACTCATCTGAGTTAATCTTTTTCACATGAGAAGGGGAGAGATTATATGCACAGGAACTAAGGTCACAAAGTAGTAAAGCATTCTGATACCATGACACAGCATGAAGGATTAAGCTACCACAAAACACAGTACTACTCTAAACCTACACAAGCGTAAGAGTAAGTTTATATTTTGGGGAACAACTATCACAGTGTGTTTTACTCAACATCCAGCTTCCTCAGCATGCTGCATATTAAGCATTTGAATGTACAGATCACTGCAGATTCCAGAAATTGCAAGGGATTAAACATTCTTTAGGGGATCATGCCTGGCTGATTCTGGGGTCTGGTTTACATCATAAGTGTTGTACTACTTCACCTGGTTTAAGCAGTGTGCTAGCACAGTTCCTAGGACACTGGCAAAGAGGTGGTTAACTGAAAGCCTTTCTTTATTCCTGCTAATTTTAGTTAGACTTTCAGTAGAATATGTCCAAGTTTAACTAGACAAGTGTTACTCTTTAGACCATCAATGAAGCAATACAATTTGTATTTTTACCTTTCAGTTACAAGAGGATAAAAATGGACTTCCTCATCTGCTCAAATTTTACTCAAGCATAAATTATCGACCAATGGAGTTCAAATAAGCCATTTATACCTCTTCTAACATTGTTCCAAAGGTGATCTTTGCTTGCACATCTCTCGAAAGCCTCTGGTAACTTCACATGTCCCGAACAAATGTACCAAAACAGAATGCCAAATGCGTAAACATCCACTGAGTTATCGTACTTTCCTGTGACAAAAATACATTTGATCAGCAGGGCAAACAACATCTTCATCACTGGAAACTGAAGAGTCCCAGAACTAATTTCAGTGTTTCACTTCCTCAAATTAAAACCACAACTTTACTGCCAGAAGGCAAGACTCGTGTGAAGCCTGGTAACACATCAGGAGTCATTGCCAAAGGTGGAGGGATAAAAGTTAAGACCTTCCAATTCTCGGAGGATTTATACGCTTAACCTGTACCAGCAGTTCCCAAGCTGAGGTTCACAGACCGCTGCAGGTACAGGTGCTCAGTGTATTTCAGATTTAAACACCAACATTTTTTAAGACTATCAGTTCTGCCTGGCTCTGCTGCTAGCCCAGGAGTCCGTTGGAGCTGACATCAGCTTCTCAATCCAGAAGTTTGGCAACTACTCATTTATAGCAAGTTCACCCACTGAACAAGAAAAGATTGAGCACAGTAAGTGTGTAAGGGCTAAGCCAATGCTCACCTCCGTAAGGTCAAGGTCTAGCCTGCTAGTCATGAGTATTTCACTGTTAGTAGTACTAATGACCTGAATAATATTTTCTAAATTAAACACAAATAGGGTTGCTTCAATTTGATTGCAATCTTGTCAAAGCAGGGACAGCATCTCAGATAGACTAAAAGGATTCTGCTAAGTGTGGTATGGACCTCTAAGTGCTACGGTAAGAGTGCTCACAAAAAAAACCTTAGAAAGAGCGCCTGCCAGGACCCCAACGCATAGTGAATTTGAACACACTCCACATGTTAGTAACAGCTTGGAAATTCCTTACAGGGGATTGTTTCTGAAGTATTTGCCTATGAAAGCCAAGTATTTCCAGCTTCCTAATAACTAGTAATTTAGCTTTCCAATTGCAAGAGTATTAATCACTTCAGCAAAGCTTATAAATCCCATAGTTCTCGTTCAAGTAAGCAAAGATTTAAGACTGACACTTAAAATACAGGAAAAAAATACATAGCACACATTGTGAACAGATAGTCTTCTGGGTTTTGTTTTTGGTTTGGGTTTGTTGGGGTTTTTTTAATTATTTTTCCCTCATAAGCAAGCTGAGATATTAATTCAAAGTAATGGCCTTCAAAATTCAACCCAGAGCAGGACAGTAGTGGATTCAATCAACGAGCATACCTGTAAAGAGCTCAGGAGCCATATGAATGGGTGTGCCTACAATACTGCCAGACATCATGGCTTCTGGTTTGCAGAACCCCAAGTCAGTGATTTTGGCTCGATTCTTTTTGTCAAGCTGTAGAAGAATTCACACACAGGCAGCTGATAACCATACTTCTCAGTTTTAGTATTGCTTTTTAATATTAAGGTTTTAAACTACGTTTACAGTTGAAGGGTTGGGCATTTGTTCTTAAGTAAGCTTCTCCAATTACTTGACTGCTCTTAGACTTTTACCTAGTTAAGCCCAGTAACAAGACATGCCTTCACTTGTCTTCTACATAGAGGGTGTGGCTGGGATTTAATAGAACCAGGAACTGGAAGTCCTACTTGTAGCTCAAGCTCTCTACCTTCGAGAGAAGTCACTTTACTGCTCCTTTTCCCCTAGGCTTTCTGCCTGAAAATGAGTTAGGGAAACCTCACTGCAAGCCTAGTTGTGGCTAACAATACCACAAGTTAAAAGATCCTGTATGGAGAAAGCTACTATTTCACTTATATTATGCTTCTCCCTCCCACTGAAAGGGCCTCATAAGACTTCAGGATTAGCCAGATACAAAAGTTGTCCTTACCAAGACATTTTTAAGTTTGATATCCCGGTGCACAAGTCCCTGACTGTGAAGATAACGGATTCCTTCAACTACATCCAAGGCAATCTGTAATCGTGTTTCTAATTCTAGCCCAGCCTGAAGAATAAACAAACACAGATTTAATTCCTCAAGTGGAAGTTACTGTTGCTTACTCTTATTTGGCAAAACCACTGAAAACTAAGCAATTCTAGCTTTGTTTTACAGATTAATAGGTATTTAGGTGTGGATTTTAATGTGTATATATATAAAAAAAAGTATTCACACACACACAGATTGTTGTTACCTTTAGTCCTGTATAGAGGTCTCTGTGCAACCGTTCCATTATCAGTAAGACAGCAATGCTGGAGCCTCCTCCATAGCCATAATCTATTACAGAACCATGGAGATGTACGAGCCGCTCATGCGTCTGTAGAGACCTAGAGAAAGTTCAGCACAGAAAGTTGGTAATTTTATATCCTTCCCTCCACCCCAGGCCAAGCCTCACTTTGTAAAGGAAAAATGCCCAATAGCTGCAGCTTTAGTACAACAGTAAGATACACCTATACCATGTGCTGTACCATAAAAATTCACAGCACCCCACAGTTCCAACGACCATAATAATATACAGCTGTCTGATCCAATTAAACTCAAGAAAGCCTATTAAAGGTTATAGTACCAAAGAAATACTGTATTATTTCAGCTGTCTGTACTGCAGCGCCTGCCTGCAGCTGTTTACTGAAAAGGAGCTCGGTTTTCTGCAGTGTAGACCCATCATTTTCTTTCATGAGTTCAGAGAGGACAAAGACAGATTGGGAAAGGAGGGATGATTCAACACCAAAAATCAGTGTAGAAGAACTGTTTGCTATCATACTCTATTAATTCTAATTTACTCTGCAAAATAGCAAGCATTCAAAGAGTGTAGACACCAGAGAACCAGATCAAGACAGGAAGGAGCATGTCTGCCTGCCTGTTGTATTTTTGCAGTGGCAATGGCAACCTGTCTTGCCTTTGCTAGAAATGGCAGCTTAGCATTTCATGAGGTCAAGCCACTGATTGCAGAGTAGAACTATAGCAAGCAAGGTTCTGCCTATGCAAATGCAAATAGAATTTGTTTGCAGCAATGAAGTTAAGGAGATCCATGTGGAATGAGAAAAACACTTACGATACACACCTCATATAGTGAAACTCAAGTGCAAGGTCATTCCAGTGCTTCTCATCTGGAGGAACAACAGATTTCAGTGCACATGGGAAATGCCCTCCCCAGCTGTCACACAGATAGACCACGCCATACTGTCCTCGGCCTAGCTCACGGCCCAACTTTGGTTTGCCTGTAAGGCACAACATACATTTAGACAGACATTAAAACATGTTTATTTCTTCCCATACACTATCAGGCTGGCAGCCCAGAGTTTTAAATGGGCCAGCAGCTGCACAATTCAAGGTACTCAGTATGTGTCAGATGGAGGCTCACTGAAGTAGTTGAGTGAAAAGCAAAACACTCCTACTCCTTTACACCCACTGACTGCTTCAGAAGGAGGGAGCAGAAAATAATACAGAGAACACCAAGCACGATGCTCACCGTGTAACAGCACATCCTGGAGGGACCTGCTCTCCAGCGAGAGTCGTGCCAGCCGAGGAGCGTGATCCTTCCGCACCTTCAGCCACAGGTCTTCTGTTTTCTCCAGCCTGCCAGAATGGCCATCTTCTAACTACAAGAGATTATCACATATACACTGTAATCCTGCCTAGTTTGAAGCCCTAGTGTAGCAAGGTTGAGGGTCATAGCACAACTGAGTGGAGATCCTACTTAAAGCATGCCTAATTTAAAAATAGGACCTTGTATTAAGGCACTTGCATCAGCTCTCCCACTTCTACCTGCAGAATGACAGCATTAACTGCACGAGCTGCTCTTTTAGCTACCTCTGCAATTAAAAATCCTCTTTCCATAAGGGGCAATGTACAAAACAAGACACCTTCTGAACAGCTCCGTACACTCACCTGTCGCAGAGAAGCTGCAAAAGCCTCATGGGAACTGTTTAGCCTGGTCCGGAACTGGCTGCAAATGCTCTTGGCTAATTTGGATGCACTGAGGCTCTCGATAGCATCCTGAGCAACTTTCCTCTTCCAGTCACTGGTGATAGCAGGTGGGCTGACCCATGTAATCCGCTGGATTATCTAGTAAAACAGGAAACAGAATTAAGGCACTAGCACAAAAAAGCAAAGGGTCAGTCAATTTACTCAGACTGCTTAGCTACCTTGTAATAATGAACAGTCATCTGCACATAGAATTGCACTAAATAATTACCTTACAGTAACTACTAACAATTTAGAGGTATTGATCACAACATTGTTGTACATGCACATTAAAGAGATTTGATTTTTCTGAATATCTGCTCAGTTCATTCCTACAAGCCAACCATCCTTTCACATCTGACCAGCCAGACAGCCACCACGTGGAAAGCCACACAGTTGTGGTGCAGCTTGTAGGCTGAAAGAACAGGCAGCATAAGCAGTAACCCAGAGACTCAGGAAGAGAGGTGTTCCTAAACTGGTGAAAGCTACAGTGAAGCAGCTTTTTGTTGGACAGACACACTGTCAAGGTGTGGAAATCCTAGGTGTCGGTATGCACTTCCCTTAAATTGCTGGCTGATTAAGATGCCCTGCCCCACCCTTTATTAGAAGCCACAGAAATCCAGCTGCTGCACACCCAGTCGGGATCCTTCTCCCAGGCTGAAGGAGGAATCTGAAGGTTTGTTACTACTCAGTCTGCACTGCACCTATTTGGGAAAAGCTCATATTCCTCTCACCCATCCATACAAGGAATCTCAAGAAGGAGAAGGCAGTAAAGGTCATCAACAGCTCAGAGCAGGAACTTCAGAAAGATGAATGCTTTAATAGAGAGAAATTTAAAACAAAGACCTGAAGAAATTTGGTCTGCTCTGGAGGGAGAAGAGTGAATTGACCTGAATCAAGATACATTGCAAAACAAACAAAAAACCCAGGAGAAACCCCCAAACCCAAATAAACATCTAGTTACCCAAAAACATAAACAGCAGGAGTTTCACAATGCTGCTCATCATTCCTTTGCTGTTTCAGAACAGGAAGAAAACACTAAAGAGGTGTTTGCTTTAAATTAAATAATAGCATCCCCAGGGATAAACTATACACACAGCCTTAGTGCTGAATGGGGAAGCAACAGCTTTCCAATGCATGTGCCCAGAGTCAAAATTTAGAGAGCAGCTGTGAGTATTCACATTATTCCTTGCTCCAAAAGCATTTCACTATACAGTGACACATACCAGAAATAAATTATAAAGATGCCCATACCTGTTTGATCTGTTCCCACAGCATTCTGGTTACTGTTGAGCCAGAGTGGAAAGTGACTTCAACATGATAGGCTGCATTGAGTATCTGGAAAGCAGGGGAAAGATGAAAGTATGGGAACTTTGCAAGCTATAGTCACTACAAAGTTTGCAAGACCCTCTGAAAACAAAAAAATGGACACTATATGGGATACTCCATGATTCACTTGGTTCAATTCATTAAGCTCATAGGTGTTTTCTAGGCTGTAATCTGATTATGATATACAGATTTAGGAAAGGTAAGTACTAGGCCTTAAAGTGACTGTTCCCCAGTTTTAGCACCTCCTTTAATGACACCAGACCCACACATACTCCAGAGCTGTGTTCCTCTAATTTGACTAAGCATCTCAGTCTCCTACCACCCTTGCTGGATCGGGATAAAGACAACTATTAAGAATATTCTAGACAGCCATTTAAGCCACCATACCTGTTTGAGATAATTGCTTGTGATGTGTACAGAAACATCCTTTGACTTCTCCAAACTCCTTGCAGGATGTACTGAAACCTCCCAAGACTCCTCCAGGCTCTTCAGACATCTCTCCAGCGTCCCTACAAAGCTCTCTCGCAGATAGTCCACTGAACTAATTAACTTGTTGGCAACTGCTTGGTTTAACCGAGAAATAATCAGTTCCTGAATTTGCTTAATACAACACTTTATGTCCTTGGAACTAACAGGTTCCCCATTCTCAGGAATGATGATATCTGCACAAAAGAAAAGCAAGAGGCATCTTTTGTATTCAACGTATCATTGTTGCAACAATGGCTACCTGAGAGCTGCTTTGCATGTTTTGCAAAGGAGCTACAGTACAGCCCCAGTCCAGCCAGCTTCTGCTCCAAACGCTCTTTTGCTGTCTTGCTCCTTCAGAGGTTCATTACTTTAGAGCCAGATGATATAAAGTGAAGCCAACAGCGTTTCCAAGTCATACAAAAAAACTCACGAGCAACAGAACAACACATATACTGACAACTGCAAAGGATTAAGTTTTTGCCAGTCTGCGTGTCTAATGCTACAATGCCAGTTTTACATGAGGTCCCAAACCCAGTCCTTGAGTAATTTGGTATTCTCTGATAGAAAGTACTAAAGCATTAGAGTAGCTCCACGAATACACACCTGGTTACTCCAGTTTCAGGGAAGCTAAAAAAAAATCACATCTGACCAAGGTGGAAAATACTGTGATGTTTGCTTCCCTTCACTGGTGTTCGAATTCACAGGATACTCAACTCTAACACCTGATAGACTCTATACAAGCATTCTGTAGCTACTACAGGCTTACAGTGGTACAGTGATGACAAGTCAACCATCATCTCAAAAACTGAAGGGCAGAAGCACAAAGCTGTCTTTCTATCTAAAGAAGTACAGATCAGGAAATTCTTCCAGGCCACGCTGCAATCCATAAGCACTGCTGAATGTTGAATGTTATGAAGAAAGTGATTTAACAGCCACACCGGTTACATTAAATTTTTTCCCGATACCTTGAAAAAAGGTTGATTACCACTTGGTATTTTTAAACAAGCACTGAGCAATCACTGCTCACGCACTGTAACCACTCTGAGCAATACTACGTTACTACCAGGAGCGGAAGACCTTGTCTCTGGATTTTGGCCAACAACAGTCTAGCCTACTTAAAACAAATCCAGTGATCGACAGATGGCATTAGCTCCTCAAAATAACACCTCCCTTCTTTTAGGATATTACTTCAAATACTGATAGCCAACAAGATGCTACACTCTTAAGTCGTATTTGTTGTGCAAATAAACATATACACATATTTACTGCACGTATTTTATCTTGTGCTGCCCCTAAACATATTCCTGCTCACACAGAATCCTGAACTCAGGCACTACAGTGCTCCAGCTCTGTAAAGAATGGGACAGACAGAATACAGGAATTATTATTACCTGTCCTGATAATGGAGCAACAGCAGCCCTAAACAGGTAGAATTAAGGCACGCTATACTGTTGGCGTATGCTAGTTTGTTGGGGGTTTTTTTGCAGCATGTAAATAGGTTATGTTGCAATTACAAGCAGCACTTTGAGGACTACATTTTATATGGGCACTACAAAGCAAACATTTCAAGAAACAGGAAAGACCTTATCCACTTCCCACCTGCGGAAGCCAAAAGATCCAGATCCTAACCTGCAGGATTAAACCTAATCCATCATTCCTCCTCTTCATCCCTGGAGATAACACTCCAGTTTGAAACTGGGACGAAGTCAGTCAAGACAAACAAAATTATCTAGAGTTTTGGGCTCTCTCTCATGCCTCAGAAGAGCATCAATTCACAAAAAATAATTTCTTCTAAACCAACAGCCTAGAGATATTCCTGATTTTATTTTAAATAGAAAAATCTTTCCCCATTAGCCCAGTGAACCGCATTTCCTTAGAACAGAAATGACTGTTACACTAAACCTCTGCTTAGCAAGCAGAGGAGAAAAGAGCTGTGGAGTATCAACCTACAAATCTTCACTTTTATGTTTATGACAGACCACGTATTCCTGCAGACAAAATTTGGATAGCCTCTCACCCTTCACAGTCTACACATCATTCTGTATGCTTCCAGCTTATGTGTTGCTGGAAGTTCTGGTACTAGATGTAGAGAGAATTCTCACATTTCCCAAAAACACACACTAAATGCCAAGCATAGACCTCAGGAGCACAGTATGTTGTGTTGATTTATTTTAAAAGGAAAACCTTACCTACCCAGAAGGATTTCAGTTTAGGAGGTTCTATACCCAAAAGTCTTATGCAAACCTCTCTCAAAGCAGAAAGTACAAATCAAGCCTTCACCGCTAAACTCAAACAGCTTTTTTTCCTTAGGACAGATTTATTCCCAAGTCTCAACACATCCACTGAGGCAAAGTTGAAAGAGTTAGTTTCTCCTTCACCAGAATAGGAAAGTAAAGCAGAGAAGTAAAATACCCTAAGCCAGAACTGTGCAGCAAGAAACCAAGACTTAATATGTTCAGGCCTCTCATTTAAGGACAGTGCTTTTTACCCAGGAGATACACGAAGGATTTTTCTGTAGTATTAGTTCTGAGTTTTCTTGCAGTCACTTGTCTAGACTGCCATTCAACTGTCCCTTAGCAGATGGCAAATATTACTCCACTACTCTCCTTTAAAGCCTCTAACCTCTTTGTTCCTATTACTCTCCTGCCTGTAGTTACCTTTGAATTCCATATTAGCAGCATCCTCCAAGAGCTCCTCTTTCATATTGCTAAGAGTCTCTATGATCATGTCCTTCATCTCCTCTTGTTTGCGGTTGGCAATGTTCATCAGAGACTCATAGAGCTCATTCTCCTTCTTGCGGGTATACTCCAGCCTCTTGGGGGTGATTTGCAGGTCTCGCTGCATGTCGAAAGCCTGATTGATGAAGATGTTCAGGCAGCGGCAGTGCACCTCATTTAAACTGGTAGCTGCTGCCACAAGATGCTTCTGAAGCACCTGCCTGGAAAAAGTGCTTAGGAGACGGAGCTTCTCAAACTGCTCCACCAGCATGCTTTGGGCATCGGCATCAGGACCAGGTGCCCCACAGCTGCAGTGGTTGGTACTCAGGTACTCCAAGTCCATCAGCTGGCAGTAAAGAGAGGACTTTTCATTATCAGTTTTTTGGGGAGAGATCAGGTCAACCCCCGATTCTGGCACTTTGAAGAAGAAAATGGGCAAAGAGAATTTCTCTTTGATTTCACGCAGTTCATTCTCATCTGATGAAGAAAGTTCAGCCTCGCTGATGGCAAAGATGACAACAGGCAAGACTTGGTTCACGTACTCTCCCAAGGTGGCCTCAGCAGACTGGAATCCACGACATGGTGCTACCACAACGTCCACTTCCTAGCAAGTGAGGAAGTAAAAAAAAAAAAAAGGTTTGTCCTTTTAAAAACTGATACATGCAAAAATGTACTGTAATTCATTCACAAAACCAGAAACATTCAAACCCTTTAGAACAGTTATGGAGTCTCACATACAGCACCACGCTTTAGTATATAGCCTACCTGCAAGGCTGCTCATAGATCTCTTGCAGGGATGCAGCCAGACATGGATTAGTGCCCACTGACTCCAAAACTCTTGTTTAGTACCAAGTGCCTTTGAGTTTTAGCCTAGTTCAGAACAAAACTTAGAACAAGTTTCCCAGATAAGCGCTATTGCAGAATAGCTGTCATTCTTTAGCTTATACATGTACCATTTTGCAACAACCTCTCCCATTGATGTCTACCAGATCTGCAGCTCTTTGAGGAGATATCCATGCTGTCAGTTTTTAGCATAGCTTCCAACGGTAGAAAGCACTACACTAGCGACTACTGCCAAGACAAAGGCAGTACAAAAAACGGTTCCAAAGAGTTCACAGCCAAAGGACAGACAAGGAGGAACAGATGGTTGTGACAAGCTTAGTTATGACTTTCTTCAAATCCAACCAAAAGCTGAGAGATGTATTCTATTTACTTATTTTCTTATTGCACAGTTTCACTGCTTTGGTCGTATGCTCCTGCTAACATCACTTCTTACTAACCCTATTAAAAAGGGCTAGTTCTGAAACCTGCTTCCTTCCCTTCTAAGGAAGGAGACAAGATTCACCTTTGGACATGCAAGAAGTGTTAGAATTGCATATATCACTCTACTAAAATAAGGAAAGAAAGCGTCAAAGGCTTTGAACTGAAGAGAGAGTTTAAGTGCCATCTTCTTGACTCATAACAGGGAGTGATAATTAAGAATTCTTCAATCATTTTTCTCCATCAGAAAAACAAAAGACTTGACCACATCTCCCAACTGCTCTTAGAGCTAAGACGAAGTCATTACTGCCATGGCACTCCGCGGCACTGAACTCAAACCTGTCTGATGCACAGGAGGTTAGGCAGAATGGGATGTGCAGCGCTGCAATATTCACCAGGACGGATGACTCACACCAGTGACTGTAAACAAAGGAGGAAGCCAGTGCTGTCTCTAGGAGACAGGGAGAAAACCAACACACACAACCCAACACAGCATGAGCAACTGGTCCTTCTGTTTCCATAGAGGGCTCTCAGACTTTTCCAAAGAGCATTAGCAACACTTCTTGCCCACTCTTTTTTTTTTTTTTTTTTAAATGTCCTACAGAAGTCTAAGCACTGTCTATGCAGCTTCATACTATTAGGGATCAAGTCTTCCTTTATGGGGAATACCCATGACTTACACTGGATTCCTAAAATTTTTAAGCTGGTTCTCACAAAGTCACACCGCTAAACACACTTGAACACTTCTGACAGAGCTGTAAGCATGAAATTGCTGTCAAGTAACTGCACTCCTATTTTCCTTAACTAAAAGGCCCTTTTTAAAATATCAAAGCCTCCCACTCAGCAATCTGAACATCAGGTACACAAATATCAGAGTTACAGCTCTTCCACTTAAAATAGGATGCAGAGGTGCTGTCAACAGCAATATAAAAAAGACAGTTTAAAGAGAATACCACGCAGACACACTACATACTCATTTATGGATTCAGAATTGCAATGCCAGGATGACCACTGCATCCCATATGCCAGAACAAAAATTAAAATCAAGGATCAAGTAGGTCTTGACCTACAATAAGACAAGCGGAGTCTCAATAAATGCATTCAGGGACCACTGAAGTGTGCCATTTTACTAAGTCAACAGATAATTCCTCATTTCCAGATCAGTTAAAAAGCATTTATTTGCTACATCCCAAGAGGACCTTGTCCTATTTTGCTAGGCTTCGGGCAGTTTAATCACTGTTTGCTTAGTTAACTGAGGTATTGAGAAGCTAACCCCATTTAGTCAGATTTTTACCCAAACTCCTACCAAGCAAATTATGACTGAAGGCCCAGCTCACTCTTTTTCTAAGCCAATTTGAATACTCTACCTTCCAAGAATAGTCTGTGAATCACTGATGTCTGACAGTTACTGCATTTATTACATATGTGAGCTAATTTCATTGCCTCCCTATTAATCTGCGGTACATATATATCCCTAGGTTCTACTCAGAACTCCCCCCCCCCCCCATTTTTCTGATATCTTGCCAGTTTGTTCTGTTTCCATGGGGATCCAAGTCAGAAGATCAGTAACTCTAATCTAGAGAGAATCCCAGGTAAGAAAACTGAACTACACCACTGGTCTGCAGCAAACACTGCTGTCCTTTACAGAACACAATTGCTTTGATTTTGTGCAATGACTCTGAACCCCACTTCATCAGGGAATTTTGTTTTACCTTTGCTGGAAGGGCCAGCCCAAGAAAACCTGTGAGGTGTACACGCTCATGAAACAATCAGAGAAGCAAAGCTCTTTCTGACCATGAATTCTTCCTCTGTAAAAGACATATTACTAAGCGAGCAAAACTAGAAACAGAGAACAGGTTTCACATGGGTGGAAGAATAATTTCATGGTGCTGGCATTTTCAGTATCTTCTACCCTCAGTTATGCCAGCATAAAGGGACAGATGAAGACAACTTCAGCTATTCAATGCTGGTACATGGCAGAAGCACCTCAGCACACCCCAAAGTGAGACGATGCTGCATGGAAGGAAGAGTGTCTCAGCCAGCATGAAAGCTTTTCAGTTTTCTGTGCTAATGCCACAACCAAACATGTTAAAAATACCCTCAAGAAGGAGATCAGGGCATGTTCTTCCAAGTTTTAAGCAGGATGTACTTTAAAATAACCACCCAATAGGTACTTAACCACATTCTTTGCTACTTGTAACAGCTACTAATTCATGTAACCTGCATCGCTACTATAGTACCTGAAGAAATGCAAACCCAAACTAATTCTTCTGTTAGAGCTTAGAACCATCTTGTATTTCTTCATTCATTTTCCAGCTTTGTCAGAGCAGCTGAAAATTTTTCTTTCCCTACAAACCCTGGCTAAAACTTTTCAGCCCAAGACTCAAATTTGCATGAAGCACAGAGCAAGACAAAGGCATGAAAAAGGAAGCTTTCACCCCAGTTAACCTCCTCCCATTCAGCTGTACCATCCAGGTGAAACCCAATACTTCATAGAAGTCCATTTCAGCTTCCAGGCACAACTGATAAGATTTAGGGAAAGAGCCAACTATTTACTCCCACTATAAATCTAATAATCTGTCTGCCTATATGGATTATTCCCCATGACCTAGATGCATTCCTGTGCACAGTCATCCCCAAGGAATACAGCAGCTTTGCCAAAGTTTTTCCTTCCCTGATAATCTTACATTTAAAAATAACTAAGTTCACATACCTATTAGCACAAGGTAGTGTTCTCACAGCAGCTGACCCATGCAAATGAAATTTTTGGCTCCCTCCTCCTCACCCCCTTTTCTGTGAAACAAGTTTTGATTAAGACATCCTTCAGTAAGACAGAAAAGCAAGCATGGTCCCACCCTAGATATCAGACTAAACAAGAAAACTCAGGGTGCTCCACTGGCAGTTCAATATTAAAAAGTGGTATATTCTACACTTGTATCAAATTTTTCTCCAAGTAAAAAAAGTATTTTAGTTACTATTTGGATACTGTTAACCTAACAAATAACTTAGCCTTTTTTTACTGGACTAATGGCTAATGAGTTTGGATTTAGCAAACAAGTATCTACACCAAGAAGCCTGATTCGGCATTAAGTGCCTGCACAAAACAGCAGCATGTAATCTAGGTGTCCAAGCCAGTCTGTGCAACTAAGTCTCTTGGTAGGAGATGCTTAGGCCTAAAAAGCTGCACAACATTCCCCAGGCCCTGAAGTCACCGACAGCTCCTTTGATGGTAGCCTACTGGTAGATAAGTGACCTCACTATGGGGAATGAATATGATTTCAAACAGAAATCCACAAATGAAATTCTCATCTCCTATAACTGTTCAAGCCCACAGTAAGGACCTGCAAATGTTTCTTCAAACACCAGTAAGGTGCTTGAATATCTGGAACGGAAGGTTATCACGAAACACAGTACTACTTATAAGCACTCTGCTGTTGGGAGAAAAACAAATAGATAAAAATACAGGGATTCTAGGTAACAAGTGGGGTAAAATTCAGATTGATTTCCCTCCCCCTCTGCCCAAAAGATGCTGAGCTCCTCCAAATTATTTAGTTCTTGCGCAAATCTAAATCCTTAAGATCTGTATTGAATATCATGTTATCATCAAGCACACAAATTATTAAACTGCTAGTTTTGTTTCACAAGTTAAGAAAAAGCAGAAGTTCCTTCAGAGTAGTTCTACAGACATGCAACTTTGGATAGTGTCTGAAAAACCTCATCCATTATTGCTCCAGATATATATTCCACTAGTTACAGAAGTAGTGTCCATAACTAGCAGGTATTTACTTAAAAAACTTTGTTGTCATGGTGTATGCTGAGCTGTATGGAGAATGCACATCAGGTAGAAGGGTGGAAAAACCCACAGGTCTCTCAACAGGAGGTCAGACTCCTGTAATTTAACAGGAAGCTATCCCTAGCCCAATTACCTGCCAAAACACATTATGTTCTCCTAACAGCCTTAAAAAAATTTTTGTTCTTCCTTTAGCCCATTGAATTCATGTAAGGAATCAATCTGAAGCTAGCTGTGATTCACCCTCTCTCCTTCTATTGGAAGAGCTTTTTATTTCACCAATCCTTTTCAGATTAAGCTGACTAGCTGTTTTCATCTAAGTGTCCTAAATATAACCAAAGCCAGACAGAGAGATCTTTGTCACTTACATGAGAAATCTGAAAGAGGGTTGTAAACTGCAGTGTGTCTGAACTGGCCCAAATAAAAACGTAACCAAGTAAAATAAATGTAAAGCTAAATACTCTTTTATGCATAGCAAGACAGAATTTTAGAAGCAGAAGATCCAGAACAGGCATTTGCTTTGCAGCACCAGCAGCTGATCTGGTGCTCTTTGGGAAAGTAGTGGATGCCTCACATACAGTTTATACAAACACGGCACTTCTGTTCTCTTTCAGTGGATACTGGAAGCCACAAATGCCCTACAACATAGCATTGACTCAGCTGACCTCATTAGGATAGGCTTAAGTTTAGCTACAGTCTGGGTTTGTAAAATGTATTTCAAACTGATGAAGATAGACTGGGTCTTCATTTTCTGCCTATTTACAATCACGTCTTGATTCATAGCTCCAGAAAAAAATTACCTTGCTACTTTACTGTTCAACAAAGAAGTTCATACTCTTACTTATGTGACAACAGATCATATTCTTTGCACTTAAACAATTTATATTTAAGAATTAATTATCTATTCCAGATATTCAACAGCCAAACACAATGCTGCAGAAGTATTATACTGCAACAAAGACTCTACATAAGATATGAAATGCAACGTAAGCTATAAAAAGCTATGAAATACAACCCCCACCTTTAGAGATATTTCCCAAACACCAAACTGCAACACTTGCAGGAAAGGAACACGTTTTATGGACAAGTAAAAGAAAAGTCACAGATACTAACAACATTAGAAACAGCACTGAGAACAGACTCCCACCTTCTTGTTCTTAACACCTTCAATTTCCACTGACACCACAGAAATGTAAAAAGCCACCCTCTCAAATGAAGTCAGGTCACTTTATCAGATGTTAGAATTAAGAAGCTCTTTTTCTGACACCAAGCTCTTCAGGACAGAGATAAAAAAGTACATATTCTTGTACGACAGCTTCTAGCTACTATCAGACAGCAAAGCTAACTCTGAATGACCTTGAAACTGGAGAAAAATTTTAGGAGACACTTGGAGTTACATCTGAGTAAGCTTGGCTTCTGAGATGGATGGAAACATTACACAGGAATGATAATGCTAAGAGTCAACATTGAAACAAAAGCACACCAGCATAGACAGCGATGCTCAATTAAAATCCTAACACCAGACTTGCAACTTCTCTTTAATTAAAAAAAATTCCTATGCTTGAGAGTTTACACCATTAGCTTTATTAGGGACTATAAACGTTACACCTCAAGTTCACTACAACAATGGTACATGGACACCTAGTTACCTTTAGTAGTGAGTACGGCAGCATGACCTCCAGCTCCGCTATCTGGTGAGCAGGATCTTCACTGTCCCCATGAATTTCTAAGTCCTCCTCTGGTATCGTGTCCCAGTGCCCTCGGTGGGCTGCCATCATATGGACCAGTTCATACTGCTCAGGCAGCGCTAGGCTAATCCGTGTTTGTGTCCCATGCGTGAAACGGATCCGTCGCCTCTTACAATTCTCCTCATTGCTGATTTTGGTGGTAGGGAGCAGCTTCTCACCCAGCAGTATGTTGAGTAACTGGCATTTGGCATTACAGTTCTGGCCAAGAATCAGAAGGCAAGGGTGCCAGCTCACAGTCCGCTGGAGATGCTCTTCCTCATGGTGAGGGAAGGAAATGAAATTCTGCCCTAAAATTGAGGGCAGACTGAATTAGAACAGGTTGGCTGAACAATAAGTCTCATATCTCTAAGCCAGCTGAATGCAAAAGTTCAGACATTGCTGCCCCACAGCCCGCCAAGAAACCCACATAGCACCAAGAATTTGCTTATGTATTCTGAAACTAGTGTCAGCAATTCAGCATTTCTGCACCAACACAGAGGTCCACACTAGGTTGATTCTCACAAAGCCATTGAGACAATTTGTTATTGTTCTCCCCACCTATTTCACTGGGAAGTGTTTACACAGAGCTCTCTTCAGCAGGTTAGTGGAAGATGAATGGTAGGGCCTAAAAGTCAAGAGAAAACAGTTGTCAAGGTTGAAACAACCAAAGGGCTAATTTTGCCTTGGATTGGAACAGTGTTTCGCCTTGCTTCAGAGTTCAAGGAGGCCCAATGGGTCACTAAGGCTAACTCTTCCCAAGTTTTGATGGCTTGGCTGTACAGAACATTCCTGTCACATACCAGAAATAAATTCAATCAACTATGAATCGGTGACGGTTCCACCCACACACTTAAAAAAGTCAAATACTTTGCATCTACCAAATCCCGAGGGTATTACTGCACAAGCTTGTTGACCAAACTCTAGGATCACTGACATTAAAGCAGCAAAACCTCCTTCCTAGCCCAAAGGAAAGGCATTCTTGCAAAATTGCTTCTCTACATGAAGCAGATGACAAGACCAAGTTTGCTGAGACATGGTAGCAGAACTAATAGCCTCTGCCAGCAATTCCCTATGATGGAAATACAATCACAGCATCTAAAGAAACTGTCATGCTTTCACCAGCCTGCGTAGAGATGAGCCCAAGGGAAGACACTCTTTCCTAGCAGCCAGAAGGCTCCTAGGCAGTCTAAAACACCATAAGAAATGGCTTCACTCCTTTGATCGCATTAATAGTACACATCTTTCCTAACCTATACAGTTGAACTAAATAGGCACAGTTTGACAGATATTCTTATTAAGAACAACATTTAAGCTACAAAAGGAAATTACTCAACATCTGTATCTTCTTCCAAGTAACAGGACTCCTTGTAATCAGTCTCCTTACCCATCTTCCATCTGAACCATCAGTTGTACCATCCCACTAGTCAGGCCCTTTGAATTCTTAGTCCATGATGCTGCAACTCCTAGCATTTGCCTTACTACATTAATTCAGTCTCGGTACTGAATTTAGCTTCTGTATTCTTTTACAAGTCCTAAATACAGTTTTTCCCACGCTCAGTCATCTAAGCTGAAGTCTAAGCAGCTTTGCGTTACCTTAGGCATAGCAACAGAATAATTCTGGTAGTACAAAAAACTGGATACAAACAAATTCCCCATCTGCTGCACTTCAGCACAATCCCCGTGAGTACAAAACAGCTAGTGTTCCACCACAGCCAGAAAGCTAGCCCATGTTCCCAGATCTGAAGGCAGATGGCACCCAAGAATGAAATGGCAAATGGAGACACCAGTTCCCAAAAGAACTGCCAAATCTGAAAGCTATAAACCAGTACGATTGCCCTGATATCAGGCAAACTGATAAGAACGACAGTTTAAAGATAGACTTAAATACAATACAGCAGAGAAGCACCAGCAGGGATTTTGTAGGGGAAGGTCCTGTTTCACCAGGGCTATTAAAATTCTTTTAATGAGTCATGTTCTGGCATGCAGAATTGTTTCAGCATCTCAAGCCCCGAGAAAACAAGATACTCTCATATACCAAGGTATTCCTCAACACTACCAACCAAATTAAAGATAACGTACAACAGCTATTCTAGCCCTCATTCTGATAGCACTCCATTCTTCTATTTTAATTGGAATCATTCAAATCAGGAGCAACACCATGTGTAATTGGTTGTATCTCAGACCCAGTTTAAGGCTTCTTTAACATCTTGCCCAAGATTTACCATTCCTTCAAATCTGCAGTCTGGAAATAGGACTGCTGGAGGAGTTCTCTCCATCAGTCGTCCTTCCACTCCACTCTACACTAAGGGGAAACCCTCTCTGTGTCTCAGCAAGCCCCTCTCCTGCACCTCTGCCCCACACAGCCCCAAATGCTGACCCCCATAAACCAACAGTTTGGAAAAGGTTGAGGGAGACATCACTTCTTGAAGCATGACTCTTCATAACTGTTTCTTAAACAAGCCTTTCAAGATCCACGACCGTAGCAGAGTGGCCACATCAAGTGACTAAGGGCAGAATCCGGCTAACAGCTCACAAAAGATAAAAATCAGCAAAACCGCACAAATAGCAACATTTAAGCCTTCATCTACAAGATAAAGAATTTCTTTGATCTGGTTACAGCTATTGAAACTTCAACTGGAATTCAGGCGCACTCTTCAGCTACCGAGCATGAAAAAAGCAATTCAGAAGGCATTGTACAGGCCATGAAGCCTTCTCTGCACAGGCTTTTGAAAAGAAAAGAAGAGGCAGATTGCACCCTCTCCTCATTCTGGGCAGCCTCTGTATTTATGGGTACTTAATGCCAGCACAAAATGATTGAAATACAGCAGCTTAGCTGAAATCATCGAAGCACAGATGGATATATAAATACTACATCTTTAAAACACCCTTCATCTTTTCATGCACGCAACCTCCCTGTGGATCAGCATTTATTCAACAAGTTTACTACAAGCGGTATCAGTAACGAAGCCATTACATTTAACATTATGTCACACCGCGATATTCCAAGTATGTGAAGTACAAACCTGGAAGCAGCACCAAAAGCAAGATTCAGCCGTATCACAACTAACCCACTGCACCATCAAGGCACCCAAGTCATGGCAGTGGTTTCAACCCTGCATGAATCTATCACTGGATTATCTTACAGTGACCTCAAGGTCTCAAACCTGAAGCGAGTTGCACAGCAATGGAGCTATTGCTCATATTCTGCATTGCAGAAAGTATGTCGCTATTTCTGTGCATCAGAATCAGACACAGGGTAAAAACACTCATTCAGTACTTAATAGGTGATACCACTAACCTGAACATCAAGAATTCAAGTTGGGAGGAATATGACCTCCTGTGGTACCCAACAAAAAGTAGATTTAGAATTTGCTTACTGAAGAGATGTAGTGATATTCCCACATCTATGTGAGCAGCCCCTGTTTGTGACAGGACTTTTGCCAATATTTTAGCTGGTGCTACATACTGTATCCAAATACTGTATCATTTGGAGACATGTGATAAACACTTCAAAAAAAATGGCTGCAGGGGGAGTCCTTAAGCGCGTGCATCCTATTAAGCTCCTTTTGATGAAACGAGGCCTGTCCAAGAACAAGGACGTCTCTCACCAAGACTCATCTCAAAATTCAGTCAAACACTTGGAAGAAGAATCTTAGGTTGAATTTATGGAATCTACCGAAGCCCTAAGCATTTACTCATCCCCTTTTCAAGGACGGCCAACTACACTGCCAGTCTCACTTGTCTTTCTATTCTATTTTCAATAATACATGCGGACAACAATGCCTAAATAAGGCCAGACCCTCACGCTTCTTATTGCAAATACCAATACCTTTCATAGAAATCCTTACGTTTCTGTGGTGCTGGCGATGTCTTACAGCATGCTTTTACTACTACAAGACATACGATTAACGCACTCAGTTTTAGTTCCACCCCACCACACATCTATCAGCACAGCAGCGTTAATTCCAGGAGAACACATACAACTAATCAATACACCAACATAAGCAGTTCCTACAGGAGCGACTGTTACGACGTTAGCAGCTCCCAAAGTCTGCAGAACCAAGCTTCAGCTCCTGCTTAACTTGAAGCTTGTTAGCAAGAGCCTCCTCCCATCTATTTGAGGAGTTATTTCACAAGTACCCTCCTGACCACCTCTCCACACATTATCTAGTCTTAAAAGCCATCTTCTTATGTTGACACACCTAACAGCACAATAGGAGTCCTAACTTTTTGAGGATCACAGCAATATAGGCAGAGCAGTCACATTTTAACCAGGGTATATACTCTCAGTCAATATAGCATCAGGATGAAAACTCTTCCAAACCCTCTGGTTAATACACTCACCCCCTATGAAATACATTTATGTAGGGAGTCATGAGGCTACCAAGCCTAGAGCTTTCTCCCCAGCGCACATTAATTAAGATAACACCACAGCTGCTGACAAAAACTCTGGAGAGGCTGTGGATATCTGTACAAGAGGTACAGCTCAGTTTACAGAAACTTCTGAAATAAGGCAAAAGAAATATCAAACTATCTCAGGTTCCTAGGTCAAAGAGTTCAAATTATTACACGTACTGAATGAGGAAAACAACTACAATTAGTAGAAGACAGGGTTGCTGGTTTTTTTTCTTAGTATCTTTACATATTTCAGTAAAATCTGCTACTGAGTCCCTAATTAAGATTTTCTTTTTACAGAGAGTCAGTACAAAACACACTAGCTAACAGCACCAAGAATAAAAAGTTGTCAGACCTGTGCAGGCTAAAGCTACAGGACTATCATAGTACTTTAACAAATCATTCTTAAAAGCCTATTCATGACAAAGCAGACCTAGAGAACAGACAATATTTTGTTGAATGCTTCAGAAATGCAGACAGCACAAACAGGACTTTCTCCCTCCCATCATAAACAGTAGCTGGAAGGCAATTATTTTTCCTTTAACTTATTTTACTTCTCTTGCTATGAGGACCAAGTCCTGGTGCTAAGGCCACAGAGGGAACATTTGGTCAGTGATAATCCTTTATTGGCAAATATTGCCTGTCATCCTCCTAAACAGAGGAGGGTGGGATGTAAAAGCAAGTACACATTTGCCCCTTCAAGTACCCAACCCTGACTGTCCCAGCTTACCTGAAAGGTGAGTGGCTACTACTCAGCTTAGCAGATACTTAGGTCTGGTTTTAGACAGAGTAACCCAGGCCATGCTTTAGGTTGCTTGAGTTGCATTGATTCGAAGGGCAGTTACCTTTCTATGTTGTTACACTAGCTTCACAGGTGTCTCAAAACAAAATTCTTCACATTTGTTTTGTTTCCAAGACATCCAAATTTACTTTCACAGTTTATTTTTCCACTTCAACCATAGGCAGTAAGTGTCCTGTCCATTTCACTTCCCAGTTCCTTTGTATTTCACAAAACATTAGCTTTCACACCTCAGCACACTGCAGAGCACTGCCAAAAGTCTGCAGAGCTGTTTAGTCAAAATTACTCTCACTTTGACACCACTTAGCAGGGCAGGGCAGATTCGAGGGAAAAGCAGTTCTGAAGTCAGTGAGAACGGTGCTCCTTAAACCCACTAACACTTAAAATAATCTCCCCATGTTACACAGGGGAAAAAAAGCTTTATTACCACCCACTAAGTTTCAGAGAGTGCTAGAAATGTACAATACAACTAAAATTTTACAGAAACAAGCAGCTCTGTCCAAAGATGCACAAAGGTAATAAGCAATACCACGACTCTGGGTTTCAGGCAAAGGCTTGTGTCTTCCCATATCTTAAAAAATAATAATCATTGGTTCAGTTACTTTGACTCATTTAAGAAAACTGCCAGCCTCCATTATTATACCAAGTCCTTCTCTTCATCCTCTCCCTTCCGCTTTCCACACTTCCCTCAAGACTGCCACCATGAATTCCCACCTTCTAGCACGGAGCAGGTTTATTAACTTGATCTGTGCCCCACCTGAAACATCTCACCACTTTGCCAGTTTGAGAACTGCCAATTTATTTTTAAGAACCATAAATGTTATACAACCTCTGCAGTCTGAAATCCTGAACCAAGAGTCTACACTGTTATTACTGTTTGCATGAATAAGCTCTAAAGCAGTCAGCCTTTCCCTGAAGCCCTGATACTTAAGGGCCAGTTGGTAACACATTCAGCAGTAAAGTCAAACTGGGTCAAGGTAAGTATATGGGAAAAAAAGAAGGTTATAAGTGCTCTGTATTAGAAACAACAGGCAGGATATTTGGTGAAATCTGTATCCTACATCAGGAATATTTAATTAATGATGCATCCAAATCTACAAAGCCCTATAAGCAGACTTTCAAAGATGCAATTGCTATTTGACTAGCAATGTTTTACAAGAAATAACCAAACAGAAGAGCAAGTCCAGTGGAGTGCTACCATTCAAACAGCACTGAGACCCACAGAGAATGAGGGAAACCAACTAGTTCCTACTTCTTGGAAGTCACAGAAAGATGTAAACAAACATTTTTATGAAACTATTCACTTCTATTCCAACAGATTACATAGATGTGGTGGGTTGACCTTGGCTGGACACCAGGTGCCCACCAAGCTGCTCTATCACTCCCCTCCTCAGCAGAATGGGGCAGGGAGAAATAAGATGAAAAAAAAAAACCCTCATGGGTCAAGATAAAGACTGTTTAATAAAGCGAAAGCAAAGGCCGCATGCAGAAGCAAAGGAAAACAAAAGATTTATTCTCTACTTCCCATCAGCAGGCCATGCCCAGCCACTTCCCGAGAAGCAGGGAGTCAGTACATGTAGTGGTTGCTCCGGAAGACAAATGTCATAATAACGAATCCCGCCTGTCACCCCCACCCCCCTGCTTCTCTTAGCTTTTATTGCTGAACAGACATCATATAGTATGGAATATCCCTTTGGTCAGTTTGGGTCAGCTGTCCTGGGCTGTGTCCCCTCCCAAGATCTTGCCCACCCTCAGTCTACTAGTGAGGGGGGAGTGCTGGAGAGACAGCCTTGATGCTGTGTGAGCGCTGCTCAGCAGGAGCCAAAACACTGGTGTGTTATCAAAACCTTCCTAGGTACCAATACAGAGCACAGCACTAGGAGGGCTACTATGAGGAGAATTAACTCCCTCTCAGCCAGACCCAATACGGTGGAACACTACTTTTTTTACACAGACTGACAGAAGAGCTCAACAACACTTCAGTTTGCAAATCCGAATTGTAAGCATAAGACAAGCATGGACAAGTACCTTGGACAAGTAGCCAGAGATGACTCAAGAGCCACTTGGAAATGAATAAAGAAGATCTTTATAAATATTTAGCATCATGCTAAACTCTTCTCACAAGACAGTCTTACGGAAAGACAAAGTCCTGCACATGGCAGGAGGGTTCCCACCACCAGCAACGTTTGTCAACACTGACAGATGAGGACAAAGCTGATGAACGAAGCCCGGCGCTATTCCCGCAGAATTCCATGACAAACACAGCGTGAGGAACACCGACCCCACAAGCCATGGGTGCTGCATCTTCCTAACCCCCCCCCCACCCCTCAGCTCCCAGCCCCCCGCAGGGGGGGGGGCTGGGAGCTGAGGGGTGGGGGGGGGGTTAGGAAGATGGTCAGAGGGACCCATCTCCCCAACAGCCCCCCTCACCCCCAGCCTGCTCACTTCACCCCCACAAAGCCTCACACACCCCCCAAGGCACCCCAGCTCTCCATATGCACCCCCCCAACCCATCTAACCCCCCCATTAGAGACCCCACAGCCCACCCAACCCCTCCCACCTGCACCACAACCCTCACAAGCCCCCCCCCCACCCCTCGCTGGCCACAACTCACCCCACAAACCCCCTCGCCCCACAAACCACCCTCGCCCCCCTCTTTTATCCCCACAGACCACCTCCATTTCCTCCCACACCCTAAACACAGGCCTCCCCGCCCGCCGCAGGCCCTGCCCGACTTCCCCCCCCCCCCCCCCCCCGGTCCCTCTCTCACCGCCGGGCCCTGGACCATCCCGGTGGGCCCCGTCCCCAGCCCCGGTGGGAGAACCCTCGCCAAAAGCCGCCGAAGCGAAGGGGTGCCCCTGGGAGTACTTGACGTCGCGGAAGAACTTCTTGGTCTCACGCAGGTTGTGCTGCAGCCTCGCCAAGTGCCGGTTGTAGTGACCGAAGGAACGGCACAGTTCGCGGATCACCCCGCCGGGACCCCGCCACGAAGGGGCCCCTTCGCCCTCCATGGCCTCCGGGTCCGTTCCGCTATCCCCTCCCCACCGCGGGGGACACTCGGCCCCTGCCAGGCTGACGCTCCTCGGTCTCTCCGCCCTCACGGAGGGGAACGGCGGGCCCCTCCCGGCGGCCGGGCTTTCCTCGTCTCTCTTTTCTCTTCCCCCCCCACCCACCCCTCCCGCCTCCCCTACCCCCGCCACCGCCGCCGCCGCCTTCTTCCTCAGGGGGCAGCGCCTCAGCAAACGGCGCTGCGTGCGGCGCGGAACCTTTATCGGGGCGCCGCGGGGCAAAGGGGGAGGAGGCCGGGCGGACCCCGGGGGAGCGAGGCATGCCGGGAGTTGTAGTTCAACCGCGCAGGGAGGCTGCGCGCCGCGCGGGGGGTGCCGGGAATTGTAGTCCCGCCGGGCTCCCGGTGGAGAAGCGGGCAGGCGGTGGGGGGGGGGGAGCAGCGCGGCGGGCCGCCCTCCCGCGGATGCCAACCCCGCTCCGGGATTTCTGCCCACCCGCCGTCAGCCCGGGACCGGCAGGGAAGCACCGGGGTTTGGGGGGGGGGACACCGGGAGAAGCAGGCGGCGGCTGGCGGAGCCCCTCGCCCGGAGCCACGCCCGCACTGAGGCCAAGCGGCGGCGGAGCCGCGGCCCCGGCCGCTGCGGGACGGCTCCGCTGCCCGGTCAGCGCCGCCGGGCCGGTGGAGGTGCGGCGGGGTTCCACCGCGGGGAGCGAGGACAAAAAATTAAAAAAAAAAAAGAATTACAATAAAAATATAGATATAAAAGGGGAAAACAAAAGGCAAAGCAGCGCCCCGGGGGCAGGGCAGCGGCGCGCCGCTCCGTCTCCGCGCTGCGCGGACCGGCTCGGCCGGGGGCGGCGGGGCCGGCAGCACCGGGCGCCGCGACAGCTCCGCGCCGCCGCCGCCGCCAATCGCCGCCGTCGGCACCGCCCACTCCCCGCCGCCATTGGCCCGCTCGGCCGTCACTCAGGTCCCGGCGGCGGCGGCGGCGGCGGCGGCGGGGATGCCGATGCCGATGCCGGCGGGCGCGGAGCCGCCGCGGCGCGGAGCCGCCGCCCGGCCCGGGCACGGCGGGGCAGGGGCGGGCGGGACGGGGGCGAGGAGCCCGCGGGCCCCTCAGCGGCCGCCCGGGCGCCGCCCGCCGCCGCCGCCGCCGCCGCCGCGGCCGTAGGTTCCCCCCGCCTCCCCGGGGCATACGGCGCACCGGTATGAAGCGGTGCCGGTCGGACGAGCTACGGCAGCCCGAGGAGGACTCCGGAGCCGCGGGGGAGCCGCCCGGTCCCGCCGTCATGGAGGCCAAGCCCGGGGAGGCGGCAGCGGCAGCGGCGGCGGCGGCGGCGGCGGCCCCGGAGGCGGGAGCTGTCCCGCCGCCGCGCAGCAAACCCCCCGACCTAAAGGTGAGCCGCGGGTACCGGTGGGACGAGCATCCCGGTGGGGTCAGCGGAGGGGTGAGGACCCCCTTAGGGTCAACGGTGGGGTTACCAACCGGGCGAGCACCCGACGGCGTTACCGTTGGGGTTCCCGGTGTGGGTGAGCAGCCAGCGGGGTTACCGGTGGGACGTACGCCTCGGTGGGGTACCACCGTCCCCACACCCCGGTCCCGGCTCTGCTACAGGTGTGACCTTGGGGGGATGTGGGATGGCCCCGGGATGAGGATGCTCCTGGGATGGGGATGGTCCCGGGGTGGGGATGCTCCTGCGATGAAGATGCTCCTGCGATGAGGATGTTCCTGGGATGGGGATGCTCCCGGGATGGGGATGCTCCCGGGATGAAGAGGTCCCAAGTTGGGATGCTCCCAGATTGGGGATGCTCCTGCACTGGGGATGCCCCCAGGGGAGGGTCTGCCCCTGGGGTGCAGGTGCCCCCACAGTGGGCCATCTCCCAGGGTCGAGATGCCTCGTGGGAGGCTTGCACAAGCACGCACGGGGCTGGGCACCGCCGAGGCCGTGGCCCTGCTGCAGCCTGGCCACCAAGAGCCGCGATAATAATAGGACGGCGGTGGGAGGAACCTGGTGACACCACGCGCCCTTGGCAAAAGGGGCTGCGGGCACGAGGGTCACACCCCGGGGCAGGTCTGGAGCGGGTTTTCATCACCCAAGCAGGCTTTTTTTGGGGGGTAACAGGGCTGTCCCCCTGCAGAGGGGCTGAGCAGACCCCGGTAAATAATGGCCGGAGTCACCCCAGCGCTGAGCGTGGGGGAGATGCGCGGGGAACCGCCAGCCGCACTGATAGGATTAGTGATGCGGCAGCCGGGAAGTGACGGTGTATAAATGGCCCCGAGGCTGCTCCTCCTGTGCCTTCGGGCTGTGTCCGGTTAGTGAGGAAAACAAGTTACGCGGCACTGCAGCGCTGCGGGAGGGAAGGGAGCCGGTCTCCGGTGGCAGGGTGAAGGCAGGGATGCAGGCAGGCAGGACGAGCTGGTCCCGGGTGGAATTGGGCAGAAATTTCCCATGGGTTTGAAAGCGGAGCAGCTCTGACCCCTGGCCGTTCAACAGGGTCCCACTGGTGTGGATGCGGTGGGGTTTTATGTTGCAGAGATTAATTCCCTGCTTGTAACTTTGGTGTCTTCAGGCGCTGCAGCGCGTTGCGGCCGTGGGCAGAGTGCACTTGTGGCAGCACTGTCACAGGTGATGTGGCAGTCGTGCCGTGGTGGTACGGAGGTGCCGCTTCCACTCTTTGGTTTCAAAAAAAACTGGACTATAGTGGAAAATGTCCCTGGTGACCCAGGGGCAGTCAGGACGGAGACCTTTGTTGGGGAGCACCCCAGCCTGTCGCTTGGCCTAGGTTTTACCAGCACGATCAAGGTCATGCGGGAGCTGGGAAGCACAGCCAGGACTGCCAGGCTGCTGCCGTGCCTGCATGCATCCCTTCCAGAAAGGCAGCCAGGAAATAAAAAACCCCGTTCCCATAGGAGAACTCGGCTGCTTTAAGCACAAGAAGCCCCGTGGTTGCGGGACGCACCTTGCTGTGACTCGCGGTGCCTTTTCCTCGAAGTCTGAGCAGCAGCTCCTGCTCCTGAGGCCATTTTGGCTTTGCCAATGTGATGTACAGCTGCTGCTGCCCTAAAAACAGCTGGAGGGGAGAGCCCCATGCCAGGGGAAGGCACATCCGTGGGGATGTGGTGCTCAGGGCCACGCAAGGCTTGGTGGGGTGGGACACACTTACCTCGAGGAGGCTCGCCTTGGCTTGGCCAAGGTGGTGTTTCTCATCCTCATCGTCCCCCAGCCTCTCTCCATCCCATCCGGGGCCCTTTTCGCCTACACAGTGAGTCAGAAAGGGGTGGGAGTGTGGGGCAAGAGGAGCCGCAGCTTACGATGGAGATGGCCACCAGGCCAAGCGTTCCTCGGTCGGCACGTCCAGCTCTGAGCTGGAGCTCAGCCTGGTCTGGAGCTCAGCCTGGCCTGCAGCCCGGTCCAGCTCACAGCAACAGCAGTGGCCAACCACTCATTGATTTTATCGATGCGAGTATGATACCCTAATGCAGGTTTGCTTCACAATGCTCACCTTTAACGCATTTGTAGCTCAGCAATTAATTGCCCGCATGGAGTGAATCCTCAAACTTGCTTCGCCAGGCAGAACACATGAAAAACCGCGTCTCGGTGCTGCCCACAGGTTCCGCAGCAGAGCTGGGCACTCTGCCTGGCCCTGCCACAGACACCACCGATTCAGCCACTTTGTCTCCTGTTGCTACAATTAGTGGCATCTTTAATACAATCTTAAATTCTTCCTGCCCCAAACCCCCTCTGGAGCTGCACTGCATTCCCCACGGTGGGGTGGGTTCAACCAAGCTGGTCCTTGGCCCCTCTGCTGTCCCCAGGCTGGCATGGTGCCACACACCAAGACCCACATGTTCATCTCCCCATAGACAGTGAACAAGCATCAGATGTAAACTTTTGTTTGCTGCCAGCCAAAGATGGATTTGAGTTGGCAACCTGGAAACAACAGGCTGCCTTGTGTCACCTCCATCCCCTAACCCCGGCAGATCCGCGGCAGCTCTCCGTTCCCCAGCCCTGACTCCAGCTCCTTTGCCAAGAGTGAGGGCGCCATTAGGGGAAAAGAGAAAAAAAATAAGTTCTGGCAAGAAGCAAAGCAGATGCATGACACATAGTTCTGCTCAAAAATATGTTGGGTGGCAGGGATTTCTGTGCTCTGCAGCATAGTGACTGAATCCATACAAAACACTGCAGAAGGAGACATCAGCCTCTTGTGACTGCTGGGGTGTCCGGGGCATCCCACCACCAAGGCATTCACTGCTTGGTCCCACTCCCACTTTCCCTGAGCCTCTCAGAGCTAGCTGAGTGTTTTCCCTGGCTCTCTGTCTCTCTCTCTGTTCCCAAATGGGCTGATCTGGCCAAGGGCTGAAAGTTGAAGCCTGACAATTTCCATCTCCCGTTTCACGATCTTGGTCTTCATGGCTCCCACCTTTCTCTCCTTTGAACCTGAAAGCCAAGATCAGCAGGAGTCCAGACGCACTGGCCTAAGCTCTTCCCTCTTCCCAGGGCCTGATCCAAACCCCACATTCATGAACAAAAAGCTTCCCCTGGGCTTCCTGGAGCTGGGGAGCCTCTCCTGGGGAGGAGGAAGATGAAGGACAAGGGGATGTCCCACCACGGGACCTTCAGTCCCCAGCACAGGTTCTGCCCTGAGCAATGGGGTTGGGACAGGGGTGGCTGGAGGGGACAGGGTGAAGCATTAACCTCCCGTAGCAGGTCAAACCCACTCAGCTAGTTTAATTTTTTGAAAGGTCCCTCGCTACAAGGGGATGGGTCTGGGGGTGGAGAACCCCTGGTGCGGTTCAGAGGCCCCTCACGGCAGTGCCTGTGCAGGCTGCTCTCTGCAGGGAGGATGTGGAGGACGACTCCTCTCCATAAAGGTCGCCAGCCCCTATTCTAAACCCTCAGGTACATTTATATTTAATCCCTCGCACGAACAATTTTCCAGGCATATTTTGGTCTTGAAAGGACACCGCCAAGGTGAGCCGGCTCCCCTGCGGTTAGTGGGATGGAGCTGTCGTCAAGCAGCTCGAGCAGGAGCAGCATGGTCCCTGGAGCGGCCGCATCCATCATCTCCCCGGGGCATCGCTCATCAAAAGCTCTCGGGCTGCTGACAGGGACCCCAGCGGGTCCCCACTCTCACTGCTGTGGAGCTGCACGCTGGGACCCCCTCAGCCCCCCCCAGGGAGAGGAGAGCATCCTCCCGGGCAGGGTGTAGCCAGGAGGACAGCTTATTTCCCCAGGTTTTGTGCCAGGCACGACGGAGGGGCGAGAGCCGAGGCCGGGGTGTGCTGCCCTCCTGGGAGCTGTGTGATGCTTCCCAGCAGACACAGGCTCATGTTGGCGTGGGCTGCTCGGCTGAGGCCAAGCGCTCCGTGCCCAATTGCCTACAGTCCCAGTCGTCCCCCCCCCCCGATCTGACCCCCCCAGGGTCCCCATCCTTGCTTCCCACTGAATTGCAGCCCTCGGCATCCCCGCAGTCAGTTCAGGAGAGGCAGAGGTGACAGCCGTGGAAGAAGCAGTCGTGGGCTGCCACTCGCTGTTTTACTCCCCTGGCAGCACATCTGGCTCCTCTCAGCACCGGCAGCAGAGATCTTGCCCTGCAAATGCCACCCACCGACGTGGGGAGCTCGCGGGGGTCCGCAGCCCCCCCCAGCTGGAGCCACACCTGGGCAGTCGGCGCCAGCCCCGCAGATGTTATTCCGGAGAGAGTTTAAGGAACTGCGTGTCACTATAGCGTTTTGGTAGTGCATTAAACAACATGACTAACGTTTGTCACATGTTTGTTCTCTCATCCTGTCCCCGGGAGGAGAAGCGTGTGTGGGGGAGTGCTTTATTTTCCATTTTAGAACATCTATACGTTTTCCTTGGCGTTTGTGGCAGCGGGAGGAGCGGCAGAACGGGGGCTCGGGATGCTGGTGTGAGATAAGGCTGCGAGGGGCGACTGGGCTGGCTGCCACCCTGGGGGGACAACTCTGCCCCTGGCCCCCAGCCTGGCTGCTGGCAATGGGGTGCTGGGTGGTGGTAGGACCCCCTTGCTGGGGACCCGTGGGAGGATCAGCCGGAGAAAGCAGCAGGAGGACTAGAAAACCTGTGTGGGGGTGAGCAGGACCTCCTGGGGTCCTGCGACTGTTTGCGGGGCTGCGAGCTGCTCGGTGGCGTGGCCTTCCCTGTCTCTGCCTGCTGCGGGAATGGCTCCCCCCGTGCCTTAAAATGTGGAGTGCTGTGGGTTAGGATGGGACGGGACGGGACGGGACGGGACGGGACGGGACGGGATGAGATGAGATGGGACGGGATGTGATGGGACAGGATATGATGGGACAGTCTTCCACTGTGTCTGTGCAATGCCTCCAAAGGGCTCCAGAGTCTTGGCTGGAGTCTCTGGGCAGGCCAGGGATATAAATAATTGATAATAATAATTGAGCAGGATTTCACAGCACGTGGCTGTGCTATAAGGTCATGGCAACAAGATCCCCTCCTTACATGTCTGAAAGCCGAGTAAGAGGTTTGGATGTCGGGACAGAGCTGGAAAACCATTTAGTGAGAAACTGGGAGGTTTGAGGCTGCGTGGCCATTTGGCAGCGGCAGGAACACCAGCCCTGGAGAGCCCGGCACGGCCGGAGCAGGCAGGGGGGATGCGCATCCCCGCCACGGTGGGCAAGGGCAGCACCTGGCTCTCCCATGAGACATTGCCTAAGAGCAGCGTCCCAGTCAAAACAGTCATCCAAGTCACTGTTTTCCTGCGAGATATGTTGGTTTGGGTTAAAATGGTTTTTTTTCAGCTCTTGGCCAGGCGTGGCTTGTCCCCGTGGTGTCCCCACAAGGCTGGGACTCTGCTCTCGGTGCAGGCAGGGTGGTGGGATGGGTCCAAGGGGGGTCGTGCAGACCCCTCCTGGCTTCTCACGTTTTTGCGATTAGTTTCCATCAGTGGATAAACATGTAAGAAGGAGGCAGAGGGTGTGACCTTGATCAGCCCAGAGCTGTGCTCAGCCAAACCGTGCGCCAAACTGATCCGCTTACGGGGGACGTGAAGCAGGAGCTGCTCCTTTGAAGTCCACAGAAACAAGTCCCTGCTGCCGAGCAAGAGTCGCTGGCTGCATTAATGAAAGAGACAAAAGAAATAAAGATATTTTTGTATTAATCTTAGTGTTTTACAGCTGTCTACACTGAGAAATTAATCTCTGTATCCATTGCATCAGTTATTAAGCAATGGCTGTTCCAAAATAGCCCGTGCAGACGCTCTGTTCTGAGCCACGAGTAGTTTCGTGCCAGAAAAATGCCTCTGCTTTGGAAGTACAGTAATATCCCAGAGTAACGTAAGAAAACAGAGTTTTATATCAACAAATTCTCTGCAATAGGCATTGCAGAATGGCTTGTTCGTGGTGACCACTCCTGACAACTCTCTAATGTAGGCAAGACTTTCTCTTGACAAGCTGTCAGTCTGGTGGGGTTCAAGCCTGGAACAGCATGGCTGGGATTCCTCTTTTTGCTTCCCTCCCCCCTTTTCCCATGCAGATTCCTTACTGTCCCACCGGGAGCTCTACCTGCAGAGCCCAGGAAAGGTTCTTTCAGGAAAACTTGGAAAGGGCCTGGGGAGAGTTTCTTTTAAAAGGTGAATTTCTATCAGATCGAGCCGTTGGGCCAAGACCCCCTGAGGGCAGCTGGCTTCCACCTTCAGGCTGGTGCTGGAAAAACATCCTCTCCTTTATTGCCAGCTTCACTTTTATTTTGTTTTCATTATCCTCAAGGGAGGGAGTTGGTCGTTTCTTTTCACTTGGACCTTCTAAAGGGCTAACTGTGCATCCAAGGGTATGCCATACCCTTGATGGTAGAAATCTGTGGGTTTATAGTTATTACCTATCTAATGCTGTCTCTGTTTCCATAGAGACCCTATGAATAGAATAAAATTTAAATCACTATTTCCTGAAGTAGCAATTTGGCGCTGTAGATTTATTATATATTTCCTAGGAAAAACCAAAAGGATAGAAATTTTCATTATGAATGGATAACAGAAGGATTAAAGGGTTTGCCTACAGTGTTTAGCGACACAGGATCTAATTGCCGATTCCTTGTCAATATTACAGGTGTGATGAGAATTAGGTCCTTGTGGATTTGGACCTTGTGGCTTTAATGTCTGGGATTTTTAGGAGTCGTCCTTTCTGTATGGCCATGAAATCCTCCACAGTCTGCAGCTCCAGGAGGTCGTGTCTCAAACATCACTGCTTTTCTAAAAGCTGGGGCTTTTGCCAAGTGTCCGCTGGGGCTATAAGTAGCTCCCAGTTCTGTGCCTGCTTCAACGCTGGTTTTCAAGCGTGAGTTAATGGCAGCACCGCAGTTACGGGAACCAGCATCCCTGGGGAGAATCCCAGCCGCGGTAAATCAGTGGCGAAATGCCCCTGAACGTCAGCAGGGTCAGGACTGGCATCCTCAAAGGTAGAGTGCTCAGCTTAACTCCAAAATCGAGACAGAGAGCAACAGGGCAGACTCGTACCTTGTGATCTGCTGGGGTCCTGGTAGCTGAGGCTTCTTCAGGAGGCGAGAGGATCTTTCGATGTCCCAAGATCGTTTACTGGCTGCCTGGGAGCCGTGATGGACCAAAGATCTGCTGAGCCCTTTGCAGATGGTGGAAGTTGCTGCCCACGCCGCTGCCCCTGTTCAACCACACACAGGGGACTGCGGAGGGCACCCAGCCAAAATCTCTCATGGATGCAAATCTGGGCATTCCAGTGACTGCGGGGAAACCGCTCCAGGCTGACCCAGCTGTAATCAAGAGCACGATCTGTTCCACCATCCATATTGCATGACTTCGCCGTGGCTAGCGTCCACCCCGATTCCCAGGAGCCATCACGAGAAAAGCCATGTGCTCTTTGGGAACATGAGTCTCAGCCCCCTGGGAGAGAAAGACCCGGGTGTACCCGGGGGAGCGGCGTGCCCCCATCTCCTGCTGGAAACCGGTTGCTGCCCAGCGGGGACTGGATTTGGTGGCACCGGGCCACAAGCTGCAGTTTCACCCCCATAAGTGAGGCCAGCCTGGTCCGTCCTGCTCTCGGAGGCCATGGAAAATCCCCCAGGGAAAAGCCCTCCCCGGTCCTTCCCAGAGCACATTTCGGAGAGCAGGTGGCTCTTGGCAGTGCGTCGGTGGCCAAGGCTTCAGGTCCAGGAGTAACCCTGGCTTTTCTGGCTGGGGAAAAGGCTGCTCCATCCCCACTGCCCGCAGGATCGGGGTCTCTGTGCAGCACGTGGCGTTGGCTGCAGCAGGCACCCTCCTCCCTCCATTGCTGTGAAGGGTCTTTCTGCTCCTCTTCCTACTTTTAGGGGTAGCCAGTGCTCATCGGAGACCTCCCCCTGGTGTGGGGAATGCCGCTGGAGCTGCATACCTGAGCCGTCCCAAGCCACCGTGCTCAGCCCTGCATGCCGTCAAATGTCCACTAATGTTTAATGCTCTTCCACAGGTATAAAGCGCAGTCCTGGCAGCAGGGCTCGTTCCCTTTTGCAGATCCCTTTGGGCTGCTGTGGGGTCCCCAGAGCACTCCAGAAGTTCTTTAAGCCCTCGAGCTTCATGTTTCGGTTCGGTGCTAGGGTGGGCACCGTCCATCAGAGCTGTGTGCGCTGAAGTGGGGCGATGCCATCCCTTCCTGAGAGTAACAGGGATTGTTTTCTCTCCTCTCCTGCAGAAAATCCAGCAGCTGTCCGAAGGTTCCATGTTCGGCCATGGCCTGAAGCACCTTTTCCACAGCCGCCGGCGGTCGCGAGAGCGGGAGCACCAAAACTCGCAGGACTCACTGCCGCCGCACTACTGCATGTCCGACCACGACTCCCCCGACGAGAAGGAGCGGTCCCCGGAGATGCACCGCGTCTCCTACGCCATGTCCCTGCACGACCTCCCGGCGCGTCCCACCGCCTTCAACCGGGTGCTGCAGCAGATCCGCTCTCGCCCCTCCATCAAGCGCGGCACCAGCCTGCACAGCGGCAGCCGGCGGGCCAAAAGCAGCTCGCTGGAGCCCCAGAAAGGGAGCCCCCACCTCGTCCGCAAGGCCCCCCAGGACAGCAGCCTCACCGCCATCCTGCATCAGCACCAGGGCCGCCCCAGGTCCTCCTCCACCACCGACACTGCCATCCTTCTGGCCGAGAGCGGGGCCGTCTACCTGCTCACCGAGGACACCGAGTGCCTGGCCGATAAGGTAGACCTGCGCCGTGGGGACATCCCTGGGTGGCTGGGGGGCACAAGACCATGCCAGGGGGGTTGGCACCGGCCTGGGTGTGGAGCACCCCAAAACGCTGTAGGGAGGAGACTGGCCCTCGGGGCAGCACTGGTGGCACTGGGTGTGCAGGACGGTGGATGGCAGCCCCTGCCCGGGAGTGAGCCGGGTCCAGAGGCTGCTGGTGTTGATGCTGCTCTCGTGGGGAAGTGAGGCAGGGACATGCCCCGGTCCAATTCCCAGAGTGGGATTTGCCGGAGAAAGAAAGGAACTTGGCAAGAGCTCTGTGCCAGCGGGGTGGGACGCCTGGCGCGGGGTCGGAGGGGATCCCGGGTAGCCCAGAGCCGGGTGTCTACAAGGGTTTGGCCAGGCGGCTGCAAATTGGTCCCGTCTAAAGTGATTTTTAAAACGCTCTGTGCAAAGCTAATAGAGTGGATGGTATTTCCATCTAGCGTTTAGTCCCGTTAATTATGAAACAGCTGAGATTAGCGCAGCGGCACGGCACGCTGAGGACACGGTGCGAGCGGTGAGAGGTGCTCCGGGTGCTGGTGGGATTCTCTGTGTCGGCTTGTCTCCTTGGTCTTTGGGGCTCGGGGGGGTGTCACGCTCTTAAAACTACTCTCTGCATCCCTGAGGGCTAGAAGCATCCTCTTTGGTTTTTTTTTAATTTACCGGAAAATGCCAGCAGTGAATTGACAAAACGGCAGGGTTTGGGGTAGGGAAATGGCCAGGCAGGCTCCAGCACCCCGCGGGGGCTCTTGGGTGGGTGGCTGGGTGGCTTTTACAGGAATAGCTGTGTAATAGGGTGGCAGTGGCTGGGCAGAGCTGCCAGGGTGGGATAGCAGTGGGGGTGTCAGGTCCCTGCGCTCCCCCCAAGCAGTGGGACCCAGCGGGCACAGGGGCTGGGGATGATGCTTCCCACGCGCCCTCCCCGCCAGCCGCTCCTCTCTCCTTGGCACCGAGTCTCCGAGAGGGAAATCTGACCTGGAGACTTCTGGTGCCCTCTGAGCTAATGGAAAAAAAATCAACCAGATACTTTTTCTTTCTGTTTTCTCTCGGCGGTTTCAGCACCGAGCTGCAGCTGACGCTCGCAGCTTGCAGCGGGTGCCAGCGCTGCTCCCCTGGCACAGCCGTGCAGGGACGAGGCCACCGCCGGGACGTGGGAATCTGGTCCCAGAGGATAAACACATCATTAAATCAGCAGCTTTGCAAGAAATGGCTGCCCAGGTCCTCCTCTCCCCACTTTACCCTGTGCAAATCAGAGCACCCTGACCCTTCCCTAGCAGTCCCCGCTCCTCCCTGCCGGCACGCTGCACCCAGACCAAGTGCCTGAGCAGGGCCAGGAGCCATTCAAATTGTTAATTTAAGCATCTGCAGCTAAAATTCCTTCCGTCTGACCAGTGGCATGGGCCTTGCAAGGAGCCTGATACCGCTGAGCCCTCTGGGGTTACGGCCGAAGCTTCGAGCCAAGGCAGTTTGCACCAGGACAGAAGCACCCGGAGGGAGCCAAGAGCAGAGCGGGTCCGTGCCCGCTCAGAGAGCAGCACAAAGAGTGCAGAAGGGGGATGAATAATTAACTGCATATGACACAAAGAGTAATAAGAAGAGAGGCGATAGTGGGGCCTTTGTGAGGCAGTGGAAAAATAACCTATTTGGAGAAAGAAGAGCTATGTGATATTCTCATGCCGTATTATTTTTCCATAGCCCTCAGGAAACCCAGCCTCCTGCCCACAGCAAACCGGCTCCTCTTCCGCGGGGACGGCTGGTACTGCCGTGCCCTGGGCACGGCTCTGTCAGACCCTGGCAGGCAGGTTTGCACCGCGGCTTTGGGCCAGCAATCGCTTCACATCGCCTCTGCCTTGTCCGGCCGGGGTCAGACACCTCCTCCCCATTCCACCCTCAGTTTGGAAGCCGCCGCCCTAGGGGTGCACAAAGCTCCTGTGAAAGAGCCATTTTTGCCCCAGAAATTTCATGCTGCATTTTCCATCCATTGCATAAGGGCCTGAGTGCACGCTGGATTAATCCCTCGTGGGATCGCTCAGCCTCAACAAGCACTTTTTGAACCGCTATTGATTTTTTTTTTCCCTTTTTTTTTTTTTTCTTAATTAGGTTCCTGCAGTTTTCCCTTCCCTACCTTCACCTGTACCAGTTCCTTGCCCTGCGGTCCCCACCGGCACTGGGCCACCCTCTGCCCTGCCAGGGCCGGGCACACACGGTTCCTCCCCCCTGCACCCCATAAGTCCCCCGAAGAGGCAGCCACTGGGGGACTGTGGCAGCAGGGACCAGATGGGGTGGCTGGAGGAGGCGAGTGGGACTACAGCACAGTCTGGGCATTTGGCACCGGTTCCAGCTGGGGCTCGTGGTGTAACCAGAGAGATGCCTCGTGTGCCCGCACGTGCAGCTGCCCTGTGCCCCCAGCATCGCCAAGCAGTAACCCCCAGCTGGGGCTGGGGGTGGCCAGCAAAGGGCTGTCACCAGTGCCACACTCTGGGGACAAGGTTTGGCTTTGCAGGGTGATGCCCACCTGGAGCACATGCGTTCGTGGCTTCCCCTCCCCAGCCTTCCACACCGCGCTCTGCCCACCTTGTGCATGCAAAGAGCAGCTCCCGAGGGGGGTGGGATGACTCGGATGTCCCTCGCCTCCCACCGGCAATCGCACACGGGTTGGGACTAAGGTTTTGTATGTTGACTCTGCGCCAAGAACCGCAGCTGGCTGGTGTGTGCCCATGGCGCACATGCTCTTTGGTTTGCAGTAATATGGATCTCTGCTCGCCGGTGAGCTGGGGGAGCCACTTCTCCGGGGCTGCGGGTACCAACAACAGCCAGGAGCACCACTGCGTTTCAAGCAGCCACTTTCCCGTATGTCCCATCGTGCATGGCTCACTTAGCCAAAGCGAGGTGGCGTATTTGGGGCGTACGTTGGCGTCGGTATGTCCGAGGGAGCACGTGGCCGGTGTCGGCGTTTCATACAAGGAGGTGCCGGCTTGCGGACCCGGCGACACGTGTGACGGCGGTGGTGGCAGCGGCACGGTCGGGGCAGGGGGAGGCTGCGGGCAGGGACCGCGCGTGGCCATGGGAGCTGGAGAGCTTTCTCCTTATCTCACTAATCTCCTCCTGGTGACCCGCCAGCGCTTTGTGGGAGAGAGGTGGGCAGATGGGCATTACCGACCGCGACGGCCACCGAGGCCCCGGCACCAGCGGCTGTGGGGTCTCCCCGCAGACCCCCATCCCCCGTGGCGGTGGGGTCAACCGAGCACCGGTGCTGGCGGGGCAAAGCATCCCGGGGGGGACGCCGTCCCCGTTGGGGCGGCCGGACCCGGATCGGGGCGGCCGTGGGGTTTTGTGCCTGGTGCTGCCGGGGAGCTGCGCGGACGCCTGCGAGGACTGCGGGATGGTCCACGTCCAGGTGAGCCCCTGCGTTAGGTCGGGGACACGGGGGGCCCCCTCCGAGTCGTGTGTGTCCCGGTAACCCACACCGAGCAGAGGGAACCCGTGCCACCGGGCTGGACGCGGGGCCGGTGGCCGTTAGAGGGCAGCGTTACCGCACCGGCCTGCACGGGTGTCTGCCCGTCCGTCTGTCTGTCCGTCCGTCTGTCCGTCCGTCCGTCTGTGCGCACCCCCAGCCGGCTTCTCCCCGGCAGCCCTGAGGGATCCGCTCACAAGTGTCACGAGTGCCAAGTGCTCAGCCCCGGCCGGCCGCGCAGCTCGGACCCGCGGAGCATCCCCCCCCCCCCCCCCCAAGGAGGGGTGCAAGGGGCCGGACCCCCGGCCGGGCTCCCTGCCCGTCTGTCCTCAGTGTCCCTCGGCAAGCGACAGCACCAGCTGCCACCACTGCCCGTGCCCCCCCCCCCCGTGCCCCTCTCGCAGCCGCCTTGGCCTCCCGAAACGGCTGTGAGACACAGGGGAGGAATGGGGGGGAGCAGGGGGGCTTCGTGCCACGTCTCAGCTTCGGGCTCGCGGGCCAGGCTGGCCGCTGAGCGGCTGCATCGCGCTTATTTATGGGCTCGTAGCCCAAGCGTGCAGTTTCCCTGCTCCCGTCTCCTCCCTCCGGTCCCCTGCCGCCTGCCCGGTCTCCACGGGAGGTGGTCTGCAGCGTCCTGGGGCTCTGTCTTGCAGGGGGGGACCCATCCTTATAGCCCCCCCTTCCAACCTTCCTGCTGCCTCAAGGGCATCAGCCCTCCAAACACAGGGCACGATTCATCCCGCTAAATTTAGATGCTCGCCGGGTCAGTGGCTATATCAGGGCGAGACGGATTATAGTCAGTGGGGAGAAACCGGCCGTTTCTGAACATCCACCCCGGGGGCGGCTGTGGCCCATGGGCATGGAGGGACCTGGGCGAGAGGTGGCCAGGAGGCTGCGGGACAGCTCAGCCCTCGCCCCGGCGGCTCAGGGTCATCAGGCAAAGTTCATCTCCCCTGTCCAGGCATTTGCTTTCTGGTTTCAGCGTGTCCAGCTCAGCCCTGGCTCCCTCCGGCCCCGCCGGCATCCGACCGCCTTCGGTTTCAGGGCGGGGACGTGATTTCTCGCCTCCTACGGCTCCGGTTACCCAGAACTGGTCTCAGTCGACAACTGGGATGGGGACAGGGATGGGGACTCTGCGCGGCCCAGCCGGGACCCCCCAGGGCCAGCACGGCCCATCAGGGTGCTGAGCAGCCCCAGCCCGGCTCCAGCTCGGAGGGGAGATCCCCCAGGGCCGGGGACTTGCCGGTAGGAATCCGGGTTTGCTCCATGGCACTTCTTGAGTATCCTTTCTCCCTGCGGTGGTGAGGACGTGGTGGTGGCAAGGGAGGTCGGCCGGGCGCGCTGGGGTGGCTCGGATGGTGGGATGCTGGTAAGTGCTTTTCTGCCCCTAAAACTCACTTTCGATGGAATTTTGTGGCGTTGGGGCCAGCGATCCTAAAACCAGAAGCTTGAAGCTGAGCTCCTGAGCAGGTAGCCTGCTCTCTGGAGGTGCTGAGCACCTAAGGATCCCCGAGGAGCTGGCAGGAGCTAAGGGGTTGCAGGACCTTCGAGTCTCACTGCTTTGGTTGCTCTTCCCACACGTCTAACCCGGGCAGGGGTTTCCCCTCACTCCCTGCCTTGATTTCCCCAGCTGGGAACCAGGGCCAACATTTCCATGCACCGGGTGAAGTCTCTTGCATTTCTTTAGGAGGATTTGCTGACGGAGGCAAAGTACATCCTCCCCTCCCACCCAAATTCCGGGCGAGTTCTGGTTTAAAGTCCCAGAGGAAGGAGCTAAAATAGGCCAGCGGTGACTGCAAAAGTGAATAGGAGGAACGACGGTGTAAAGCTGCCCTCCCTGCAGCCCCACGGCCCCATAGCTGGGCATCCCCTCAGCATCCGAGCAGGGTCCTGAGGGGGTACCGGTGTGCAGAGACCCCACAAGTGCCAAGGGTTTTCAGGGGGAACTGCTGGCCTCGGCTGCAAACTGAGCCCCCGCCAAGCTTCACAAAACTGGAGGGATGAGAGTACTCACGTCCAGGTCGGCTCCCACCTCTCTACTTCCACCTCCCCATGTGTCACAGGGGAATGAGAGTCTGTGAGCAAAGGGGGGGTGGTGGGAACTCGTTCTCTCACTCCCCTTGGGACGGTGCTTCGAGGAGCACTTTGGGAAAAGCAGATAATAGCTGTGAAGACAAAGATACCCGAGATTGCTGCTTAATTAATTCAGGCGAAGAAGAATATCAGACTCTCATACTGATTCACCCCCTAGCAAAAGACATCGTGTTCCTCAGCCTTCGTTGACATATGGCTGTTGTTTCCAGCCCACCAGCAGCTCCCGCTCCCCGACAGGCAGGCATCGCAAACGCCGCCTTGCCGCCTGCACCGGGGGGATTTGGGTCGAGCGGGCGGCTGGTGCGCGGGGTGGATGCTCAGGGTGGACAGGGCAGGATTGGGGGAGCAAGGTTCGTGTCCATGCCGCGATCTCTCCTGCCCATCCCCTGCTGCCGTGGGTAGGAGGCTGGGTTGTAGCTGAGAGCAGGATTTGGCTCCTGAGTCAGGATGAGCAAAGCAGGGTCCTGCCTTGTGACTCCTCGCCTTGCTGCGGCTCTGCCTCTTCCTGCCTTCCCTTTCAAACCCTTCATACAACAGCGGCCAAAAATCCCTCCCGGCTGCACAAGCACCCTGTCAGAGGTGTGGAAACCCAGCTGCGGCATGGGCTGGGGGTGCTGCTTGTGGTTTTAATGCTGTGTCACCCAGCAAGCGAAATAGCAGCACCATTGCTGAAGCTGCCAGGGTTACTCCCTCCAGTAAAAACAGCAGCAGGAATTTTTCCAAAGATTCTCCAAGCATAGGCAGGGCCCTGAAGAGCTTCACCTGTGAGGGATGGTCATTGAATCATCTCTGCAGACACGTCCCTCCCGGTGACCTGCAAGCCCAGGGCACCAGGGACAGTCCCCAATGCAGAGAATGTGATGTCAGATTAGGAAATGCTGGGATCTGCATGGTATGGATGGGCACAGAGGCACAGGGACTCCCCAAACCCAGGGGAGGCAGCAGGGACGGATCCCAGGATCTGCCCATCTGTACCCACGCAGCCGCCTTCCATGCGGGGCTCTTCGCCGGGTGCCGTGCAGGACCATGGTCCCCACCTGCTGCCACTGAGAGCCCCGTGGGATGGTGGCACCATCCCAGCTCAGAACGGGGACCGGAGAACTGCTGTGGCTCATTTGTTTATTCTCTGCATGGTTCGGAAGGCAGCCCGGCCAGGCAGCGCTTGGCGGTGCTGTTTGTTCTCCCAGCACAGTTGGAGGAGCAGGACCGGCCCCTGTGGCACCCAGCCTGTTCCCGCTCCCCCGGGCTCCCTCCCTGCTCACCAGCCTGTGCTGCTTGTTCTTGGCTGCCTCAGAGACTCGTAGTGCCTCTTCTGCAAACGCACGTCGTCCGATCCTCTCTGCCCCTTCGACTCCTTAACCGCAGCCATGACAGAGGGAGAGGATCCGGCCGCCTCGCGGAGCACCGGCCAGGCGCTTTGCAGGAACGACCAGGGCATCCTCATGCCAGAACCGCATCCACCCGACTCCTGTGCCGGGAAAAGGATATTGCTCTTAAATTCTCTGCTGGGTGTCTTTGTAAGTACCCCCCTCCGCTCTCCTTCCTGCTGCTAGGCACCAGCAAGGGAAGGACTCGGGATGTCCAGGAATAAGGGGTGAGGAGCAAGGTGGTGCCCGCAGGCGAAGGTCAGGCTGCTGCTGGGCTCTGGGTGGCCGCTGCTTGCAAGGGTTGAGGTCTTAGCCAAGAAGGCGCTTGCTTTGGATACCAAAAGCATTCGGGAATGTGAGGTTAAGAAGCGGTGGACTTTGCAGCTCTTCACCTGTATCAACACCCTGGCTCCCGATAATCTGTATGCAGCTTTCCCAGCCCAGTGGGGGAAACTCCAGTGCAGCTCAGCTGGTCTTCCTCCCTTTTTTAGTACTGGCTTCTCTGTGCTAAGCTCAAGCCCTGTGTGCTCCTGCTAAGCCCGGTCCCAGCTGCCGCCCGTGCCGGCCTGAGTCCAAAATTTGCCATGTGTTTGTGTTGCATTGCTAGGTGACCTGTCTCTTAGCTGAGGTGCTCAGACCAGGACTTGGTAAGCATTCAGGGCCAGATTCTGCACCACTCAGAGTTGGCACACACCGAATGTGTTGCGCTTTTGTGTCTATCCAGGGATTTCCTTTGCATGGGAGCTGGGGTTTATTTATTTTTAAATTTGCCTCTTACAGGCAGGCCTGAAAAACATAGCTGCCGCTTTCTAAGCAGCGGACCAAGTCTCCTAAAGCAGAGCTGGTGCTAAGGATGAAGGGGAGTCCACCGCCAACCTCGCGGGTAATTTCCTTGCAAAACCCCCACTTTTCCCGTGGCGGCGGGGGTTTTGCATCGCATGGAAGGGAGGCTGTGCATCGTGTGGCAGGGAGATGCTGCGCCATTGCTCCACCCCGCTTTGCTGGGGCATTAATAGGCGATGTTCTTGCTTCTGCAATTATTTGCTAACCCTAACCTTCCCCTTCCACTGGGGAGCTGAGAACAGGGGGTTTCCTATGAATCAAGCTGCCCGAGGTGCCCAGTAAATGAAAAAAAATGCTCTCCAGGTCTCGTTGCAGCAGGCTGCCTGAGCATCCTGGCGTTTATCAAATCCTCACTTCTTCAGCCTCCTCTGAGGAAATCTGTGCTCCTCCGTCCTTCTCCAAGGCCAGGGACAGCCTGGCAGGTCAGGCAGGGTTTGCAGGGGGCTGGGAGCTGGCAGGAGGTGTAGGGGGCTCGGGGGGGGGACCATTACAGTTAACCAGAGGCTGGAAGGACCGAGTCGCAGCACAGAAGCAGGGCTGTGCCTGGCAGCCCCGAAAAGCGCTTCCCTCCGCTGCCTGCAGCATGGCTGCGCGCGGCCGGCGGGGAGCAGATGGGCTTTGGGTCTGTCCCCGGTGCTTTAAATGAGGGAAATGGCAAGCAGAGCTCAGAGCAGGGTGTTTTCCAGAGTGTCTTGTGCAGCTGGGGATTTTTCCTGCCCTGCTGAGACGGCAGAAGAGTGATGGGAAGTGACCTCTGGCTCCTGTGCTAAAATGAGAAGTGATGTTATGAGAGATGTTAAACCAAAGATGAATGTCCCTCGGTAATCTGCCCTGTGTCATGCCCGGAGGCATCCGTGGCCCAGGGTTTGGCCAGGCTGCAAAATCCACCCTTCCTGGGGCAGTTCAGTGGGACTGGAGGGACGGACGAGGAGCGGTGCCGGCCCACGGGAGACACACGGCTCCTACCCACGCCGGCAAGGAACCATGTGTGCTGCCAGCACCGGTCCCCGTGGGCAGCATTGCGGCGTTGCCCACAGGGTCTGGCTGTACCCCACATCTCCGGAGCGTCGGTGCGGCACCGGGAGGAAACTCTGCTCCTTCCTCTCCCTGCTCCGGCGCAGCTGAGCACCGTATGGTAGGTACAGCTGGTTTCTGCTCCTGGTGGGTTTAACTTACCAGGGAATCTGTTCTCCTTTGTGCCCTTTGCTGTGGATGGTGCCACAGCCCCCTGCCAGTGCCTGCAAACAGTGGGCAGGTGTGCAGGGAAGGGGCTCAGCTCTGGCATGCACAGAGTTTGTTCGTGCAAACTCACAGCCAGACGGGGAGGGGAGTCTTTTGCCTATGAGATCTTGTCCTCCCAAGAGGACGGACCAAGAAACACAGGGGCTTCCAATGGCTCCATGTGTAGAAGCAACTCCCATCGGGCTTACGTAGCCTGCAGGGATGCTCAGGTCAGCGCAGGGCTGTGCTGTCCCCAGGCTGGGGTGCGGGGACCAGCCAGGTCCCTCCAGCACTGCTTCTCCACCGTGGGGCCAGCAGCCAACACCGGTTTTGGAAGCCAGCGCTGGCGATCTGCGCTGCCGCGTGGTCGATTCAGCCTGTCCCTTGCTCCCAAGCACCATCTCATCTAAACACCTGCCAGGCACGGCGGCACGGCTGGGGATGCCCTGGGCAGGGTGCCGTGCACGGCACGGTGACAGCCTGGGTTGGAGGGGGCCAAGGATTTTAGTTATTGGTGTCAAACTGTGCTTTGGCAGCTTCGCATCACAGATCGGTCCTGACGGGCTGCTCCGGCTCTGCCTCCTCCTGGCTCCCAGCACCCAGTGATGCATGGAGACCAGTGAGCGTAGGGACCGACACTGGTCCAGGAGGGTCTGCTGTGTCCAGCAGGCTAAAGGCTGCGGGCGATTCGAGAGAATGCCTTCCCAGCTCAGAGCAGCCCAAGCAGAGGCTGCTGCTTCTGTGCCTGTTTCCTCCTGTTCCTTCTCCGCAGCCACGCGTGTTCCCGTGGCCCAGCAGCGCAGGCAGCTTGCGGCAGCCCCTGCCCCAGACCTGTCAAAGCCGATGTCTCCTGGAAGGGAAATGTTCCCGCAGGGAGGCTTCATCGCTGTTGCAAGGGCAGCGTCCGTGGCGAGGTTTAGGGGAGCTCACGTTGGCAGGATACAGAGGGACTGAGACCTGGGGATGGTGCTTTTGTGGAGCCGTCGAACCAAACCTTTCGAATCCATCCATGCTGGGTCAGGTTGATTTTTGCGCTGCTTGCCCCAGCTGCTAAACCTGGGGCAGGGCCAGCTCCGGCACGGGCAGTGCTGGCTGGGCTGTGCGGGCTGTGCACCACGGGGTAGCTCAGAGGTGCAACGTTGCACCCAGAGCCTCTCCAACATGGCAGGTTACACTTCCAGGGCACGGATGGATGTAGGAACAGCCCGAGAGACGATGGGAAGCACGATGCTGAGTGGTGCTTGGCTTTATCTCAGCTGTGGGAGCAGCACGGTCTTCTCCATTAAACATGCATCTAGGTCACGATCAGCTCATCAGTCCAGCCTGTACAATTCAGTGTGTGGCTGAGAATAATTCCTAAGCTGTTGTTCTCTTGTTGCTTTTTTTGAGAAATAACTATACCAGAGAGCTGCAAATGAACCTTCCTCATTTAGCCCGTTGTTTGCAGCTGCACAGATGCTCTGATCTGTGGCCACAGTTGGTTTGAGGTTTCGAACAGCCCCAGCATCTGCAGAGCACATTGAGGGTTTTGGTCTGGCACAGCGTAAGGCTGTGGGCTTGAATTCTGCTTTCCTCAATCGCTCTTATCCAAGCCTGATTCTGCAGCGCTGACCACATCGGCTCTGCTCTGTGCAACCCCACGAGTTTGGGCTAAGTCAAATGCACAAGCTCCACGTCTCCTTTCTCACCCAGGACTTTTGCTTTGGCCCCTCACCAGCTCCACTGGCCCAGCATAAATAAGCACTTGGGGGGTAACTCCAGACTGCCACCGGCTTCTGCAGAACCAGAAGCTGCTGTCATCTCTGCTTGCTTTTCGGATGTCACGTATAATATCTTTTTAACTGCACGTGCAGTCTCACTGCACTTGGATCTGGTCAGTCGGCTGGATGTGTTTTCTGTGCATTGCGTGTTCTCCCGTGGCAGAATCGGGTTGGTGCAACCTTCCCCATCGCTCTCTGTGTCGTGAACGGGCCAGATCCGGCTCCATCCCAGTGCACGGCATGGGCCAAGATACCACCTGGTCCTGGCACAAGTGGCTGGTTCCTGACCTCAGGCTGCCTAGCTCCTTGATCGGCAACTGTATTTTTTCCCGTGCATCGGTCCCACCCAGGGTTTTGCTTTGTGCATGCCTCCCCCTGCCTCTTTCGGGCTTTATGTCCTGGTGTGTGACACAGCAGATGACAACAGCCCGTCCCGAGCCCCTGCGTCAGGGCACAGGCAGCGTATGGGGCTGGAGGCGTGTGAATATCCCGCCACGGGGACGAGGGGGGTTTTGCATTACAGCCCTGAAAGCTCCACTCTCTGAGAGCTGTAAACAGCTCCAGCAGATTTCCTGAGTCGGCAATCCCGCTGCAGCTATCGGCTCAGTCCCTGCGCCTTCGGGAAGCACCCGGGGACGCAGGGCCAGCCCTGACGGGGGGTCTTGCAGGAGGGTTCTCCTTCTCCCTCCCACCCTGCTGCTCTCCTGAAACTTTGCTGCCGTCAGCTGCCGCTTTCCCCAGCTCAGGCACCCTGCCATGGCAGCCAGCACTGCCCGCACATCGCTGCCGGGCTCCGGGATGCTGCGGGGACGCGGCCGAGAAGCCCATGCCGACTAGTCCTGGGGGACCCGAGCCCTGCCCGCGATGGAGGTAGGTCTCGGCAGCCGCTGGGGTTAGAATAAGACCACGAGGAGGATGGCGATGGGCAGAGAGACCCGTGGGGGTTTTCGGTACCTCCGTTTCTGGCGCTCCATGAACAAAACGCACCGGTATGATCCTTGCCGGTGCAGCAAAGATGGGGTGGGAAGCTCCGCTGCGAGCTGAAACCCTTAATGTGCCTCTCTACATTATGTAAGAAAAATTATTCTCAGGCTGGTAAATTAACGGAGGCAGCTGCTGCCGGCCCATTGTGGCTGTCCAGGGACGGCACGGGAGCAGGCGGCAGGCAGGGCACGGAGGGGGACACGGGGCTGCCTGCTTCGGTCTCTGCCGCAGGCTTGAAAGGAGGGTGGGAAGTGTGAGTCAGGGCTCCTGCTTCTATTTTCAACGCCTGGGGTGGGTAACGTGGTCTGGTGGGAATAGCGGCTCCGCTCTGGGAGGCACGGGGCGGCGAACGCACGTGGGGACGGGGACGGGACTGGGGACACCAGTTGCAATCACCAACTAGCGGCGCAGATGCTGTCCCAAATTACGCTGATAAAGTGCTCTGGGGAAGAGGGGCCGCAGAAGCACCCGGGTTTAATGACTGCCCCGAAATCAACCTCCCCACGTCCGCTGCCTACCTGCGTTTCTCTGCCGGCCGTGGCCTCTGCCTCATGGCTTTCCACAGCCACCAAGGGACCGGGGCACGGTGACACCCGTGCTATGGAGCTGCCGGATCAGTGCAGCAGCTCCTCAGGTCTGCCCTGAATGCCAGCATCCCTCGACAGCTCGGTGGTACTTATTTTTTCCATGCTTGAACGTGCATATGGTCCTTCCCACAGCCGTTTCGTCCCCGTGTTGTATTTCAGCTGGGAACCACATTCACGCTTCGTAGTGAAAGTCCTCGTTCAGGGTCAGTGCAGCACGAGCCACGGCATTAGCTCATCCACTGCGCTTCCTAGTAGGCTATAGGGTTTGGAAAACAGAATAGTTCAGGGCATGAGTAAGTGTCTTGAGAGTTTTGTTCTGAACTTTGCAATAATTGTGCAATTTCTTAAGAATGGGTTTAAATCCCTTCCAGTCATGGGTGTGCCGGGAGACCCACAGCCCCACGCCAGGGACACGGCCACGGGCGAGCTGTTGGGCCCCGAGCTCCTCACCTGCCACCTGGGCTTTCTTCCATCAAACCTGCAGCAGCAAATAAACCAGCATTGCATAATTGTGCCCGGTCGTGGCCCTCTAAGTACTGTTTGCTCAGCTTATTAGCTTGAGCCTTTTGCATATCTCAGCTCTCCTGGGTTGAACTCTGTTGATAAGAATAATTTTTCTTCCTGCGTCCTGCATTCCTCCCGCATCCCACATCAGCCGCTGCTCTCCCCTCCGAATCTGCCTGGAAAACAAGCGCTGGAAAACAGCACTTTCATTTTGATGTGCCTACCAGAAGGTTTTCTGCATGTAGGGAAAGTGTGGCTTTTACTAATCCCCTGCTTAAATCCACTGCACAGTCATTTAGGCTTTCTGGGATTTAGCAGGCACTGTCTGTTAATACTGCAGAGATCGGTATTGTCTTTTTTTGGTTGTTGTTTTCAAAGCAATAACCTGATGCGGCTTTCCTATAACGTGCCCTGTGTCTGAGAGAGAGCAGAGCTTTTGGTGGGTCTTGGGGGAACGATTTCTCCCCAGCCACGTCAGCATGGATGGGCAGCATCGGATCCATGCCATTCACCACCCATCCTGCCCTCCCTTCCCCCCGTGCTCCCAAAGATACTCCCATGAACAAATCCGAAAGATCGGCTTTGCAGGGGTAAAGGTTTGGGTGACTCCCAAACCTTTCCCTTTTGGGAAACAAAGTTTGAGCAACTTCTCCCCTTCACTGGCCCAGCTGGGGTTTCCCATTTCAGCATCTCCAGGGCTGCCTTTTCCTTCTCCTTGGCCGGTTTGTCCCTCACTGTACAGAGAATTGCACATCTGGGCAAAAGGTCTGTTTCCTGCTGCTTCTAATTTCTGCCCTTTGATAAGAAACCAAAGCGAAACCCTTCGTGGAGTGGCTGGAGGGCCCAGCCCGGCCGAGAGACTGAGAATAGCCTGGCAGCAGGGTCTGAAAACTCTGCAGGTTTGTTGGGCATTATTTTTTTTTGAAAAGTGCTTCTCCAGCTGGACTGAAGCCAGCTCCCAGCTCTGCCCTGTGTCTGCCTACGGGCTGGGGGCTGCTGGATTCTCCCTTTTGCTCTTATCCTCCAGCCCCTGACCCAGGTTGCTTTAGCATTGCTGCAGTGGAGAGAGAAGAAAAAAACTTGGGGAGGGAGCTGGGGGATGCTCCCACTGAACTTGTGGTTGTCTGCTTTTGTCTCCCGAGGAGGCTGAGACCCCCACATGAAGCCCCAACACCCCTGGGCTCCTGACAGGACAGCAGCACCGGGGAAGGAGGAGATGCAAGTAAATAACAGGAGGGCAGCACTTGCCCCTGCTTTTCCAAGCCCCGTGCAGGACCTGCTGCAGATGGGAGTGTTTATAAGCAACATCTTGAGAACATTCCTCCCTCCCGCGCAAGGCATTTCCTGGTGATAACACACTCCTAAGTAATGATCTCGCAGCATTATCCCTATTAAGGGGTCATTCGGGGAAAGTGTGATGGAAATTAGAAATTATTCAGGTCTGCCAACAGTATTTAACTTTCAAGCAGCTCTTAATTAGAAGCCAGGAGCCATTTATACAACCACTGAGATTTGCATAAGAATCTGCATATAAAACCCAGCAACTGGAAAGATTTAGTGATTTATTTTTTTTCAAGTGGCAAAGCAGCATGCCGGAGTGGGAGAGCTCAAGGCAGGACCCTGGGTTGCAGTCCAGGCTCTGCCAGTGGTTTTAAGTGTGGCCTCAGGCAAGTGATTTCCTCTCCCAAAGCTCCAATTTTTCCATCTGTAAAATGGAAACCAGCATGTGTCCGAACTTTCTAGGTGACAGCTTGTGTTTGCAAGAGGAGTCTGGCATTACCAGGTGAGAAACCTTGGAAAAGAAAGGAAAAGAGTCCCTGCGCCTGCAGCCTGCTGCTCTCTGGGGATCAGGAGCTGCTCCTGAGTCACTCACAAATTGGGGTTCTGGCAGAGTTTCTCTTCAGCTGAAAAACTCCTGTGTGCCTCTAGGCTAAAAGCCAAAGTCTGAAAATGAGACTAAAATACCTCCGGATTGCTCAATCCCTGCTCTCACCACTGCTTTGGTGGGAGATTTGATCATGGGTTCCAGTTTTAGCTCCCAGCTCCTTTTTCCCTGGGTGTCCAGCAGCCCAGAAACGCGGGTGCCCGTCCCCGCACAGAGCAAGGGCGGAAAGTCAGAGTCGAGCTCCCGGCGGCGGATGCTCCCTGCTGAAAACCATTGGCCAAAACCAGCCCCGAAACCCTAATTATTTTGTCGCTGTGCCCTCTAACTGGCTTATTCCTGGATGCCAGCAGTAGTGGTACGGCTGGGAAATGCTTAACGGGCCGGAAAAAAAACAACTTCTTGCTATTGCTCTGGTTAACTCTTCCCCTGCCCAGCTCTTGCCTGCCTCCCCTCCTCTACCCCTCACCCTGTTCCTCTCCTGCGCCCTCCCCAGGGGCTGCCTGGGTGTTAGCTTCCTCCGTTGAGCATCGCCCTCCTCTCTCTTTGCTCGCAGCTGGACAAGGGGGATGTGACCGCGCTGAGCCTGCCCTCCACCGCCGGGCACGGGGACACCGACGGCACCGTCTGCCTGGACGTCCCCGATGGCACCCCTGACCCTCACAGGACAAAAGCCGCCATTGAGCACCTGCACCAGAAGATCCTCAAGATCACCGAGCAGATCAAGATCGAGCAGGAGGCGCGGGATGACAACGTGGCCGAGTACCTGAAGCTGGCCAATAACGCCGACAAGCAGCAAGCCTCCCGCATCAAGCAGGTTTTCGAGAAGAAGAATCAGAAGTCGGCGCAGACCATCGCGCAGCTACACAAGAAGCTGGAGCACTACCACAAGAAGCTGAAGGAGATCGAGCAGAACGGTCCTTCTCGGCAGCCCAAGGATGTCTTCCGGGACATGCACCAGGGTCTCAAGGATGTGGGTGCCAACGTTCGCTCCAGCATCAGCGGCTTTGGCGGCGGCGTGGTGGAGGGCGTCAAGGGAGGGCTCTCGGGTCTCTCCCAAGCCACCCACACCGCTGTGGTTTCCAAGCCCCGGGAATTCGCCAGCCTCATCCGGAACAAGTTCGGCAGCGCGGATAATATCGCCCACCTGAAGGACACGCTGGATGACGGGCACCCGGAGGAGGCTTCACGGGCTCTCAGCGGCAGTGCCACCCTGGTCTCCAGCCCCAAGTACGGCAGCGACGATGAGTGCTCCAGTGCCACCTCCGGCTCGGCCGGTGGCAGCAACTCAGGGGCAGGACCCGGCGGCTTGGGGAGCCCCAAGTCCAACACGCTGGACAGCCACCACAATAACTTCGACACCATCCTAGAGGAGCTCCGGGAGATCAAGGACAGCCAGTCGCACCTGGAAGACTCCATGGAGGACCTCAAGGCGCAGCTGCAGCGGGATTACACCTATATGACGCAGTGCTTGCAAGAGGAGCGGTACAGGTAGGGACGGGTGGGTGCCGGGGTGGCAGCACGTGTCACCCAGGGTGGCTCTTTGGGGACCACAAGGCCACCATCCTGGGCTTGTCTCCCTAAGCCCTGCTTGCCAGGGACATGGGGAGCTACAGTCCCCACTGCCCTCCTCACCGCCAGACCCCCCAGCAGCCCCGCTCCCGTGGAGGGTCATGCACTGCTTTCCCTTTGGCAGCCACAACCAGCCACAGCCAGGAGCGGGGTGGGTTGGAGGGGCCGGGTGGTTTCCCCGGCATCAGGGGAAGGAGGGCAGGGTGGTCCACGGGGAGATCTGCCCACCCCAGCACCCCTCCATCCCCGTGCACAGGTACGAGCGCCTGGAGGAGCAGCTGAACGACCTCACCGAGCTGCACCAGAACGAGATGACCAACCTGAAGCAGGAGCTGGCCAGCATGGAGGAGAAGGTGGCCTACCAGTCCTATGAGAGGGCTCGGGACATCCAGGTAGGGGAGCGTGAGGGCTCAGCCCCCCCCCACTGCACCCTCCATCCACGGAGCAAAGGAGGGACCCTGGGCTGGGAAAGGGGGTGGGCAATGGGGACCCCTTTTTCTAGCACCCTCCAGATAAGGTCCTTGCTGTGATGGTGATGCTGTCACAGCAAGAAGCAGGTAACTAAGCCACGTCCCCAAAATCCCTGTCTGTGCCCCAGCGGGTCCCCGCTGTGCTAAAGTCCCCGGGGTGCTCAAGGCAGGGCAAGGCTCCGGGTAGGTGGCTGCAGCGCTGGGCTGTTACGAGCCACGTGTGGGCCAACCCATAGTCCCCGCTGTCCCAGTTTGGGTCATCTCCCCTGCTGCAGTAGGTACCCCCGGCACCGAGACCATCCCCGGCACGGGCAGAGCGGGACAGGGCATGCCTTGCGCGTGGCACGGGCCAAGGGTTTGCAGAGGGAAACCCCTTTGGAGCCGAGGCGGTCACCCATCGGAGCTGTGCAAGTAGAACTTTGCAGCGGCAAGGTCTCAGAGCACGGGGCAAGTACCGAAAGCCCTCGTAGGGCATCCCTCGGAGCCGCTGGCCAGCCCCGATGTGCTGTCCCTCGCAGGAGGCGGTGGAGTCCTGCCTGACGCGGGTGACCAAGCTGGAGCTGCAGCAGCAGCAGCAGCAGGTAGTGCAGCTGGAAGGGGTGGAGAACGCCAACGCTCGGGCGCTGCTGGGCAAGTTCATCAACGTCATCCTGGCCCTGATGGCCGTGCTGCTCGTCTTCGTCTCCACCATCGCCAACTTCATCACGCCGCTCATGAAGACCCGCATGCGCATCCTCAGCACCGCCCTGCTCGTCCTCTTCCTCTTCTTCCTCTGGAAGCACTGGGACTCCATCAGCTACTTTGTGGAGCACGTCCTGCTCCCCAGTTGATCTGCAGCCCGGTCGCTGCGGCCCCGGGGGCTTTCTATTTCCCACAGAGGAGAGGGACGGGGGGATGGTGGTCCAAAGCCTTTGGGTTGTTTCTTCACATGCTCGGTTCGGTTGCTTTCCCGGCTCTCCATCCTCGCTGCAGCCAGCAGCGATCGCTCGGAGCGCGGCGTGTCGGAGCCGGGATCCGTCAGTCCTCTGGGGTGTTGGGGAGGGCGGGATTGGGGAACGAGGAGGAGTTTTGGAAGGAAGTGGTAATTTATGGGGCGCTGGGTTTTTCTAGGGGGTTTGGGTTGGGTTTTTTTTAAATGTCATTCTGTTCCGAAAGTCCATGGGAAGGAGGTCTCCTGCAGAGGTCTTCTGTTGGTGGGAAGGATTGAGCTGGACCAAACCTGGCTCTGGGAGAACTTTCTGCAGAGAGAGGAGAGGGCTTAGTTGGGGCTGGGTTTTCCCTTTTGTCCTTGAAGACCAAGATGGCAAAAAGCTCAGTCCCCAGATGGAGTGAAAGCAAAGCATGTGACAAAGGAGAAAGCGGGTCCAAGGCAAATGCAGCAGGACATGCGCATCCCACCAGCCTCTCCCAACCTCACCACAACCCCACCAGGACAGAGCGGGGCTGTGACGTTGTCCCTGTGTCCCCCCGGGGGCCTGGGCAGATACAGGGGACCTGACGCCGGAGACAGCACCGGCACAAGTGAGATCCCCTCCGCTGGTTTCCCTTCATTTATTTATTTCCACCTCCTTTGGCTTTAGTTGATCTGATCTCTTCAGGGACATCTGGACTTTCCAGCATCACGCCTCTGAGTTTTACAGCCTCTGCACCGTGTCGTGTGTGTGTGTGCGTGTGTGTGCGCGTGCGGTTTTTAATTTAATTCAAGACTCTGTTTCCATTTGTGAATCAAAGCTGGTAGAGCGGGGGGAGGCAAGCAGCTGCCTTCCCAGCCTCCCTGGCCCTACACAAGAGCACAGCATGCTGTCTCGGATGTTTCTTAAATTATTTCATACATATATATTTATGTAATATATCTATACACACACATATATATAAATATATATATAAAAGTATATGCACAGTCAGATCCTCCTCTGGTGCAAATGGGTGCCACTCCACTGACTTCGGAGGCCCTGAACCAATTTGCCTCAGCTGAGAATTTGGCCCTTAACATTTTCTGTGGCACTTCCCAGCCCGATGCGCGGGGCTGGTGTGGGGCAGGGGGTACTCGGGAGGGTCTGGGACCCACCAGAAGGGGCAGAGGCAGTTCCAGCATGTGAAGGGGAGGGTGCATGTCCTCTCCCACCTCCCCTGTGCTCCTAGGGCCAAGCTAAGCCCGTCTGTGGCCCCACATCAGGCTCCCTACACCCCCTCGGCACTTGAGCATCACCTCGCACGCTGGCACAGCTCCCAGTGCGTCCTGGCAGCTGGGGCTCGGCGCAGGCGCTCTGCACGGGGCAGCGGGTGTCTGCAGGAGCCCTGCTCTCTGCCAAAGGAACCAGGGGTGGGGGGCATCAAGATGGAGACCCCAGTTTGTACCCTGGGGCCACAGCCAAGAGCTCTGAGCAGGAGCTCTGACCCCAGGGCGCTGGGTCTGATGGATCAGCAAGGTGAGAAGTGGTGGAGGAGACCGAGGATGGAGAAGAGCCGTGGCTTGTAGAGGGTGACCCCAGCAAGAGGTGGCCACGCTGTCCTTGCGGAAACCCGGCAGCAGGTACCAGATACATCCCAGCCCATCGGTTTGCACCAAAAAAACACGCACGCTGCGAGTGAGCTCAGCATGGGGGAGTGGGCCAGGGCGGGGACAGCTGGGAGATAAGCCTGCACTATTTCTGAAGCACAGCAGCAGGCTGGGATTCAGCTGCTTTGACCTGGAAAGACGGCAAATGGATCTGAACTGGCTGCTGAGCAGACCCGGGTGGGGAGAAGCAAGGCAGGGCGGCTTTGAGGGGACCTAGTAGTACCTCTGGCTGGTGATGGATTGGGGGCACACGGATGGACCACGCTCCCAGGCATCCCCTGTACTTCCCGGAAAGGGCATCTAGAAGGTGACACGGGTTTAATATCAGAGACAAGGCAGCCGAGCCCCAGTGTGCGGGACAGTGCAGGACCAGGTGGGACAGTACAGACCTTTGTGGAAGCTCCCTGAAGCCCGGCCCGTTGCTGCAGGTGACACCCAGGGCACATTCTCTCTGGAGTAAACGGTCCTACCTCCATGAACTTCATCTGAGCAACGTGGGCTTGCCCAGAGCTGCACTGATTTTTCGGGCACGGGGCTGGGGAACCTGCCCCGTCCTCAGGTTCCGCAGAGCTCCCTGCCCTGCCGCGTTCCCCGCAAGGTGCGTGCCCAGCACCAGCTCAGCTTTTACACCATTAAATACCTGCAAGAACAAAACAGCGAGGAATTCAATTTCAAAGCCTGAAATCCCTTCGTTGCTTGGCTCTGCCCGAGCCCAGACTTGGAGAACCGGGGAGCGGGGGGGGGGTCACCTGCCCCAGCGCTGCGAACCCCACTCCGTGGGGAAGGACAGGGAAAAAAAAAGCCTTTTTGCTGCCGGTCATCCGTGTTCCAGCGGGCAGGGAGCCGGCAGCGCTGCGGACCCACGGCCGCAGGGGGGCCCCCGGTCTCCGCCACCGAGGGACCGGCGGGGGGGCCCCGGGAGCCGCTCCGGAGCATCCTCCCTAAATGCCGTGTAGGGGCAAAGGGGGGGGGGACCCTCACCCCAATTAGCGTTTTAACCTCTTCCTGCCTGCAACGCAGCACTGCCCCATGTCCCCTGAGCATGTCTGGAGCAGTGAGGAGGGGCTGGGGGGGGGGATGCTCGGGGGGGGGGGGGCTGGTGTCCCTGAGCTTGTAGGAAACGGGGGGGGGAGATTTCTGGTGGAGACAGGGAGCACCTTGTCTCAGGAGGCTGCAGGCTTGCTTTGCAGCGGGAGGTGGGGGGCAATAGGGTGTCGGAGCCCGGAGAAGGTGCGTGTCCCAGCTCAGCACCAGCAACTGCTGTGTCCTCTGGAAGGGGAGGGGGTGTCGGGGTAGGAGCACTCTGCGTGAGCCCTGCCAGCTCCCCTTGCTCAGGGGAGCGCTGCCAAGCTGGGCAGCCCCGACGGCAAAGGCAGGGCTGAGGGCAGAGGAGCAGCCTGTGATGTTTTGGGGCATTCAGAGCAAAACGCTCACGTCCTGGCACCGGCCAGCCCCCGCGACCTCTTTGGCAGCGGCCGGAGGAGGCCCCGGTGCTGGGGCAGCGAGCGGAGCTCCTCCAGCCTGCTGGGCGACTGCCATCCCAGCGGGAATTTCGGGACGTCTGATACACCCTGTTCCCAGACCTGTGCCTGGACTGGTCCCCACTTCGACTCCATCCCGCCCTGGGGAGCAGCAGAGCCCGTGGGCTGGGTCGTGCCAGCCAGCCGGGAGCGACAACCCCGCTGCCCCTCTGGCATCCAGCATCGTCCCGCTCCCCACGCCCGGGCACCCGGCCGAGCCCTTCTCTCTCGTGGGCGAGCAGCTGGCAGACGGGGCCTTGCCGGCATCTTCCCATGCCCGGCAAGGGGGAGGTGGGAGCCAGAAAATCCTGCGCAGGGAGCCAGGGAGCTGCCGGTGACATTTGTGCCGGTCGCAGGGACAATTCCCACATGGCATGTGCAGCCTGGGGCTCCCTGAGGACTCGCATTCTCCCAGCGGGCACCGGCACAGCGGGGCCGGGGGGGGGGCTCATAACGGCCCCCTTTGTGCGGGTGGCAGGAGGAGAGGTGAAGCTTTGACGTCAGCCCGGGAGGAATTCCTTAATGCCATTCAGGCCTCCCTCGCCTGCGTTGCTAATTGCATTTTATGTAATAGCTGCAGCTGGGCTCCCAGTCCGCTATTGAGCGCGGGATGAGACACGGTGACAGGGGCAGCGGGGGCCCGGGCAGCGCCGGTGGCTGCGAGACACGCCGAGCCAGGGATGCCGAGTGTGGGGACCCTCGTGGTCCGGCACCCAGGGGGTCCCGGGGCTCAGCCCCCCCTTCCCCGGCATGGGGAGCCGCTCGCACCTACTGCGAGCCGTGTGGCATGGGTGCATGCAGGGGCTGGCGCCCGCTGCACACAGGGAGGACAGATATTGGGACCTCAGCGGGAAAAGCCAGAGATGGGTCAGGGGGTTCTGCAGGGGTGAGGGGCACTGATGCTGCAGCTGAGCCGGTGGGGTGGCACCTCTCCGGCCGGCAAAGCCAAAGGAGTGATTCCCTCCGCAGGGTTTGCCTTCGCTCCCCATTTGGGGCTGGTTTGCAGCGTTGCGACTGCACCACCGGTGCCATGCAAAAGCACCCTGGGGTGCCCAGGCCCTGTGGCATCAGGAGGGGGTGGCCAGGCAGGGCTGGCCCCCGTCCCCTGTGCCTCGTGTGTGTGATCGCCCATCACCGCAGCGAGCTTGGAAGAAGTAATAATAATAAATTGTTTTGGTATCTAAGGGGTAATTGCACTTAATGGAGATGAACGAGGCAGCAGTTTATCTCACTAGCATTACACTGTCGGGTTTCCAGCTGCACGAGCCTTGGACGATAAAATAATGTATTTGCTGCCCTCTGCTCTGCTGGCGGATCTCCCAAAATATCCCTGCAGCATCCCCATTGCTCTGGGGCCCTCCCTGCATGCCCAGGGAGAGGAGCACCAAGAGCTGGAGGCTGCTCCCTCATGCAGGGACCCAGAGGCACTCACCTCCTTTTCGGGGTGCTGCTGGCATCGCCTTGCCCCCCCTCACCCCACTGCACCCTCACCCAGGCACCCGCTGGGAAGGCCGAGCCAGGCACATTGTGGGGGTGCAACGCAGAGGGGGAGTTTACCCAAGGAGGAGGATGAGGAGGACGGGGATTTGGGGGGGGGGATGTTGGCAATCACCAATGGGAAAGACGGCGGGACCCCAGGCGTCCCATCGTCCCCCCCCCGCCCCGCCGCCGGCGTGGCCAAGCTTAGGCCGTAAAAAGAAAGAGCTGGTACCAAGGATAACATGCTTTGCATTCCTGCGCTGTCTCCGGGGGAATTTCGACTGATCTACATGAAAAATACTCGCTGCCCCCCAGGTCAAAGTGTCTGGAGGAAAAATTTCCGAACGGAAAAGCTAAAAGCGGTGGAGAGACACAGCCAGGGGCCAGCTCTGGGACACTCGGGTCTCACCTGGTGTGAGCGGTGGTGGCCAGTGCCCGCGCCACCAGGGCTGGTGCCAATGCCACCACGGCTAGTGCCTGCGCCACCATGGCCAGTGCCTGTGCTACTGTGACCAGTGCCCGTGCCGCTGTGACCAGTGCCAATGCCACCGTGGCTGGTGCCTGCACCACTGTGGCTAGTGGCTCTGCTACTATGGGCAGTGCCCGTGCCACCGTGACCGGTGCCGATGCCACCGTGGCCCTCCCCAGAGCGTGGCAGGGGGCTGCTGCCACCACCCGTCAGCCCGTCCTGCCTCCCTCATCCCCATCGGGGCCGGGGGGGGGTGTCTGCCTGCCCCCATGGGCAGCTTCGCTTTTCTTTCGTGCAGCCAGGGAAAGGTGGGGAGGGGACCACTGCTGGGAGCCAAAAACATCCCACGCAGCCCCTTTCCTCTGAGCCACTGCAGATAAAACCACGGCTCGTGAGTCCAAGCTCCTGCAGCCACTCGGGGAGGACAAGTCCTGGCTGGAGGCAGAGACAGGGACAAGTAGGTCGAGACGGACGGTGTGAGGTGCCGCCTGCCTGCACCACACCAGCGATGTGGTTTTGGGAACCGCCTGCTTGCCAGACCGCTGCCATATGCCCTCACGCTCTTGGCCAACACAGGCACTTTGGTTGCCCCCGGGGGCATGCGGACCCCTCCCAGGAGTTGCTCTCGGCAAGCTCAGCACCCAGCGGTGAACACCATCACCCTGTGGGGCTTCAACTTTCTCCTTCTCCAGGGCTCATCCGGGACCGGAGCACCCATGCACATCATCTGCACCCATCGGAGGCACATCGGCCACACCGTGGAGCAGCTCCTGGTGACGCTGGGCTTCGGAAAGGCCAATGTCTGTGGGTGCTGGCTGCTAGACACGTGCTATCCCTCTGCCACAGGCTGGTCCCGGGTCCTGCAGCAGCACAGGGGCTGCCAGCCCCCGAGCCCGAGCTCCCTGCCCTGTGCACCCATGCTCAGGCACCCAGGGTGAACAGCAGCATCTTGAGCTCGTATGAACCCGGCAGCCCACGGTTCAGCTGCACGGGGAGGGAGAGCAGGGGGAGAGCCCCGAGGTTACCCCCTGAACCATGCGGAGCAGAGCCCCGGTGGATCTGGCTCCTGTTATACTCATGGCCAATCTAATAATTTAATTGCACATTTAAAAATAAATACTCGTCTGGGGTTGGGGAAAAGAAAGGCTTACGGAAGAAAATTAAGAGGAATTTAATTAAGGGCAGTGCTGGGAATGTCTCTACCACAATAAAGATAAGGAGGATCAATTGCTTCTTCCTAGGATCAAAGCGAAGGGCTGGAGGGGGGAAGCGGGGCTGTCGGGCGGCTACAAAGGGAGGGAGGGGAAGGCAAGGAGAGAAAGGCACACAAGAGAAAGCAGGAGAAAGACAGCTAGATAAGATTAGAAAAATAATTGATCGTGTAGCTCCCCGAGGGCTGCCCGGACTCACAGGTCGGTCATAGTGTGGCGGAGGCTGGGGGGGAGTCCATGCTGTCTCCCCGGCTGCCTCCCGCCTGGCAAAAGCAGAGGGAAGGGGCAGCACCATCCCTCCCTTCCAGACTGCCTTATCTCAAGGTACCGACCCAGCCGGGCACCCGCTGAGCACCCCTCAGCTGGGGCCATGGCTTGGTTGTGCCGATCCCCAGTCACCCTCGCAGGGCTGCGCAGGTCCCAGCGTAAATCAAATTAAACGGTCGGTGCCCCACATCGGGCATCATATGGCCAAAGCCGTCAGCCAAAGGTTCGGGGTCCTGCTATCCCCCCGTCCCAGGCCTCCTGGAGGGTCCGTGATGGCTCTGCTGCCCCATCCCCTGTGCCCGTGGGCTGGTGGCCTCCTGGCTACCAAAAGCGGGATGCTGTGGGTAGATGCAGGCAAAACGCAGAGGCGTGGGGCTGCGCCGTGGGCAGCTCCCCGGCTACAAGTATCCTCATCCCAGCCCTTCGGCTGCTCGTGGAGCACCGCGGGTTTGCGCAAGCCACTGGCTACCATCTCTCGGGCAGCGTGGGTGCCCCGGGGTGGCCCGTCTGGGGCGAAGCCCTGACAGCGCAGTGACTCAGGTGGCCCCGTGGGACACCGAGGTTTGCAACACCTTCTCTCACCACCGTGTCACCCCGATGGCATCTCCGTAGCGCCCAGGCCAGCACCCCTGCAACTGGGCAGGGCTCCGCTGAGTCCGGTTAATTGGGGGAAAGCCAGACCCTGAGCAAGGCTGTGACCCCAACACCACGACCCTCCCGGCCGGGTCTGCATGGTGGTGGGCACAGGGCTACCGTTAGCCAGCACGGGGGGAGCAGGACACTCTGAAACATCTCTGCCAAGAGCCCTTTCTGCATCGGCCGGGAGCCTCTGCCCCACAGCCTGGCACCGTGAGGGAGCTTGTCCCATGTCTCGCATGGGAAGGGAGTGCGGCACCGCTGGGAGCTGCAGGGGAGGGCGATTTTCCCAGCGTATCTGGTCGCCTGTGAATGCAAAGAAGCACCCAAACGGGTTTCTTGAAAGGGTTGGACCTGGCGGGTCCCGAATTCAGGAGGCTGGTACCCAGCCAACCGAGGCAGTCCTGACGATGCAGTGAGGCAACGCTTTGCATCTTTAGGCACCCAAGTAACTGTGTGGCTCTAGTTTCTTCAGGTGTAAAATGGGAACGCCATTACCCATCTACCCACAAGACCTACCGCGGAGTTGCCAGGAGGCCTGCTTCTTGCTCATGGATTTTGCATAGGTTGGGACATCATTGCCATGTCAGGAGCAGGTTTGCATCTTGGCTGGGAACTTCCTAGAGCAGCATTGCCCCACGTGTGAGCAGCGCCGAGCCCCGGCCCCCCCGCCTCAAGCCGCTGCCTCCGGAAAAAAAAATGGGCTCCTTTCTTGCCTCACCTGCTTTTGCAAGAAGCCAAACCTGCACCCGGAGAAAGCGGTTCAGCCGGCTCCGGCGGGGAGGGCCAAGCTGGCAGCCTGGCAAGGAGACAGCATCTGGGTGTGCCGGGTCCCCGCGGAGCCCGACGGCAGCCCCGCTCTCACCGGGCGATAGCAGCCGGCAGCCCCTGGCACAGCCGGTGACGGTATGCTCGGTTGGGCGGTCGAGCCGGTTTACCGTGTCTCTGCGGGAGCCCTGCCAGCTTCGTGCCTCCCGTGCCTGCTTTGGATGTCTATGAAGCACTTGGGAAACGTATGGGGTTTTATTGCCAGACGGTGGCTGTCCATACAGCCGGACCGGGTCATCCCCCTTGTATTGGGTCTGGCTGAGATGGAGTGTTTGAGAAGGGAAAAAGAATAATTCAGATTCTTCTGAAAGCTGGTTTTGCCATAAAGAAAAGTAAGGTCAAGGGACCTGCACAGGAGATTCAGTTCTTGGGAATAAAATGGCAGGATGGACGCCATCATGTCCCTATGGATGTGGTTAACAAGATAGCAACTATGCCTCCACCAGCTAACACCCCCCCCAGGGGCTCAGCAAGAGACGGGCTGTGCTGGGCAGGGTGCTCAGCCAAACGGCTGTCCGGTGAGAGCATTTGTGGGTCCCATGATGTGAGTGCGGCTTTCGCATCCCACCAGCTCACGGCAGGTACGATGGGGTGGTCAGCCCTGCAAATGACGGGCAGGACAGGAGACGGCCGGCTGGTCCCCCCAGGTGCAAACGATGCTCCGGCAGTGCCAGCAGAGCACAGCACCCTCATCCCAAACCCCTCTGCCCCGTCTTGCTGCAGAGAGGACCACAGCCCCAGCGCTGCACGCCCCAGGACCGCAGAGCTGCTGGTCGGAATAGATGGGCAGAGTCATCCTGCTCGGAGAAATCCCGTGGGCTGCCTCCTCCGGCAGAGCCCCAGCTTGGGAGGGCACTGGGGCTTCAGGGTGGTTACCAGCGCTCGGTTATCTGGGTCCTCAACAGGGTCCGGGATTACGTTTTTAACTCTCAGGCTCAGATGTGATGCAGCCATTCCTTGTGCTCCAGGGAAACAGGATCAAAGTTTCCGGGTGCCGCTTTCTCCCCTTTTTCGGCCGCTCCAGGCTGCAGCAAAGTGCCATTGGAGATGGGAGGACTTTCATGTGGGGATTTCTCTTCTTCAGATCTTCAAAGAAATCCAGCAATCAAACAGGTAGTAGTGGAGGCACCCTAAAAAAAAAAAAAAAAAAAAGCCCTACTTTGAAAGCATCACATGCAAAAGAAACATCTAAACTTTGTTGTGTTAATTGTTCTGGCACTCAAAGTTACGACAAAATGTCTTAGAAATATTGTTGGCTCTGGGCCCACGACGCATCAGACAGACACAGAAATGTTTCAGGCAGAAAACCTGAGGAAAATTAAAAAAAAAAGGAAGGAACAGCAGCGTGGCTCAGGCATGGCAGCCAGGGAGATGACAGCCGGTGCGCAGGTGATGGGCAAACTCCAGAGCACCCAGGGCATCCACCTGCATTCCCCTGAGCCACTCCATGGCCTGGGCATCGTTAGGAGCCGGCTGCTAACAAGAGCAGGCTGTGGCCCTGCCACCATCTCCTTTCCACCGATACGAGAACGGTTCTTGCGAGCGCCAGCAGAAACACCGGCTGCACCCCTGTGCTACTCGCAGCCGCTTTCTCAACAGTTACGTCCAAGTGGCTTTTGCTGCGGGCTGTCCCTGGGGGTCACAGGCATTCCCCCCCCTCGGGAAGGCACACGTCCTCCTTCCCACGCCACGTCCCCCCCCCGAGCCGGCTCTGCCTGCCCCGCTACGAGACCCAAATATGGGCTCGGCGCATCCGGACTCCCCGGCACAAGCCCGGACAGGAGCGCGGTGCCGTGGGGTGACTCAGGGCCCCGGCAGCTCCCCGGGGCCAGGGGAGCGCTGACAGCTCCTCTCTGCCGGGAAATCTGGCCCGGTCCGGGCAGGATCTGCTGGGAGTGGTGGCGGAGCCGCTGGCTTCCGCTCCTCCAAGCAGTTCGCCACTGTTCCAGACCCAAAATACCTTTTTTTTTTTTTTTCCCCTTTTTCAGGGCACACGGGCATTGGGGCTGCTTGTGGATGTCGCACAGGGATGTGGCTCCCGAAACAGCCCCCCGGATGAGTGGGGGGTTATAGGGCTGGGCTGGTGCATGGTGCAGCACACCTGGGGTGCAAGTGACCCACCAAGCCACAGCCGTGCCATCCATCCCACCCCCCCACCTGGAAAAATCCCTGGAAATACCCAATTTTCACACGTGAAAATCCCCACACCTGCCTTCTGGCCATATCCACAGCACCAGTCCCTGGGGTGCAGTCTGTGGGGATGTACCAGCTGCCCCCCCGTAGCCCCGTAGGACCCCCCGAAGGGGTCCAGGCTGTCCCCCAGCAGCCCCGATGCTTACTGCGGGCCACCTTCACCCAGATAAACCCCTTGGGACAGTGACAAGGGAAGCTTGCACCGGTTGGTATAAATCCACAGGGCACCGAGCTGTGCTCCAAGCACTTCAGCGTTACCTCATCACCCGGGACAATTTATCTTTGGGTGCTTCTCCCCATTTCCCTCTCCCCCAAGCCAGACCGGGAGGAAAACAGCTCCGCTCCCACACACCGAAGCAGCACTGCCGGTGCTGGCAGCAATCGCAGCAGGTCGGCTGAAGTCACCCCCAAAAAATGGCATTTTTCTCAGCAAAATGCCGCTGAGGTCATTTTCACCCGCTTCAAACACCCACGGCGGGGGGACGGCTCTGTGCTAAGCAGCTCCCGGGAGCTCGGGGAGGCTGGAGGGAAGCAGAGAGTTTGCGAATCCTCGGGATGAAAGGGCTGAATAAAAGCAAGCCGTTAATAATAGTCGTGGCCTGAAAGGGGGGCTCAGCCCCCGGCTGTGGGGGGGGAAGCTGCCGTACGGGGAGGGGGGCAGAGGCAGCAGGAATCAGGGCTGGGATGAAAGGAGCGTTTCCAAGGGCTGGCGGGGGAATGCGGGGAGCATGGGAGGGGGCCAGCAGCAGGGACAGGGGACAGTCACTGCAGCCCCCCCCCATCCAAGGTGCCTTTGGGCTGAGACCCCCTCCTTCACCTGCTCATCCAGCCCTGGGAGTCTCTGACGGCGTTTTTCACCCTTACACATCGCTGTGGCCCAGGACAGGGCGGGCAGGGGCTCTGCCCATCGCTGCAGCCCCCAGCCCCAAGCAAGCCGGGGTTTGGCTGAGCTGACCAAGACTCTGCGCCGAAACCAGTGCCAACAGCAGCCGATGCCCCCGGGACACGTGTGACGGGGTGGTCAAGCGCGTGCCTTGCACCCGTGTGCCCCCAGAGCTGCCCCAGCTCAGCCCAGCTCTGAAAGCAGCACGCAAGAATATTTCCTTGCAAATCATTAATGAAACAGGACCGCAGCACGCCGGGATGCTCCAGAACCCACAAACCCACAGCCGCTTCCCAAAAAGGAGGCTCTGTCCCTCGGTGGCTGTTAAAAACTCAGCCCAACCTGATGCTCCGTGCCCCGGACCCACGGGTGCTGCAGCCCCCAGCTCACCCCACCCCACCTCGGCAACCCGCAGGGTACCGGGACTTTGCCCTGGCTAAGCTGGATGCCCTCGGAGCGGTTTTAAGCGCTCCGGCGTGTCTTAATGGCGCGGGAAGCACGCGGGGAATGCGCGGCGGGGGGCAGAGCGTGCATGGGCCCCCCCATGGCTCCGGCCGCGTGGGACGAGGGGTGGCATTCCTGGCAGGCAGCCCTATCACCCTGCCCCTGCGGCTCAGCTTCTCCACGGTGGGGCCGAGGAGACCTGGAACGTCTCTTATTAACCCAACTGGAAACGGGAAATCGTTACAGTGCTTTGTAGAGCAATAAAACTGGTTTCAATGCCGCAGCAGGAGAAGAGGATAAAGGAAGCTGGGGGAAAGGGCCAGAGAGGTGACAGCCCCGTACGTGCTGTGGCTGCGCTCTGGCTGCCGGGGCTCGATCTCACTCGGTTTTTCCCCGGCAGAGGTACCTGCAGGCACTGAGAGAGAGACGGCAGCTGCCCAGGAGGCAGCTCCTGCCGCCGAGACCTGCGGATATTTCACAAACCTAAACCCACACACCACCGGCGTTGTGAAAGCACGTTTCGGGAGCAGAGCTGGGACAGGAGGGCTTTCTGTGGCGGGGAGGGGGCAATGGATCCATCATCCCCAACAGCCATCTGCCTCCATCACAGCTTTTCCTAAACTTTGGGCTCTGCTTGTTCGTCGCCCTCGGGATCAGGGGCACAGAACTGGCAGCATCACTGCACCAGTGCCGTGGTACCCCGACAGCAGGTCCTGCCTCCAGCCAGTCCCCCCTCGCTGGGTCACGCAGCAGCAGCTGCTCAGCCTTAAAAACTACAGCCAGTCACCCTCCCCGTGGGTGCTGAGCCCCCAACATAAGGGATACGCCAAGGCGCAGCTCAGCACCGTGCAGCGCCTGGGGGGAGGCACCAGTTTAAGCCCACACAGCAGCCTCAGCACTGGAGAAGGGGCACGTGCTGGAGCCCTGAACGAGTGGAGCACACGCTGCATGGAGGTGTTACACCCTGCAGGACATGTGTCCAGAGCTAACTTGTGCTCACCTAGACTGGAGCGAGACCCAGCACTGTGCACAGCCCCATCCTGCCAGGAGCAGCACAGGAGCCAGGAGGCACCAGCCCAGGACAGGCAGCTCGAGGCAGCAGCACCCCATTACACCTCCCTGCCTATCGCGAGCTGCGGTGGCACAGCAATCAAGAGAACAACTCGGATCTACCATTTGCTTTTAATTTAATGGTTTTCTCAAGACCATTTTGTAGGAAGGAGGGGAAAACACACACACCCTGGAGAAGGGAAAGGGCCAGGGAACACACGGCAATAGTGCAACGGAGCTTCGACGTGCGGCACGTGAGACAATGGCACAGACACCTCCACCTCCCCGTGAAAAACATCTGGGTGGCCATTATGGAGCCAGACACATCCCATGCTGCTGAAGTTTTACATCAAGTTGGAAAAAGGCAATAAATAAAGAAGTGGTGCCTCAAAGGCGCTTTTTTTTCCTCCTTTCAACATAAAGAAAAAAAAAAAAAAAGAGATGTTGGCATCTGAGTGTGCTCTCACACTAGGGTTTCGGCCAGATCCAGTTGGGTTTCTCAGCGCAGGAGAGGGAAGAGCCGGGGCCTGGGCAGTTTGGACCCTTTTGCCAGCACGTCCTGAGAGCCCAGCCCGCAGGCAGCAGCCAGGGCAGCACCTTTCAGCCCCTCGCCAGCACCCTGCTACATCTCCAGCTTGTTTGAGGTATATCACCTGCCCCATCCGTTACCTTGTGCAGCCAAAAAACAGTGCAAAGAAAAAAAAAAATCCCCCCAACCCTTTAGTTTCTTCCCCCAATGAGATGAGCCTGTTTACAAGGGAAGGATGTCAGCGAGGAGCCTCCGGGACCCCCCAGCCCCTCCACAGGGGCAGTGGCCGGATCACTCAGGGCTTTGGTCCATTTAATGTCCTAGCCCTGGGGCATCCCCCCACCAGTGCCCCACAGCCACTGCAGCTCCCTTCCCCGCCTGCACCCGAGGCTGCAAAATAAATACGTGGGACGTGGCTCAGCAGCACCGGCAGCCCCGGGGCACGGAGGGCTCAGCCCCCTCCCCAACACACACCACCCCGGGGAGCCCTGCCGGGGGGTGCCTTCAGCTCAACTTCATGCTGATGGCCACGGCACGCCGGTAAACCTCCGTGACATTGTCACAGCCCGCCAGGGACAAGCTGCTTTCTTGCAGGGGACTCCGGCAATGGGTCACAGTCCAGCGGCGCAGCCTGCGCCCTTCCTCTATCTCCTCCTCCTCTTCCAGCCGGAGGAGGCTGTCGGCAGAGATGCAACCCCGCATGCCCCCGCTGCCGTGGGGGACGCGGGTGGGCAGGTCGAGCTGGTCGAAAGACTCCGTGGAGAGGATGCTGTCCTCGCTCACGGCGCTGGATGGGCGGGCACGGGGAGCCTGGGGCAGGGGCACCTCACCGAAGCCCCCGAAACCCTGCCCGGGGAGACTCTCTGGCTCGGTGCTGCTAGAGGAGTACTTGCCGTTGTGCTTGAGGATGCCTTTCCGACGAGCAGGGAGACCCTGGGGGCCCTGCTCCGGGGAGGGGTTGTCAGCAAACACGCTCCCATCAAGGTCCAAGCTCCCCGCATCCAGAACATCCCCAGACTCGCAGCACTCCAGGGATGAGTAATATCCCGACTCCCTCGTCGAGGGCTTTTTCAGTATTCCCTTCTTGGGCGCAGCCGTGGGCACCGCTCCAACGCCCGTGTTGCAAGGCAGCATCCCGGAGGACAGGATCCGGGTGAGACCCGCAGCAGCCACCTCGCCATCCTCATCCCTTGCCTCTCCTACGGGCACTGCTGACGAGGGGCTGGGGCTGGGCACCTTCTGCTCACAGGAGTTTCTCTTCTTCAGGATGCCCTTGGGCCGCTTGAGAATGGACTTGGAGGGGTTCTCCGGGGCCAGGGCCACCTCCTGCAGCGCGTGGGAGACGTCGTTCTCCTTCTTGGACTTCTTGAGGGAGCGCTGCCGCTCCAGGGCTACGCCGGGGATGTGCTGCTTCAAGAAGCATCGCACCTTGGAGCTGTTCTCCAGGAGGGGCCGGGAGGAACGGCGAAGCCACTCTGCCACCGTGGCCAGGGGGGACTCGCTCTCCCGCAGCAGCTCTTGCTCCCCGATGGGCACTTTGTAGCCCCAGTTCACCCACCAATGCGTGGCGATGTCCTCGATGGTGGCACGGCGCTCCGGGTTCACCATCAGCATCCACCGGATCAGCCCGCAGGCATCTGGGGAAAGAGGCAGGTCAGGCACCGAAGGGAACACGCAGAGAGGGGGGAGCGCACAGGGTGGTGGGGGTCTGCTTACCCGACAGCTTCGTGGGCTCCCGGTAGTCCCCGCTCGTGATCTGCTTGACCAGAGTCTTGTAGTCGTGGCCATCAAACGGCATCGTGCCGTGGACCAGGATGTAGAGGAGAACGCCCAGGGACCAGCTGTCCACCTGCCAGAGGGACAGACGAGCCTGGAGGGGGGGACAGCAGGACCAGGCTGTCCTGGCCCCCACCCCAGCTGGATAGGACCCCCCAGCAGAGCCTCAGCAGCAGCTCCTGGGGTGGACGGAGCGTGGGGCAGGACCAGCTCCAGCCACCTGCATCCCACCACGTTCACCCCACTGTGGCTGCCACACACCAACCGCCTGGCACTTGGTCTTAGGGGACCCGTTACCCCAAACCACAGAGGCAGAGCTCTGCCTACAATGCTCTCCTGGGAAAACACCCTGCGCTTTCCCGAGTTCAAGCGAAGAGGAAGCAAGAGATTCCCGCACACAGGAGGCGAGACACAACCTACCTCTGGGCCCTTGTATGGCCTCCCATTGATGATTTCGGGGGATGCGTAGAGAGGGCTGCCGCAGTAAGTCTGCAAAAGTTTGTCCTGCTGGTAGACGTTGGACAGGCCAAAGTCTGCAATCTAGAGAGACATTTATAGCTGTTATCAAGCAGCAAAGCTCCCTTCCGCGGGTGGAGCAGCATTGCCACCTGAAGCTCTCCAGCTGCAAGCTTGGCTGAAACCAGGTCTGCCCTTGCACCCTGGTCCTGGGTGCCCTCAGTCTCCTCAGGGAGCAGCGGCTGCCTGGCTTTCCACCCCCGAGGCTGCTCCTGCCCCTCTCCCCCTCCCAGAAAACTCGCCCCAGCCACCGCAGCAGCCGCCCTGCACCTCTACCCCTCCAGCCCCATCATGCTGGGAGCAAAGGCAGTTGCAAAGGCGCGGTTAGAGGGAGAGCTGCCGGGCTCTCCTCCAGCTCATTCACAGCCACACCAGGCTGCTTCAGTCCCTATCTGCTCCGCCTAGCACACAGGCATTCATTATCCTCATTACACCCGTCACCTCTCAGCGAGCAGAAGGTACAGTCCTTGCTTGCAAGCTCCCAATTGCAAAACTACCCCTTACAGAGATAAAGCCCCGCAGCCTGTTTTATCACCGACCGCACCGATTCCCAGCCGTGGCCGTGCCCTTCCTCCCCGGGCGGCTGCAGCGCTCCCGGCCGAGGCGAAAAGCATCGCTCGGGGCCAGCGGAGGCAGGAGCTGCCCTGCACCTCCCTGCACCAGCCTGACCAGCATGTAGGGGGACCGGGATGTTCACTGGGAGAGCCCTTTCTTATCCAGCCAGTCATGCTTTGACCTCAGCGTTCAGACTTTGCCCTCTTATCAGCCGTCAGATATACGTTATGGCTTTAATAGGCAGCAGGGAGGCTCTGCCTCTGCAGCCTCTCCCGCTCTGCTAGCGGGGGGGCACGTACAGGCACCCTCCTGGCTCCCCATCTCCTGGGAAAACAGCAGCGCAGGCTGATGCCAGCGGTCCCAGAGCTGCGGAGAAGCGTGTGCCCTGGGGGGACCGGGGTGTTGTGGCCACCCCTAGTCCACCCGCATCCCTCGGACCCCTTTGCTGGGTGACACCCAAGGCATGGCCAGGCTCTGCCAGCCTCTCACCTTGATGTTCCCGTTTGTATCGAGAAGGATGTTCTCCAGCTTCAGGTCCCTGTGAACGATCCCGTTCTGCACAAGAGAAGGAAGAGCCGGGTTTAGTTTACAGCCTGTTTGAGGAAGGGAAAGTCGGGCAACACAGGGAGGTCACTGCCGTTCACCGGCACGGCGACACGCAAACAGGACATGATGACAGCAATCAGAGGAGCAGTTAATAACCCTGGATGCATTGACGACAGGCTGTAAACCATGTCCCGACATGGGTGCTACCAGCCCCCTGTGCCGCTCGGGAGACTGAGCAGGGTGGCACCCTGCGCCAGCACCCCGCGCCGTGCTGGGCTCCTGCACCCTCCCCAGCCACACACCCGTGAGAGTGGCTGGTGCCAGCTCCTGCCAGGGCACGGTCGGCACAGCTCCGTGCTTTGCCGGGACCTGCTGCTTCCCAGCTAAGCAAGACCCCAGTTTCCTTTGGGTTCAGGAGGTGCCCCGCAACACCCCCTTTCATGCCAAGGGCACGCGGGTACCCGGGACCGAGGCATGGCCTTTGAGCATCCTCCAGGGAGACCCACAGGCTCGAGGGTCCTTCCAGGGCAGGCACAGCTCATCCCACAGCCCCAGGCAGGGCCCTATAGCTTTACATCCCTTTCAGGGGACAAGAAGGGTGAGCCAGGGCTCTGCCTTCAGCCCCGGCAGACAGCCCTGGGCATCTCCCTCTGGGCAGGTGGGATGGGAGTCGGTGACTCTCCGGTGGGGTTAGCCAGCCCCACAGTGCAGCAGAGGAAAGCCAAGGCAAGGACTTCCCAAAGGCTGCTTGGGCACTGCCTCCCTGCAAGCCCAAGGGCAGCTGCACCCTTCAGATCAGTGGCAGGATCAACCCCTCTCCCGGGAAAGGCCAACGGCCACGAGTTCCCTTCACCTCCCAGCCCCGGCTGAGCTTCCCCATCGGGCACTGGATCCCTACCCAGCCCCGGCTGCTGCTCCTCTGCCCGGAGCTGGCTCTGCCGAGCACACAGGAGCCAATCCCCCCGCTCTCCCCCCGGGAAGGCGGTGGGAAACGCGGTGCCGACCCACCTTGTGGCAGTAGTAGACGGCCGACACGACCTGCCTGAAGAAGTGGCGTGCCTCCTGCTCCGTCAGCCGCTGCCGCTCGCTGATGTAGTCGTACAGGTCCCCCTTGCTGGCGTACTCCATCACGATGACGATCTTGCTGCTGTTCTCAAACACTGCGCGGGGACGGGAAGCCACAGGCTGTTAGGAGGGATGCTCAGAGCTAAGGGACTTCTCGTTAGCACGTGGCTTTTAATGAGCAGGCGGAGCCCTGACCGACTAACACACTGCCCACTCCACTGCCTGCGCCCTCAGTTTAGCAAAACAGAAGGTGTCGGGGTTCCTGCAGGTACCTGCAGGTCGGAGGGGGCGGCCAGAGCTGCCACCCGCACCCCACAGTGCCACCGGGGCTGCTGGCCAAGCAGCCTCTGCAGCCACAGAGCACAGGAGAAAGGGCTCTGCTCTGCCAGAAGGTGACTGAGGCGTGTGGTTCTTTGCTAGAAGGAGCCCTGCCAAGGGGGAAGGCGACGGAGCTACTGGCTGGCGCAGCCGGGTGGCCTTTCTGCGTGTTCCTATTGCTCCCAACAAGGCTCCGGCTCAAGCCAAGAGACGGAGCATTTTCTTCCTGTTTGCAGAAAGCTACCTCAATATTTTTGAATTCCAGCAGTCAGCGTGACTCAGTCCTTGCAAACGCTGCTGCGTATGAACTGCCAATCCACTTGCTTTTGTTTAGAGGACAAAAGGACTCTGGATACCTCACATACACCAGCGAGGCGGCGATAACGCGGGCACCGACCACACGCCAGCACAGCGCAATGAACCCCAGCCCCGAGGAAGAGCACGGGGCACGCCGGGTTTGCAGCCAAAGGACTCGGCATTTAAGCGAAGGCTGATCCAGCTGGAGAGTTGCTCTAAGTCTGGTTGTAGGCAAAACTTGAGAAATTCCCCTTTGATTGGTGTTGCCCAGACACCCTGGGAGCAAAGCCCAGCCCTGGCCATTAAGCCAAGCCCAGCAGCACCAGGAGCTCTCCCAGCACCCTGCAGTTTGGTTTTCCTATGCCCCAGGGGAGGGAATGAGAAGGACTCCAGTACTGAGATTAGCTCCTGCCCCTAGCTGAGAGCAGACCCACAGAGATTCCCGCTGCTCCGGCACTTGCCATGGCTGGGGCGAGTGCCCAGTACAACCAGAGCACACACGGAACTGGGCTTTGCGGGGGACCCTGGCCCCCGGCTCCCCTCCATGGCACAGCCTCTCACCAGCAGCCTCTCGCTTCCAGCCTCAAAAGACTACGTAAACTTTTGGAGCCGGCGGCTTCCCTCTCCGGGCGGGAGGGGACGGGATGGGAAGCGGCTATTTCTGGAGCAGGTATTTCCCCTCGCCGCTGCTCTGCACGCAGACGGGGGAGTGCGGTGGGGAAACCACAGCCCGGCAGCATCCGCTCTCCCTGCCGGCGCTGAGTCACCGGTCCGGCACAGGGAACGGCAAACAGCTTCTGCTCTGAACGAGCAGAGGGAGGAGAGCAGCAAGCGCTAACCCCACTGCTGCAGAGCCTGTCCAGGTACCCCAGAGGCTCCGTTCGGGGATGCTGCTGGGAAGGGGAGGGAGAGGAGGGCTCACCTTCGTGGACAGCAATGATGTGGGGGTGGTTGAGGGAGGACATGATCTCAATCTCTCTCCGGATATGGACAAGGTCCTGTTCATCCTTGATTTTGTCTTTCCGGATTGACTTGATAGCCACCTGCGGATGAGCACACGCACAGAGGGTCACCCGGCTGTTGGGGTCAGGAGCATTGTGGTTTCCCAAAGCCTGTTGCAGAGCAAGAAACCCACCCCCTCTTTCAGGAAGGGGGTCACAAGCCAGAGATCAATGGCCCAGCTTCTCCACCCAGGCACGCTGTATCAGAGAGCCGTGCTGCACGCCTCCGCTGAAACAACTCCAATAAAAGTAAACTTTATCAATTAGGTTTTTATTCTCTCCAAGTCCTGTTGCTGTGCACAAGGGAGAAGCTCCCCCCCGCCTCTCCCCCAAGGGAAACCTGCTGCCAGCTCCCTCCACAGGTAGCGCAGCCCTGCTCCTCATTTATGTGCTGTGGCTTACAGGAATTGTGTCCCAGGCTACAGCCGCCACTGGACCGCGGCCAGCTAAAGGAATGTGACCTGCACACATGACTTGGAAGATAACAACAACAACGTCTTCTTGGGGTCATGCAAATAAAAAAAAAACCCAACAGGTTTCATTTTCCTCGTTAATGCTTATTTCAAGGAGCTGATTATGCAGAGGTAAGAGAAAGTTTGGTATTAAAGAGTAGATTCCTCCTAGGCACAGGACTGAGCTCCAGCCCTGGGAGACCCAGCGCTGATGATGCGAGCCGCTTTCCAGGCTTTCACTTGGGTTTTCAAGCTATCCTCTACAAGGAAATTGAAAGGGGAGGAGAAAGAAGAGTAAGTGCTGGAGAATAGATGCCTTCTAATCCTCTTTCAAAGGGGCTGGGAAGAGACAATGTGCTCCTAGGGTTGAATTTACAACTGAATCCAGCAGAACCTCTTTTTTTCTATCAGACAAGAATGTGGAACAGCATTAATCCTGTAAAGGGACCCCCGCACCGGTCTCCCAGCAACAGGGAGAGGGGCCACGGACACCCGCCGGCCCCAGCTGCCAGCACAGGAGCGATGCTCATGGCTGCGCCGCGCAGGGACCCTCGTCCGCCTTCGGCTGTGCAGCACAGATGCTCGGCCTCATCTCCTTCCAATTTAGGGGAGTGGGAAACGTTGCTCCTCAAGACCTAGCCCACCAAGCCGCGAAAGGCTCAGAGCAAGTTTGCGACCCTTGCTAAGCACTCACAGCAAGTCACCAGATGCTAAAGCGGCGAGATCTCAGCTGCCACATCAGCGTCTTCACAGGAGAAGGACGTGCCCACGTTAAGGGCTCAGACGGGCACGTGAGAGGTGGCCGATGGGGTCCCTTTGGCCCATCTCTGCTGCACTGGGCCACTTCAGGCCAGCACTGGCCAGGGCAGGGGTTGCCTCCTGTGTGCTGTGCCTGCACCAGCCCCAAGGGTTGAAGCAACCAAGCAGAATGGACTCTGGCCAAGGGAAGTTCAATAACCCAGGCCCAAGTTTCTGTGCAAAGCAATACTGAAAGCACTTAATAACTTCTTGAAAGCCAGGTATTCTTTTCCCTGACCTTTGTGCTAGGTTAACAGGTTAAAGTTTAACAATTTTTTGCTCCAGCCCCTGATTACCTGACCCCCGCTAGCATGCGGGCAAAGCCTTTATGCAGCAAGTCAGCCTGCTCCTGCCCTCCCAAATTCCTGTTGACTCACTCTATTCATCTCTCCCCATAAAGCCTGACATCCAGCCCAACAGCTTCAGCATTTTGGGGGGTATGCAGCACATTTGCTCGCTGACCAAGACGCTCACTCACATACACCGCCGAGCTGGGGCTTAGGGCAAGATCCACTGTTCTTAAAAAGACAAAGTGGCCCCAGGCTGCCAGCACAGGAAGGCTTAGGAGATGCCACCGGCTGTATTCAGCAGAGTGCCGGAGAACGCCCTCGCCTACGAGCCTGGCAGTTAGTGACCTCCAAGGCAGCCCCGGAGTCAGGGCTGCAGCAGCGAGCAGGTTTAGGGTGCTGCTGGAGCCCCGGGGCTCTCCTTCTCGTGAGTGCTGCCCGCAGGCAGGCCAGCTGCCTGCGTAACGGTCAGGCACAGCGAGGGGACGGCACCGTTAGGGTCCACATCTCCTACGACAGAGACTGAACCAGCCACTCAGGGTGGGATGATTTATCTGCCTGTCAAGCCCTGCCGGGGAGGCTAATCCCTTGGCCATCCCATCCTTCCCCAGGGGTGCTGAGAAGCGGCTTTGTTCCGAAACACCCCCTACCCAAGAAGGCTGACAGCAGAGGATCTCCCCTCCAGACACAAAAGCCTGTGCCTGGCCACCCTGGAGATGGAGACCAGCAGCTTCAGGGGCAGACACTGCCACAGCCTCCACACTGCCTCCACCATCAACGCTATGAGAAGAATCTCCTGCAGGAAACAGCCCCAAGAAGTCCCGCTGCAGGAGACTAGAGAACTCGAGAGTACTTTCCAAGTCAAAAAGGCTTTTAATTAAAAGTTTTTTGGGGGCAGAACAGGTATTTTTCAGCAGCTGCTGAAAGATGCATTAAGCTACAACCCCAGGCAGCACTTTAGAAGTTGTTCCAGATTGCAAGTGCAGCATTTCATGCTCCATGAAATATGGATTACAACCCACTACGGAAGAGACCGGGGTTCGCCCCTTACTGGAGATCAAAAGAGACTTTGCTGCTTTGGAATATTCCAGGTGCTGCCTTCCCCTTGACACCACGCAAGCCCACAACTACATTTCTGACACTGCAAGCGAGTCCCACAGGAGGTCCCTCTTTCTATTTGACTTGGCTGCAGGCCAGGACTTGGGAACCAAGCTGGGAGAAACACCAGGCTGGGAGAAAAAAAGGCCAGATGCTGCCATGCAAACAGGTGCAGGAGCCAGTTTGCACCACCATGGCACACATTACTAAATATTCAAACCAAAAGATGCAGGGGAAAAGAAAACAAAACAAAACAAAACAACCAAAAAAAAAACCAGAAAGCAAAAAGAACCAGCAACTCTCTCCCCACCTGCCTGATATTTCAGGGGCACAACAATTTTGCAACGACTGGGAAGGGCACCCAGCAGAAGTACCCACCAAAAGGCGTGAGCATCATTTCACCTAAAGGATTTCTAACCAGAAAACAAGTTTTTTTCAGACAAAGAAGGTTCATGGAAGTCCCCAAAAATCCTTCAGCTGTGGGAGCCTGGTCTTCCCTGCAGCCTACCAACTGATCAGACACACCTTGCTCCAAGCTAAGTCCAGGTAGGTTGGTTAAAATTCAGAGGCAAAAAGAAAGCCAGGCAGTAAAACCAGATGGTTCAATATTCAGTGCATCTGACAGAGGCAGTTTCTGATTAGCCAGAGGCAAAAACCATGCACGGAGCAGCTCCAGCTTTACAGCCTCAGCCGGTAAGGTCGGATCCCCACAGCCCACGAGGGGTAACTGGTGGAGGCAGCAGTACCTGCTCTCACACCTCAGTGTTTAGGAAGTGAAAGCCACTTAGAGAAGGAGCAAATAACAACCCAGCTCAGGATAAGCCTAAAGATTAAACAGGTCCGGAAATGCTGAGTGCTACAAGAAAGAATTTGTGGGAAGAGGAGAGATTTGCGGTTAAGCCTCCTGTTCCTACACGGCCAGCTCGCTGAGGTACTAGTTAGTCAAGCCTTTGACTATCTCCAGCATTTATTGAGGAGTCATTGGCCTGTGTATTTAATTTGCATTATAATAGACCAACGCTGCTAGACAAACGAGTCCCGGTCCTAAGGGGCTTCCCCACATAGGTAAGTTTTCTGTCAGGTCAGAGATTCCCCGCACAAGCTTTGTTAGGTGCAGACAGGGAAATCCAAGTCTTCTCGCCCATCCCGAGGGGAGGGATCCTTCTAGGTCTGTGGGTGGAAGCTGCATTTCAAGGCCCTGATTATGCAGCAAAACAGCAGCTTCTTCAGAACCAGATAGGCTAATGGAAATGGCAGATCTGATTTAATTAAGAGCCGTCGCCTTACACAAGAAAACCTCTCAGATTTACGGTTGTTTTCCTTGACGTGCCTCAGTGGCACGTTAGTGATCCAATCTCACGCCCCGCTCTTCTGCTCAGCCCACGGAGCCTTACTGGGCCAGTCTCGCCGCTCCCAGGCGGACCCTCGTTGCTCACCCACGGTCTCAAGACGGGCTGGCGTGCGACCACCTTTCTTGGGTCCCATCCCACACCGCAGGGTGCTCGGGACCGAACAGGGGCAAGGAAATCACAACTCAAGTTTGCCCTTCGAACCCTTTGCAGATTCCCAAAGGACAGGCCTGCCAGAAGAGCAGCACCCCGCTTTCCTGGGGGGTGAGGGTCCCCCACCTCTCCCTGCACCCTTCCAGCACGCTGGATGGCCGTGCTCCGGGGTTGAGCCACGCGTTGCACGGAGCCACTTGTTTCGGAGGGGCTGAGGTGTCGATGGACTGAGTCACGGTTGCAATCAGACGCTCGGGGGGGCTCGGCTTCGCTTGTGCGCCGCACACCCACCGCTGCCGAGAGCCGAGAGGCAAAACCAACCAAGAACCAGGGCGAGAGGAAGGGAGAAAAAAAAAAAACACCAAACCCTTCAGATTCAAGTGCAATGTTTGCTCTGCGCTGCCGGATATCTGCAGGCTCCTTTCCCCCAGGAAGCCTGACACGGTCAAGTGGGCAAAAGGAGCTGCAGTCCCCTCCCGGGGGGGGGGGATGCGAGGCCCCTCCGGGCTCCCCCCCATCCTTCAGCCCGGGCCCGGCAGCACCGCAACCTCCCCGCACGCTGCACCGGGAACGGGGCCGGGTGAGGGCTGAGCCTTCCCGGTTACCGGAGAACCGGGGCCGGGGGGACCGCAGCGGGGGATGCTCCGGCTCCCGGGGAGGATGCACCGGAGACGGAGAAATCCTTACCAGTTTACCGGAGCGCTCCCGGGCTTTTTTCACCTTCCCGTAGGTGCCTTTCCCTAACGTTTCCAGGAACTCGTAGCGGTGTTTGAGGTTGTGTTTATGGTGGTGCCGTTTCACCGCCTGCTTCTTCATCAACGGCCGCGGGGATTTAATGAGCCCCTCGGCCAGCGAGGCGGCCAGCGCCGGTGCCGGTGCCGGTGCCGGTGCCGGTGCCGGTGCCGGTGCCGGTGCCGGTGCCGGTGCCGGTGCCGGTGCCGGTGCCGGTCCCCCCGCCCGTTCCATGCTTCTCTCCCAGCCCCGGCTCCGCCGCCTCCCTCCCCGGCCGCTAAATGCGGCGGCCCCGGCGGCCGCGCCCCCCCCGGTCCCTTCCCCGCCTTCCCCCCCCGCGCCCATTGGCCGCACGGCGGCGGCCGCCCCGCCCGGGAACCGGTGTCAAAAAAAATTAAAAAAAAAAAAAAAAAAAAAAAAAGAGGGGGGGGGATTGGGGGGAGACCCCAGGAAGGGGGGGGAGCTGTGGGTCAGGGGGGCACCCATAAGGTGGGTGCAAAGGGAGGGGGGGCAGCCCAGGGAGAGAGGCAGGGGGAAAAGTGGGGGGGGGCATAGAGGTAGCAAGGGGTGTAAAGGGGTGTCCCGTAGATTTGGGGGGGGGGGTGGTGGTGAGGACTTTCCAGAAGATGATGCGGGGAGAGATTGGTACCCAAAGGCTGCGAAGATGAGAGCGCTGGGAGGATGCGGAGCGAAGCGCCCGGGATGCGGGGACACGGAGGGAGACGGACGTACGGCCGGCCAAGACACGCACGCACAGATGTGGTTTGCTGTAAGGAGCCACGATGCACCCACGAGTCTTGGGAAAAAAAAAAATTGGTATTGAGGGCAAAAATCAGAGAGGGGAGAGGCCTGGGCAAGCGCAGCCCATCCACGCTCACCACAGGACCGTGCTTCGCCCTCCTGGACGCGCGGCCTGGGAGGGAGCAGGGTGCTCCGTGACCAGAGCCGGGGGGGGCAAACGTCTGCAGGCTGCTCCGGCGCTCCCACGCAACGGCTTTTTATGGACATTTCTGGTTAAATCTGCAGCACCTTCCCGTGTGGTCTTTTTGCCCCTGTGGTAAATCTTTGTTTTGAGATATTAAAAGAATGCAATTATTTCCCAAAGCAGCCAAAACAAAAGCTCTTGCCCAGCTCTGGCATGTGTGAGGACACACCGTATTGATTGAAGAAAGAGATAATTACAGCATTACTCATCCCCACACTCAGACCTGGATTTTCCCACCAATTCCAGCAGCTCAGGGCAGCCTGGCAGGGGGAGGCAGAGCAGGGGCTTGGGAGCATCTGCGAGGGATGATTTAATCCAGCACCAGCCCCTCTCTGCCCACTTTGTGTCCCTGAGCACAGCGGTGACACAGGCTGGAGCCGTGCAACGGCCCAGCACCCGCTCTCAGCGTACCACGACCGTGCCATGTCTCTACGTCTGGATGAGACCCGGGAAGGCGCCACAGTCCCCTGGCTGGTCTTGCAATCTGGGTATCGGAGGAGTGAGATTATAAAACAACTTGTTGAGGACATTCGCTCTGCAGGGTAGCTGTAACAACAGGCACCGGCATCCAGGTCATGGAGACAGCCGTGCACCAAATTTTTGCTCGCCCGTGGCTGTGATCTGTCTCGGTGCTGAAAGGACGGCATATTAGCTACCAGTTCGACACAGTTAGGACACACAGGTATCTCGTACTGCCACTGTCCCTAATTTTTATTGCCAATGGCCATGTGGGACCTCTGTTCCTCACAAGATGTCAGAGACGAACAACTTCTCGCAGCTTCAGACTGGTCCTGCATCCTTCCCCCCCAGCTGAACATCCCATAACCCATGGGCAAATCTCTCTCATCATTTTAAAATTAGTCATCTCCCACTAGTATGGAGGGGGATTGTCCAAAGGAGATACTGTGCTGAAGCAGTGAGTTGCAGTAATGAATTATTTACTGTGCAGTAACAGGAGCTGGGTTTCAATCTGCAAGTGGCCAGCAGGACCCATAGGGAAGATAAACAAGGCGTAGATGAGATTAACTAAACTGCTGTAATTTCAATGTCAAAGTAAACAGATAGGATCCTGTTCAGGCACAGCCCAGAGATTGCAGAAGGGTTGAAGGGGGAAGGTACAAACCTACCTTATTGCAATAAACAAAGCAATTTCACTTGACTAAGATGAAAGTGTCTGTGTCTCCTGGGCACCGCGAGCCCGCAGAGTAATGCTATCGGCAGCTGTGGGATCACTCGTGGTTTAGCCCACTGGTCCAAGAAAGCACTTGAGCACACATTTAACCTTAAGCACATGTTTAATACTGCCGTTGATTTATAAGGATGCTTTCCAGAGGCTTTCCCCGTGATGAAAGGAAGCAAGCCTTGGGTAGCTTCTCTTTATGTTTCTACCAGATAAATTCTTTTCTGCAATTTTCTGTGTTGCCGTTTATATGTAGGCTTAGGTATGCTTTTGTTCTAGACTGGCTCAGGAAGCCTATTTTAATGGAAATGTCAAGGGACACAGATCTAAGTCCACTGGAATCCACTGATAAGGATCCTCTATTGTAACAGTATTGCCACTACTTTCTCAACAGTGGGGAAATCCACTAAAATTCCCCCTGCCTCCCCCAGCTGTAGCCTTACAAATCCTAAACAGGGTTTCTCCAGCGGCGGCCCTTTGTACCACAGGCCCCAGTGCATGTCCGCTAAAACCAACATGAAAGTCAGGAAGGAATTTGGCTCGATGTCAGGTAAACCTGCTCAAAGCTAGTCTAATCAACTGGATGCTTTGTCATAACGGAAGCTCTGTTTACTTGCAGGCTCCTAACTTTTTATTTATTTATTTATTATTTTAAAATAAATGCTACAGCATTACCTCAGTGCTGGAAACATCCACGTTGTGGTCAAAACCTACGGCTCCACTTTTAGACTCGGTGGCAACCGTCTCTGTTCACCTCTGCTCGTGGACTAGTAAAGGAATAAACTTTCCCCAGAAGATACGCTTACAGCAGTGAGCCCTCCAGGAGGGAAGGGAAGAGCTCCACTAGGCATCAAAATGCCAAAGACAACAAAAAGTTTAATGATCGCCTCTCGTTAGTGGTCTTCCAAGCTGGCAGCATTCCTCACCTGCTGCTGGGTAGTGCTCAGGCAGGTGTGAAACCCATTCCTCCTCGGAAAACACTAAGGAAACTGGTTTTGCTCTGATCCTCCCAATTGGGTGCCCCATCCATCAGCAGAAGAAGGGAAACACATTAGCACCAATAGGAGCCTTTTGAAAAGTAATTTATGGCCTATCACATCTAATGATTACAGCAGAGGCCACCTCTGCCCCCCGCTTCCACCGCAGCTGTGCATTACACCAGCCTGCAGACTCCAGCCAGCCCTGTACGTCTGCTCTGGGTAAAGCCAAGCTCATTTTTTCTGGCTTGATAGCTACTCAGTGGGCAGATTTGTGCCCAGGCTAGACATTTCGAAGGATCATTTTGCAAAACTCCATTACCCTGGTAATGTTTGCACTGTGGTGCTCATGGACCCAGGTCCTGCCATCTCGCCTTATCGCTGCCAGCATAGGCAGAGGCACGGCGGGGTGAGCGGAAGGGAGCTCCCTGCTTTGTGGAGCTCTGGAGATAAGGGATGTGCCGCAGCCAAGGATGGATCACGGCTGGAGAAAGCAGAAATATCACCTCATTCAGCTGGACAATGTAGAAAAAAGCATCGCTCTTGGAGGGGCTCCGCACGTAGAAACGTGAGCAATGATGAAGCATGCCAAGAAGAGAAAAAGAGCGAAGCAAAACTGCAGTTAGGAATGACCTGGTTTGTGCACAGCGTGTGGGCACGGCCCTGCCCGGGTACAGCCTGCGGGGAAGGACAGGCTCCCGGGTCGGTATCCTGCTCACTCTGCAGCTGAACCAGCCACGGAAGGTCCCAGAACCTCATCTCCTGGCCGCTGGTACGGAGTGAGCCACCCCGGGTCAGTGACACCCGCCTCCTTGAACCATTAGAATCATGAGCTCTTTAGTTAAAAGCGTGATGAGGCCAGGAACCAGCCGCTTCAAAATATGAACTTATCTTATTTGGATTTTTAATCATCACATTATCAGGTGATAACCTGGTCATCATCATTATATAGTATTTACCTCAGAAATTGCTAGAGAGATGTGCAGTGGTCTGAATTACACTTTAATCTAAATGCTTGTTGAATAAAAGCCAAAATGGCAACCCCCATCCGACTCAAGCCGTGTACTTCAGCCACTACAACATACATTAACCCCTATGGCTGAAGCCCCCACTGAAAACCAGCAAACCCCAGACAAGTAGGGGCAAGGGCTGAGCAGGAACTCGTACGCAGTTTTCTCTTATACTGGGCTTTGCTCTTCTCTCGCATATATGCCCACGGCTCATTCTAACACACAATTAACAGGAGTTCAGTGCACAGACCAGCAGTCACAAATTACCCACACCAAGGAGAGAAAATTTTACATATCCAATAAATAAAATACATTATTATATATAGTATTCTTCTATTATACTGTCTCATTCAAGGTCCCCCTACTACAGATCAAACAGATTGTAGAAATCAAACAACCCAGGACGCCCTGCGATACATTCCCAGGCACTGGAAGTCACGGCAGGGAAGGTTAAAGCCTGCGGCAGCACATGGGGCTACAGAAATGCTGAGGCATTCATAAAAAAAATAAGCAAACTCCCCCCCGAAAAACTGGAGCTTTTATTTTCAGAGCAGGAAGCGTCTGTATTTCAGGGTAGTGACTCGATATCCGTCCCAGTGCCGGCGGATGCTGATGGAATGGGTTTGTCTGCTGGCTTCGACCAGGCTGGCTCAGCTGTGACTCGGCAGCTGGTGTCCCTGCAGGGTTGGGGACCGAACAGGGCCAGGGCAGCGCATACAGGGATGGCAGCAAGAGACAGGTCCGAGTGTTTCCTGGTGCCACTGCAGCTCCGGCAGCATGGAGGAGCTCTATTCCCAGCTATCCAAAGATAAATTCAGCGCTGAAGCTGTACGACAGCATTCACACAAAAGCACGCTGGGTCTCCTTTGGGGAAGGGTTGGTCGACTGATGGCCGAAGGGCAGCACCGACCCCAAAGAGCATCTTCCTCCCATGGCCAGGACCAGCCGAGCAGAGCGGGGCATTGCTGTGTGTGTTATGGGCCCACAGCAAGGTACAGGAGTCATGTCTGCTCTGTTAGAGGTTGTTCTAAGGAAGTTTCCTTATGCAGACAAAGTCTGCTCAGGGACAATAAGAAGCGATGCTTTTTGGCAGGAGGGCCAGCACAGCCCTTGGCACTGCTGTGTCGGAGCAGCCACCGGCGCTGGTACTGAAAAGCCTGGCTTTCAGTAAACACAACTTCGAGTATCAGGAGTTCAGGCGAGGACACGGCAGCAGCCAGCTCCAGGATCCGTTGAGCCCCATTAGGTAGCTGGAAGACTACAAGAGCTCAGCTGGGTTTCAGATAAAGGCGCACAGAGAACAGACCGCAACTGCTAAGAAGGTTGGTGGGCACAGGGCTCCTGTGAAACCTGAGGGCTGGCTGGGACAGAAGGACCAGCCTGTAGCTTTTTACAGCTCCCCAGAGACAGGAGGAGCTGGCTGACATACCTACTGAAGATCAGTAAGAAAGAATGCCACAATGCCCTGTTCAAAGCACTTGGTGTACTGAAATGTGATCCCATTTCAAGGCAAGTCTCTCTGAGAGCTAATACATATATTAAAAAAAAAAAGATACCGCAGGCAATTACCAATCCATTCTCAAGATTGCTGACAACAAATCTCCAAGGCAGGTTAAAATTACTACATATTTTGGAAAGAAAGCTGGGTTGAAAACCAGTTATTTTATATTTATTTGCTTTATTTCTAAAAGATTCCCTTTGCACCACCATCCACAATTTAAAGTTCAGGTTCAGCAAACGTGCTTTGACATCAACAGGTCTTCTACACTGAGGTCTAAGCACACCCCTTAAATACACTACTGAACTGGCATCTAAATAGGTTTTCAAATGTCAGACAACAGACACCAGTAATCCTGATGATGTGAGATGAGGTGGACAGTTCACTGACTTCCCTGCCCCTGAAGAACAAACACCACAGTTTGTTTTCAGTTGGCCTTGGGAAGCCCTGCCCAACGTACCAGGGCAGCAGCAGCCAGCCGAGGCCACAAACTCTCTTCTCTGTGAGCAGGAATGACCCCAGCCATGGCAGCAGCTCCTCTGGAACAAAGCAGGGAGGAACGATGCAACCCAAGATGCTGCAATGGGACCTGGTGCGTGTCTGCCACCCACTGAGCTGGGGCAATGTGTGAATCCATGCAAGTACCTCCCCGAAATCTCTTGAAGCAGCTTGTTCGTCACAGCTGTGGCTCAGACAGCAGTACCTGCTGGAGATGACAGTGGCTGACAGGTATGTGCTCTCGTAACACCGGACAAACCCAGCCGTGGGTGCAGCCCGTGGCGTGAACCTGCAAGCTGCCTGCTCCTCGACCTGCTCACCGTGGTGGCAATTATGTTGGCTGGCATCTCCCAGGAGCACAGCACGGGTGCAGCCTTTGCAACGGGGATGTACCCACAGCCCCGTGTGCTATCACACACGAACCCGGTCCCACGGACGTACGTGCCAACTTACACATGTGCTGGCGGTACAGGGCGTCTGCACACACCGAGTTGTGTGTGCGCCCACGCCAACACACACAACTTTCCCCTCTGTGCATCTGTATAGGTACGCGCACAGACACACACATCTCGCAGCACAGGGTACCTCTGTGCCACTGCCAAAGCTAAACGGCCAAACCATTCCGGAGAAGAAAGGGGTTTGTCATCACCCCTTGCCCCGAAAAGCAGCCGTCTGCCCCACGCAGCCATAGAATCTCACCCTCCACTGCTGGCAATTCCCATCTAAGGCCCCGTTCCATGGGGCTGGTTTGATCACTGGGCTGGACCTCCCGGCTGCAGCTTTATCTTGCCCCTCCAGGCACAACAAGCTCCACCAAGTATCAGTTTCAAAGATGGAAGCACTTAGAATCATCTGCTGAAAAGCACAGGCAACATGCATCTGGGGTAACAAACACTGCAGCTATCTAATCCCTAGAGATTCACTGCAGGAGCTCAGGGAGCCGCAGCAGTGTGAGCAAGAGCAGGATTCAACCCCACAGACATCTCCTTGACTGACACTGTGCAGCAGCATTACAGACTATCTGCCTGGGGGACCCGAGAACAGAATTCAGCTCGTGTCATAGCTACTGCAAGGTGTCTAGGCTCAGAGGCGATGCCTGTTCATGGGAACGAAGTGCTGGAGGAGATGCATAACATCCTTTTCATATCAAGTTATTTGCTGGATCCTTATGCCATCAGCTAGGATCCCTGCACAACCCAAAAAGGCATTTTGGAGCCAGCCTGTGATGCCAGCAGCATAGTCCATCACCACCTGGGCAGGGCACCCCCCCCCAGCTCCAGCAGGATGCCTGCCAGGAGGTGCTGGTCCAGCCTGGGCTCAGCCCATGGATGCCATCTGCCGTTCAGAGCACTGGGAGGAGACTGGGAGCCCATCCAGCACTGCTCAGCCCAAACAAGCGCAGCACTTCTTAAAAACAAACAACCCTACACACACAGTCAGGGTGCATCTGATTCACCTCCCTGCTCCCCAGCCTTGGCTCAGGGTCACATCTCCATCACCTGGAGGGCAGGCACAGCCCTTTTGTTGCAAACAAAAGCAGATTATCTCCTGCAGTCTTCTATTTCCCACAGCAGTAGGAACAACACAGAACAGCAGGATTCAAGGTGCAGTTGTGAGAACCATCAGTGGAGACACTTAATCCTCCAGCTCCTGTCTGCCAGCATGCTGGAACTAGTGAATGCCACCATCAAGCCTGTAGAGGTAATGAGAAAGTTTGGAGGATTTCACCTGCTCCTGGAGGGAATCTCAACCTACTAGAAGGGTTTTCCCACGAGCCAAGAGGAGCCAGGGAAGGGCTGCTGGTGCTCAAAGGAGGCTGGGTGGCTGGCAAGAAGGTGGCTGTGGCTGGAGTCCCACAGCATCCCCTTCCAGTTGTTGAGAAACCCAGAAGCAGCTTTAAATAACCTGGTGCTGCCTAACAGCTCGCTGCTGATGGCTGGACACCCATCATCCCCATAAGAGAGATGTCCTTGGTCCAGAGAAGATCCATGGATGAGCCCCCAGAGAAGTCCAGCAATAGCAAGGAAGCCCAGGAGGGGTTGGGGGTCAGGAATGGCATTGACCAAGCCATTTTCGGGGTGCAGTGCAAGTGCTGTGGATGGGACACATGCTTACCTCCGAGTCTCTGCCATCGGGTTGGTTTTGCTTAGTGCCATTCACACTGCATACACGGACATCTGGGGTGGACACTCAAATAGCCTGTTCCAGGGCAAGCAGCTGTAACATACTCTGTGTTTTGAATTATGGGTTGATTTTCCCTGGCTTCTGCAGCAATCTCATTAAATCTCTTATTCCATGATTAATTAGCAGAGCTCCTCCAGCCCCACCTTGGGCTGCTCTGCCACCCAGCAGAACAGCTTAAAAGCATGCTTAAAAGTTTGAAACCTTTTCTTGAAACAATCAAAGACAGTTAGTTTGAAAACACAGCCAGGTTCCTTCAGCAGGGGTCAGGCACTGGCAGAGCCCAGGAGGTCCCTGAGCCCCATTAGGGACCAGGCTGAACTCAAGCCACCAAAAAGCCAGATCAGAGGGGCCATACCGAAGTGGTGGGCTCCCACAAGCAGAGCCCAGCACAGGGGCCGATCAGACCTACCCTCTAATCGTAGCTTTTGCCACTGACCACGTAATTACGGGTATGGCTCTTCTCACCTTCCTGCTGCCTGGTTACCTCTCTGTGTTTGCTAAGCCATTTATGATCTGCTGGTAAAAAGCAAACAACATTATTACTAGGGAAAGTGCTTCAATTTTTCAGGTACAGAGGTCTCCGAGTGGGTGTTATCTGGAAGCACGGTGCAGTAGAGGCGTGCTGGAAGTGTCTGAAGTCTCAGCAGCTGCTTTTCCTGGCAGATTTTGGGGAGAAGCCAGCAGACAAAGCAGGAGGTGGCTGCAGAGCGCACTAGGGGTCACAGAAAAAGCTCACTGCTGCTCAGGAAGCCCCCCAGTCCCTGAAATCAGGATAGACGTGGAAACAAACCCCTGGGAGAGCTGCTCAGGGTGGGAACTACACCTGGAAAAGTCCAAATGACATCTAGGTTTCAAGCTCTCGTGAAAACTTGACTCTGCATAGTACCAGCATGGGGAAAAGCATCCCCAGCACCGCAGAGCGACCTGCTGCTGGCTGGGGAGACAGCAGCTCTGGGGACGGATATACCAAGGATCCTGTTTGGTGATGAAAGCTTGGGTTTCACCGCAAAGGCAGCTGACCCGGATCTGCTTCTCGCTATGCTGCGACTTAGAGAGCTCCTCTTTCTCTCCCTCTCTAAATGTTCAGCACATCCCCCCAGCTTTGATTACTGACCGTCTCCCCCCAGCCTTGTCCCCAGTCCCCCATCTCTTCATTAAGTCCTAGAGCGGGTTTACTCCCATGACACTGCTTTGTCTGTCACTCTCTCCAGCCTTTCTGGAGGGAGAAAGCAAAGGATCAGCCTCCAGCTGTGCTGCAGCCAGACAAAGGGAGCAGATTCCTCCTCCCCTTGCTCCAGCTTAACAAAGCCAGCCCAGCAGCACTGAACCCTGAGCCTCGACCAGTGCGGCCTCACTGCAACAAACAGGGCTCAGGGCTAATGAGAAAGCAAGAGCAGAGGAGCATCAGGCTGTGCTGTGTGTGGGAAAGGTTCCTTAAGGACAAAGGAAAACACTTCATTAAGAGCTAGAGACTCTCAGCTGTGCAGAGGCAGCTGAAATGGAGATCCGCTGTGCCCGGAGACACAGGGTTTGTTCTAGAAGGGGAGAAGGCTCCCTCTTTCCTTCCAAGCCTCTTCCATCCTCCTCCAATTTTTACAGTTCAAAGGGATGTTTTATGAGCCTTCTGGGGTCAGGAGGCAGCACCCTCAGGGCTGCACACGCAGAGAGGGGTGCTCTTAGCACCTTCCCTCAGCTCTGCTAGACCCTGCAAACCTTTAATCATCCAGGGATGCTGTTAGACAGAAATGCCTGGTCCCAGTGCCCTGCTTGCCCTTCCCTGCAGCCTCACCCCCCAGCAGATCTCACCCTGGAGCCCTGCTCAACTGCACTATGTTAAGATTGTCTCTGCTGGGCTCCGTGCTCCTCACCGGAGGCCTGGAACACAACCCAGCATTGCTGCGGGCAACTCCTCCACCCTGGCCGGAGCTGCGTATCTGCATCAGGGTAGAGCTCCTTTCTGCAGTTAGATATTTGCATCTATACAGCCTTCCAAAACACGGCACCTGGACGAACAACGCATCAGGAATACACACAGGAATGTGACAAGGGATGGGGACAAACACTGTTGTGCCTATGTACACGGCCAGGGACAAGCAGGTGGGATGTAAATAATTAGCGAGCAGGTTATTAGCTGCTGAGTTAGTGCTTTTCCCCTTTCCTCTGAGCTACACAGCACTTTGGGATCAGAGAGAGGGGACTCGGAGCCGACAGGGCTGCACTTCAAAAGGAACCACTCGCTTCCTCGCAAATACCGGCAGACGGGAACGGACACCCCTCTCTGCGAAGGGGCAGGAGGCGGCCCCAGCCCGGTCTCACCGGAGGAGCGATGCTCGGAGGAGATACAGGCAGAGGAGCCGGTCCCTGACCCTCCCGGGGAGCCCAGCTCGGGGGTATCCCCATCCCCATCATCCCCATCCCCATCATCCCCATCCCCATCATCCCCATCCCCATCATCCCCATCCCCATCATCCCCATCCCTGCCGTTGCGGCGGCCGCCGCACGGTGTCCTCGGTGCTCCGCAGCGGCGGGAGCAGGTCCGGCCCCGGTGGAGCCCCGCAGCTGCCCCCCCGGGATCCCCCCTCCTCCTCCAAACCTCTCCCTGCAGCCCAGGAACCGCTTGCAAAAAAAGAGGGATAGGACACCGCGGAAAGGAACAAGCGATGGGGCAAGTGCCCAAGGCACGGGATAGCCCACCGACCCCCAGGATGGCTGCCTGCACTAGCCCCCCACCCTGTCCCCAACCCCTTTTTAATCTGGGACCCAGCTTTTCATAAAACGACAGTCCTGATGCAGCCCTGAGCACAGCCAGCCTTCTCCGAAGGTTTTTCTGAAGACAGCTTTTAATGGTGCAACTGCTACAAGCTAGAATTGTAACCCTCCCGCAAACTGCCTGGGAAGAACGAAACCAAAGAGGAGGCGATGGCCAACAAAGCCATCACCAAGGCCACTGCCCGGCCCCGGGGTGAGAGTGCTCCAGAACCAGAGGCAAGGCTCAGTTTTGCTCCTTTCTCCCTGGGCTGAACAGAAGATCCCAAATCATTAAAGGAGCTAAAACCAGGGTTGGAATATTGTAGGTTGAGGCCATCTCTGCGTGAAACCCAGCAAAGGCAGTATCTGTGCTAGTCCTGTGCCAATCGCAAGGTCTTCCCTCTAGCCAAAACAGTCCCTTGGGCATTCATCCCTCCCAGGAGCATTGGCAGCCCCTTGCTCCAGCTCCTGGCAAAGTGACAGTCAAATGCTACAGGTTTGCAGGAAAAGCCTTACTACGAAGGCAAAAGAACGATCCCCTGGATCTGGCTGCAGGTTAAGAGTTTACCGTGTTGCAAGCCAAGGGGATCTGTGCAGGGAAGCACGCGTAGATCCCAGGATGCTCGAAGAGGGCAACATCACAACAGTTTTCCCTGAACCACCACTGACCTGTCTGGATACTCCTAACACCTTCAAACCCGTTGCCTTCGGTAGTGGGTCAGGATGGCCGCAGGGAGACACTTGCCAATGCCCTGATCTCCAGAGCCCTTCCTGCTGGCAAGAGACATGACACACCAGCGCTGCGAGCAGTTCCTTCATCTGGGTTTCCCCGTAGACCTCTGAAGACAACTGGGAGGGGGATCCTGGCCTGGAACGGCAGCACCCAGGAGGAAGAGGAAGAGCAGCCCTGTGGGCTCCTGCCAGCCATGGCTCCAGAGCAAGGCTGGGTTTAACTTCGGGCAGGCAGAGCTGAGCTGCCAGGCTCCCAGGCCAGCTTGGAGGGTGCTCACCCAGCCTCAGCATCGCTGAGAGCTGCCCAGCACCACCACCACCAGCACCACCACCACCGCTGGAGGCAGCGAGGGGCAAGGTCCTCCACCGGGCAGGAGCCAGCTAGGAATCGGAGAGGCACAGGGCCTCCACGGCACTGCTCAGGCCCTGGCTCACCCCACCGACAGCCAGCAGGCAGTTCCGGATCACGATGCTGGAGCAGGCACAGCGTGGGGTGGGCATGGGGGGCAAGCTCTCCCACTTGTTCTTCTCGGGGTGGAAGGCCTCTGCGGACTCCAGGACGGTCGGCTGGTTTCCTGGAAGCATAGAGCGAGGTACTGGGTCACCTGGGAAGCACTGGCAAGTGTCCCTCGTCTGCTCCAGGACAGTGTCTGTGCTCTGGACCCCATCCCCTTATGGGGTCCGTTTTCCCTGCTCCCTCAGGCCAGCCAGGGCCAGGATCTCTCTGCTCTGTAACAGTAACATATGACTCACATATGCTTTTAAAGTGTTATCACCATCCCCCAGCGCCTCACCTAGCCCCCCAGCGCCTCACCTAGCCCCCCAGCCACGACGACTCTGCCTTTCAGGTAGCCAGCCACGAAGTCCGCTCGCCTTTTCTTCAGGTAGAAGGAGCGCTCCATCTTCATCCAGCCACCTGGGAGGGACAGGACAGACTGGGTATTACAGGAGCATCCACTCCTGGGAAACCATCTAGCTTCTCTGACCTACTTGCTTGTGAAAGCACAGTTTTGCTGCTGCAAATCCCGTGACACAGGGGTCAGCTTCCTCATCACCACTTCAGGAGGGAGCTGTTGAATCCAGCTGCCTCAGGACCATGGTTTTCCCCTCTGCTGCCTTGACTCGTTAATCCTGACCACAGGCCTTTCTCTAGGCTGAGCTCAAGGCACCAGCAGTCCCAGGACTCAGCAGATGAGAGCTCTGAGCTCTGTAAGGACAGCAAAGCCCCAAAGCACAGCTCTGTGTGCCAGCCACCCTCCTCCTCTGGGAAGGACAGAGTCGGGACAGCCCCCACCTTGTTCCATATCAAACATGTCCACGGTCCTCATGAACTTGGGCTGCCGGTAGAGCCGTCCCTGCCGCAGACCCCCGAGACTGAAGAGTTTGTCTTCTGTGGGCACGAAGCTGGAGAAGGCCCTTTTGTTGGGGATGTTGGGAAACTTGGTCCACGACCTGGTCTCTGTGTCAAAGACCTCAAAGGCATTGATAGCGTACTTGGACTGCCTTCCACCTGGGGCAGGGAAGACGGAAAGAAAAAGGTCAGCTTGGCTCATAGCACCAAGCCAACGGCAGCAAGAACCAGAGGAGCCTCCTAGGGCAGGCTGAGAGCGAACTGCCAGCTGATACGATGTCCTCAGGTCTCAAGTCACCTGCATGAGGGTTTGCTGAGCCAGGTAACTTCTCACCCTTGTGCTCCCTCTCCTTTAACTGCAGGCTCATGACATGACAACACTTCATTTTTCAGTGCATCACACCCTCCGCTTCCCTCCACACCAGCAGCAGCGGGTCGCTGGCACAGGAAGGTGTTTAGTATGCACCAGTTTAATCAAGACAAATTCACAGCAGAGCAGGGATCAGCTCTCAGGGAGCCTTTGCAATTCAGATGAGTTCAGCGCCAGTGCAATCCAGCAAGCCCCGGCCTTGCTGCCAAGCTCCTGACGGAGCAGGAGAGCCAGAGCAGCTGCTGCTACCACAGCCAAAGATGCGTATTATTCTTCTACCCATCAGATGCAGATGAATACAGCTATTCTCAGCTCAGATGCTCAGCGTGCCTTTGAAGGCAGAGCCTGTGCTCGCTACTGGGCCCACAAACTGTTCGCCAGCAGCAACCAAACTGCAAAATAGATCAAAGAGGTTTTTTTCTGGTAACCCCTAAAGAAAGCCAGGGCTGTCTGGCAGTTTGAACAATCAGGACTCCTGCATTTTGATCCTGATATGCCATTTGGCCATGAGCTGACAGCAACATTTCTCTGCCTCAGTTTCCCTTTCTGTAAGCCAAACATAATGAAAATTGTCCCCTGCAAAAGGCTCGGTCCAGCATTTCCCAGCTACAGCAGGTCTTTCCTCTGCCAAAGGCAGACCCTTTGTGAAGCTGTGCGGTACTTTGCTGATATAAACCGCATAAAGGTATTTTTGCTCACTAGTTGAGTCCAAGGGCTTTTAGCGCAGTCACAGGACTGCAAATTGAGCTGGCAAAGACCAGCTGTACCCTCGGCTGCCAGCAGCTACGGATGAGCCTGGGACAGGGGTGGCCACTCACTCAGCACAGAGCTGCTGCGAGACCCACGAGTTCCTGGGGCATTCAAGGGTGCAGGGGCTCTCACGGATGCTTGCTATGGAGCTGCGAATCCAAACCCCACACCAGCCCCACTCAAAACCTACAGCTGCAAGCTGGTGTTTCTGAATGCATGAGAAAGCAGGCAGGGATGGAGAAGAGCATTCCCAAAAGCCTCTTCCAGGGAGGTTTCTCAGTGCTCAGATCAAAGGAGCTGCTGCCCAAGGAGGAGACGGCAGCAGGACTGCTTCTTACCCAGCACGTAGATCTTGGTGCCTCGCAGGAAGGATGTGGCAGCGTACCTGGGTGTGGGCATGGCCGCCAGCGACACCCAGATGTCCTTGAGCATGTCGTAGTGCTGCAGGTAGTTGTGCGGCCTCAGGTCAGATCCCATCCCACCAGCCGCATAGACTCTATAGTCTGGACAAGGCCAAGAAGCAAAAAAATTAGTCCCACAAAATTATTATAGGAAAGCATCAGAAATACCCACCTGCAAAAACACGTGCCATCGTACGATGTGGACCAGAACTGCTCAATCCTACCCGCGACCCTGTATATGTCCCGAGCTCCCATCTCCGGGGCAGAGGGGGACGCACTAACCTCCCGCTCCCCACAGCGACACCGATGCTCTTCCCCCAGCCCCGCTCCTCTGTTTGGGGGCTGCTGCTCCTCAGCTCAGCTCCTGCTTTGTCCCACCGAGGTCTGGCACAGGATGGCAGCTCTGTGACCCAGACCGGAGGGCTCAGAGCCAAGACAAGGCACCGAGGCTAGTCGTTCCCCACGAAATCCATATCAACTATATCCACCTCTGGCTAACAGCAAAGCTGGCTCTCCAGAACAAAATCCTACCTGCACAGCACCCACATTATCTCCTTCAACACACACTTCACCCCACAGACAAGATTCAGGAGAGCAGCAACAGCAGCTTTGCCCTTGCGGGCAGCCCTACAAGGCAGCTGAAAAAGCAGAGAGCAGCCTGCACACTGCAAGGATTTGGGCAGCTATTTCTGTTCCTGGCCTCTCACACCAAATTGACCCCGTCCTATCAGTCAGGCAAGCTTATACTCAGAGAGAAAATCATCTCCAAGATGGTAAACATTATTTTTAAACATTCCTTGATGGTAGCTTTTAAACCCACTTAAGCAAACAAACCAAGCAGCTTTCAAAGAAGCTGCCTGGAGATTAGATTCGTAATCCCAGGCACGGTGGGAAGCTGGCTGACCTCAGGCATGCTGCTCAGGAACACAACTCCCAGCCCCAGGCTCTTCAAAGAATGGAAGAGCATGCTAAAGGAAATCAATGCTCCGCATCTCTGCTTAGAAATTAAAAAAGGAGATGGGCTGATAAGGCAGAGCCTCACAGGCCTTTATCGAGCCCCATTTAAGGCGGTGGTTAAGCTTTCAGAGGGGAGCTATGCAGGAACCCCTCCGTGAGGTCAGCCGCTTCCCCTCCTTGTGCAATGATTTGAGCCCATGACCATGAAGCTGACTCTCTCATGGCTGGTTCTGGTTTGGACCAGAGATGTCTCTTCAAACCAAAGCTATTTTATGGCTCAGACCTTCACCTCTGGCTCCACAGCTCAGCCAGGTCATCCCAGCCTGGCTACGCTCAGCCAGCAGCACCATTCCTATTTTTCCAGCATCTGCAGCACACAAGGACCAGAATTTGCTACAAAACCCTGGCAAAGTTTGATTTGAGGCCCTGGAGCTTGACCTGTCTGAAATACCCCCAGGTACCACCACAGCCATGGCCCTCATGGCTCCAGGGCTGTCAGTACAGAGCAGTCCCCAGGTTTATCTGCTTTTGGCCACCCACAGAACAGTCGTCTTTAGCAGGTGGGATATGACGAATACACAGGGTTCAACTTCTCCAAAACCTTTTTTGTGCTTCTAGAACAACATAACCCTGTGCCATTGCCCAGAAAGCTTTTGTGCCTGATGTACCAACCGATGCTAACCCTCCCCATCCCACCACCCCGCAGGCATCCCTCCCTGCCCTGGAAGGACACAGCAGGAATTGAACCCTCCTTGCCTTTTGCCGTCACCGAGATGCCCATGGCTGCTTCTCTCAGCGAGTTCCTCTTCTTCCACTTGCCCTCATCTATGTTGTACATCTCCACTATCTTCAGCGGCATCTGATTCACTCCGACCCCTCCTATCACCATGATCCTCTTGCCCAAAGTGGCCACGGCCACCCCGGCCCGAGCCGTGGGCATGGGGGGCAGCGAGGTCCACTGGTCGGCCTCGGGGGAGTAGACCTCAAAGCAATCCATGGGGACACCGTTGTCATCGCAGCCCCCGATGGCAAACACCTGCCCGCCAGCTTCCACCAAGGTCGAGTAGACCCTGCGGCTCGGCAGCGGGGCGAGGGTTTTCCACTGGAAATCTTTGGTATTAGCTAGCTCCATGGTGGCTGGTGGGGCGAGGCAGCATCGGTCCCTGCCCACGGGAGGGGGCTGGCTACGCTGCAAAACAGAGCAGACGGAGAAGTGCCAGGGAAAAACAGAGAAACACAAAGTGCAAACACCATCCTTCCCCTGGCAGGGCTGCAGGAGCAGAGCAGGGATGGGAGCAACCCCGTCAGACAGCCTCCCCCAGCCACCAGCCCCCTCTGCCACCCCCCAACACAGAACCGCAGCGACCGGTACCTTTCATTGCATCTCCATTAATCCCGCAGTTCCAGGTCTGCCTCCGAAGCTCATGCAGAGACCGATCCTAAAAATAAAACAAAACAAAAGAGGAAGGATAAAAAAAAAATATATAATAAAAGGCAAGAGAGGTTGGAGTCAGTTTGTTATCCTGTTCCCTGAGCATCCCCGCCCCCAAGCGACATTCAAACTGAGGAGGCTGCAAGCCGTCTGCTCACTTCCCTGGCTGTTTTCCTGCCTGCTGGGGAACTTTTCCTTGCATCCTCCTTCTCTGACCTGATTCCTCCTCCTGACCCCTGTCTACATCCTCCCGCAGACCTAGGGAAGGACCCGCTCCGGCAGCTCTCGCCTGGGAAAGGCGAAAGCCAGCCCTCGCCTCTCCAGCCCCGATCCATGGGCTGAGCCGCGGAGCTGTGAGGGATCCAGAGAACAGCCCAGGGAGGAGAAGGCACAAGCTCTCGCTGGAAACCCATGGTCTTTTTTCGTCTCCTCTCTCAGAATGGCTGTTAAGCATGCAGATGAGATTAATTAGCACAGGAGGCCAGAGAGGACAAACGGAACAGAACAAAGGCAGCGGCTTGCTCACTTGCCCAGCGTGGAATAAGGTGCCTTTTGCACTGAGCATCTCCGCCTTCGTTGTGTAACTGGGGTTGTTTAACAATTGCCCTTAAAACAAAGTAAGATTTATCTTTACCCTTGCAGACGCAGCAGGCTCTCCCAGCACATGCTGCCTGCACGAACATTTGGAGACAGGACTGTAGCGTAGAGTGAGCAGTTGCCAAAAAAACCCAAAGAAGGCATACTGCTGGCTGAGCACTGCTCTGCTCTAGGACAGAGTCATTCCCTCTTCTCCTCATGCACTGACTCCCGAGACTTTTCCCCACGGATGCTGAGGTCCCACTGACCCCCTGAAAAGAGCTTCCCCGGCAGGAGAACAGGGCTCCCTGGCTCTGCTTTTCTGTGGACCACCGTTTGAAAGCCCCTGGAGCAGAGATTCACTCCTGGACCCACTTCCCTGCCTCCTGGCAGACACCCAGCCCAGGGCCAGTGCCCCAGCCCATCTGCTGCTTGGGGTTATTTTTTTTCTTCTGATACAGCAGTGTGGCTGTGGGGTGGAATGCAAAGAGCCAACTTGCTCTTTCCTATCTAAGATACCTAAACACAAAGCAACCAACCATTATAGCCCTTGGATTTCTTAAGGGGATGGACTCCCTTCTCCCAAAAAGGAGAACCAGACTTGTTTCCTGCTGCTTCATCTGGAGCAGAGAGTAAACAAGCGGGCTCTGCAAAACTCCCTGAGCCAGGAACAGGTCATCTCCTCCCTGCAGCCCACCGCAGCACTTACTCCCCAGGTCTGTCCACAGCCCTTCAGCTCTCGGAGCCCTCCGACAACCTGAGCAGACAGAGCCTGTAGCTTAGCAACAGCCACCTCCAGCCGCCTTTCATCACCCATCACTTCAGGTGATGCAAGCGGGTATCCTGATGCTTTCCAGGGACCACAGCATGGAGCAATGAGGCAGATCCCCCTGGAAGGGGAGAAACCCTGGGGTGCACCGGGCTGCACGTGGGGCAGAGGCGCATGGGCTGTTGCTGCTGTACCCCAGACTCATCCTGCATGTAGCACACCGGGGATGCCACATTATTTCCTCTACAAATTCATGCCTGTTGTGTTCATCAGGTAAGCAGGGAGACAGAGGTGGCCGTCAGACCGCAGCCAGGGCATTTGCCGTTCTCTCAGACAGGTAGAACGCAGCATCCCCACAAACTCCTCATCTCTGTCTCAGGGCTCAGCCTGCAGGGCCCATCTGAAGGGGAAATCGGTTGCCATGGCCATGTTAGTTCCTATATCTCCTCTGAAAGCGTGAATTAGAGGAGGGTGATGGAAAAGCATCAGTGAAATGGGTCTCGGACAACTGGACTGAGAACCATCAAAATCACTTCACGTACAAGTCTGAGCTGGCACGAAAACCAAGCAGGGCTGTTTATTTTAACTTATTCTCCCAGAAAAATTTCAGTAGTCAGCTAAACATCATTTACTGCATAAAGAATGTGGTTAATAAACCCATAAATACTCCTTGGGCTGTAACCCTCCAGCAGCAGGACCCAGCACGGGCACATGCGCACATCCCCGGCACTGTGGGGGCCGCAGTACAAAGGAACACAAAGCAACAATAAAAAGCAGCAGCAAGTCAAGCCACACTTTGCATCTTCCCAGCAGCTGAGGAGAAAGGGGCAAACAACAGACTAGATCACCAGCTGCTGTTCTCCCCTCTCCTCAATCCCTCGTCCTCTGATGTGCATCACCGCCCACAACTGGATCGGCTCAGGGATTTATGCCTTGGCAGTTTAAGCAGCTCTGGACTATTACTTTCATGAATAATTTATTTTCTTTCCAGGTGAATTTTCATGCATTACCATGGACAAATTCAGCACGGGCCAGCAAATTAGAAAAGCAGAGCCAGCTCCTGGAGCATGACAGATTTGCATCCTGACCTCCGAGAAGTCATTTTTCTGCCCTGTGCCTCAATTTCTTCAACTATACAGCACAGTGCTGGGATGAGACACAATCAGCATCACCCAAATGTCTGACAGAAGCAGAACCTCACAGCTGGTGCCAGACAGTTTCTCCACTGTCATTAAGGCTATGCAGAGCTCAAGCATAGCTGTCTAAAATTGCCTAAAAATTCTTTTTCAACATACCAGCACAGAGAGCGTGATTCAAAGCACTTGGAGATGGCTGAGTATTTCTGTGGAGTGCTGGGCAGATCCTTCAGGAGAACAGACAGAGCAAAGACCTGCAAATTCAGCCCAGCTGTGGTCCCAGACAATGGGAACCAGCAGATCCAGCCAGCCAGCACTCTCAGCAGCAGAAATGCAAAGCTCTGCCCGAGCTCAGCTGCCTTGGCATACAAATAGTAGTTTGCTATTCTTCTCTTTCATGCTCTTTAAAGAAAATCAAGGTCAACCTGAAACACTGTACTCGCACCCTTCGTCTCCATCTCTCCAGCATCACCTGAATCTCACTAAAAAGCAATGCCAGCACTGCGCCGTAGGAGCTGGGAGCTGTCAAAATGTGCTGACCAAACACCCCCATGTGCTGCAGCCATGTTCTCCTCCCAGACAGAGGGAATTATCACTTAATTATACCAAACAAATTGGAAGCATTAAAATTTCTTTCTTAAATGGCTACATTAAAATAAAAATGAATGGTAATTGCTTTTCTATCAGAGGAGATGGCAGGCACAGCGCTGAGCCCACTCCAGGGTCCAGCCCTTACCCTTGCAGGACAGAAACCCCTGCTTTAAGAGCTCAGTAAGCAGCACAGCACCCCTTCACCCCCCGCCCAGGGTCTTTCCCAAGTGGTTATGGAGCACAGTTGGGCAGGGAGAGCCCCACAGCACCCACCAAGAGGGGGACAGGGCTCCGGTGGGACAGGGGGACCTCTCGGTGTGGGGGGCTGAGCTCCCTGTGCTCTAACACCCAGCTGCTCCCTCCAGGGAGAGGCCGTTCCTCACCCCGCAGGTTACATCAGGCTCATTTTCGAGAGCTCCCAGTTTAGTGGCATTTATTACCTGCAATGATTTGTGGTTTATAAAAGAGATACGCTGGTGGGTATTAAAGTGATAGACGAGCTGAACAGGGGAGAGAGATCTTGGTGCTGCTGAGTGCAGCTGCTTTCGCTTTCCTTTCCATCTCACCTCTCTCCAGGATTTAGAAGTTTTGCTGCTCTGGGTTTGAAATTCCCTCAGCTGCAGGGGGCCAGCACACAGCCCAGCTAGAGCCAAAAATCTCCACCCTCCAGCCATTGGGGTATTCTTTTGGCTGATGCACTACCCTAAATATTGCATTGCAATGCCACTGCATGAGCACAGAGCGAAAAGGGGTCCCATGTACACCTCTCCAAATTGAAGGAAATGCAAAAAGGCCCCAGAAGATGAAAAGCCATGGATATACTCCCAAATCTTCTATTTTTAATACTCATGCTGAGGATATCCATCCCGAGACATCACTGTACATACCCCCAGCCACACTTATGCGTAACACACTCCCTCCAGGGAGGAACTCAGGGCTCAGGAAACAGAGACACCTAATCCTCACCCAGCCCGAGGCAGATACAACTCACTACGAACTGATCCTGTACCACATTTGTCTAACTTGCTCTGAAAAGCCTCCAGCACTTCTGCTGCCCCAGCAGCACATCACTGCTGTGCCTCACAGAGCATCACCCGCCCAAACCCGCACTTCGGGAACAGTGATCGTTTTAGGGACACCACAAACATCCAGGAGACCACTATGCTTCTTCCTGGCATCCCATCACAAGTTAATTTGAGCCATATCCAGCTGACCCTCAGCTTCCCTGACTTCAGTAGCATGACCCCAGATTTCCATCACTGGATCTGGGGACGGGTCGGACCCAGGACACACATCAGAGCCCCACCAGGGGCTGTGCTCCCAGAACATCACTGCTCCCCATATTGTCTGCCAACTGCCAAACGCCCACATGTTCCTTGCTGTCACCAGGAGCAGGTTAAAACAGACACAGCCAGCCACCAGCCTGACAGAGAAGCCTATTAGAGAACCTACTGCCTTCAGAGAAAAAGCTCTTGTACTCACCCAAATGTCACGCCAGATAAACACGGGGCAGTCCTGCCATGTGCCAGCCAACGTGAGAAGAGGGGCTGCAAAGCCGAGCTGAAAACAGCCTGACATCCAGCCAGCATCACTAGCCAGAGCAGTAACAATTCCTGCTGCTCTGGGGATGGGCGTCACAGGGGAGGCAGGAACAGGGGCAATGATATGCTGGAAATAGCACACAAAAACTGAGAAGAAATTGTAGCTCCTGCTCCTCAGCACCAGGCAGGAGTGAGCAGCTTCATTTCAGCTCTGTCTTGGCTGCCTGCGCTTTATTAAATAAAGAGCAGGGAGAGATGACACAGCACAGACTCAATTAAGACAGCTAAAAGGAGATTCTAAAAGGAGATGATTCAGTGCAGGGAACCCATTTCTGTCCCAAGGAACAGTCATGGTACAAGGCCAGGAGGGGGGACACGGAGAGGAGAACCCCAGGAATTTCACCCGCTGCCAAGGAAGAGTGTCAGGCACAGCCCAGCTCTCCCCTGCCTGCTCCTGACTCTCTTCCCAGTGCAATTCCAGGTTACAGCAACACTCGGGTGCTTTCCCAGTGCTGCTCCAGGCACAGGGTCCAACACACAGTTTGGAGCAGGAACCAGCCCCTGGGAAGCATCAGCCCCCTGTGGCTCAGCTCTTCTGCTCCCAGTGTGACCCCAGAGCCCAGCTCACCCGCTCCAAGGGGCAGAGACGGAGATGAGCTGTGCCACATACGGGATGCCCGGGATGCTGCACACAAGGCCCAAGCACACCTCGCACCGGCAGCCTCTCCCGCGACCTTCGTACCTGCCCTCCCCAGGACTGGGTGCTCAGTTCATCCATATGGGGAAGCCACTTGCTCCCAGGTCAGCTGGGACCAGGGCAGGTAGGCAGCCCACATCTGCCTCTCCTCAAAACCCCGGAGGTAACTACCTGCAGCTGGAGCCACTTGTTAGCACAGGAACATCCCATATTGGCTAGAATCAGGGACTTTGTCAAAAAAACCAAAAACCAGCAAGTGAAGAGAAAGGACAGTAAACAGTGACAACTTTATGCTGTTTTCATCTACACTGGAAGCTAGCAGGATACAGCGCGTCTCAAATAACACATTGAAAAGTTTCAGATGTGGGAGCAGCACCTAAACCTCCCCATTAATCCCTGTAATTGAAGTGAGCTGCTTTTCCTCCTAGAAGCACATAAATATCATGGTGTAACCACCCTTTGCATTGTCAGATAAACATGAGCACAGCATGAGGCAGCTCTGTCCCTGTGGACTCAGGTACCAACCTTTGCTGTTAAAAAAAAAAAAAAAAAAGGCATCTTTATTTCAGCAAAGATACAGCTAGCAAGAAACAACATTCACAGGGGCAGATTTTTCCAGGCAGCTTTAAGTCCACATTTCCCCCTGCTCAGCACCCAGAAGGGAGCCGTAAATCCCTTCTCCTGCAGGGAGAAAGCTCACTTCTCTGCCACCCAAGAGAGCAGACTTTCAGAGGAGCCCAGCACCCCAAAACTCCATTGTACAGTAGTCCAGAGAGCTCAGCACCCCCACGGACACGGCTCTCTTCAAACCCTCACCGCTTATTTGAGGTTCTTAGTGGGATCAAGGTCTTTGGAAAAATCTGGCACCTTTGTAATGTCCCCAGCGTGGGAGAAGCCTGAGCTCCTGTCCCAAACTCACACTCTCATTTCTTGGTGACACTCAGAACAAGATATAGACAGCCTTTCTACAAGCTTTGACTATTATATGGTCCTAGCCCGCAAGGTCATGTAATACCAGGTCTAGGTTTTCAAGTAACTCCAACTTTAAACAGAAAAGGCTTTTAAAAAGCCTTTGAAAACTGGAGACTCTGGTGCCTTTACTTCTCTCTTGCTCAAACCCTGGCAGCTGAGGCTTTAAACAGAACATGCATGAAATTTTCAGTCTGGTATTTCTGACCTCTCTTCACACTGAATCAAGTTTCCTTGCCATAGTAACAGCTACCCAGAAAAATAACAACAAAAAAATCCACTAGTTCCCTGCCTTTCTCTGCAAATTACCCAGCTGGCAAAAGAGACTGTTTAGATATAAGGGAAGACAAAAAGCATTGCAATTATAAGAGAATTAATTGTACCAAGCAAAGAAAAAGCAGCAGCACTCACAAGCAGTTCATTCCATTCCTTCTGTTCCTGAGCATCTCTCTTTGCAGACATAAGTAGGGGCAGTTTGAACGTGAAGACAGCAGGCTCTGACTGATCTGACCTCCTCCCCAGCTACACCCCTTCCCCCCATTACCAGTCCCTTGAGATCATTTCCAGCCTCATCATGCCAAATGCAATTTCCTGAGATTGCTAATAGGAGGAAGGCAGAGAGGTCATGGAAGGAAATATTCCACAGCTAAGAGCACAGCAGTGGTGGATTAGAAGGATGCCAGGAGCTTTAGCAGGCTATGGGACAGGGAGAAAAGAGGTTTTGTTTTTTGGCACTTGTTAGCACAGGGAAAGAGCCCAGGCCATCCTTTTTTCCAGGGTGGGCTGAAGAATCAGCAGAACAAGGTAAGGTTTATTCACATCACAGTTTGTCTCAAGAGAGAGTGTTACAATTTCATCAAGAGAAAAGATAATCCACCTGCGAGACTGCAGGGTACCCCTTCCCCAGTCCGACTCCCAGCAGCATCCTGCATCCCCTCCCCTTGCCCCCACAGGCTGCCTCTGCTCTTTGCGCAAACAGCTTCTCTTTCTCACAGGTCAACTAAGAAGATCTTTTTCAAGCCCTGCAGTCTCGCTGGTTATGTTTATAAAGCTCCTGTTACTCTGTATTTAGGCTGCATCCCTCCGGAGGGAATGTGAAGAGCTTGGGCCAGATCTCAGCTGGGGGTAGCACAGCGCAGGCACCCATCGCTGCTGCCTGCCTCAGCTGCCAGGGCCTGGTCTGGGAGAGAGGCTGAAAAGATGGGATTTGGGGACTACTGGGGGGAGAAGAAAAAAAAAAAGTAAAGGAAAAAACATCCTCCTTAACCCACTTTTCGGGGAGGGAAACACAAACTCAAAGCTTTGTTTCTGGTTGCTCATTAAAAGCCTGGCCTGACACTGGGAGAAAGCTGTCCTCCTCCAAAGCATCCCCCTCCCACCCACCCCCAATAACCCGCTGACCTCCAGCGAGAAACTCCCTCCCTCCTGCCAGAAGAGCTCGGGAAGCACGGATATACTCACAGCTCCCGGGAAGCTGCGCCGAATCCAGGTAGAGCATGGCTCTCTGCTAGAAACGCTCTTCAACACCCAAATCCTCGGCGCCTGCGGAGCATCCCCCTCCTCCCAGCTCCCTCCCGCACCCTCCGTCCCTCCCGGCACCCCACAGCCCTGGCAAGGGGGATGCGAGCGGCGATGGGAGCAGCCAGGACTGGAAGGGCTGCGTGGGAAGGATGCGAGGAGAGAAAAAAAAAAAATCAGCATAAATTCAGCAGCCCTAATCTTCACCCTCCCAGAGATGTAGGGCAATTAAGAGGGAGAGTGTTTCCCCATCTGGTCTCTTCCTCAGTGCCGACAGCCGGGGGTGTGCGTGCGTGCGTGCACAGTGCATTACCAGACCCATACTTAAGCCTTTTATGGCTCCCCACGCTTGCACAGGATGTTCTGTAACGGCTGGTCCCTGCCTGCAAAAACAAAACTCCTAGGAAAGGGAAATAGATGGACAAAAAGAGGGGAGCAGGAGCTGAAAAGCAGGAGCTGCCTCCGAGAGGAGGCAGAGACCCAAACGCGCTGCTGCGGCATTCCCTGGGCTGCAGCGGGACCCACTCCGGGAAGAGCTGGGGGTCTGCCCCAGGCTGGGTCCCAGTTGTGGCTGGGAGCTGGTGGACCCCACGCTGCCAGAGAGAAGAGCCCAGCGCTGGTGCGCACATCTGATGGACACGCACCCCACGGGCACCCACCGTGGGGAAAACAAGGGCACGGCAGGGGCAGTTCAGGCAGCAGCAACCCCAGAGCTTCTGCTCTCTGCAACTCTGGCTCCAGGCGTCCCGTGAAGAGCACGCTTTGCTCTGAGGTTGCAGAGACAGCAGTAGGATGTAGGGACCTTTGGGCCCCGGTTTCCCAGCCTGCTGGATATCCCAGGCTTTCGCTTCCCTGACCTGCTTCTCCACTCTTCTCCTAAAAGTGTTGCAGAACAACTTTGCAGAAAAATCATTTCTAAGCAAAAGCCAAAAGAGAAAGATATTTTCGATGCATCTTCCATCGAGCTTCAAAGCTCCTCCCCAGAGACACATTTCCAGTTCAGCCCAGCAGATGTTTCTAATCCTTCAGGAACCCCCTGAGCTCTGAAAGTCCCTGACACCCCCAGAGATTTCTGCTCCTTTCAGCGTTGTGCTCATACATCTTTCCCCACCGGCACAGAGCTCCGAGCACGCATGACTTGGGGCACAGCCAGTACCCACACAGCAGCATCAGGTGCTCAAGCACTCAACAGCCTTTGAACCTGCAGCTTCCAGAGCTGCAAGAGTCTCCTATTTTCATCTCAGAGGGAGTCGCTTCTCCACTGGCCACTTCCCTGCAGCCCAGACCAGGGACAGTCTCCAGAGATGGCTGGAGGAGGTTTCCAGTTCAGCCCTGGCTTGCAAAAGCCCCTTGGTGTTGACCCCAATTCAGGCCCATAATGATCCAGAAAAGGTTTATTCTTGCCGATAGCTCATGCTGGTTGAGATAGGGAAGTACTTTAAAGCAGCTCTAGCCATAAAATAAGAAAAATGAGGAAATCAACAAGAAGTTGAGTCAAATGACTCTACATAAAGCAAATTGTCATCCCCTACCAGCTATTTTAATCTCCTGTTAGCTTTCCGGTGGGAGGATTCAATTTGCATTTAAATAAAAACCTCAAGCGCAGGGCCAATCTAACATTAAGATGTTCATTACAAAGGCATTTACCTCTTAAGAAATTTTAAGAGACCCCATCAAACTGGATTTTAACACAGGGGCTATTAGCAGTCTGGCATTATTGGACACTTAGTATTTTTAAGTTGTTATTATTTACCAGACTGGTTACAGATGAGTCCAGGCAGCTCTGAACTAAGGTTTCCAGCAAGCTTGAAAGCTCCCTACTTACAAAGCCAGGAGGTAAAAAAAACCCCCACACAGTCAAAAAACATCACAAAAAGTATTCTGGAGCCCCTGAAGAGCTGCCTGCAGAAAGCTCAGTTTCATGGGGGTAGGGAGGCATGGGGAAGGAAAGGGGAGGCTGCAGAACACAGCCAAGGGCAGGCTGGTGAGATGAACCGGTGGTCAAGCCACAGGGTTGGCAGCTCCTCTCTGTCCCCAAATTAAACCACGGGGCTCCCATGCTGGGCACCATCAAAGCAGCCTGGCAATGGGTGACCTTTATGGGTGATGGTGAAGGGGCTGTGACAGATTGCAGCTGGCCCTTGCAATCGTATTACACAGCCGTTTCCATTTTAAAACTGGTGATAAACTGTGGCTTACAAAACCCACTGAAACAGAACAGCAGGTTGGTGTTTCAAATCATTTGGATGCTCCTGCTTTGTGGGACCAGGACACTGGGTTTGGCCCCAGGTGGGTTTTTGGTTGGTTGGTTTAGATTTTTTTTTTTTTTGTGGGTTTTTTATTTGGTTGGTTTTGGTTTTCTACATTGCTGTTTGATCTCAAGCCCTCCATCTGCTTTTCGTTTTCCTTCCTGCTTTTTGTCTGCCCATTTCACCTGTTGTTTCGTGGCAGCAGTTGGGTTCCCCATGCTGTGTGTACAGCACCCGGTGAGTGGGGTCCTTGGGTCAGCCAGAGCCTCTGGCTGGTAGCAGAAACACGATAGATTGTGATAAAATAGGGAGCAGAGATGGTGTGACACAGACCAAGGCCCTGGTAGAGCTCTGCCAAAAAGCCTTGATAATCCTCATCCTCATAGTCCTACATATCTGATGCTAATAACTTATTAAAACAAATACTCTTTCATCTTCATAAGCGTTTAATTCACCCAGTTAAAAACAAAACAAAGTAACTCCAAAAAAAACCCCTTGATGACCTTTCACTGGCCAGTGTCATTTCTTAGATGAATGCAAGCAGCCTTACCTTCCCAGGATGAACAGTCTGCACCACGTCAACACCTGCAAAAAGACCAGAGAAATGAGAGATGAAGGCAGGGGAAGAGGGCGAGTTTAAATTGGATAAAAGCAGGGAGACAGGTACAGCAGCTTGGCCATAAAGCCCCAGGTGTTCTATCCCTGACACCCGACTTGCCTGGTGGATGAGTCAGACTTGACAGGCTGGAAAATAACTGTCTGTCTCGGAAGGACAGAGCTTACACAATGCGCTACAGAGACCCGAGCCCTCATACAAAGGCAGGCGTTGGCTTCGCTCAGCAGATGCTTTTTGAACAGTGAAAATTGCACAGCACTAACAACCCGGTGGCCAGCAAGCCCTTCCCACGGCACAGGGCTTGCGCTGGGAAGGAGGGAGGGACACACTCTGCTACCCACCAGCAGCTAGGGAAACAAACTCACCATCGCCTGGCAGCTAACGCCGCGAGGAAAGCGGAGTTTACCCTCCTCCCGATAGCATCTTTTCCTGGCAGTGTCTTGCTTGTCGCTAAGGAGACCTCTCGAGATAACTTGAAGAACTTGTAAGACAAGGAAGGCCCTGGCTCACTCCAGATTTGTGCCTCAAAAAGAACAACTTTTCCAGGCTGCTTGGAAATGATGAAGGAGGTGTCCCTGTTAAAGAAAAAAAAAAAAAGAAATAATAGTCCTGAAAACCTGTAGCAGTTTCCTGCAATTCAACATCTGTTTCCATGGGAACAGCAGGAGAGTTGCAGGAATTCCTGCAAATTACACAAATAAGCCAAACGGTAACATTTTTTTTTCTTCTTTCTTACCTGCATCACTTCAGGTTGAGCCAATTCAATCCAACGACCACTCTTGACCAGACCACTTCTCCCAAGTGCTTGGGAAAGGCATGTTAAACTGCAGTTAGCAGGCCAGGAGGTAAGAAAATAGGGGAAAAAAGCAGCAAAAATCAGCCCTGGAAGGCCAGTAAAAGGCTTTTGTTTCAGAAGAGATAGGATCTTGTAGATAAAGGGGAAAAACATGCAAGAGGTCCAAGAGCTGCCCACGCATATCTCCGTGCCAGCAGTGGCTGGAGCACACAGCCCTCCCGGCACTGCTGACCATGGGAGACCATGCTTTGGCACAATCAGTGGAGAGCAATGCTGTCTCTAGTCTCCCTGCATTCAGTCCTCCCCTGTCATTTCTTCCACAGATTTGGCAACCTGACAGTTAATTAACTAGTTAATTAATTAATTCTCCCTCCTGCAGGGCCCTGAGCTGGTTACAGTGCAGATAGTCACCTTAATATGTGGAGACAGCAGCCAAGAGCTTCAGGATCTCTCAATCAGAATATTTAACCCACAGGGAGAAGTCCACCAGCTGTGTCTGCCCATTTGACAAACACAGAGAGACATCATTTCAGGACAGACAGGCACTTTGAAACGACAGTTGCTGGGAAAAAAAACCAAAAAACAAAAAACCCCTGCACACACAGTAACATTCAAAATTAGCTACAGTTAGCAGAATTTCATCAGCAGCGTGAAAAAGCTTTAAGCTGTCTAACTAGTTAGGCTATGGATGCATCTGGCTTTGCATGCTTTTTATAAAAACAAAACATAAGTCTATGTTTATATAAAACTGAAAAAAAAGCTGTTTGTTCCCAGGAAGAGGGTTTATGCAAGACATAGCAGGGCTAGGCACAGCTGATCTCCACGCACAGTTACCAGAATACTGAAATAAAGCAGTGGTTTGCTGGTTATCACAAGCTGCATCTCTTCTGTGTTCATTAAGGGAGTGTCTGTTATAATGGAAGATCACATCTGCCTTCCTGAGCAGTCCAACAAGAGTCAATATATTCCAGTGCAGGGTACAAAGTGCCTTGGGTTTTCCGCAGACCACGTCTAGCTCTGAGAAAGAGATGAATGCCTGAGCAAGAAAAGGGACTTTGAACAGCGGTGTTTTGTTCTCTAGTCTTCAAAGGAAGCGAGGGTTAATCATTCATGGACCAGGCAGCAATAAGAGACAAGAGCAGACTGTGTAAAGAATGGATTTGAAAGGCGGGATGTGGGTAAAAAACGTCAGTGTATAATTCTGATTTTCTGTAAAAAAAATATTTTAATAGATTTTGGTGAATTAAGTCCTAATCCGCCCCCAAAAAATTTCATTTAAACTGCAGAGAACATTGTTTTTCTTTCCTTTGGGGGCTAAATGTTGAAGCATTTTGTGCTTTAAAAAGAAAAAAAAGACCAGTTTGAAAATGAAATGCTTTCAGAAGTCAAGATGCTGTTTCAAAGGTTGCCATAATGAAACACTCCAATTTCTCAGAATTCTTCTCTTTGTTTTGCTGATCCCCAAAGCTAAATTCATGGGCAAACATATCTGTAACAACATACTTTTGCCCAATTCTCCCTGGATTAAGAAGTTCTATTCTTGGCTTTATCACATGAGGCTTTTGTGACAAGTCACCAAAACCCTCCACGTGTCCATCCGCAGCAATTCATTTTGAGCTTGGCTGGACTGTGACTGCTTGGCAAGCACCTCCGACCAGCGTCTCCCCTAGATGTTCCCCTGCTCCTTACAGACTGGCTGCAAAATTGCTTCTGCACCTGCAAGATCTTAAGCACAGTTGTATGTAGCTAAAGGCCAGTAAAGCCAAGGGAAGCGATGAGTAGATCCTGAGCTGCTCAGATCGCTGCAGCAGCAGAGAAAAACCATCCCCAGAAAGAACAAGGCAGATGCAGAGGGAAGATGAGATTGCCTCACCCATCTAACCAAGACTTGTCTTCTGTAGCTTCCATTCTCCAGACATCTCCCAGCCCCAGCTGCTGCCCATCCTGGGGTGTCTCTGAGAATAGATGTGTTACAGGAAAGTTGATTATAATTGACCTCACTGCTACAGCACTTCTACTATTCCCTATTTAGCATCCATTTTGCTGTCATTACTCTCCCAGAGCTATTTCTGCCAAGCATAGATCCTTGCTGACAGGTCTCTAGTGGAGAAGGCTGCAGTGCATAAAATTAGAGACATGGGGGAGACAGCTTCTGATAGCAACCTGCCAGCCATCCGCAGGGCTCCGAGTGGCAGGGAAGGTGCGAGATGCCCTGCTTCGCCTGAGATGCGGGGCAGGGGTTAGCTGTTAAACTGGAGGAGGTGGGTGGTAATGGGATGTCAGTTCATCAGTAATCCTATCCACGCTTTCAAGGGAACTTAGCAAAGCAGGGTAAGAGGGGCTGGGGGCAAAGACTGAGAAGTGAGACAGTTCAGGCAAGAGGAGGAAAAACTGCAGAACAGCAAGCAGAACAACTATTTTCTCTGCTGCCATCAGAGAGGTGTCAAGTCCTATTCTCCTTTAGATCTAGAGCAAAATCCCCATGAGTGACATGCTCCTTAAATGCCACCCTACTGGAGTTTTCTTTTATGGCGAAGAATGGAAATACACAGGGGTTTTCTACCTCCTGGATGAAAAGGAAATCCCAGACCAAACCATTTAACTTAAATCCCTGCTTTAGGGCAAGATCTCCTAGCTCAGTTTTAAGTATCATCATCTTTCCTCAGCAGATAATGCCACATGCGTATTTCATCCTAAATGCCAACAACTGGAACTGGGTTAAGACACAGAGCAGTCCCCACCCCAATCCCACCGGGACACAAGCAACCTTTGCCAAGTTTAGCAATCCACTGCTGGAAGTTCCTCCCAGCACATGACCCATTAGCGTGCCTTGCATTCATCGTAAGGACTCACAACCCTGTCAAACAGATTTAAAAGAAAAGCCTATCAGTGCTCTCAGGCACTAGCATTTTATTAAACACAACCCTTTTATGGTTATGCCTACTGTAACGTCTGAATTTCCAGACAGTTTCAGCAAGAGGCAGCAAGTCCATTCCTATAACAGCCAAATGCAAGGCTGCTTCCCAAGGAGGGGTGAAGCCTTCAGCAGTCCAGGAAACTGGCACCCTCTTTCTTTTCTTTCTCTAAATTCCCAGACATAGCAAGACCTACCTGAGATTGCACAGAGCTGAGCTAGATTTGTTTGCCAAATCAATTGATCTCATACGCTTCGGGCTCAAGAGCAAACATCCATGATCCCTGGCATTAAGCAGGGCCAGTGTTGATAGTGATGTTTTCCTTCCAGCCACTGGGAAAGCAGTGCAAACTGCAGACACGGCAGGGCTGGGTGCCTTGGGAGATCCATCACCACAAATCTTATTATGACCTCTTAAATCACAGTATGCTATAAGTGTAAAGTAATTTTATGTCAAAAAAAAAAAATCAACCCAATCACCTAACAAAATGCCTTGCCTCCACGCTAGTTTTAGAGCGGAACAGTTAATAATGGTCCATTATTTCTGTCAAAATAAAGTGGATCCAGACCTCACATTTGCCAACTAAAACTAGACAAAGTCTGTCACCTCTGGGGAGGCACTTCTTTTCTCTCCCATGTGTCTTCCTAATAGCAAATAAGAGCCAAACCCAGCAGGAAGAGCTGCTCTAATAAGAGACACTAGGAAATAGGAGCACCCAGCTAGGAGAGGGCAAGAGCCCTTTCAAAATCTACCTTTCCAAATGGATTAATGGATCTGTTTTCCAGATGGCAAACTATGCTATCTGCATAGGGGTTTACTTACCGAGAAAAAAATCACCGTATTTGGAAGCATTCCACTGTATCAATGGTGTCCCATGACTTTATCCCTAGCACTCCCAGTGCAGTCCTCAATATCCCCTTTTGTACAAAGCAGGCAAGAACAGAGCAGCACTGCATCCTTATTTTCTTACCTTGCACCTTCGCCACTGCTGTTAGCCAAGACAACAAATTTAGTTATCATATACCTTAAAAATAATCTGCCAAAAAGTAGGTACTCCCTTTACCTCTAATTTTCAGTGGTTGGGATCGCAGCTAACTGGGAGCAGGGATACAGAGTGGGGTGGAATGGGACACAGCTTGCCTTCTCCCAGTGCAGACAATACCTACATGATGTTTGTTTGTTCTGATGATCAGTTCAATAAAGTGAGCAAGCACAATACGTGCTAAGCTCACTCCCCAGGGAAGGAGGATTAGGTCCTACTCTGTTCTGGCAAGATCGCTACTCTGCCTTATTCATTTCCACTGAGCTAGAGGAGTCTTGGCACAAATTGAACTTCTCTGGGGTTGGAGGAAGCTGTTCCTCCCCCATTTTGAGTCAGGAGAGGAACATGTTTTTAATCCAAATCCAATATTAACAAGACTTACAGCTCAGTACAACTTTCTTCAAGAAAGTCAGGCAGTAACAGGGAGTCAGTACCATCACCTGAGGCTAGGAGGAAACCCGGGATAACTGACATTTTCAACAAGCCCAGCAAGCCTACCTCCTGTGCTACACAAGAGCCAGAATAGGAGTTTCTTTTCCAAGTGTGGCTTAAGCTGCAGTGCCTAATGTGCCCAGGGGCCTGGTCTAATTTTTTTTTTTTTTTTTTTTTTTTTTTTTTAAGATAACTGATTAGGAACATTTGTCCTCTAAGCATTTATATCAAAGACAAGACCCAATAAAACAGTGTTGGGCAGTAACACACTTACTTCATATAACATATCAGAACAGCACATATCCTTCAACACGAGAGCACACACCCCTCGCATGTTGAACAGCACGAGATTAATGTTTCTGCTATCCATTGCCAGGAGGATTCAAAAAATCCTCATCACTGGAGCCAATGCTTTGCCATCCTCAACTGAAAGGAGGGACTAGAGTAATCCACTAAATTCAGGACAGAAAAACAGAGAGGGAAAACGCATGTTGGCTACCCCACAGTGCTCTCCAAGTGAGATAGCCGATGCTAAGAAGGAAGAATTACACCTCATTTCATACATCTTCAAATGAGAGGAATAAATGATAACTTTGTTTCCCCGATAAGAACAAGGCTCTGAAGTTAGTTAGGAGGAATGGCATGACTATACAGCCCTTCACCACCACCCTGAATAACCAGATCAAAGCTACCACGCATCAGCTGAATCATTCACAACAAGGTTTTGCTGAGGAAGTGCAAGATGGCTAGACAGAGCGGGGGCATATAAGCAGCAAAGAGCAAAGCCTCAGAGTGTGAACTAGAACTGACAGGGTCTATCAGTTACTTAACAGGGAAGCAATGGTATTTACATGGCAATTTGAAGCAGCTAAAAATTATTTTCCTATGAATGCAACATCAAGCAAAGACATAGCACATTCCAGCTTTCATCGCACTTGCTAAACTGGAAAATGAGCTTCACAAAGCAGGGAACATTTGAGAACAGAGAGTTAACGCCACACCTTGGTGGAAAGCCAGCCACCTTAATTCCATTTACTTAGACTGTTGCAGGAGTCAACCCCCCACTTTTTCATTTATTACCATTTATCCTACTTAGAAAAAGAGGTACCTTCTTACCTCACATTAAAGCTATTCCCAAGATGCAAGGTAAAGATTACAAAGTGCACACATCTTAAAGATGAAGCAAAATATCTCAGAAGTTAAGGAAACCATTCAGTATCTCATACCACTAGCTTACTGCGTTATGACTTACACAGGGAGGATTTTCCTCTTAAACCAAAGTGTCAAATCTAGGGAAACAAAATTTTCTTTCTTGGCAAAGCTGGCACAGACAACAGGAAAAAACCAGCAGTTTTTAAATCAAATGCCTTCAGCAATTTTAAGGTGCTGCAGTGCTTTTCTTCAGATTACGTGCCAGGCTCAAAGTTCTGCATTTCTCCTGTGAAAAGATACTAAAAGGCCTCAGCTTGATCTTAACCCGTAAGTCATTTAAATTTGAGTGTCATGATTTATGAGAACATTGCACACAAAATCAGGTCCTCCTCAGATGAAGAGTAGCAGGCCAACGATGGGAGATCCTCACTTCCACCATTCTCCCCTTTTCAATAACATTTATAGACTTGAAGGGGCAAGAACATTTTTCCAGAAGTGGTTAAGATATAGTAACTCCTCCTTTGATCCCTCATGGCTTGTATTATATGCTAGAGCCATTCCCTGTCTTGCCAGATTGGCAAGCAATTTGTTCCCTCAATTTATATCTGCTGTTTCTCTGATATAAGATAACCAGAGCACAGAGAAGCTATAAGTTCTCAACGATGCAGTAATCCCAGCCACAGGCAGCTTCAGAAAAACCAAGCCATGCAGAACTCCAAACACCTCCGACTGATTAAACTCTCTAGCTGGGGCACAAAATGTGCGAACGTGGCTTCAGCAAAGGAGAAACAGTATAGCACGTCACATTTCCAAGAGTTAGGAGCTACTGTATATAGTGAACACCAGGCAAAGACAAGTCACAGGCTGTTTTCACCCTCCTACTAGCCTTTTAATTCACTGCCTGAAGAGCTTGTTCACAAGTAGCAGGGAGAAAAAAGTGCATTCTTTGGTTTTGTAGTCACCACTAAATGCTGCTTATGTCATCAGGACAGTGCTTTTGTTTTCTTCACAGAATGAGGTTTATGAGCAGACTAGTTTTATTAGCCTCCATTAATGATATGCACGAAGATCACAAACACAACAATAGCAAATATCACAATCCTCACAGGCATATGTGGGTATCAAACTTTGAGTGATCTCTTCCTGTGCTATTTCTGCTCAGTTCTTCCCAGTTTCCTGCATCAATGTCTCTTTTTTTCCACTTCAGCTGTCTTCATATTCTTCTGAGCTGGTGACTACCTCCTCTTTTTCTTCGGCCTTTTCCTGCTGGATCTGTGAGGGAAAATAAAAAGTTGTTTCAGGTAACCTGAATTCTCATTGCTGACCTTACAGAGCCAATAGCCATTATCTTTTAGACATAGAGACCTACCACCAAGTGAGCATGGAATCTTGCAATTTGGGCAGAATAAAAAAGAGTTAAACAAAACAAAAACACAAGCCACAAAGCAAATCTCCCGGTTACAAAACAACAATCTTTAGAAATTAACCCAAGTACCACCTCTATGCAACTGGCACAGTGGGATAACCCAGTGCTGTTCAACTCTCATGCTGAACACCTCTTAGACCTAGGGAAAGGTGTCTGGGATATAGCATGCAAGGAATTAACAAGCATTCTGGGAGATGCTTGCTATTTGCTGCTGTAGAACTGCTAGCAAAGTAGCACTAGAAGCACTTCTGTTAGCCTCTAGCTGAAGCATGATCTACAGGTCAGGACCCCTTTTGATTCATGTATTCCCATGCAAGAAAAAAAACCACCACAAACCCACTTTCATGATTTTCTAACAGCAGCAGGAGACAGGCTCCCAGTGTTCCCTCTTCTGTACATGCAAAACTGAAGAATGGGAGTGTATTTTTACAAAGCTGTAAAAAGGAGCTCAAACCTGAAAGAGACTCTAAGGAGTCTGTGGAGACTGCTTTGCTTTCAGTATCTAAGCAGGAAATTGTAAAGAGGCCACCCACACTTAGAACCTACCTGAAGTTCATCCATTAAAGGAAATGGCCCCCTTCTACCCCCCCGCCAAATGTTAATATCTCACTTCAACGCACTCTTGAAACAGGTTTATTGAAATGGTATCCCATCAGCCAGGCAATGCCTTTATAGGAAACCAGGTTTCCTGAGCATCAAAAAAGTGCTGTTATGACTCCGTGCAACTGTACAAGTGTTGTTTTTGTTCGGATGCAGAGAAGGGCAGAAGGTGCTGAATGGCCTGGCAGATTCACTAGTGCACTGCAGTTTCTTTGCTATTGTAATCACCTGGCAGTGGGCTCACAGGAATCCCAGCTGAAACTCCAATGTTGCACTTAAGGCACTCTTCAACTTCAGAATCTTTTTTATCTACTTCCAGATATTTCTCTGCTAAAGCTTTCTTTTCTAAGAAAGAATTTCCACAAACACTATGCTTTCAAAGATGTTAATCTGCAGATAACCATGAGGGAACTTCTCCAAAACAGGAAAACAAACCAAAGGAAAGGTAGTTGAGGACAAGAGGAAAAGGCAGGTTAAACGCACAGTACCTGATTCCCCCGGGAGGCAAAGAATCAGAAAAGCATGCTTCATCTCGGTCATCTTCATCAGTTCCATCACTAGACGTTCCATTCATCTGATAAAAAAAGAGAAAGTATGGCAAGAGATTCAATGAGCTTAGTGCATAAGCTTTTCATTTCTAGGAAGCAAAGCTACCCAACAAGCTGGAGAACACTAGAGCAAGGCCACCTTAATTTCAAGGGGGAGGATGCTTCATCTTTGGAGGTCCTGGTGTTACCAAAGAAGACTAATAAGGACAAGTAAATGCATGTCAATGATCACAGCAGTCTAATAAGGATGGTGCCCAGACATAAGAAACACCATGTTACTTCTTGATGAGAAGTGGTTCAGTGAATGGAAGCTGCTGATTGCTCTTCTGCATATAGCAAAAAAAACCCAAACCCCAAAAAACCAACACCTTTGGGAAGTGCTTAAAATCACCAAGAGATTAGGTTAAAATAAAGGCTGGTTGCCTGCAGTCTACTCTGTCTAACATGGATGCCTCTGGAATACTAATTGGTATTCAATATATCATTGTACTCTTGTCCACCATTTTCTCATCCTTCTGGAAAAAGAAAGACTACTTTAAACTGATTTATTGCACAAGTCAGTGAGTAATGCACAATAAACAGTACTTTGCCTCCGGACATGTCATCTAATCACAGCAGCTCAACAAACTCATCTGCATGCAAGGAAAACAGTTCTATAATCAACATCCCTGTTACATTAATGCTCCAAGGCCTTACTCAGGACTGAAGTCCCATTGTGCTGGGTGCCACCGAGAGACAGAAATCTTGTGCCAAAGAGACCCATGGCCATGTCCTGCAAAGATTTAGCCACCACCTTTAACATCATGCAACAGGGTCCACTTCTAGGGCTGAAGCCTAAATACTGTAGTTTTCAACAGATTACTACATTTAACATTACACAAGTAAGTGCTTGGGCAAAAAGATCCACTCAATCGCCTGTTTCAAGATGATCCATGTCTGAATATTAAATGCTAAGTGGAATTCATCCTACAACTACATCAAAAAGTTCTCCTAAATATTCTCTTCAAAAGGGAGCACTATCTTCTTTAAGATAGCCATCTTCTAGGTTACAGCTATGCCGGGAAGGAAGTGGAATGCCTTGAGGGGAACATCTGGCTACCCTGCCAGAACTCCTCCAGTACAAGCAAGCTCATTTGCTCAGAGTTGACTGAGGATCCTTACACTGCACTGTGAAGTGCATGTTAAATAAATTCAGATAAGATGGAAGATTTCTAAGCTTAAGACTGATTAAGAGACCAAAGGATGTGCTTCTGTACTGCTGTATTAGTAAGTGAAATGAGATTCCGTGACTCGTATCATTTGGATGGGGCACTAGTCTGAGGGTTGTACCTTGGAAGTGTTTTGTGCCCAGAGGAAGTGCAGAGAGGTGACTATTTTAAGTTAACAGTGCTGTAATACCCTTTTCCTGCAAACAGCCTTGAGACTGCTGTGGGGACTGCTGCCAGCTGATCTCTCTGGTCCCTGCATCTGGTCTATCGGCAATTCATCCTCCGGCAATATTTGTTCTACCTGTTAGTATTTCAAGACAGACTCATTAATGCAGGCTGTGGGCACATAATTAAAGCCTCTCATTGGGAGTTACCACAAAGTCCTGAATGCCATACAAGACAGACATGTTCTTGTTATTCATACAGATTTAAACAAGAAACTTCTTGCAATTTTTCCACCTGTGACAAGTCTACACATACAGTTACAATGCAAAGTTGTATTTAGACATATGTAACTAAAAGCCTGAAATAATTTACATTCCATAAGTGAGGACTCAAGCAATCCTCAAGATAGCTTGTACTTTATCATTAATTAGTCATCTGATATGTACTCTATTCTTAATTAGCAATCCTTTGTCTAATTCTTTTATATTTAAAAATATAATGTGAGATGGCCCATCATAAAGAGGCAACAATTCTCATTTGTTAGCCACTAGCTTCCCAATTATTCTTATGAACATATCTAGGACGCACTAAAAGCTACTAGATTGCCCAAATAGATGGAGTACGAGTAAGCCACTTAATGTTCTGTTGCCACAAATTAACCTGGCTTCCTTTAATAGTCATTGCTAGGAAGTCAGAATTTGGAGACAGCAAACAGTGATTGAAGTCCAATTTAAGTTCACTTCTAGATTTAGGAATTGCCAGATGCAATGACATAACAAAATTAATGTGTAACAAGTACAGATACTTTGCTATGATCTCCACCAGACTGTAATCTGCATCAGGCAACAGAAGCTTCATGTGATATTCAGACATCTCCACGTGTGAAGACTATAAACAAATGAAAAATCTGTAAATAATCCCAGTCAATTTTGCTAAGTCATTGACTGATGACTTTCACTACGGTATTAAAGGTCAATATATTTTCAAATAGCATAACAAGAAAGTACTTCTTCAGTGAAGCAGCTACAGAAGAACTGCGAGTTTAACAAATACTCTTACAAAAGAAAGCTCAGGAAAGTAGAAGGCAGGCCATAGAAGGATGCTATAATTAACTGATTGGAGGTAATTGCTGCATTTGTCATGAGCTAATACAAAGAACATCAGTTTATATCAACTTGCAATTTCCTTCATTTAGCTGTAGATACATAAAATATTCATGCATTGGTAGATTACTTACTTCAGCATAGCCAGAGGCACAGGCTGCTGTCACTTTGAAGTCTTTTGTTTCAAAGGTTACTCCAGTACTGCTGTCTGAATGAGGAGAAAGGGGAAAAAAGGTCCTTAAAATACAAGCAAATTAGCCTGAACTAACTATACCAGGTTGCATAATTTGATACTTTAAAAAGCTACAGTTCAGGCCATCTTTACAAATCACATTGCTTAATTATCCTCTTGTGCATTCACTGGAGCATTCTTTGATTACAGATGTGGTTTGTGTGCATCTTGAAATGGCTTGCCATCAACCAAGCAGCACCCAGGCAGGCACCTACATAACATGGTTCCAGAAACAGAGGGACTGCAAACAAAGCCAGCAGCAAGCAGCAGAGCTGAGTATCAAAACACATTTGAGTCTCTAAGCTAGAGTAAAGAAGTGGTTAAGAGTCCATTCATCTGTTGGGGATCACATACCAAAAACAAGTGAACAGTCACTTATCCAGCCCCACAGCTCAACACAGTAGAGCCAGTAAATAATCTTTTCCTTTAAATCATTTTCAATCACTACACAAAGAAGCTGTGTTTGAACCAGCTCTGCTTTTGTTATGACAGCTGCTATACTGTCAGATTAGTCCAATGCACAGCTGTTGGCTTAGTGTTTTTTCAAAACATGTCTAAACTGCTCAGGATTCTGGAACTTTTTTTTTTTTGAATAGCAACAGAAATCACCCCACCAAGCTAATTGCTTAAACAAAGCTGGATGTTCATTACAGTCTGTAGAATAAATGGGAAGTTTGGCTTAATCTTTGAAGAGAACTTCAAAGGACATTACAATAAAGAAAAGGTGGGAGCAAAACAGCTTTTAGTACTAAGGAACTCCCCAAAAGGCTTTTTGAGATTAAAACACAGAATGTTCTACTTGAGTAAAAAGAGTAAAAACCCCTTTCAGCTCAGATTTTCCAGAATATTACAAGACCTCTAAAATGGTCCCCTCACTTCATTCTCTTTATTCCACCTCCTTTATCTGTTCATCCAGAGTGCTTCTGCCACAGGATTTTCTTTCCATACAACCCCCTGCTGTAGCCTTCATTTAGTTTACGCTTTCAGTGCTGAAGGTATCGCATTCAGATATGTCAGTGTAAAAGAAGCATATACATACAGATTAAGTACAGTCAAGTAATGCTACCTAACTAAAAGGTAGATTGCCTATGTTTATTTGACATATCAAAAAAGGGAAAAGGCATATAAAGGCCACAAATCAAAGATCAGCTCTGTTAGGGCTGTATGAATACAATAGGTTATTTTCGGCAATGCTCCTCCAGCACATTTCCATATATATTACACAGACTAAATGAATCATTTCTAGCACACAAATATTGTGCATGACTGCATGCAACAGCTGCTCCTTCATGCATTGGTCTCTAGTGACCTGATTTTGATTGTAACATTTGCCATCCTGATGGGGGGGGATAAACTCCAGAGATCAGAGACTGTTTGTTTTAAGGAGCAAAATTGCCTAAAGCCACACCTCATTTACCTCCCCTTAAGAGGGCAGAGGCTTCAGATCTGCTCTTTAATGCCTTTCTAGATTGTTTTCTGGAACAATACTCTTTCCTCACTCTACATTAGTAAGTACAGCAATTGGGATAAGATAAAATGAAACAACCTCAGTGATATTCCACAGTCTTTGCTTCTATTTGTGTGACTAGTGAGGAACAGATCAGTACCTGTCTCACAAGACACAAAATCCAAGTCACAGATATAGACAAGCATCACTAGCAAATACTTAGATGAAAGGTGGTTTAGAAAGATGAGGGTTTTGTATAAACAGAGACCCTTCAGCATCAGCACTCTCTTCATTAGGGCCTCACCAAATATTGGCCATTTTCCCATTTAACTTCTCAACATCTCCTCATGGAAGTCAGAAGGAAGCCTCAGGAGCAGTCCAGGAAAGGTTGGCAGGCTAGCCCACATTACAGCAGTGAAGCTGTTCACCCCCTGGCACTGGTTCAGGGACCTCTATTTATAATCGGCTGACAAAATATGGGAGGAAGGAAGAAAGATGGGCACTGCCCCCCACAGATCACAGCGGGAACAGACCACATAGATTCCAGGAGATCATGTCACAGTCCATATTTACTGTATTTGTCTTCACATTTAATTTTTCCCTTGGGAGACTAAAGAAAAAATAAAAATCACATAACACAGTACATTTGACTTCCACAAGAAGTTCTGTCCCACTGGTGTCATTCTTTCACAAAATATTTAGACCTTACCAAGGTTAATCACATAATCACTCTCTAGAAAGACCACTTCAGCTCCATGTGCTCACAAGTTCACCCTGACCAGCAGGAAAAGTCCATTGCCACCACTGCAGCTCTGCTCCACCGGCCCACAGACCTCAGCTGTGCCCACACCAGCTCACAGATGGGGACATTTATCCAAAATAAAAGGTTCCAGTATTTCAGATGAAACCACTTACCTTCTCTCAGAATCAGCTGGAGTCCTGATTGCTAGTCAAAGCAGTGAGAGAGGGTGCTGGAAGGGTATCCTTTCCCTTACCCCACTGTTTGGTATTAGCAGCTACTCTCTGACATCATAACTTCCCACAACACCCAGTAGTTAAGTCAATCGGAAAGAAATTTCACTTGGAAGGAGAAAACCCTTCTCCTGGAAAAGTGAAAGTTGGAAGTGTCATCAGTATCATATAAGCTTAAATATAAAAGTTACACCTCATACCATTTAAACAAGTTTATCAAGAAAAAGCTAATCCTCATCTTTTATGGGAGCAAAATTGCAAAGATATAACCAACAATCTCTGGAATAAGTCCACACTGATGTATCAATGGGCAAAAGCAACATAAGTACTCATATTTTTTTGTTTGGGGTTTTTTTGAAGGACAAAAAGAAATACCATACTGCGGACAAGGGCGAGGTAAGCCTGTATGACACCACAAGGAATCTGGACACAAGCCAGTTCCAGAGCCGCAGCACTACCAGGATCCCCTGCCTGGCTGGCAAGGGCAGGGTGCAGTAGAGATGCAGGGAACACAAGAAAGCATCAAAAATAATTACAGAACTAGAGGGATTCATTAAGGTGGCAAGGTGAAGGAAGATGAGAATGTATAGTGGAACAAACACAATGACTGTAAATAAACTTTTTAAGACTGATTACACTATAAAAACAGTCTTTCCAAAAAAAGAGTGAGAGACCCTATGCTTGAAACCTTTAAGGAATAAGGCTGATTCCTGAAGATCACACAAGAGCGTAGATGTTTGCAGCCATTTTGAAGCACAGATACTCCCTCAGCTGTGTAGTACCCAAGCACACTGGAGATAGCTTGTATTAGAACAGTTTTAAGTGAGGAAATCCTAGGAAGAGATATTTTCTGCAGAATTCATTAGAGGTACTTTTACCCTGAAACAGACAGATGTAATTTCTAAACAGGAAAAAAAAGCATTTACTAAGCACCTGGCATTAAAAAGTACATGCACACAGAAGCCTTTTCATTGCCATTACCTTTCTAAATACTGAGCAGATGATAACTTTCATTTCCTGTTGTATCAAGTCACTCTGTTCAGTCAGCATTGAATGCTTCAGTGAAAACATCAGCCAGAAGCCCAGCAGCTCCAGACCTTACCTTGTTTCACAAACATGTGTGTGAAATACGCAAACAAGACCCAGGTATTTTGGTATCACATTGGTATTTAGATCAAGACAAATGTTAATCATGAAGCTATGAATGACACCTTCCTCAGGAAATCCTCATTAAACAATTGTCTTTTGAAAAAAAACAGTTGTCCCATCAGAGGAAAACACATTTAACAGCAACCTGAAGGGCTTTTTATAAAAAAAAAAACACAACAAAAGCCCAACCTTAACTATTAAAACTATTAAATAGTAACAGACCACTGAGAACAGAGCAGACAAATAGTCAAGTTCTACAAGTTATCCTTTTAAGGGGTTCCAGCCACTTGCTTTAAGCCCGTCCACCTCTTCCCACAGCACAGTTAAATCCCAAACCAATTACACATTTTAATTAGTAGCCACATAGCAAACACATGCAATATTTTTATTCAAGCTTCCACAGTGAGGTTTAAACATATCCTACTGTCACCTTACAAATGGTTTTAATATTGCACATTTCAGGGAGCACATCGCTGTGGATATATACTTCCACATACGAGGTTATTTTTTGTCCAGCCATTTTTCCTTAATTAAAATTCTATCAGTGAAGGCAGTGCAGTGCAATAAACACTATTTCTTTTAGTCTGGTGCTATTTTTCAACATAAAGGTAATCTTTGTGGCAACAGAAGCTCAAAGCATCATTCCTATGTGCTATTATAAAGCAATGAAGTTCAAAAGAAAAGCTAGTCAAGACAAAAGCCATTTAATGGAAAGAGATCAAGACTACAGGAACTCAGTTGTACATAACCCATCATCCACTGAACAGGTTAAAGCAGTTCAAGTTAATGACCACTTAGAAGCTTTATCCATTCTGCAGATTAGACTTTGCCTTTATTGTTCCTTCCAAATGTAAAACAGTTTAAAATAACAAAGTGCATGTCTTGAGTTAAAGCTAGAGCTACTTCTACTGTTGTAAAGGCAGTAAAGTTATGTATGGAGCACTATGTGTTCTAAGTAGTATCTAATTCAGCTACTGCTGGGGTTTCTTAGCAAAAAGCAAGGCACCACTTACTTCCTGTAGCATCACCAGAGACAAGCATCATCACCCAGGATTGTTTAAAAGCTGTGCTCCAGTTACTGGTGGTGCAGCTTTGTTTATCCTCTCAAAGCCTGTTGCCAAAGTTCCCTCCGAGTCTGTACAACACAAGCGCCTGAAGACAAAAACATTCCTAAAATATTACTTGCATCAGCGGGAGGATCCCAGCTGATGCCGTCTCTCCGGATCACTACTCACCCACGCGTATGGTACTCTGGCATCCCCTGGGACCAAATACCACTCACATTTCCTGAGCGCTTTGGGGTCACATCTGTCTATGATCTGTATATTGAAAAGACTGGGTATTTCCCAATGGTATCAAAGCAGTTGAAATCTAGCAACTCTGAAAAATTACTCCGTCTAAAATTGTTTTCCTACAGTGTCCTCGAGAGTAGCGCCTGCGGTTGGAAACAAAAAAATCATAGCGAAATAGTTCTGTCATCTAAAGTTTCTTTACTTATGCCCTAACAGCAGCACTTAAGTCATTTCTCCTGTTTTCCCCCAGTACCTGGAGTCATTTTGCATCACCCATTTCTTTGCTATGTTTTAGCAAGAGGACACACTTCTGACACTACCCCAATCACCACAGCCACCCCGGGGCCGTCACACCGCCTCCGTGTCCCCTTCAGTTTGCAGCCAACGGGGCTCTCGGGGGACGCCTGCCCACAGGACACTGGGTGAACCCTACGCCCACGGCACCTCCGAACCTTCTGGAAGCCGCCCCGCTTCCTCTCCCATCCGGTCTGGAGCACCCACTTCGTTAAAGTGGGGTGAAGCGCTGGTCCAGCTTCGTTAATTTAGGGCCAGGGCCTGCCAGGCCGCAGCACCCCAGGAGGTCACGGGCACCTCACACCCGCCCAAAGCAAGAATTAGAGGCGAGAAGGAGCTCTGCCCTCGCTGCCGGCTCTCTTCACTCCCCAAGCCTGCACCTCCAGCAGCCCGACACCCCGCAGCTTCCCGGCCCGGTGCCCCCGGCGTACCCCGAAACCGGCCCCGCTTTGCCCGGCGTTAAAAGGTAACCCCGAAGGGAGCCGTGACCCCGACGTGATTCGAACACGCAGCCTTCTGATCTGGAGTCAGACGCGCTACCGTTGCGCCACGAGGTCTCGGTAGAACCAGTCCCGGCCTGCCTGCAAGAGCCTGCGCACCGCCCCGCGCATGCGCGCCCCCACCAGCCCCGCCCCGCCGGGCCCCCCAGCCTCCGCCGCCGCCGCCGCCGGCCCCCCCCCTCAGCCAGACCCGGGTCCGGGTCCGGGTGTCCCCCCCGGAGCCAGGCCGGGCCCCCGCCGCCGCCCGGGGCTCCCCCCCGGCCCAACCCCGGTGGCGGCGGAGCAGGCCGCAGCCCCTCACGCCAGGCCGCCTAACGGCTTTCAAGCCGCCCGCCCTCCTCGGTCGGCCACGCCCCCGATCGGCCACTCCCCCCTCCGTGGGCTGTACCACCGCCTGGGGAGGGGTTGCCCCGCGCTACCTGGCAGGGTCCCCCTGCGCTCCCCCGTCCCGTCCCGGGGCGGACCCGGACCCCCCCCCGTCCCCCCCCCGTCCCCACCACCTCTGGTCTGTCCCAGCGCCGGTACCCCCAGATTTAAAGGGCCCAGCCCCGAAAGAGGGAGCCCCGTTACGTGCGCTGAGTCGGACCGGGCGGCCGTCCTCAGCTGGAGCGCTGCCCACGGCCGGCAGCGATAAAGTGGTGTGTATGTTGCTATTACACTGCAGTATGGTTTTGCTGCCTCAGTCCCGTAACCATCCCATATTTCAATGTGCATCTGTTAAAGTTCAACCAATTTTGACTGCCCTTATGAGTGTCACTTCTGTTTATATCCACAGTCACCTTGGGATTTGGGAACCATCCCAGCAGCAGCTTTATTAAATATTACTAGAGCTGCCACCACTTGATTTTACTGCAGCTTCTGGCTTGTACCTGCACTGCGTGCGTGTAAATAAGTGACTTTGCAGCGCGACTCTCTAGCTGCACACAGGGCTTGGTGTGAAAAGGGCAGGGTTAGGGAAGTGCATCTCTGCACACCTCTGCCCATCTCCCACCTCAGTCCCACCAAACCCACCTCCCCTTCTGCTCCCACACCAGCTCAGGGCCACAAACACGAAATAAAACCCATCTCTCAGAAGGGTATCATAAAACTGGTTTATTACAGCAGCTCCGTAGCTGCTTCCCTGCATGCTCGTACAGTCAGGCCAGGAAAGTGCTTGCTCCAACTGCAGACGGAGAGACATACAAATGACCTGCAACAGCACGCTGCTTCCAAAAGCAGGGCCGTGGCAGTCCTGAATATTAACCAGCAGGAGACAGATCAATAGGCGAGTCTCTCAGTGCAAACTGCAGTCATGATATGCATCTATAATTTATAGTACAATCTTGTAAACTAGATACGTTACAGCAGAAGCCGTCGGGCTCGGTGTATTTACAGCTCCAGGATACCTGGCAAGCATTAAAAGGAAACGGTCTCCATCGTCTCCACTCGGCAGAGGTTTGCTGATCCCTCCCCACGGTGCTCCCCGAGGACACGGCACTGCTGGGATGCTCCTGCACCCCCAGGAGCTGCCCCAGTGTTTGCCAAGTACCCCCGAGGAGGGCAGGGAGCAGCCGGGGAAATGCCCCCATGGGCCACATCCTGTCACAGGGCTGCCGGGAAGGGGGAACATCCCAGGAGATGATGGGTGTTTTAAGAAAACCCTCCAGGAAAATGATGCTCTGCCCCAGCTCCCTTCCCTCGTGCTGAATTACCCGGCCAGCATTGCTCATTAGCATGTAGCCCGATAATTACTCAGACAAATGTGTTTTTCCATCTGACTTCAAAAGCCTTTGGCTGCAAATCTTACTGATATCGCAGGAATGAAAGGCGTTGTTGTGGGGCTGATTTATGGTTTAAGTACCACTGTGCTCTTACCCACATTGATCGCATTTCCAAACATTGGTAATTTGTATTACGGGGTCTTTTGAAGAACCAGCTTAGAAAATGAGGAAGCTTGTCATATACCAAAAACCCTGATCTCCAAACGTCTATAAAATCCATACTCTAAAAATTCTTATAAATATTTTCTCTAGCGTAGGAAATACCATAGGAAGTGATCTATTCTGTGCGTAGATATGTGCGCTTATTTACAAATGCCACATTTATTTTCTCAAATGTACAGTACTGCATGGGAGAGGACGCCTGCCTTGCCGGGGATGCTCATTTACCATCCGCCAGCACGCGAGGCTGACCTGGTCTTCTGTCTCTCCAAAGTAGAGAAAAGTCATTTACTGGCATCATGAAAACAGACTAAAAATAGCCGGTTTCTATGGCTACTGGGGCTGGGAGACTCCTGAGGAACATGTCTGGGTAGGTCCCTTCGTGATGAAATCCAGACAGTGGGATAAAAGAAAAGGACAATAAAGAGAGGTTTAATGCTTTGATCCTTGTTAGGCAACATTAGGGAGATGCTGCAAGGACGGTTCTGTGCCTTTCCCTCTGCTTGGTCGTTGCGCACTTCTGCGGGGATCGATACAGGTTTATTAGGGGGGAATTAGGCAAATTTATTGGATCAAGCAAAATCCCAAAGCAAACACTTAAATTTAAGCAGGGCTTTGTTGAGTCAGGGCTTCCTTGGTGCATGCCCCCTGTAAGCCTGTCTTTGCCTGCTTGTGCTTGTTGTTTATGTGCTTTTGCATAGGGATGGGGCTGAGACACATCTAGGAGAAACCTGCATGGTGGGGTTCAGTCCAAGCTCATTTCTGTATAAATAATATTTTTGTAGACATCTCAGTATACAGACTGTCTCTCTGGATTTCTACTGGCATAAAACAAACGTCAAATTTGACCCGTATCTTTACACTTGTAATAAACTCCTGAGCAGTGATTAATCCCTAGAGGTTTAAGTCCACGAGTGCACTACTTGCGTGGTCACCACGCGTTACAGGGGGACTGTGCAAAACCAAAGTTACATTCAAGAAATGCGCTTTGTGTTTCACCGACTTTCTTTTTTTTTGTCCCAAAGATAAATCCAAAGGTCCTCGCCAAGGACAGCACTGGGGCTGCAAACCCTGAATTCGGGAGGCTGTGCTGATGTGCAAAAATAGGAACAGAACAAGATCAGCATTTTCCCAAAACAATGTTAGCTTCCCGGTGCCCACCTGGAGCTGCCTGAAACTGTCTGTACTTTGTCCTCAGAGTAACATGCTGAAAAATGTGGTGTTTTGGGGCAGTCACAAAGACCGGTTGTTTTTTGAACTATGGGAAGACAGATGCACGGGGAGGCGAGCAGGCACGGGCTGGGAGGATGGAGCCCAACCACGAACTGGAGATTTTATCAGGCTGCCTGAGATATTTCTCCGCACAATCCCCCAGCGCTGGCTAGCAGGAGGGCAGCGGGTCACCCCGGGAACGTCGAGCAGCTGGAAGAAAATCCTGCCTGCGCGAGGGAGGGAAGATGGCTTTGACCAGGTGATTTCTGAAAAAAAAGAGGCATTTTTCTCTTCGTTACACCCTGCGATGCAGAAACTGCCCTGCCCGTAGCAAACACAGCTCTCATCTTAAATCCAATGCGCTATGTCAAGCTGATGCTCGCAGGGTGTTTGGGTGGAAGCCGTCTGTCCTGCTGCAGAGCATCTGCCTCAGGATCACCGGGGTTATTCCCTGGTCCTTTTTCATATCCCCAGCAAAACCTTTAAGAACATGTAACAAGGCAAGAGTTCAAGCTGCAGCTTTTTTTCTTGGCTTCCCTCCTATAATTTGTGTGTGTACCCTTCCAGCTCACTGCACAAATATTTCTTCATCCCAAATCGGCGCAGCACAAGCTCCCCTGGCAGGACCACCTCCGTCACCAGCCCGTCTGCCGATGGAGGCTGCACCCCTCACCCCCGCACACACACACATGTTTTGGTCCCCAACCCGGCTATTGTCATGCAAATAAACATCTGTAGGCTCCCTTGCTCCCAAGTAAGGGAATATTTACAAAGGGGCTACACTGCCTATCTTGGAAGTGAGCCTGAGGCGATGCTTTGGTTATTTTGATCGTTAAAACTGATTTTTCCTGACACTCCAGCATCAGCTCCAGACCCTGAACCCTTGGTATGGGCAGCTCCTCATTTCAGACGATGTTACTTCTCCATCCACAGAGCTGGTGCAGGGGTGTCGCTGGCTGCTGCCGGCTTCGCTCCAGCCCTTTGGCACTGGAGGAAAAGTCGGGGCACACGGGAAGGGGCCGAGCCGTGGACCGAGCCCCCTCCAAAACCCCGGCGGGGACCTGGCCGGGGCAGGCACTGGCTGCAGCCGGTGGTGAGAGGGGCCTCCCTCCTCCGTGCATCCCACCGTCTGCTTCGAGGGAAGTTGGATGCTTTCCTTAGTGTAATAGGATTAAAGAAGGATTAATGCTGGTGGGAACAAATGCATCTTTTGGCAGCACGGCTTCTCCTCTTCCTGAGGAGGGATGGAGGTGGAGGGTCTCTCCATAAACCCTGGGAACCCACAGTACAGATAAGGCTCGTGTTGTAACGGGGGATTTGCAGGGAGCTCAGCTGTACCCTGAGCCAGCTCTGTAACGGAGAGGAGAAGTTACATCTCGCCCACTTCTGCTGCACCCTTTTCCCCAAGGATGCTTGCGAGCAGCCAGGACACGGGTGATTTTGCAGCCTCAGCTTCAGGCTCACTGCTCAGCCGTGGGTCCCTGCACCTCCCTTCCTCTCTCCAGAGGATGGGAAAGCCTTGGAAAAGCACTTGGAAAAGCACTGGACGGACAGCTCCAGTTTACAACTCGTTGCCACCCATACTAGTAAGATTTATCTACTACAGTATGGCTCAGGTGCGGTTGCTTCTGGGGTGCAGAAGCAAAAGCAGGGTGGAAGAATCAAAGGCAGAGTGTCTGAACTTGGGAGGGCAAGAGGAAATCCTGAACAATAAGCAAACTCTTAGTTTATAAAAATGCCAGGGGTTGTGCAAATGTGGAAGAGAGAGAGACAGCGAGAGAGTGTTTGTACTGTGACAAGAGCTGTCAACTTCCCAGGCTCTGCGGTCTCAGAAGCATATGCTGTCCTATTAAAATGCTGCCACTGGAAAGAGAGGGAAAAAAACCCTGTTTGCTTTTGCCCACTGCAAATTTGTCAGTGGAAGCTGGCTGGGCAGCTCAGAGGGACGAGCGGCACGGGGCTCAGCTCTTGGCAGGTTTGCTACAGAAAAGCGCCAGGCTGGAGTCTGGTGGGAAACAATGTGCAGATGAAAGGACCTTCAGCCATAAATCTAGAGGTCAAGTCATTATGATGGGGGAATCAAAAAGCACCACAAGCCATTTATGAACACAATAGAGGTCAATCCAGGAGCAAACCATTTTGCTCGGAGCCATGGTGGAAAACATATTGTTGCTTTGAGAGCTACATCCATCCAGGGAGGTGGGAAGTTGTCTTTAAAAATAACTGTAGCTCAAGCGCTTTAACATTCATACTGCACTTGGTTCATTTATTATTCTGTTTTCAAATGGACATACAATAGGTGTGGGTGAGCGTCTGCCTGTCTCAATTGTACGTGCTACATTCATTAAATACCTGGCTTGGGAACCCCTCACTGGAGACAGGAATATTCAAGACACAGGGAAAACCTGACCAGGCACAGAGCTGCCGCACACACACACAGAGCGTGCGCCGTGCGTGCATAACGTGTGCGTAGCACGAGCACCGTGTGTGCACCGAGTACAGCGTGTGCATAGCGTGTGCACAGCGCGCTGCGTGTGCATCACGTACGACGTACGCACGGCAATGCACAACGTGAGCGCGATGTGTTTCCAGCAGAGCTCCCAGTTCACCCCAGACCAGCCTGGGGGACTCCCACCACAACCGGGAGCCCCTGGAGCACCATCCCGTCATGCACCGACCTCATCTCCAGGGCTGCTCTCAGCGCAACGCCGAGCCTCCTCCTAGACACGAAATCTCGGGGTGGCCGTTAGCGACACGTCTTTAGCTGCCAAACCATGATGGATTTGTAACCCAAGAGGTTTAGCAGCGAAGGTTACGCAGTAATGAACTGGGCCAACCCCCCTCAACCCCACAGTAATAATTCAGCTTTTGTAAAGCCTGACTGAGCGAAACTGCCCATGGTTTTCCCCAAACCTCTGCTTTTGATGGTCTCCCTGGAGCATGCGCCCGCTGCCCGAACAGCCCCAGCTCCCCACGCTGCGCTCACAAGGGTGATCCCTGCTCAGATCATCATGACCAGGGACCCAACTTGTGTCCCCCCCAGGAATGGGGCACCATCAACCAAGCCGAAACGCGGGTGAATCGGCATTAACCTCCGCTACCCTCGGTGCCTCAGTGAAGCAGCTCCTCCTGCGCTGCCTAAGTAAAAGGTTGCTGCAGCCCCAGAGGTCCCAGAGGAGACATTACCGCCGGTACTAACCACAGTATTTTCCACAATCTGTGCGTGCCAGGCTGAAACCTGCTGAGCTCGATGGTGACAAATGACAGGGAAGCCGGACCGTTCTCCTGGCTGGTCCCTCGCGGGGCACCTCACGTGCCACCGCGTGCCCTCTCCTGTGCCGAAACCCGGAGCCCAGCTGGGAAATACCCAACTGGGAACACTCGCCCAGGGACTGCGCCGCTGGATCCCACAGCTGACAGCCCTTGGGCTTAAAGAGGGGAAAAAGCAAAGTACCCCAAGCCTCCCGACCCCGGGGACTGACACACAGAGACCACACGCAGTCCAGGCCCCCGTGCCCGGTCCCGGCTGGCTGCCGCCTCCGAGCTGGCTCCGAGCAGCGCATCCCACACCAGTCAGCTGCTTCCCACCACAGCCCAGACAACAGGCGCCCAGCAGAGAGGATTTAAAGCTCCTCAGCTGCACCTTGTGTTATTGGTGCTCCTGGCCAGGCTCAGGTTTTTGTGCTAAATCCTTTGGATAAGAAAATAAAATAATAGCCGTGTTGGTTCTGGATGTTGGCTGAGCCAACAAATCTCCTCCGAAGGGGAGCTGTCAGTGGCAGATACAGCTCTGTTTGCCAAGTGCAAATTTGGTCTGGGAGCACTGGGCAAACCCTGGAAAGGTCAAGCCAGTTAATCACAGGGGGAGGATTTGTTCTCCGAGTGCGCTCATCCGCTCTGGCGGGGGCTCCTCAGGGGTGTCAATCCGTTCAAGTCAATACCCCCCCGTGCTGACGGGCATGGGGCATAGCTGCCCCAGAGCGTTTACCCTTTCCTAGGGGCTGTCCCTGCTGCTCTCCAGCATGTCTTGCAAACGGGAGCACTGGGGCCATTGCAGGCGCTGGGGCCTGAAACGAGATCTCGAATGCCGGGTGCATTCAGGGACGGGGAACCGGGCACCGAGATCCAAGCAGCGGTCCCCAAACCCCGAGGGGACCCTGGCTCACCAACACTCGCCAGCTTTCCAGCGCACAGAGCCTGGGGCTGTTTGGAGGGTATCTGAGCGGGGATGTCTGCCTGAAACACCTCCGGGAAGGCACAGCACGCAGGGAGCTCCCGTATGGCTTCAGCGGTGGGTGGGAAGGATGGACAGGCGGGGTGGGAGAGAGACGGGTACCACCGCGGGAGGAGGCAGTGGCAGGAGCAGGACTAACTCTGGGGGCAAGCGGCTCCTGCCTGGCAGCCCCGGGCATTGCTTTTTGCCCCGGGCATTGCTTTTTGCCCCGGGCTCAGGAAGTCTCCGTATGGAGAAGGGAAGCGCAGTATGGAAGAATTTAAGGATTTCTGCTCTGGAGGACATGTTTATGCTAGAAGTGTCCCTGGAATGAATCTCAGGTGCCCTGAGCTTAGGGATTTTGGCCCGTTTGCCAAACAAGAACAACTTCCCGCTGAGCCTACGAGGCTCAGGTGGGTGTGCAGGGGGTGGGGGTCCCATGGCACGAGAGCTCCCAGCCCGCACCGGTCACACAGGGAACAGTGTCCGAGCAGGGTCGATGTGTCTGGTGCCTCCAAAACACTCTGGTGTGCTGCACCCATGGGACCAGGCAGGGCAGAGGCATGGAGAATGGCTTCTTGGAGTCACAGACATCAGCTTGAGATAGACTTTGAAAAAAAACCAAACCCAAAACCAGCTTGGTTTTGACGTTCACCCAATTCTGCAGCAGCAGGACAACTTACCAGCCAGGGGCCAGCCTCTCCGGCACTATGACTCCAGGAAGGACAAGGTCTGGCCCCGGCTTTCGGAAACCCCTCCAGGTCTGTCCGTTGAGACTTGTTGGAGCAAGGGCAGGTCAGCTAACTCAGGAGGGAAATCTCTACCCTGCTGGGACGCAGGATCCCTCCAACACTGACTGTTTGGGTGCCAAGGGCTCAGCACCCGGCCAGGCTGGGGGTCCGGGCAGAATTGCTGCAGCACCTGGATAACGTCCACAGCATCTGCTTCTGCCTCTCGGCAAGGTCATTCCCGTGCGTCAGATCTCCCCCGGTCACGCAAGTATCTGGGAAGAGGGAGGGGAGAGAAAAATGAAAGAAGCTGCAGGATAAGTGTGTTAGAGCAGATTAACCAGCTCCCCCTGCACTGTCCCCAGCCCACCGCTGCTATCGATGAGCAAAACCATTGCTCAGCCCCGGGCTCCCCTTCCCCTGCCAAGCACCATCCCAGGCACATCAGCTCGGCCGAACAGCCCCCCAGCCCCCTGAGACACCCCGAGACAGTGCAGGCAGAGGATGATGCTGGTCCATGAAGAATCGAGAAGAAAGGAGGCAGCAAATGTCCCCCCAGCAGTCCCGGCGTACCGAGGGGAAGGGGACGGAGTCCCGAGGTATGGCTCGGCAGGGCACGAGTCTGCTCCTCACACTGCCGTCTCCTGCTCCGCGCTGGACTCTTCTTTCTTCCTCTTCATCTTGCAGAAGCCATGGAGCCCGCAAAAGCAAGCAAAGGTGAACTGGGGCATCACCTGGAGCAGGAGAGGTGTGGGAGCACCGCCGGGACACCTGGATGGGGACAGGGAGAGGAGTCAGGGCAGCTCCTGCAGATGCACAGGGGATGCACAGGCAGGATGGAGGGCGTAGGACAGATCCCCAAAATCACAAAACTGGAACATCACCCTGCACCGGCACATATCTCCCTTCCCCCTCCTTCCCCGCACCCGAAGCCCCCAGCCACGCACTCCCAAATTCCCCACCCAGCAAAAGATGAGGAGATTAAAACTCCCCCCCCGCCCAGCCCCTCTCCTCAAAAGCAGGGAACAATCGGGACAGACGTGGGGACAGCTTGCAGCGCCTAATGCATATTCGAGGGCCGGGGAGGTGAGGTGCCCTGGGAGCGCCCCGGCACAGAGGCAGCACCAGCGGTTACGGCACAATGAGGCACAGCTGAGAGCGGAGTTCACTCTCTTTGTGTCCGTTTTCAACGGATAAAATAATGCCCCAAAGCACAGCCCACATTACGGCCCAACAGCTGCAAAATGTAATTATGCAAATGAATGCTGGTGGGTTTTTTTTTAAATAAATAACAAATATGCACAGAAATACTATCTGAAACAAAACCTTCATTTTCTCCCTACTTTAGTTTTTAGCTTTTGTCCAGTTTGCAGAGGACCAGCTCTAATTCTGCCCCAGAAGAGGCAGTGCCAGTGCTCAAAGCGAGCCGGGCTCAACCCACACGGCGCTGCACTGCCCAGCAAGGCTCATCCTCTCCACCACGACCGTGCCATCCTCCAGCCCCGCGGAGAGCAGAGGGACCACGGCACCCACAGCACGGTCACTGCCGGGGGCTCCCTGCAGAGCCTTCGGACAGGGAACATCTTGGGGCCTCACTTTACCCATCTGTGAAATGGGCGCGATGCTCAAGCTGCCTGAGGACTAAGTGGAAATCTCGCCGCAGGGGGTACTGTCGCCTCCCGAGGCTTACAGCCACTGACAGTAGTGAGCAAAAAGTGACCTCCCCGACAGCCGGGCACTGCTGAGAGCCCCCAGCCCGCTCCCTGCAGCCTGTAACTCAGGCAGAGTTTGCAGCAGCCCTAATTCACAGCAGGGACAGCTGGGAGAAAATTAACCATGGGGAAAAAAGCCAAAACAGGTGGGGCCCGTGGCCCCCCATCTCTACACGCTCTTCACCAGCGGTGATGTTGCAGGGGGGTGATGCCACGTCCCTGCCTTCCCACTTTCTCCCCTTCCAAGGGGCCCAGCTGCAGCACAAAGCGAACGGCAGCGGAGAGAGGCATGCCATTTAATTCACTTCTGCCGCTGCCCCCCCTCCCCAGCCATCTGGGTACCTGTCTAGTAGCTCCCAAATTAAATAAGGCTACCTCTGGAGCTCACAAATAATGACAACAGGCTCTTTAATGAGTCTCCCGTTCTGAATGGCTTCTCAGCATAGCGGCAGGTCCCCGCGTCTCTCTTTGTGCTGCTGCTTTTTGTTACCAGCCTGAGAATGGGATTTTGGAAGGAATGGCTGGTGCGGAGGGGCTGCGCGGGGGCCAGCCCGCCGGGGTTGGGGGGGGGCACTCACCTCCCGGCCCCTGCGCCCTCCCGGCTTTGCACAGCTTCAGCAGGGAAGGGACAACGGGAAGGGAGAAGAAGCCCCTGGGAGCCGGCACCCCGGTTTGGCACCTTGATCCGGCACTGCCAAACCCAGATTTGGCAAACACCTTCCTCGCCCAGTGCTGGTCCCCGCTGTTTGCCACTCTCCGAATTAACCAGGCAAACACTGCCCCAGACCTCCCAGGCAGCCTCCGCTGAGCAGCTTTCGGTCCCCGTGGGTGCCCGTCGCCGCTGCCCCGTGCCACCCCACGTTCCCCCCGCTCCGTGCCCGTCCCGGCCATCCCCCCTTGCAGACACAAAGCCACCCCGAGAGCCTGGGCGGTCCGGCTGGGACCCCAGCGTCCATTAGGGAGCTATTGATATATTTAGAGGAGCTTGTAACGTGGAGGCTTTTCAGGCTGACCCTCTGCCTCCCATTCAGGCAGCAGACAATGATGAATGAGCCCCGGAGAATAGAGGCAGCCCAGCTGAGGCTGACGCTCCTGTTCTTCTTGAAAAGGTAGAAAAAGGATCCTGAAGGAGCAAGGAATAATTAAAAAATAAATGAACTGGCTTGGGTAGTGATGACAGAAGCCCCGCTTGATTTGCAAGGGTTGGGCATGCTTCACAGACCCGTGCTGCCCTTTCTATTCAAGGGAGAAGATCCTTTGGATAAAACTCCACTGCAGCAGAGAAAATGCGAGGAGCATTAAAAATGTAAAGCTAGAGAATTCTCTTTAGTCAACTGCATAACCCCAGGCCGTGTTTGTCACTGTCACAGTGATGAATTGGGAGCTGTCTGAAATCAGCATGCTCACTTTAATAATGTCACTTTCCCTGAGCCCTAAAAAATGTCTTTCTGAACCAGCTGGACAGAGCCCATTCCTTAGCCCAGCAATTACCCATTTCCCTGGGATCCGCTGGGCAGCCGGGCAGCTCTCAGCAGCACGGCCGGCAGCTGAAACGGGACAGCTTCGGGAGAAGATGTCCTGGGCAGGGAGAGCCAGGGATGCAGGCAGGGATGCAGGCAGGGATGCAGGCAGGGATGCAGGCAGGACTCAGCACAGCCTTGCTGTGGGGACGGGCTGGGGCTGCCAGGTGACACCGGTGGCTGCCAGACCCGGGGAAAGGGTGCTGAGGCACTGGGATCTTTCATTTCGGCTGATTTCCTTACTCTGCCTCAGCTTTTCTATTTCTGAGAAACGCCGTTGAATTAACTTTTAGCTACTTGGTTGGAAAAAACAACATTAAGTTTTGCATTTTAAACCCTGAATTTCAAAGCTGCCTTTTGCCGCCAGCGTGTCGGTTTTTTCCTGGGAAATGAGATCATTTGCAATGGAAATTGGTCCCATATTTTTGCAGGGAACCGACTGGAATTAAATCATTTGCAATGAAATGTAGAAAAGTTCCCAGAAATTTCATTTCATTTGCCTTTCATGATAGCTAGTCCGTCCACCTCTGCAGCCAAGATTTTCAGGAGTGGCTGATGATTTGGGGATCACCAGCCTGGTTTTGTAAAATCCGCTGAGCAGACATCCTTGGAAAAGTCCCCAGAGAAGCACCTGGGGTGGCAGCCCTGTGCTCTCGGGACTTGCAGAGACTTTCCTTTGTAGCACGGCAGCCCTGTGTGATGCAGACGCTCCCTGCACGGAGGGAGCCTTGCCTGGCACTTTCGGTCCTTTCTTTTTCAAGCATCAGAAGTTCAGGTCCCACATCCCTGGGGCTCGCTGCTGGGGCAGCCTGTCCCTGTGGGGACACAACCCCTTTCCCACACTCCCTATCCTCCTCTTCCTCACAGCCACAGGATCCATCCAATTTAGCTATTTTTCAGCCAAGCTTTCAAAACCATTATTTCCTAGGGTTGCTTATTTCTCCCCCACACCCAAACCTTGGACATCTCGCTGCTTACAACCAGACCTAAGATAAAACCAGCTTCAAAGCAGTTTCTATAATGAGCAGCAGTGCATTAGAATCCCAACAACAGAGGAGACGAGACTGGGATAAAACTAACCTGAAAAGAAGCACCATCCCTTTAAGGAGAGATAATGAACGGAGAAGCTGTTGCTTGGCATGTTTGCAGAGAATCGCTAATTAAAACATCGCTTCTGTAAAGTATGCTGATCCCATTGATTCTTCCCCCCACACAGTTAATTTGCTGCTAGGAAGGCAAAGTCGCAAGGGTCCTCATTATAAAAATTTCACTGGCTGCAGCTAATGGTTGTAATTAATAGGTGCAATAAATTTCAAATGGGCAGCCAGGGTGTTCATTAGCTGTGGGCTGACTCAGCACCGGTGGCCTCACCAGTTACTAAATAACCCATTTCCAAGCAGGCGGGAGGAGGAAGGTGCTCTGTGGCACAACCGGCGCATCCGTAATTCCCCACCGAGAGCAGAGCTGAATAAATAATTCCCAGCAAGTCCCGGATTTGTCTCTTTTTGTCTCGGTGGTGGATTGTCCATGCAACCCTCCTCCAGCTCTCGGCCAGTTAACTGGGGGCAGGTTTTCTCAAAAGTGCTGGTGCAGCCAAGTGACCTGGATTTCGTGTGGGATCAGCACTCGAGGAACTGAACTCTCTGATGCAAAGGCTGGGTAAATACCCAACGATAATATCACGTAGCCAGGCACAAATCAAACCCCAGGGAAGCTGTTCATGCAAAGCACAGACCCACACGTGCCCACGCAGCCAGCAGGTCTGCCTGTTGGAGATGTGGGCTGCAGCGTGATTTTTTTAATGCCCCACTCTTCCTCTGGGCATCCTGCGTGAGGGCTGAGCTTTAAAATCTCCCTGGGCTCCCGCTGAGCATCATCCCCTCCATAGGAGGTCCCAGTGCCGCAGCCCCGTGTGTGCACCCACCCTCCCGGGGGGCCGGGTGCTGCCGGCGAGGCGCTGAGCATCCTGCTGCGTCCCGTTAGGGCTGGGTGCCGTCACAGCTTTGATTAAAAACCGCAGCTTTTGAGTTCATTATCATCTGGCGGTAATTAAAATATTAATAATTGGCACTCTTTCCCCGAGACAACTCCTGGGACCAGCATCCACGGGGTCAGGCGACCCAGCAAGAAGCCGGTGCTGCTTCGGCTGCTCTTCCAGAGCATCATCAACGCTGCGTGGAGGCAAATCCCATCCCGAGCCCCCGGCGGGCAGCAGCGGGCAGGGACCTCAGCCCATGCGCCGTGATGTGGGAAGAAACCCCCGTTGGCCCCGGGCGGTATTGGGGAGCTGGTGCCCTGTGACCTCGCACGCCTGAAGCCAAAATTTACAGCTGCTGCCACGAGGGATGGCCGGGGGCCGATACGGCAGCACGAGGCCTCTGTGTCGGGGCATGCGGCTGCAATTTCCCCGAGCCGCAGGGCAGCGCAGGACAAGCCCGTGCCTCACCCACCGGCAGCTTCGGGATACGGGAGCTCCACACCCAGCTCCCGGAGGATGCCGGGGACGACGGATGCCTCACTCATAAATGGCAGTTATTATCTGTAATTAGCGGCTTGTCCTGCTCTGCACATTCATTCCCTGGAGCTCAGGATGGACCGGGGACTGCTGGAGGGGTCCGACTGCTCCAGCATCTTCCTTTGTCAGATGCTTTCGGAGATGGAGCTGCCCTGGGCACCTTTGCAGCAGCTCTTCCTCAAGCTCCTTCCCTGGGTGAGGGGTGGGATATCGATCCTGCCTTTTCAAATATAGGTGTGTGCCTAAATTCTCAAAGATGCTTTGAAAATGCCAACCTGATCTGCTGTTTTATTTAATGCTGTCAATGTTTTATAAGCACGGCAGCCGAGGGTTTTTGCTTTGCCCAGCCCTGGACCTGAGCAGTAATTGCAGCCGCACGGGGCCACGGGCAGAGGCTGCGCTAATTGAAAGGTGACTGGAGCTGCTGCTGAGAGGTGGATGCCAGACAAGCTGAGAGCTCACCTGGTGCTGGCAGCATCTCCTCTTCACGATGGACCTTTTCCAGGGGTCCCTGCCAATGCCTTCTGCACGGCAGGGCTTTCAACGAAACACTTGTCCCGTGTGTGTCTCCCCCCTCGCCTCCTGCAAGCCCCGGTCCGGTCTCCCCCTGAGGATCAAACAGACTGAAAACCACAAGTCAAACCTCGCCGCTTAAGCCTTTGTGCATTGCCAGGGGGTACCGGAGCTGGACAAACAAGGGCAAGAAAGAAATTTGGCAGAAAGTCACCGGCCCTGGCTCCTGACCACCAGACACCCCGACCAACGTGCCCACTCGGTTTCCTCCCGTCCCGGCTGCTCTTGAACACAGCACTGCAGAAACACAGTGGCTCGTGCTCCCTCCGTTTCTTCCCTGCTTCATGTCTGCCTTGCTAAAAGAAAAATCAATAGCATAAAGGGTAGTGAGAGCAAGTCTCAGGGGTGGAGTATCTTGTCGGCATAGTGCAGACAGGCTGCCAATAATCCTGCTCTGAGCCGCTTTGCCCAACAGCCGCCGAAATATTAATGGGGGCTGCTGCCGCTCCACCGCAGGTGTTTGCATCCCTCCGCGGGCTCTTCACGACAGGCAATTGCCGCTCAGGGATGGGGTCTATACCCCTGCGCCAGCATCCCCGATAGCTCTTTCCCCCAGTGCTTGCAGGAATGCTTGTGGAGATGGCAGGGATTTTGCTGGGGGGGCTCGGGGCTGTGCCCCCCTCGGGGATCTGCCACAGCGCAGCACCCACTAACCCACCGGGACCATCCAGGGAGGATTTTGCTCATTACTTCCCCAGCACAACATTTTGGGTTGCAACAAAGCCAATGGCAAAAATGGGATTCCTGGGCTATTCTTGGTTCATTTGCCCTGCTCTCCCCTTCTTGGCAGCTAATGGCACCCTCATTCCCGGCTCCCCATCCCTGGCCTTGCGCCGGGTCCGGAGCAGCCCCGGGGTGGGAGCGGCGGGGCCAAGCCATGCGTGTCCGCCGCAGGGACGGGCCCTGCTCGGTGTGAATGGCTCGGGGCGGCCATTGTCATGGGTGAATTTTCTGAATGAGCAAATCCTCATTAAAAAATAATTAAAACAGCCTGGTGAGATTGGCTTAATTCCTTTCATTTTGACTGATGGTGTTTAGTTTTGATGATTTATGTGCCACAGTCTTGCCAGCTCTCATGCTTTCATTGTTGGAACTCATGGGATTTCATGATTTTCTTCCTTCCACACCTCCTTGAGTCATGGGATTACAGCTGAATCTCAGCTTTCATTTTTTTCAATGACTATTATTTTTAAAGATGCATTCCAGCCTGGTGAAATAAACTTGAAAGCCTGACACCTAATGACTCAAAGCTCAGGAAGTGAGGAAAAAAAAAAAAAGAATAGAGAAACTGCTCGCTTCCTGCTTGGCGAGGGCGGTTTGTAACCCCCCATCGTTGTTCAGGTGCTGATGGTGTTCGGGTGACGGGGTCTGCGGTGGTGGGGACTGCGGGATCTGCAGCGGTTGGGTCAGCAGCAGCACCCTTCTCTCCCACCCCGTCCAGCCCAGCTCTGCTACGCCTGCAGACATTGCCTTTGCACACTTAAAAAGTGCAACTTCGCCAATTCCCGCTGTATAATTAAGCCTGTCCTCCTCACGTGCTCCCGGCCACCGCCTCCCTCCGACGTCCTCGTGGCACCGGGCTGGCCGTGGCCTTGCGGGCGCTGATGGGACGGATCCTGCCTGGTGCAAACTGGGTGGTTCCAGGCTTTGCCGCAACCCGCCGGGTCTGCAGCATCCCTGGAAGGGGCACGGTGTGGCGGGGAGACGGGGCTGGAGGTGCCCGCGTTTTTCTCAGCCCCCTGCCCCGGGGGGAGCCGACAAACAGCAGAAAGGGCTCCTGCCATCACCTGGCAGCCGTTTCAGTGCCGGGTTAAGGCAACGGCCGCGGCCCTTGGAAATGCCCTTGGTCTCCGCCTGACGCTTTTGTTCTGTGGGGCTGCAGGTGGGGATGCTTTGAACCGTGTGAGAAAAGCTGGCTGCCAAAGAAAAGCCGCTCCCGCCGCCCTCGCAGCCCCCTTCGCCGGCACCCGGCGCCGCCGAGCGCCCTTTCAGCTCTGAATGGGGACGACGGCGCCTGAAAGGCCGTGCCCCCCGCCATCGCCATCCCCCTTTGTCTCTCCCTCCGCTCGCCACCCCCTGCCCCATCCGTCTTGCTAAACCTCTAAGGCCCTGCAAGGCTTCAATGCCCCCTTTCACTTGTTATTTGTTACCAAATAAATATGGGTGATTAAAAAGGGATCAGGAGTCCGTGCGGTTTGCAGAGGTGCCTGGAAGGTGGAGTCCCTCCTCTGTGTAGCCCATGGCTTTTCGCCCTACATGAGTTAGGAAAAGCAATCACATAGGAATAAAAAGCCATAGACCACAGCAGAGGGCTTACCCAGGATAAGCCAGCAGTCTTTGGGGAAAGAAAAGGAAGAAGGGAAAGGAGGGGTAAAAAAAAAAAAGTAACCCTTCCGTCTAAAGTTGTCCTCCCTCCCTGCGCTCAGCTGGGAGCACAACCCACTCCCTCCCTGCACGGGGACCCCAAAAATAGGGGAACCTGCCACCCAAAGCACCCCTCAGCACCACGGCATCGCGGGGTGGTTTCTCCTGGGTTACCCTCGGGTCAGGAAGGAGAGATCCAAACCTGCCGAGCCTGTCCCCTCCGCGGTAACCTGCCAGCGCCATGGCCTGACCCCGGGAGGAGGACCCGGCACCCTGCCTTTTCTGCTCCGAACGCCGTAATGAACTGCGGTTGCAGGGACAACCGTGTCTCGCAACAGAGGTGATGCTTAAAAGACAACATGCCATAGCCTGAATCAATGGCAGCACGCCCGAGGAGCAGGCAATGAAATGGTTTATTTTCACTCTCCCAGTGTCCTGGCCACAGCTGCACCTTGGTATTCCCCATCACATCTTTTTGTGCCGCTTTTAAGGAACCCAATAAACCTTGAGTTATAAACCAGACAGTTGCTCTGGTTGCAAATGGAGCAGCACAAGTTTACGCCAGCAGATCAAGTGTCCCTTTCCATAGGGGACCACCTCGCTGTTCGGCAGCCGCTTCCCTTGCAGCAGCCCAGGACCCCGTAGGGTAAATCCCTTTTGCAAGCAAGGGGAGAAAGCGCTCGCCTTGGGGTATGGCTGTACCCTGTCCTGTAGCTGTTTTGAAAATCTGACCCTTCGGGCCACCGAGGGACCTGCCCACAGTCACAGAGTGGCTCAGTGGCAGAACTGGGAACCGAAAACCTTCCCTTGGCCCCGCTGCCCCCGCAGCTCACCTGGCTGCAGAGGCGGCGGATGCTCGGCGAGGTGCATCCGACAGACCCGCCTTTGTCGGCTGAGACAAAGGGCTAAGGAAAGGTCTGGCTGCAAACCCGCCTCCCGCTCGCTTCCCCCGCTGCTGCCTTCCCCTGACGCCTTTTCGGGGGAGCCTCCGTCTCTGTACCCACAAAAAAGGCATCTCAGGACAAGGTGACGCCTTTCACGGGGAGCAGCTGCTCCAGCAGCTCCTCTGAGAGCCAGACACAGACCTTATTCTTTAGCAAAAGCCTCTGCACCTCCCCGCACCTGGGGGAGCTCCTCTCATGGCACCAAAACTGCCCAGGTTGTCCCTGGGAAAGCGCTGGCCTCTGCCTTTTTTCCCTTGTCCTGCCAGGACGCTGGCGTGTTCAGCAACAGTGACTGCTAATTGCCAGGAGCTGATGAGGTCAGCTCTGCTCTTGAGTCTAGGAAACTCCCTTTCTTGTTGCCCTAGCAAGAATCCTTGGGAAATTCAATGTTTTTAAAACTATACAGCAACCAGGTTTGGAAGTGGGAAGGATTTTGCACCCTGTGGTTCATAATAGCAGCGAACATGACTTTGACCTACAAACCAAACTTCTGAAGCACACGGGTAGCTCTGAACTGGCGTTTTCCCAAGGTCTTTCCTCTTTTAACTCCCATATATGAACGGCGAGTAAAAAACAGGCCACCATGTGCCCCCACCTTCTGACACAGTCATGCTCCCTTCCCGGCCCCGGTGCACCCCCGGGAAGCCCGATGCCCTGAGCTCTGCAGGAGCATCCTTTGGCCCCAGCGTTACACCCTTGGGTGCAAGCATTGCGCTGGGGAGGTCTGCCGGCAAATACCCTGGCGCGTGCCCGTGGGTGCTGCGTGGATGCCAGGAGCCCCGCGTGGGTCTCTGCTCCCTGGCTCCAGCACCAATCCACCCCCTGGTCCAAGGGGTGCACTAAAGAGACAGCCTTAATTCCATTGTGCATAGCGCATTCAAGGGGTAAATCTGCCGAGCCGGACTTCACGGCTCTTTGGGATATGGCCCTGTGGCTCCGCTTTGGTACCCAAGACCATCCCAAGGCGGTTGCATGCAATGCAGGGCAGCTCCAGTGCCAGGCTGCTCTCCCCAGCATTGGAGCATGAGGACACATGCCCATCCGAGAACCACCAGCCCCGCGCCACACACCGCAGGGACGCCAGGACAGCCCGGAGCCGCCGGCCGAGCGCGGCTGACCTCACCTTTGGCAACACGGCATCCTCTCCGCGGGAAGGGCACCGTGCCAGCGGGCACGGGCCTTGGGATGGCAGCCGCCGTGGCATCGCCCGCACCATCCTCTCCTCCCTGCGCCGCCCCTGGTCCCCGCCAGCAAAACCCAGGCATCGCAGGGATGCTCGGGGAAGCGGGTGCCCAGCGCTTCCCGGGGTGGTCGCCCTCCATCGCCTCCGAGTCCCGGCCGGCTACGGGGTGGGGGGGTGTCTCATTTTTGAAGCCTCGACCCCTCCCTTGCCGGCTGCTCCCGCTGCCATCCCCAGCGCCCCGTCCCCACGTCCCCGCCGAGCCTCGCTGCACGGTCGCATACTTGAAATGGTTGTGCACCGAGGGGCCGGGAGCAGAGGGAGGGAGCGGGGGGTCAGGTATTTCTCCATCCCTGGCTCCGGAGAGCCAGTAACAAAGGCGCTATTGAACTGCAGCCTCTCTGGTCTGTGAAGCAGAAACCTCTTGTATCTACTTCACTGCCTTTGATCTAACTCCCCCAGTGGGATGTATATTACTCATGTCCTGCTGCTCGGGTACTGCTGCCAGAGTGGGACGGGGGGGACAAGCCCCCGCTCGTCACCCCGGGTTTGGAAAGCGTCCTGCCGGCACCGGGCAGGGGCACCCGGCACCCGCCTCCGCTGCTGGCCTTTCCCTACGGCCCCTCTGCCTCCCCACTCCGTCCCCTGACCCCATCACCCTCCCAGACCCCAAACTTTGGGGGATACGTGCGGGCGCCCAGCGCTCAGCCGAGCATAGAGGCGGGAGGAGCAGGGCTCTGCGCCTCGCATTCCTCTTCTGTAATTAAAGCCGGTGTGCTGGGTGGAGGGGGAATTTCCCAAAGGGTTTTACTGGCGTCTGGACAAGGGTCAGACAATGAGAACATTTGACAGGGTGCCCAAATCCGCTGTATCTTGGATACGCTCAAAGCCTCCCCCGTGCTGTTCGTCCCAGGCGCTGGTTTGCAGGAGGTGGGGGCCGTTTGGGCAGGTTGGGCGGTGGGGAAGGCGGGTGGGAGCTTGGGGACTCTCTCATGACGTCCCCGCAGCCTTCGCCCCAGCCAGGGTGCCCCAAAAATGCAAAAGCTTGAGCAGCACCAGCTTGCTCCGAAACCACGTCCCCACTGGGATCCCCCAGAAAATCCTAGGTAAAAGCATCAAATGCACCTTAGGGACTGACGATACTTAAAGCGGTGCTTTAAAAAGTGCTTTGCTGCCTTCAGCAAGCTACCTGCCTCGCTCCTCAGGGAGCCAGGGGCACTGGGGGCTTAGCCTGGTTTCGCCAGTCCCAGGGGGGCACTGGGATGCTGTGACAACCTGGCTGGAAACCATCCCAGCTACCCAAAAGCACTTGAGTGCTTTTGGAAATCTTATTCTCCTGCCTTTCTAGCTGGTTTGGAGAAAACCCTGTGCCTGGCAGCTCCCAGGAGCACCCACGTGTGGGCATCGCCTTTGGAGCAGGCAGACCCCTGGGGTGCCCGCATGGCAGTACCCAAAGTGAGATTGCCCAAAATTACAGCACAAGAGGAAACCTCCCCGGAGCCAAGGGCTCTCAGCGCTGCTTTGCCTTCTCCCAGGGCTCATCCCCTCCTTCCCCAGCTCCCTGCCCGTGTCTCAGGTGCGGGGAGAGCTGAGACCTTCAGAGACCCTCGCCGGGGCTGCCTCCATCCCTGCGGCAAGATGGAGAGAAATAATACATACCCGACAACTGAAACAGAAAGGATGGATGGACAGATGGGTGGACAGATGGATAGATACTCAAGAACGGAGACTGACCAAGCTGGGTACACCTAAAGGATTTTGTTTTCCGCAGAGATCCATACTAGTTGCATCCCAAGAAGGTGCAATCAGCCTTTCTTTTAGGCGATCATCTGCAGTTCCCCCCTCCCCGGCGCCTCTCTGCCCAGCTGAGGGTTGGCTTCTGCCCCAGGGTAGGGCACGGGGGACCCAACTCTTGTTTAGTTTTGAAACACCAACAATTAGAACTTGGGGAGCAGTTGAAGTCAGAGTTGGGCAACGATCCATTTTCAAGCTGTCTTGACAACTGGCTCCAGCACAGCAAGATTAGATCTACTAATCACATTTATAAGGCACCCAGGATCATCAATTGGGTATTCGGAGAATTTTTGTCATTGTAACAATGTCATTTCCCAGCCTTCAGCATGCATTACCTTGTCCTCCAAGTCGTTATGGTTGGACTTTTTGGCTTTATGGAAACATCTACTTTGGGAAGAGGAGGCTCAAAAGCATTTGTTGTATCGGTGCCTTGTACAGCTAAAAGTGCACGCTGTCTGTCACTTGTACGTCCCATGGATAGGGTAATTCTGGGGTTATTTATGGATTTTAATCAGCTTTCTCATCACCTGATTTTGTATTGATAGCTGCTTTAACAAAACAGATATAACCCAAATCTTTCCAGAATGCTATATAAATCCCCCAACTCTTACAGGCAATAAAAAGGGAGGCCAGGTAAGCTGCGCGACACCCCAGATCACGCAGTGCATCCTTAATGGTGAGCTCAGGAAAGCAACACAGATCTGCTTCCCTGTCGCTCCCCAAAGCAGGCGTCTGACGATGAGACCACGCTGTCTACAACACCGTATCAAGACATGCCGGAGAGATGTGCTCAACAAATCCATGTTTGCAGCAACAACAGCAATCGCAGCCTGGGCACAGCAGCTGCCGCTCTGCTGCGAGTGCTGCAGCATTGCATTCGGGAGGGAGCAGACGGAGCCCAGGCTCCCTTCACGGGATGCGCTGGCAGCCACAGAAAATCCACAGGCTCAGGAAGGGCCAAAATAGTCCCAATTTTGCAGGTGCGCACGCAGTCACACGCTCCTTCCAAAACGCAGAACACAGCATAAAACTGGTCTGAGTTGTTTTAAGGAGAGAAAAGAAATCCTTTCATTTTCTGGCTACTTTTGCACTTTGATTTACGCCCACAGGGGATGCTCAGCCCACCCCTCTCCAGAACAGCAGACATTGCTCATGCGGCCTCTCCCGACATCCCAGCAGCCCATGAGATGTGTTTTCCCCTCCCAGCAGGTACCAGTGCTCCAGGGCCTGGCTTTCCCTAACTCAGGGACATGTGTAAGGAAACTGGGGCTGGCGAGGTGCCGAGGGGGTCAGGGCGTGCAGAATTGGGCTCCAGCTGCCCCGGCACAGCTCAGCCCTGCACCAGGCTCCCACAGGACTGGCTTTTCCCTGGGTGCCTGAGGTTGCTTTAGCAAGCAGAAATGTTCTCACTGGAACAGGCAAGTTTGAGCCAGGAGGAGTATTTTGCAAATCCAGTTAGTTTGTACCAGCTGGATTTGGGTACAAAAACAGCTCTGAGAAGTTGCAACCTTTCCTCCCCACTTTCCTATTTGGAAAAGCTTGCCACTTCCAGCTCTCCTTCGTTCTTACCAAAAACACTATTTTAGGTGGCTGGAAATGTAATGAAAGGTTTTTCTCTGGGTGAAACAAGACGTTTTCCAACCCTACATGATTTTGTTGCTCAGCTTGCTGAAAAAATTCAGAATGAATTCATTTTGGTTTGACCCCTCGGTGCTGCCGTGCTCCGCAAACCAACGAATCAGTCCTCAGCAGAGACCCTGCACCTGAACCGAGCTGCCCTTGGAGGGGCACGTCTGGCCATGGGACCCCAAAACCATTACTCGTGTGTGCCGGGTCACAGCCCATACGATCCTGCCGAACCCCAAACCCCTCCGCTCTGCCTCTGCTCAGTCCCGCTGCACACCGTGGAGCATTGCTGTTTCCTCCGGCTTTTTTTTTCAAGGCGGACGGATGAGAAAGGCAGAGAGGGAAGGGACAAGATAATGACCCAGATCTGTTCCTACAAACTAGCCATCAATTTGCCACGCAGCCCATTAAGAGAGGGCAAACGCAGCTCAGGAATCCAGGTAAGTCACTCGCTAACAAGATCCTCCCGGGCCTTTTAGCACATTCCTGGTCACAGATATTTCAGCTCCCGCAGCCCCAGCTGTAATTAAGTCTGGGCTGCGAGGCAGGAGACGCTGCAGTAGCCAGGGGGGAATTTGTCTAGATTTGCCGGAGGAGTACACGGGGCTGGTGAGCAATGGTCTCACTGAGGTGGGGGCTGCAGCCCCGACCGTCCCGTGCGGGGCAGGGGCTGGTCCCTCGCTCAGAAGCGTGCGAGGAGGGCGAGCGCCGATCCCCTCGGATCTCCCGTAACTCGGGCTTGGTGATGGAGGGAGAGGGAAAGCGGCGGGCTGAAGGGGACGGTTCAGTGATCGGGAGCGACTAGAGCAGAGGGAACAAAGAGACAGAGGAATTAGAGGGGGAAGGAGAGGAAAGAGTCCCGTGGGGGTACAGGGGCGCTTTGTCCAGAGGTAGAAAGTGAAGGCAGGAAAACCATCACCTCTGCACCAGCGTGGCCCCTTTGACCCCCCTGGGGAGACACTTCCCTGGGCTCAAACCTGCCTCAGGTGATGCCAGTGACTTCAGGGACATCACCCTGGGCACAAAGCTTGGGAAGCAAAGAGATCAACTCATCTCCCATCATCATAAATCGGGGCCGAATCCACTAATGACAGGCGGTGCTGGGGGAAGCAGACCTGCTAAGGTGCCTGCCCTTCCCCTCCCCTGGCAGACCAGTCCCCAAACCCCTTTTGCATGTCACTTCACCATCACAGGCACCACCTCAAACAGCTCCTGTAAAGCCACAGACCCGGCTCCCTCCTGGAGCAGGAGCAGAGACACCCGCCAGCGCTCTGCTGGAATTCACACCACGGCTTTGCACCATGTTTGAAGAGGGTTTAACCACCCATATCCACCGAGGCTCCTTTTCCTCACTGGCACAGTGGATTTGCACTGGCACAAACAAGAGAAATTGCAACCTCCTTTACAAACACCGCTGCCCCACGCTGCGATCCCTGCACTTGTCCAGCAGCCGCACTGACCCCCCAGAGCACCCCTGACTTAACCTGCACATGCAACGGAGGATTCCTGGCAGATATTCCCGTCCAGGTTGTCCTGTGCAACCCTGTCTGGGACACTGGTGTGCTTCCCACTGGGGATTCCCCTCTGGATGCACGAGTGAGGGTGGTGGGGCAAGGAGAGGTGGCAGATGAAGGCAGGGATGCTGGCAGAGCTGTGGGGCTGGGGTGACCCTCCCAGATCCTCCCCATTGCTGGCCAGAGAGGATTAGCCAGAGCTGGGGTGACTGGGATCAAAACGGGACGGGCTGATGGTCTACCCACGCGGGAGCTGCCATTGTGCACCTGTGCGTGTGCAAGGCAGAAGGGTGGTTAAGCCTCACGCGGCTATTCACGCCTTCCTGGGGTTTGGTGGACCGTGTCTAGGTACCGAGAGGTCAAGCTTGCTCTTGCTTTGGGTTTTGCGGGGTCTCTGCTGTGGTCGTGCTGAGCTGGCAGCCCCGGAGGGAAGATCACCTGAAAGCCGAGTGGGGGCTGACCCCGGCTCACGGGCTGTCTGTCCTCTGCCGTCATCAGCACCTCGGTGCAACAGGCAGCGTGCAAGGGCAGTGTGCCCTGCGAGTAGGAAACGTGGGGCTGGGATAAGAGACAGCACATGGATTAGCCCCTGGAGAGGGAACAGGGGCATCCGTGCCTAGAGGCAGGTTTGCATGGCTTGAGTGGCAGGGTTTGGGAAGCATCGTGGATGCATCCTCTGTGTCAGGTCCAAGGCGATGCAGATGTGAGATATTTGTGTTTCGTCTGCTGCTGGCCCTGTTGTTCACTGTTACCAGTGATTTGTCGTGTTCTGCTGACAAGTCGTTGGGGACTCGTGACATAAGGTGACACCTATTAGCATGAGGAGAAATTCTGGTGGAGAAAGTGTCTCTTTTCCACTTTGGAGACCTTTTCTCCATTGCTCACCCTGCTGGACAGGGCACCAGGGTCCCATTGCTCCCTCCCAAGGGACAGCCTCACCTGGAGGGAAGACGAACCTCATGGGGAGACCCATAAGCACAGTGTGAATATGCCCCAAGCCCGTACCTGAGTCTGTTCCCTCTGCCTGGAGCCATCCCAGCCCTGGTCCCACCCAGCCCTGCTGCTGAAGGTCTGCCACCGCTCCCTGGGGACACGCAGACACCTGCAAAAACCAGGAGGGGACATCCCTTGGGTCCCCCCGGGCACCCCCAGCCCACTCCTCAAAGTGGGGACTGGGGGGCTCTGCTGCCTTCCCCTCTCCTCACTGTTGCTGAAGCTTCCAGCAGAGAAAAATTATTATTCGCCTTAACAGGCTATCGCAGTCCAGACACACCAGTGCACCCAGGCACTTGCACACACACACACACACACACACAGAGTCTCTGTACACTGGTACCCAAATCACTGCACAAGCCATTGGGAACTGCTCGGTCTCCCCAGACCCTGCCAGCCCTCAGGACCCCATCGCCGGAGTCCCTTTGGTTTCAGTATCCCAGCACGTCTGAAATAACAGCAGGAATCAAATGACACCGCAATCAAGGCAATTCCTATCTCAAAGTAATTAATTTCCTTTTCCCTTGCTGACATCACCGTTCAGGTTAATACATGCACCACTTCCCTTATCTTTCTTTCGGATTACCTCATCGGAGAGAACCCGGAGAGCCTCCCTCTCCGCTGTGCCGAATACCAGCACTGGTGTTGGAGCTGCAAGTTTGCAGCCGGAGGAAGGATTGCTCAAATGCAGTTCCACCAGCACGCCCAGCTCTTCCGACCACACCGACACTTCATGCTGTTTTCTTACAAGATTCAGTGATATTCGGCAAGGCACAAGCACTAACAAATCTGCTCTTCGCCCTTCAGTTCACACTCAACAGAAAGAAAAATACACTTCTGCACCAGGCAGAGTTTCTCTTTGCCTGCAGTTGGGGGCCAATGCACAGATTTTATACACATTACAAACAATGCAAAAGTGTTTGCACACACACACACACATACCCGGTCCTACAAAAACACCCCCACTTCACATGTGTGGTACTTGAGTAAGACAAAAAACTTATCACGTATGCACACAGACATATATTCATATACAGGAACACTAATATAAGTGCACACTTCATACTGAAATCCAACAGTTAAAGAGCTCCCCTGTAATTTAGCTGATAAGTACGCTAACATGTGTTGCATGTAATTGTGTGTCAACATAAGTAATGTGAATACACCTGAATAGATACACATACATCTTCACAAACATACATATAGTGATTAATTTTGACCAGTTGGTGATTATTCTCACCTAAAACAAAGAGAATTTAATTTCTTTCAGCTAATCACAGATACATCCACAAGAATATAACCACCACAAGCAAATGCCACACATTAGCTACAACACAGCGCTAACAGCAGTAAATATATATATTCACATACACGTACATAAGCACATTTTCAACATACACAACAGAGATAAAGGACTTGAATTGCTTTGGGATGCTCGTACGCAGACATTGCCCCCGGAGTTGAAGTCCCCGGGGGGGGCTGTACAGGTAATGCACGCACACAGGAGCTGATGGATGCAGGTGTCTGTGTGTGTGGTTTGCATGTGCTCATTACAAATGCCCGTCGTACACTGCCTGTGCACCCACTCCTATTCACTGCCTCGCTCTTGTCACACACACAACTCCTCCAGGCAAGACTTCAAACAAAGAAAGAAAGAGAAAAATGCTGTCTTACTTTTTTCCTCCTTTTTTTTTTTTTTTTTTTCCTCCTCTCTCCTCCCTGCCGCCTCAATCGCGGGACTTCAGCGGGACCGCAATTCTTTGGTGGTGATTATGAAAAGCAACTTCACAAACCGCCGAGCGCTGCACACAGCCGTGCGGAGGAGAAGAAGAGCTTTGCCAGCAGAGAAGAGAAGGAACAAAAGCCCAGCGATGCCAGAGCGGTGCTGAATAGGTGTCTTCCTAATTGTAAGGGGATTGTGTGGCTGTGTGTGGTTGCGGGGCGGGAGGAGGCGGGTGGAAGGGGCGATGGGAAGAGGCCTCCCTCCCACGCCGGCTGGGGACGGCCGCCCGCAACCCCAATCTGAGGTTAGTGCATAAATTATCTCCCGTCTCTCACGCTCTCCCCATTGGGTCGCCGAGCCGCACGCACGTCTGCATCCCCGCTGCTCCTCTCCGCCGACAGCTTCCCATTCCCCGCAGAGCCCACCGCGGATGCCCGGTACCCACGGGGGCACGGTCCCCCCCTGCCTCCGCGTGCCCCCCACCCGGGGCAGGGATGCCGGCTTTCTCCATCTCGCCTCTCTCCCGTTTTCTCCCTTTCGGCTTTGTCTTCGGCCTCGTCTCCCAGCCAGGCAGACACAAAAGAGCCTCTGACCTGGGAGGAGAAATACCCTTTTCCAGAAAAAAAAACCAACCACCCGAGTGCTCCGGTGTGCGCTTTCAGCAGGCAGGGAAATTAAAAATAGCTGGTATAGCTCGAAATCGGAGGCAGTATTCCTTCCCTAATGAGTGTAATTAGCGGAGTGAGGATGGAAGCGTGTTTCCCTGGCTGTTCCCTGCATCTTTCCGTGTCTCCGAGCGCCAGCCTGCCTGTGCTCTTCCATAGCTTTTGGGAAACAGCATTTTTCCACTTCCAGGAGCTGCCGGGGCAGGAGCTAGCTGTGCTTGGATGCAGCTATCGACGTGCACTTCAGCTGCCTTAAGCTCTCCCTCCAACTCCGTCTCAAAATAGAGGGGTTCAGACAGGATTAAATCCCCAAACACACATCCCGAGTCCTCTGGGGTTTGCAGAAGGAGAGACAAGTCGGATTTTGGACCTTTTTTTTTTTTTTTTTCCCCTTGCTCGTTGCTATCCATCCACGTTAGCTCTCATAAATCCTGAGCTGCCAGTGTAACAACGGGTGATTCAGTGGGGATTTAGCCAGGCTTCAGACCCGTGGAGCGAACCAGATCCTCCTCCCGTGGCAGCGCCTGACCAAACATGAGCACGGCATTACCTCACCCTGCGCCGGGTCCCCTCGTGTCGGGACGCGGGGCGTTGGGCTGATCTCCCGTGGGGAGCTGGGAGGTCCCTTGCGGGGTGTAAGGATGCTCTCTGCTCTCTGCCCTGTGGGTAGCCCCCTCGGTGACCCCGTAAATCCAAATTCTGCCCGGGATTCATCTATCAATCAATCAATTTTGGCTAAATCGGTGTAGGTGAGAGCAGCGAGCGCCTGCAATGGGATGAGGACGCAGCAGGGTCCACCCTGCGCATCCTTCCCCTGAACAGGGAAGGGGCAGCAGACGAAGGCCCCTGGGAGGGGATGTGTCGGGCAGCTCATTAACTGATGGGCCTAACGACCTGCTCGGCTGGGTTGTCCACACAAGCAGGAGGAGGAGCAGGAGCATCCGGATGGGGAGACACGTTGGATCTGGGCACGGGGCTGCCCGAGCAGGCGGTCCAGCCATGCCGCTGGGCTGCGGCAGGCCAGGAGCAGTCGGGGAGGGCTGCACCGTCTCTCAGCATCTGCTCAGCTCTGACATTGTGCTCACTTGGGCTTTTTTTTAATTGTCTTGATGTCCCTCATTTGCATAATCCCCATAATGCAGCGCAGCAGGACTTTTGCTCTGAGCTAATAAATAGATGACAAAAATAAATGTGTCATCTAAGATTTGCTTCCATTTCTTTCCTTTGTGAGCAAGCTATCACCAAGAAATGATGCTCGCGGGGTTGATCTCACAGGAACTGTCAGCCTGGCCTGCCATAAGCAGCGATGTTCGCTTTGCCCGTGGTACGCAACTTTGCCAGATGCTAGGCTGGAGTCGTGAGCTGGGAGCAGGAGAAAAAGGTGACTGTGAAATGCAGGATGTGCTCCTCACTACCTGGGGTTTGCTCCCCATCAGCCCTCCAGAGCTCTTCCCCAAAAGTCATCTCAAAAGCGGGCTTGTGAAGTACCGGCGAAAGGACTGCAGACCGCAAAAAGGTTCATCGTTGTGTTCATAGCGTGTTTGCATCCAGCAACAGCCAGGCAGGTATCTGGTGTGCCTTATTTTTAGACGTATTTTCTTCACAATTATGGGGCACTGTGGTTTTATCTCCTCCCTAACACCACGACCAGCTTTCTGCTCATGGTGGACTTGCACTACTTATGAAATTAGTTCCCTTAGCTGAGAAAAACAGTAGTCACTCTGCCGTGAATATCCAAGGGGGCTCATGAGGCTGGAAAGGTGCCACGTGTTTGCTACAGGACGATTTTGCCCTTGGTTTTACAAGAACTTATTTATCACCTCAAAGAACTTGGCTTGGTGGTGTATGGGGCATTGATGGGAAAACCAGAGATCCCACCCCAAACCAGCCTTAACAGGCTCAAAGTTTTAAAACAGAGGCTGCAATTATCGCTGGGGCTCTTCGCTCCAGCACTGGGGGTTTTCCTAGGCTGGAGCTCAGCTGGAAGTGCGGGAGCTGCTGGGCTTCCCCCCCACATCAGGTCAGACCAGAGGATCCCTTCTGACTAGCGATGGGGTTTGGACCTGATGGAAGATAGCAATGAGACTCGTTAGGTTTCTGAAGATGTACTAGAGATGGTTACTTTGCAGAGGGTGCTGGCAGCTCTGGAGATCGTATCTCGTGCATTACAGCAGTTGGTATTTTTTTTTTCTTCCCGCAGCCCTGTGATTCTGGAGGATTCTCAGCTCTTATATAAAAACGCTTTAGCATTTCCAACTGTGTTGTTTGCTGAGAAAAGCCTGAAAACATGAATCCTAAAGGGTAAAAGCTAGAAGAGAAATAAAGACCTGATAATGTATGAGCTTTCTTTTTTTTTCTTTTAAAACCCTGACCAATTTTAAATCATTTTTATGACTGTACATAACTGCTTTCTGGCATGTGAATGCTTGAGCCTGGTGTTACCGTAAAGATGGATTCACAACCACCGGTCAGTGGAGGAAAAAGCACTGCCTGTGGTTTCCAAACTGCTCTGATCAGGCTGTGAAAGGAGCTCATCAACCTCATAGAGCTGCAATTAATTGATATTTGACAGGTCCTGGGATAAGGCTTTCGGCTCACACACAGGGTTTCCCAGCGGGGCGGCTCTGCGGAGGTCTCCCCCGTGTCGGAGGTGGGATGTGTTTGCAGCAAACTGGGCTGGCGGCCGGGATGCTGGGGGCTGCAGCCCTGAGGAGAAGACGCAAGTGCAGGTGGGCATTTGGGGGGGAAGAAAAGGCAGAGGGTGAGGAACAAGAGACAGGGAACCAAGGGGGAGGAGGAGGGAGAGGTGAGCTGTGGCGTAAGGCTGGATCATGACTCTGGCTGTGGTGAGCCCCAGCGGGAGAGCTTTCCACCAAGCAGCCAAGATCTGCAACAAGTCCTCTCCCAGCTCGTCCCAGCAGTGCGGTCTGCATCCCTGATGGTCTGGACCAGGTTCAGCTGCCTCCCAGCCTGAGCACCAGATCCCTGTGGTGGGGTGAGACAGTAGGGTGCTGGGACAAGGGTGGGCAGAGAGCCCTAAGGATGGAAAGAAGAAAAAGACAGCGAGAGAGGTGAAAACCAGATGAAGTACAGGAGCGAGGCATGGAGGACCGCGGAGCATCCCTCCAGGATGCAGCGAATAATTTTCCCCTTCCCCAAAGCACTGCAGCGAGGGGACAGGATCATCCGTCTTCATTACATCACAAGAATAGGCTCTGTCAGGGTACACTGTAAAACTAATCAATATTCCCTGTGGCCTCGCTGGCCGCAGCTCCTGCCATGCCGGCACACGGGGGTCTGTGCTGCACACAAGTGCTGGCACATTCGGACACTGCTCCCTGGGCAGCACGGGTTCCCATGGTACTAGGGGCGGGGAGAGATGCCCAGTTTTCGCCACACACCGTCCACACATGCTCAATGATTTTTTAAACGAGTTCACACTCTTATCTGGCAACCCAGGTATTTCATTTTCCCCTTGACATAATATCCTGATGCCTGGGTGCCTATTTTCTGTAGACAACTGAACAAACCTCCTGCAACAAAACCCCACAGAAGTGCATCTATTCAGGGAGCAAAATCACCAGGAAAGCCTTATTTGCCCCGTTGCAATCACACAACCCCACTCAGATTGCAAACGTAACTCACGTGCAGTGTCCCAGAGCCCGTGCACAGGGCAAGGCGCTTCCCTCTAGAGCAGAAGGAAGCGAAGGGTTGTGCTATGAACATTTCTCAGCTCCTCAAAGCAATTTGGACCAGCCTGGCCAAAGTGCTCAGCATCTGCCCTTGTGCCCAACGCACCCAGCCCTCGCACCCAGCCCAGCCGTGTGTTGCTTTTCCCTGGTGCAAACTCCCAGCGGTCCCGAGGCAGCACTGGAAATGCTCCTTGTCTCATTGCTGCCTGGCCCTGCTCAGTCCACACGTACAGGGGCAAGGAGTTAATAAACCTAGGAAATAAAGGTCAAGATTCAATCATCGGGTGCTGCTAAGAGCAGAGCAAAGATGCTAAGGCTTTCAATTGTCCATGGTTGAAAAATGACGGAGGGATGCAGGGGACATGCCTGTGCGAGCAGAGCTGTTGGAAAGCGAGGCAGTGTGCGGTGCAGAGGGGTTAACCCGATCGGCACTGCCTGGACTGGCTTCAGGGATCAGCCCTTCCCTGGAGGAGGTCCTGGCTGCACCTAGAGCCGGGGCTCAGCAGCATTCCCGCTGTCTGATTGCTCCCGAGAAACACCGGCGAGAAGACAGACCCCTGGCATGGGAGACCCTCAGGGCAGACAAGACCCTGACTGCCCCATGGGTCTTCAGATTTTACTGGGGGATGCTGCAAGCTAACTGTAGTGGGGGTCCCTCGTTGGGGGTAACTGCCCAGCACCAGGCAGCCTGCACCAACTCATACTGGCCTCATACCAGGCATGGCCTCATCCATGCCCACCCTACGGACCATTCCTGGAGCAGGAGCGGGGGTCCGGTGAGCTCCCTGCTCTGCACCGGGGAGCTTCGCCCTGGCTGTTTTCAAGGCAGCTTTCAAAGCAGTCGCTCCCGCCCCGTGCCTGGGCTCCTTCTGCAAGCAAAAGTCTCACCCAAGACAAGACCCATCCATCTTACTCTCAGCCCGGCTGCGCGGCTAAAAATAAGCCAATAAAGTAGCAATCACCTTGGAGCAGCAGCAGCTCTATTAAAGCGGAGCGAGCCGTGGCACCTGCGTCCCAGCTCCATGGCGCGCCGGAGCCAGAACCCCGGGAGCCTCCACCTGCCCCGCTCTGCCCCGCTGCCGCAGCGTGACGGTGGCAGGAGCTGGCACGGCAGTGCTGCCCCACGGCCCCCCGCTCCTGCCTCGCTGGCCTTCTCCGGGGGGGAGATGCTCCTCGTTGCCCCACGGCACAGCCACGGCTCCGTGTGCCGGCATAGGATGCGGGCGGCTCTGCGCCTCCGGCACCTCTCCTGCCTGCAGGGAGGAGGACAGAAGGGTTTATTGCTGAGCAGCAGCGATTGCTTTGCACCTCTCCCCTGTCCCAGCAGCTTTTGTGGCCCAAATTGCCCACCAGGGCTTCTCCACCCGCCGTGTGCCCTGGCTGCGGGGACCCCGTACTCATTGGGGTTGTTCGTGTGCCTCTTCCCATGCAGAGGTTGGCCGAGGGGCAGATCCATCCCGATCTGATGTGCTGGATGTTTGCATCAGTTTCCGTTGCGAACGCTCATTTGTCATGTAGATCCCCTGGCATTTTTTTAAAGGGTAGATTAATTTAGGGGAGCTCTCAGATCCAATTTCCTCTGGCAATGGCTCTATTAGGCTGTGCACAGCAGAGATACAGGCTCCCGTCCTCCTGCTGCTACTGATGGAATTTGATTCCGTGCTGCCAAATCTGCAGGGCTGCAAACACATTCTCACTCTTGATTAATGTGAGTAATTTCTGCTTGAAAGAAGGTTGAAATGAGCAGCCAAGGGGAAGCGAACGGTGAGGGTTCCCCCCCACTACCCCTCCTCCTCCCCCATCCCTCACTGCTGTTTGCATTTTACCAGCTCTGGCATGGGCTAACAGATAAACAGAATCGCTGGCCCCGTTTCAAGAGCAGCAGAAGGTGCGGGAGGCGGGGGGCACCTCGGCGCAGGCGGGATGCTGCTCTGCTATGCCTCGTGTAATGCAAGGGGCGAGGGATGGGTGAGGGATTGCCCCCCACCCCCAGAGCTGGGGGGGGGGAATGGACCCCAGGCTGGGGGCGCAGCACTGCCCCAGCCCCGCTCACCCACCCTGCGTGGTGGGGGGTGGCGTGGGAGGGGGGTACACTCAGGGTGCACGCAGGAGGCATGGGGGGGGTTGCACAGGGGCTGCACATGGCGGGGGGTGTCTGTGGGGGGCAGCAGGTGGGTCCGTACGTGGGGACAGGAGTCCCCCCCGCCTGGCTGGAGGGGGGGCGGGGGTGTCCTGCCTTTCCCCGTGCAGACACGCCAGGGCACAGCGGTCCTGCCCTCAGCCTGGGTTTGGTCGCTCCCGCTTCGAGGAGCGATGCTGAACGTCCCCCCGGCCTTGGCTTTCCGTCCCACCCCACCCATGGGTCCCCAGGGGTCCAACCTGCTCCCACTGGGCCAGCCGCTGCAGGGACTCCCTGTTTCCCTGCAGTCCATTCACAACACCGTCCGCTTTTGATCCCTTCAGGCACATCACCTGGGGCTGGTGTGGGGATCTGAGATGCCTGCACGGCTCTCTGCATGGTTTTGGAGAGGGAGGACCAGTTGTCCCGTGCCAACACGGTGAGTACCCCCTGCCTCAGCATCCCTGCGGCACCTACCACACAAAAACCTGCCCTGCAGGCAGGGTCTTTGTAGGACATCATTGTAGCACCAGTAATAATGGGAGTTTTTCCCTGGTGAAACCCCATCCCCTACATCCTCTCCCTCAGGAGCAGCGGTGGCTTTGCATCTCCTTTTCAATTTATTTTTATAAGGAAGGAGGGAGAGAGAGAGTCACATCCTAATCTGGCAAAATGTCAGGGAGTGATTCAGAGAAGAGGCGAGCGGCAGAGAGAGGCAGCCCACACAGGAGAGTTGTTTCTGATTTCCAAATGTCAGCATGTCCTTTAATTAAATGCTGATTAACAGGGGACGTGCTCCCTTGCGCTGGAACCGGGGCTGCAGTTGGTAACATCGCGCTCCGCAGGGAGCCCAGGCGATGCCGCCGGCCTGCTCGCGCCCATGGGATGAGCTGCCTGGAACGTCGGAGAGGTGGGAGAGCCACGAGACCTGGCCCTGCCGAAGCAAGACAGCCTTGTCCCATGGTTTGCACCGCACTGAGGGCACCAAAAGGTGCTGGTTCTGCCGCACGGCTCGGTCGCGGCAGGCAAGCCTCTTGTGCCCAGGTCCCCGCTGTCTCGTCTAGCCGCTGAGCTGCGATCGCGCCTGTGATTTTTTTGTCTCCAAGTGGAAGTTTTATTGGATCTAGTTTAGTGAAACTGGATGCAAACCCTCATGTGGATGCTCTTACTTTAGTTTGAGCAGCTCTTTTCTTCCTCGGCTTCTGTCTGTTCTCTGTACGCTTAAGCTAGGCTGCAAAAATGCTGTTGCATTTGGGATCTTGGAAAACAACTTATGTACCTAATATTGTCCCTAAGCATTATCGGTTACAATGCTTCTCTTTGTCCTCTCAAGCGTGCCTTGTCTCTGAAGTCAACGGGAGGGTTCTCCTTGAGGCTGGGAGGGCTGGGCTGAGCTCTGGGCTGTGTCTGCCCTGGGCGGGTGGCAAAATCTCACTGTCCCTAGCAGTGGAGAGCAGCACCGTACGGAGATAGCCAGACTGGAAGGTGGCCAGCTGCTTCGGTCCTGGCTGCCACCCAGCTGCCTCTGCCTGATGCTGTCCCCAAGCACCGGGGACGATTCTCTCCCGTGGTGCAGGGAGTTGGCACGTGGGATGGAGCAGGTAAGTCCGGCCGTGCGAGGCTGCGTGCTCCCGCAGCCGGTCCTGGCCTGGGGAGCTTTGCACGGGACCTTCTTATGTGTGGACCCTCCTGGTGAACTTTGCTACGTGCCATGGGATGGGTGGCTGCCCCAGCCCAGCTCTGCTCTGGCCTTCGGGATGGTTTGGGCTGGCCCAGCTGCAGGTTTTGTACTGGGCAGGAGGCTTATCAAGACAAAAGAGGTACGTTCTGCTCTGCACTGCACGCATCTGGCTGACCATAAAATGTACAAAAGCTCTCTGGACTGCACGGAAACTTTTACCTTGGGCAGTCTCCTTCAGAGACCCGCGTCACATTGCGTGCGTGGAGCCACTCGCACAAGCAAAGCCTGCCAGGGAGGTTACAGGGCTGAAGTCGCATGCCAGACAAGGCTAAATCTGAAGAAATAGTCTATAATTAAAATCACGCTTTTCAGTGCCAGAGCTGCGAGAAAAAGCTTTTCACGCTTATCTTCCCATCTCCACAGCCACAACCGCTCTGCACATCCCTCCCAGCGCCGGCAGAAAGTCTTTTCTCCTTTTCTGCGCCGGTGGAGCCGGAGGCGTGGGCTGGGGTGGCCAGTGGCTCTGGGTGCCACATTTCCCCGTGCCCCGTGCAATGTGCAGCTCGCAGCAACAAGTGTTTGCTCTCCGGACTCCCACAGCGATGCTGCCTATTCCCAAGCGCCACCTGACGGCATCATCTCCAGAAAGGGTTTGTTAGACAGTATTTATACTGGCATAGGAACACGAACCAGCTCCGGCACCAGGGAGGGTGGAAAAGGAAAATAGGGCCACTGGTTGAGAGCAGCCCTGGTCTCAGCACCCTGCCCTGTGCCTCTCCCCGGGATGGGGCAGACCAAAGCTGAGTTCAGCAAACACACGCACCGGCTGCTCTTTTCTTAAGACCACAAAAGTTCTTCCAAGCTACCCAGGAGGCAGGCAGATCCTGCTAGCCCTGGCTGGGGGATCCCCACAACTTCTCTCGTTTTAATTCTCCTTGACGTGCCTGAGAAAACAGCTCTATGTTTATAAACGTGAGACCGAATCGCACAGAAATCCCGGGGGCAGCAAGCCCCGAACACCTCCCACACGGCAATGGGGGAGAAGTCGCTTTCTTCTCCCGCCACACAAGGGATTTTGCCACATCAGTGTCACCTCCAGCTCCCTCTGCCTCCCCAGAGAGGTGCCACCCAGACATTTGTCGGGGACCCTTCAGCTGCAATAGCCAACAGGTCGGATACCCTCCCAGCCAAAAGGAGAGGGTCTCCCCTGACGCAGCAAACAACAGCCCTGGCTTGCACGACCAGCAACAGTGCATCGAAGCGGCATCCTTCAGTCAGGCCTCTCTTCTTCCCCTCGCCCCAAACCACCGCCTGTTCAGGGCAGGGGCCTTAAGCGAGACGAGCACGGTGCTGGCTCAGGGTCCTCTTTCCGCGTAGAGCCCCGGGAGAGGGAAGCCTAACTCTGCGAACGTCCCTGCTTCCCTGCCTCCCCTCCCTCCCCTTCCCTCCACCCTACTGGGAGCGCTGGGCACCCGACGCTTGTTGGGAGCAAGGCACCCGTTTGGGTGAGCCCCTGGTTGCATCCCGAGCCGCCCGCGTGCTGAGCAGGGCAGTGCCTGGCTCCCCAAGGACGATTCTTACCCGCCGGGATCCCTGCTCAGCGTCTGGCACAAGCCAACCTGCCAGTGCCCGGGGTCCAGAGCCCACCAACCCGGCGGGTACCACCCGCTGCTCTCCCCGGGTCTCGCTTGCTTAGCCTCCGCTCCCGACTTCGGCACACGCGGGAACGCTAAGACACCCAAAATTAAGGCACCCAGATGGAGAGACTGCAGCAAAGTGTTTTGTGCTGGGAGGGATGGGGAGAGGACGCCGGGGAGGGGAGGTGGCGGTGGTGGTGGGAAGGGGGGATGAATCATTTTGAGGGAGCCAGATTTCCATATTCCCCCTGCTGGAAAATTAAAGTCTGCTCTGAGTTTGCATCCCAAATGTGATTGCTTTCGGATCCCTGCCTTGGAAGGCACGTACCTCTCTCAGCAGCCAGCCCTGCCGGGATCAGTGTCCGTGCTGTCTACCTGTCAGCAGGCTCTTCCTTCTGTTCACGCTGAGCATCATATTTTCTTTGAACACCGAGGTAGTTAAAAGCCGCAACTTAAGGACTCGAGGGGGGGTGGAGGTGGATGGACTCACTAAGCATGAAAAGCAGCTATTGGCTCTGCCTCTCCGGCTGCTCTGCCACTGGGTTGGGCTGAACATGTGTCATCCTTCCCCTCGGTTCCCCTTATTTCCCCATCGCTGTCCTTCCCCACTCGGTGCCTGGAAAGCGGGGGGAAGGAGGCGAGTCCTTGCCGGGTTATGAACCCCCCCGCACCCCGCGGCAGCGCCCGTCGCCCCTGCCCCGGGCAGATGCAAACGCTGCTCGAGACGCCCCGCTCCCTCCCCGTGCCGCGCGGCATATGGCGCGTGATTTTTAATTTCCTCGGGACGGCGGTTCGTATGGCGACTGGCAGGTTTCTCAATCGCACTTTAGCAGGCCTTTGATTAACCCCGGGTAGATCCTTACGTGCCAACTGTCCGTATGGGCTGAACAAAGCGCTTCCCGATTCCACCGCGCCCTACTTCCTTCTCATTAACGGGGAGCTCTTCATTTGAGCCCTGGCCAGGACAATGAGGTCGGCATCCTGCCTTTAAAGCCGCCTCTTCCCACGTTATGGCAGGTGAGATCCGTTGCTGGGAAGAGGAGCCCGGCTATAATCCTTTTTCAAACCCTGCCTACCTGTTACATGTCAGCCCAGTGCAGGATCGATCTTGCCAAGTGAAATAGCTGAACGTTTAAATCAGCGGCAACGTGAGAATCCAGGTTTTCTGCAGAGCTGCTCTCTCAGGCTCTCTGCAAACACAGGTGGAGGCGCTGAGTTTCACTCGGGTCCTGCTGGGAAAGCTTCCTCTGCGAACCCAGCCACTTTTCTTGCAAAATTTGAGGTCCTTAATAACATGAGAAATTAGTCCACCCCTTTGACAAACTCCTGCGTGACTACAGGGAGATGCGCTGTGTCTCTTGGGTAACAGACACCATTTCCAACAACTTGGATCTGTGCTTGCAGATCAGCACAAATGTGTGTTTGAACACAAATGGGCAACGAGCAGCCTGGTTGTCTCTTCTGCTGAAAGGTTTCTAATACGTGCAGCGTTGGCTGTGACAGAAGGAATGTCGCCGCTTGAACTCCATCTCGCATCAGCAAGGCCCTACGGCTCCTGCGTGTGGTCCTCGGTGCAGAGGCAGCGCGGGGAGCAGGGAGCCCCTCGCCCGGTGGGTTGTGGTCGATGAACGATCGTGGAGAAGCAGCCGCTGCCTCGGTGAGGACGTGCGAACGCTTCCCACCTCTAATCCAGCTCTGCCATCTCACTGCAGCATCGCCATGGCACGCCGGTCCTCTCGCTGGCATTAGGAGGAACAATCCCGTTGCATTTTGCACATAAGGAGCATGGCAAATGGATTTGCCATCTTCATGGACTTTGTTTTTGAACAAAAGCAAAAACTACTAAAAACGTAATCACTTTACGCTGCTGCCGTTACAAAACAAAGCTGAGTCTCGCTCATGTCTGGCAAACACTGAATCATCCACCTTTGTTCAGGCAAAGAGGGGATCATTAGGACAGCAGACGCGTCAGGGAAATCCTTCTATTTGTTTTGTTCTTCAGCAGACCGCAAGGTTGCAAGAGCATTCTATTAGCTGTGTGGGAACTCAGGGCTTCTCTGTTTGATGCACAGGATGAAGATTATGGCAGCACCTCTGGACCTGGGACACTCCCTCCTGGAGTTAAAGACCTTGGTCCCCTGGCTAGAGGCAAACCTCCAAGAAGAGGTAAAGCTGCTGACAAACAGGCATTTCTGATGCTGCTCGTGAGGGGCAGATCCCATTAGCACAGCACTTGGATGACCAGTATGGTGAGTTCCTGCAAAATTGCAGTAGAGGGCAAGAAATCTGATACTCATGTGATCGGTAATATGGTTATACTGTGTTTGCTGCTGGACAGGCGCAGTGGAGCGATGCATTCCTGGCTGCAGGAGTTTCACAGCCTTGCAAGCTACACAGGAGTTGCAGCTCAGCTATAGTTAATGTTGAGAAAACTCCTTCTAAAAGAGTGGTTACATCCTCTAAAATACACATTTTGAGTTGGATTTCTATAGGACTTGCTGGCCTCCACAGAGGGCAGACATGAGGGATAGTTATCCATCCTTGGGGATATTTCAGAGAGATACAGCTGCCCTAAACCACAGTGTTCTTACAAAGGCCCACCTGGTTCCTGTAGCAGCATGCTGGAGGAAGCTCTGCCAGGTTTTTAAGTGTTTTTCCAAAATCCCCCCACTAGCGGGCAGCAGGAGGAGAGGCTGTTTATGGGAGAAAGGAGATGTCGCCTGAGAATTGCAAGAGAAGGATTGTTTCTCTTAAAAACATTTAATGTGAAGCGTAACGGTTATGGCCCAGAAGAAAACTGCGGATGTGTCACCCTGATCCCGTGCAATAACCAGCCAAAACCTCTGTGCCCTGGCAGGAAATCTGTGTGCAAGCTGATGTTTTTTTTCCTGGAGCATTAAAGCCCAGGTAGCTCCCACAGTGGAGCAGAGGCGACTTGCCCAGCGTTTCAGATGGCGTTGGTGGCAGAAGCGGGATGGGGACCCACACAGGGGCGTGATCCTCCCTCGCTGCAGCGTTTCCCACCAGCCAGGGAAGATCGCACGGTGAAGCCCCGAATCCAGTGCTTACCATCACGTCCTTCCCCACCCCACCTGCCCGCGCAGGCAGATTTTGGAGGGGAACCAGGAGCGGCGATGCTGTCCCCCGGCAGAACGGGTTCAGCCGCTCCAGCTCCCCAAGTTGAGCTTTTGCAAGCACTTGTGTGCCTGTATGTGAACGCACGTGGGCTGGGAGGACAGTGTTTTAACAGACCATGGGCTGCTTTAACTCCTCTTCAGCCCTGCAGCAGTCCTGGAGAAATCTGTGCTTATCCTATGGGATAAATCAGTGCGGGTCCCTGCGCCTGGGCTCTGCTGCCAGCTCCCTGCCTGGTGTGTGCATGGCTGAGAGGGTGCTCTGCCCTGCCAGCAGCACCCAGGCAATGACAGGGCTGGGCAGAGGTACTGGGTACCCCAGTTCAGCTTGGGTGAAGGCAACAGAGCGAGCAGAAAGGGTGCCATGGCCTCGTTTCTCTCTGTCTCAGCTGGGTTGCATGGGTGCAGCCTGGCATTTCCCAGCCAGTCATTTCTCCAGAGGGCCACGAGGTGGAAGCATTTTCCAAAAACTCCTGCGGTGACCTCGGAGAATTGGGGGCAACCTGCCTCTGGCTTGAGCAGGGGGGGGACAGGACAGCCGGGGAGCTGAGGGGTGGCTATGTCGTGGAGAAAAGAGCTGAGAAAGGATCAAGTAAGGGCACAGGTCACAAGGGAAAAAGCCCCTTCTCCAGGAAAAGGCTCCTGCAATGATCCATGATGTTATCTGCCCACTACCCAGGGGAAAATGTCTTGTCTTCTGCACCTCAGAGGCAGAAATGCAGGAGCACACACTGCAGAGGGCCATGCACCATGCTCTGGACCCCCCATGCTTGCTCCATGCAGATGGCCTGCCCGGCAGTCAGCTGTGTGTCACTTCTGGACCCCAGACGCTGAGCCCAGACATCCTGGAGAGATGATCGGGTTCTTCTTTTTTCTCCTCTGAACAGAACTCCTGGACACCTGGATTTACGGCAGCTCTGTGCAGCCCACTCCCCTTTCAGAGGAGGACCAACACAGATATCCAGGTGCCCGTCTATCTGCCTCCCCACGCACCAGGTCCTGCTGCTCAGAGCCAGCAAGTCCAACCAGTAGCCCCAGGGGTGGAAGCCTGGCAGGACCTGCCTCTGCCCGCTTGGGAGGACCAGTGCTTTCCTGGTGGCCAGGCAGCACAGCCAGGAGCAGGGTTTGCCACCCGGCACGGCGTCGCGCTCAGCCCTCGTTCGTGGTGCTTGACAGGGGCTCGGGGTGCTGAGTCACGGCCGATCAGCTGTGCCTTATCGAGGCCGGGGAGCGGACATCTGCTTCGTCCCGCTCAGCCCTCCCGGCCCGGCAGGAATGACTGGCATGTTGCTGAATGCCAGGCACCAGCTTGCCGGGAGGTTGTCTCGGCTGATGGGAGATGCTGGCTGGTGTTCTCCCAGTCGAGAGGGCTCGGCCGCTGTCAGCCAGGGTCCAGCACAAAGCAGGCTGGGGAGAGAGCCCCCGTAAATATTCCTTGTGGCCATCAGGCTATGCAGTGATACTCCACTCTCCTGCCAAAGCTCAGTGCCTGTGCTGAAAGCACACATTTCCCTGAAATATTTTATAAGTGAGGCACGGAGAGGAAAAAAGGGCTTAGCAGCAGTGAAATGGCACTGAGATTCACCTCTGCTGTGGAGGGCTCCACAGTTCAATGCTCCACTCTGCCACACGATCCCATCAACCTTAGGCAAGTCCCTTCACCCCTTCTCCACTTGTGACACTGGAGTTGGACGTTGCCTTGTTAGCTGTGGGTGTGGAGGGGTTAAATATGGTAGAAACCAGGGAGGAGGTCATATATACAGACAGATAAATGGGTACTGCACTCCTTTGACAGATGATCCCAGTCAGAAGATCCTCAGCTTCCAGATGTTTTGGGGGGGGGGATTACAAGCAGCACCAGCTTCTAGGCAGGACCCTCATTCCTTGGCCAGCTCTGCTCCACCCCCAGCTCCAGAGCGGAGAAGCAGTTTAGTCCAGCATCCCCGTATGTGACAGAATAAATGTGCAGAGTCCAGCTCGGTATGCAAAAATGCCTTGACATTTAGCCTTCCCTTGTGTTTGTTTAATAAGTAAACAGCTAAAAATAAGTTGGTTATACCCAAGGGGCTTTTGAGTAGCATAAACCAAGAGAGTGAAGGCTGTATGCTGGGTAACAGAACTGGTATTTTCCTCTCATTCTCAGTTCTACATCAAAGTAGTTTTATGGACTTTATTTATTCCTGACTTAAATCAGCATGGGCACAAGGAGAATCAGCCTCAGCATCTGCAAATGCAGACCTCTTCTGTGGTGCTAATTGATTTAATCTGTGAGACATCAAGAGAGCAGATTTATCCAGCACAGTCCTGCCTTAAACCTGTATTTTGCTTTTTTTTTTTCCCGGAAGTGCCTTACTTGGCCAAAAGTAGTGGCATCAGTGGCTGGCCTACAGGAATGCCTGTGCTGGCAGATGATGGGTCAGTGCTGGATCTCGCCAAGGCAAAGAACAGGGGAGCAGAGAGCAAAGCACAGCATTGGGGTTGCTCTGATTTCTGACACCTCCTGAGGGTTCCGCTGACCATGCACCCTTACAGGGTCATGCATGTACCATCCCATCCACCGCTTCCAGCCCGCTCCATCTGGCAGAGGAGATGTGGGGCCCTTTGAAGTCCTGCTGCGAGGCCTCTTGGATGCTGCTGGAGCCTGGAGAGACGTGGTCTCTGCCTGTATCGCAGGGCTTTAAATGACCAGGTGCAGCCTCCAGTCCTAGGGCATCCTGCTCTGGTTTGGAGCATCTCAGTTGTATGACGCACCATGACTGGATGAGCCTCCAGAGTCCTTTTTCTGAGCTTTGCGATTTGGAAAGGCTTCTGGTCAAGTTATTTGGTACACGGGGATGGTACACAATGGAATGACCTCATGCTTTACCCCAGAGCTAGAAATGACTGCAAAGACAGTGTTTCCCTACAGCTATAAGCAGAGCATCAACAGTCCTGGGAGCCCTTTGGGGATGCTCTGGATGGGATGCTGAGGTGAGGAGCCCTGGCTCCCAGGTGTGCTGTGCAGACACCAGGAATTTCACTATGGTGTGGAGACTCAGCGCGCAGAAAACTAGACCAACCGAGGGCAGCATCAGGCTGAGACCCGTGGAGCGTGGTGGGCTGCAGCCACCCCGTCCACAGAGCACTCGGCATCTGTCAGAATGAATCTTGAGCCTCTTCCAGCCAGAAGAAGTCAGAGGGAAAGTTTCTCTGCCGCCTGTCAAGGGAGATGATTTCAGGCTGTGTTTATAGCAGGTGTGCAGCATGTGAGCAGAAGAGGAGACTCAACATGCCATTAGAGCACTTATTGGCTGGGGAATTGCAGCACTAATGAAATAATAGGTGCATTCAGCTAGGAAGAAGCTTATGTTGTAGATTCTCCCCAGAGACTGCCTTGCAGGGAGCTGCCTGCCACCGGCCCACTGGTGGTTTTCTCCTGGGCAGACGCCTCAACACCAGTTAAAGCAAGTTCTGGGCCGCACCCTGAAAGCCCTTCCCCGGTGGGGGAAGGCAGCCCATCTCCCCTCCTCTGCACAGCCTGGAGCAGGACCCGTGCTGTGCCTGCACTGCAGTATGCTATCCCTGGGATACCTAGGTTTTTCCCTGGGGTGCAGGCTGTCCTGCGAGCCTTTGCCACCGAGTCTCACCTCCAGGAATCTCTCTCTGCCCGTCATAACCTTTGCTGCCGACGCACGTGTGTTTGCTAGCTGGGAAGGTGGGGGCAAGGTCCTTGTCTGCCCTGCCTGCGCCAGCCAGTTTTGTTTTCGCCCAAGGGAGAAGCAGCCCAGAGCAGCGTGCAAATGTTTATTGCGGAGGCAGAAGACTGGAGCAGTGCTGGATTCAAGCGCGGGTTTCCATAAAGCCTGCGGGGATGGAGACAGGAGCTGACACTGAGGTGCACGGACGTGCAGGAGCTCACACAGCCCCTCAGGGGCACCAAGGAAGAGGGAGCCTGGGGGTCCTGGGGTCCCATCAGTGCCTCGTCACTGACCACGCTGTGGTTCACACCTCGTGCCTCCGGCATTCGTAGCTGCCCTCCCAGCAGCCCCCAGCCCCCAGGTGGGAGCCTTTTGGGGACGTTGTTGCTGCAGCACCCTGCCCCAGCAACTCCGGCTCTGATCACAGGAGCTGTCATCCTCCTGACTTGCCTAAGAGGGAAGGACTTGCTCACAGCAAGTGGCAGCTGTGTATGAGATTTTCCTCTTTTCAGCTAACTCTGCTGCCATCTGCTCCAATTCCCTAATTATAACGGCAGAGGTGGGGGATGTCAGACTGGTTAGCAGGCAGTGTGGGGTGAACATCAGCTCCAGCGGCCTCGATAGACCTGGGTGGGCTGGAGCGGCTCTCAGATGCCCTGAGCTCGGCTGGCACAAGCGCCGGCATATGTGTGAAGGCAGGACTGCGCCCACTCCACTCCCAGCTAAGCCAAGCATCTTTCTTGGGCATATGCCTACCATTCCTGCCCTCTCAGGGATGCTTTGCTCTGTGCTCCACCATGCATGTGTCCAGCACTGCAGTTCAAGCCCTTTCTTGGCTCTCTTTTTTGGAAATGTTCTCACATTTCTCATCTCTCCAACGCCCGCTGAGGTTTCTGCCTGCATCAATGTTTTCGGAAGCCAAAGCTGGGTTGGATTCCTCATTTGGGCTGAAAATAGCTAACAGACTGTGAGGCAAGCAGCAAATCCTGGCTTCGCATCCTGAGGCTGTCATAGTCAGCAGTGAGGGAGTCCCTTTCTGGTGCCACCCAAGCTGTTCTTGCTGAATAGTGCCAGCCTGCTGCCATGGCTCCTCCCTTTCCATCCATCCATCCCTCCATCCCTGTGGATAGAAGCATCCTTATTATTCTCCAGCCAGACCTCCTGCACTGCCTAGGCCAAAGGATTGCATCCTGCTAATAGGGGTCTTACTGGTTTGGGCTGGAAAACTCCGTCTGATGCCCTGTTCTTAATCAGTGGGTATTTCTTGCATGGCTAGTCTCAGTCCAAGTAGGGACTCCCACTTTCTGTCAGCAGGAAAGCACCAGACACTTTCCTGGTGTTTCTGGTGTACGCTGGCAAAGAGAAGCATCTGGTCTGTGAGGTTTGCCCGAGCACATTCCCCTACAGTACTTTAGCCCCAGTGCTCCTTGCTCCCAAGAGGAAGCAAAGATTTAAGCCCTTGGTGCGCTTACTCACCTCTTTCCAGTAGAGAGGACTGACTGTTCAGCCTACAGCTCACCCCGTGAACTGCCTTGGAAAGGGGAAGCTTGTCAATGAGTCAGTGGGAGAGAGATGGATTGTTCTCTGAAAAAAATAACCTATCTCCTCCCTGCACTTGCTTCACACAGGGTGATGAGGGACAAGGTCCGCTCACAGGAGCAAACTCCTTTGGGGATGGCATTCAGTCACTTTTGAACTGCAGCGCTGGTGCCTGGGCTCGTCTCTGCAGAGCTGAGATGCTTTAACCCCTGTGAAGCAACTGCTAAACCCACCTGGAAACCTTCAAGCAGAGCAGTCTTGCTCAGTTTCTCCAGGTCCCGTGGCTGGGTGAAGCTCAGTGTTCTTAGGAGGTGTCAGCCCTAGTTCTGCATGCCAGCCTTTCTTTCGCATTGAGGCTTCCTCTCTCTGCTGTGTAACAGGGAGGAGGGTGCACACAGCCCTAAGTGAAATGCCAAAAACAAAGGCCAAACTCATCTTCCAGTGATACCACTGGCAGGGCAATGGATGCTTTTGCTCCAGAGCTACTTGTTGGGGGAGAAGTTTTGGAATCCATCAGACTCTGTGCATTTTCCTGGCTTTGCCCATTGTGCTGCTGGAGTTTTGCACGCATACAGTAGGATCATGGAGGAAATACTTTGTGCATAATTTTTACTTTTTTTTATAATTGGGCAGCTCCTGGTTGCTAAGTGCATGAATCTATGGTGTGGATTTGTGGATCTGTTGTTATGGTGATGTTCCATGGGCAAAATTAAGAGGAACTGCTGCTGGATTCACTGGTTTATAATTGGCCTGACGGCTGCTACGGTCAGCCGAGCTTTGGCCAACTGTACTTTGTGGACGGTGACTTTATTTTGCATGCAGCACGTTGACTTATCCAGTGATTTACACTGCATTTAGTTTCAGGGTGCTTGGTGTTCACAGGGAGTCAATTCTTGTGTGGGGCAAGAGTAGACTGCAGTTCATCTGGGCTCATTTATGAATGTTGCTGGAGATTTGGAGTGGGACCTTGAGGAACTCCCTCAGCTCTGGGAACAAGCACTAGGCTGCGTTAACAAGGATATCTGAACTTGTCTCCATTTCTCCCGCTCCTCAGTTTACCTGCCTGTAAAATGGGAATAACGATATTCCTTTCGCCTTGCCCATTTACATGTTCAGAGTCAGATGCCCACCAGAGATGTAATTTGGGGGGGTTTGGTGTTAAATAAGGGAGATCTACAGCCGTTGCACCCTGTGTTAGCACCGTGCACAGGCACACGCTGAGCCTTGTGATGCAGCAGCAGGTGCGTTTGCCCTCTCCAGCACTCGATATGAGCGGCTCCTGACATGCCAGGCTGGGCAGTTAAGCATGGGGCCCATTTGCCAGTTTTCCTTGACTTAGCAGCCAGCCTTTAAACTAAAGCACTTTGTTGCTGAAATGCAGCGCTGGTCTCCGGGCAATGATTTCCACATGCCTGCGTGTGCACAAGGGATAACGGTCCACGGGCAGGGGAGGCATTGAACACATTTTCTTTCCATGACTCGGTGCCTGCGTTACTATTGAATGTCAGGGCAGTGGGGAAGGGAACTGCTGCCTGGATGCAGTGACTGTAAAATATTCCCTGCAGACCTACACACAGCCGCTTGCCTTGGAGCAGCACACATGCATGTCCATGTGAGTTTAGTAGTGGAGAAAACGTGCCTGTGAGCTGCTGGGGATCTGGAGGGATCTGCGTCTCAGACACTGCTCTGTGTGGCAGGGGAATGAGGCCGGAGGAGCTGCAGGAAGAAAACAGGTGAAATCCCCCTGGAGCTGACCTGCGTTTCCTCGAGAAGTCAAGCACATTCATGTTGCTGCTGTTTCTCTAATGCTCCAGTCTAAGCTGTCAGGTTTAATATACTTCCTGTATTTACTGGGATTGCCGGGACTCTTACGTGAGAGCGCTGGGTTGCAGATTGGAGCTCCGGACCTCTCTCTAGGGAGACAGTAATGCCTACTGGATAGAGCACTGTTCCGAGGCCGTATCTTTCTGAACTGGCTCTTACTGGGCCTGCTGCGTCATCGCTCCGTGCGTTTTGACATCTTCGTTCCAGTTAGCTCCCTGCCGAGCACATCCAAATGTCTCCCACTTAGGCTTTGACTCCAGCCCCTCCAGGCTGGAGACCCCGTGGGCGAGCTCCTGCCTCTCCGCAGGGTGCTGCGGTGGGACGGCGGGCAGGGCTGCCCCCCAGTCTGGGGAAGGGTATTAAACGGGGGCTAGCCGCTTACAGCGAAAATGATGTGTTCTTACACCAAAGGATGCTTGGCAGGGCTGTAACAGAGGACAGGCTGCTCCCTTCCACTTTTATGCATTTGGAGACTGCTGTCGCCTCTGCGCAGCTTTTTGCCCTCGAGGCTGAACAGCCTGGACTGCCTCGGTCTCTGCCTAAGGCAGGACCGCCAGCCCTCTGGCTGTGTCCCCCCCTAAGCTGCCCTGGGCACTCTCCCTCCTCTCTCCCAGAGCTGGCGCCTGGTTCTGGATGGCGTGTCCCTGCCGGGGCCTCACCATGTGAGGGAGAAACGGGAGGATTTAATGGGTCTGGCCAGGAGCCATGCAGGGAGCATGCCTGGAGCAGGGCGCAGTTTTACAAGACAGGCACTGCCTGGGCTCTAGCTCCGTGTCAGTCCAGGCAGTGCTCCCGTAGCCCCGTCCTCGCACAGGTTTGCACAGGGACGAGGGGTACACGGTGGAGTCTCGCACCCTGCGTTTGCCCTTGCGTCGGCCGTGGGGCTCGGACTGCTCTCCCCACGGCCCCGAGGCTGTGCTGACCCCTTGGCATCCCGTGGTCCCTCTCTCACATCTCTGCAGTGGTGTTTGCTGACAAGGAAGGTTCGGGAGAGGAGCAGCCCTAGCAAACCCCTCGGGGCTGTGATTAAAATGCTGCTCAGGATGCTGCTGCCTTCCCCGCTGCTCCTGAAAACCACTCCAGCCTGCATGCTGCTTGCAGCCTGTGAAACAGAGGTACCATTTTCCCCGGGCTTAGAAAGGAGCCCAGCTCAGCAGCTCTGGCTGCTGTGTTTCTGGGGGTGGCTTTTCAGGAAGGATGAAGAGGGTGAGTGATCTCCTGGCGTGCAGCAGAAACGGGATCGCTTCTACCTGGAGGAGGTCCTAGGGCTGTGCCAATGGCATGAACAGCTCAGAGCCATCATCCCGGGTTATAAGCATCACAGCCCCGCTCGGTTACAGCACCCAGCCAGCCGTGCCCCTTTGAATGGAGAAAGACACGAGCATGGAAGTCTCCGTCAGGCCTGACTCTCTGCTTGCTGCAGCCTTCTCTCCTTCCAACAGCCCCTTCTTTCCTCCCTCCAGCCAACTGCACGGCTGGGCTGAGGGGCTGTTTGCAGGGAGGTGACAGCAGAGTGGCCTGGGGTGAGGAAGCACAGCCTGTGTACCTTCAAAAGATGCAATTTATATCAAAAGGGAGAGCAACTGTGGGCCACAACCCAGCACTCCCCTGGCTGCACCAGGCAAGGGACACACTAGGAATTGCATAACTGGAAGAGGAGGAGAAGGATTTGCTGAGCAAAGTCTCCCCTGGCACGAGCTGAGGTGATCACAGCCATGGACTTACACAAACTCTTGTAGTTTCCCAGCCAGACCCATTTTTTTATAAAATACTCCAAACTAAAATGAGCCCATTTTCACACCTGATTTCCCCTGGAACGCCACGAGGCTATGCGATTTCATTGTGACAATAGAAAAGGGAAAAACAACCCCAGAACCCAAAGTAATTTTAGAGAAAAATCATACAAATCAAGCATGCCCGCCTTTTGCTCAGCCATTAAGTTGGCATGTTTGAAAAACGCCCTGCAGGCACTGCCTGGCAAATGCACTGCTCGGTATTGCAGAGGCATCCGCTGGTGGATGCCAAGTTCAACACCAGCAACCTCAGCCCGTGTTGCCCTTCACAGAGCACACATTAAGGGACAGTTTGCTTTGGGCTATTATTGGTGGAACGGACCCAGCCCCACTACACAGTGTAGAGTCTCGTTAGCACCGCGTCAGTCTGCCAGGGAGATGTACTGTGTTCTTGTCCCACATGCTGGTGAACATCCATCACACCGTAACGCAGCTCCTCTCCCATCCAGTCTTTGAACACGCATGTCTAGGAATCCCTGCTGGCTGCAGCAGCTGGGTGCTTTCCCTCTCCACGTTCTCCTCCCAAAGCCATCGTGTCAGGCTTACAGCTATCCCTTCCTTGGCATATTGATTATTGTCATTTATGTTTATGAGGAACGTCACGCACCAATAAGCGGCTTGCGTGACACAGCCACTGAGCTCGTGTCTCTGTCCACTAATTGCTTGTCACGTTCTTGCCCTTTGCACATCGCTTCTCTTAGAGCTGGTTTCTCTGTCCACCTCCAGTTTGGGGGTTTCCTCTCCTTAATTAGCCGCAGCTTTTGCTGGGGATCTCCTTTGTTTTCTGTTTTAAAATGGACTTACAGTGGCAGGTGGTCTCACAGCCATGGTATGGAGCGTGTGGCAGCAGTTGTTATGCTGAGGGCTGCCCTGTGCTGGGAATGGCACGTAAGTGTTTGAGACATCTCCCCCCCACCCCGGAGACATCTCCCCTTTAAACAGAGGAGGTGGGTGGGTATGGAAGTCAGAGGCATGCCAGAGCCTGGCTGGACCGCTGGGCTGCGGAAAACGTGCCAGCTTCTGCAGCCAGTGGCATAAAGGGAGCGTGATGGCTATCGTCACCCCGAGCTGCCGCTGACTTTGCAGCCCACATGACCAGGTACTCATTGACCAGGGGTTAGGGGAGGGCAGTCGTTCATGCGAGCGGAGCCAAGGGCCAGCCTGCACATCGCACCTCTGGGTCTTCTTTGCTGCTCCTCCCCGAGCCCTGCAGAGTAAAGGATGCAAATCCCCATGATGCAGGTGAGAAACAGGCTGCTCGGGGCAGCGAGAAACAAGCTGGCTCGCCCTGTGTCCCGGAGGACCGGGTCCTACCCCTGCTGCAAAGTCATCACGCCGCAAGCTTGAACTCTACGGCTGCTTCTGGGGGGGCAGTTCCAGTTCAGAGCCCATTCGTTCAGCTCTGGGTGCTCAGACGAGTCTTAGCTCACGTGCTCACTAAGTGAGTTGACCGAAGAGCTGGTGTCGAATGTTTTACCCCCCTCACAGAGCAGACAAGCATTACTAAGGGCTTCAGGTCTTGGCTGGGTGTTGCCGTGGGACAGGCTAAAGCGAACAAACAAAATGGATCCTGGTAAAATGTCCCTTTCCTCCATGGGGGCTCGGCTTTTATGCTTCTGCAATGCCATCTGTGAAGCACTTCCCTGTTCCTCAAAGTGTCTCCCAGCAAGCTCGATGGTTCTAATATAAGAAATGAGAGTCAGCAAGTCCCCCAAGACTCCCACGTTCAAAAAGGAAAACGGAAAAAGGAGTTCTGTCAGCAGCAGAACTAAGGAAGCCCAAATTTGTGTCCTCCGGACAGTCTCCCTTGTGGAATCTCAGATGTCTGGAAAGGAGAAGATCCTATATGCTTTCCTGGGATAGGATTTCCCCCCCAGAGAGCTTGTGCCCCCTTTCCTCTCCTCACCAGCGTCCTCTGGGTTCCCGCTCTCCATGCTCTGTGTGGACGGCTTTTGTTCCTTCCCTGCCCAGGTGTCCTGCTGGCATCTCTCCACCTTCCCCCGCCACGTTAAACCTCCCGCACATCCCCCAGATTTAGGCATAATGCCCACTAATTACAAAAAACTCTCCTGACAGACAGGATGGTCTGTAGAGGGAAGGCGAGGATTCGCAGAGCTGGGGCTATAAGAAATTAATTAGTTTCAGGCAGACAATGTTGGCACCTCCAGTGAGCCTGATTTATTTCCACGGCCGGTCTATTTTTGGCAAAGTGAGAATGTTTGGCTACATATAAGACAATAAATAGCTGGAACGGACGGTGAAGCTGCTGCTAAAGACAAACCCCCAACCGGAGTGACAGAAGCTGTGATTTCCAAGGCTGCCCAAGGGATGTTTCCCTGCCGGCTCCCCGCTTTCCCGGGCTGCCCTCGCTCATCCTCATCTGCCAAAAGCCTCAAGGACGAGTAGGAAGAGCTACAGGAGGGAACTCCCCCGACTCGTGTGCTGGGGCTGGGATCGGGGAAGGGGGCGGTGGATGGAGAAGGGGTAGGGGGGTTGTGCGCGGCTCCCCAGCCCGCAGAGCAGCTCGGTTCCCCGCCGGGCAGCCTGAGCAGGGCCGGGTCTCCCGGGGCGGCCCCGGAGGGGGACGACAACGGGACCGAACGGGTTCCTTATCCCGGGGTTGCGGCGGGGAGGAGCCAGCGCCGGCACCGAACGAAGCGCCGGCACCGCTCCGCTTCTCGCCGCCGGTAACCGGGCACCGCTCCGACCCCTACCGGCAACCGCGACGCCTTTTACTCCGGTTCCGCCACCGCTCGGGCTCCACCGGCCCCGCTCCATCCCTCCACACCCTCTCCGTTACCGCCACCGGCTTTTTTTTTCGCTCCGTTACCGGCCCCCCGGCTCCCAGCCCGGCCCCGCGGCGCCCGCAGCGCCGCCCCTGCTCTTCCCCGGGACCCGGCGGCGGCAGCAGGAAGGAGGAAGGACGGAGGCGAGACCTGCTCGGCGGCCGGTGAGTGCCGGGGTAAACACGGCGGAGGGCTGGGGGTCCGTCCCATACACCCCCCCCGGACCCGGGGGGTTCCCCCCCCGGGGTCCCCTGCCGCAGCCCCGGTCGGGACCCGTCGCTGCTTTTGGGACTGTTTGGGCAGAAAGTGCTGTAGGGGAGGGGATGGCTGAAGTTGAGGGAGGGTTGGGGTCTGTAGCGAGAGCGGCAGCAGTTTTCTACCTGGCTCTTCCCCGGTGGAGGAGATGCCTTGAGCGTGTTTTGGTCCTAGACGGGGTTTTTGGGGAGCCCCGGTCAACCCTTCGCTCGCTATCGACTTCTCCGTTTGGTAGGCGCCCCTGGCACGGGTCCCTCCGGGAAGGACCTGGAGGGAACCCTTCTCTCTCCGGCATCAAAGTTTCCAGAGGGGGCTGACACCCAGGGTCTGTCTGGTGGGTTCCCCTGCTCGGGTTGGGGTCCTGCTGCTGGCTGGCCGGCAGCATGGCATTCTCCTCATGCTGCATTTCTTTTTTTTTGTGGCTGTCAGTATCAGCTACGTCTCTCCAACACGCCTGTTGCTCTGACGAGTTCCCAGGGGTGCGGAGAACTTGCCCCCAGAACGCTTCTCCCCAGACAAGGCCGCCCGTTGAGAGCAGCTCTCCCTGCCATGCCAGCTCTAGCTCCTGTAAAGTCAGGCTTTAATAAACTTGCTCTTCTCTCCACGAAAACAGACCGGAATGAGCACGCTGGCTAGTGGGCACAATGGTGGCATTAGCTCTGAAAAGAAGAAAGCATCAGGGTCAGGCCTGGGGCTGCTGGCGTTGGTTTTTTTGTGCTCTGCATCAACCAAATGAATGGTGCAAGTGGTGCGAAGGGGGAAGCGCTTTGAACAAGCGGCAGGCAGAAAGTTAGTGCCTCCAGGTGAGATTTCTGAAAGGGTGTCTTCGCACCAGACCCTCTTCCTGCAAAGAAATAGGACTAATTTCCTCCTCAGTGGTAATGGGGCAGCGTGTAGATCTGCAACATGTGCTAACAGACAGAGCTGAAATGTGGTGAATGCAAGCAGAGTCTTGTTTTCCAGCCTCACGAGGCATTGACAGGGCATCTGGGTCACCCCGTCTGTGGAGAGGTCATGAAAACCAGTTCCCATGATCCTGAAAAAATTCCCTTGATGCAAACACCAGGCCATTAGAAAATCGGTTAGTTAGTGTCAGCGGGAACGCTTCAGTGGTGGCACACTGCGATCTCAAAGTGCATTTGTAGTCTAGAGCATCCTTTCCACCCTGGAGCAGATACAAGTACATCGATGGGACGTGACATGTCCAAGAGCCTGATGCAAAGGAGGCACGAATAGAAGGAGGGCACCTTGTTCACCCACTGGCACCCCATCCGTGAAACTTCATCTCTGTGTGTGTATGTGTGAGGCATCCAGCACACAGTTTGCTGATTTTTAGACTCTCTTTGTCATGCCAGAAGACTTCTGTGCAAGTTTTGGTGCCCATTATCCAGGCGAGACCACTTCTGATGGGAGGTTTTGCAGATTTCACAGATTTGTTGCCCAGAGCCCAGACATACTAATGCAGGAAAGTATTGGTACCATGTCCAAATGAGGGCAATTAATAAATGAGTAGTGGAACAACCTCCCCAGCAATGGCTGGGAGTTCCTCCTCTCTTACGCTGCTTGGAAAAGAGAGGAAATTTTGTAACTGAAGAGCAGGACTCTGGAGATCTGACCCTGTCCCTGGCCTTGCCACAGATTCTGTCTGACCTTGGACGCATCACCGTATCCCCACGTCTGAGTTCCTCCATCTGTTAACACTTGACCTTGCTTTGTTCTCGGAGGTTTGCTCCCTGAGATCTATAGAGCTTTGGGATGCTGGCAGAGATAGGCATGGAAGCACTAAAATACTTGTCTGGATGCTGCGCAGGCCCCTTTCACTAAACAAGCTCTCTTTGTGGTCCCTTGAATGGACCCTTCAGCCGGGCTTCGCTGGCGAGCGAGTGACAAAGAGCGAAGTGATGGTGTCACATATTCGTACGTTACAGGTGACTGAAATGGAGCTGATGTGCCCGGCTGCTTTTTGCTGGCTTCCACACTAGCTGCTTTAAATCTTTAGCTGCTGCCTTTCATATGCATTTATTGCCATTGTCGCTGTCTTGTTTATCCCGGGTAGGCACGGGCTGGGGTCCAGCCCTGCTGTGCCAAGAGCACGGATACAGGAGGAGACAGTTTTTGCCTTCTGTTGCCGGCACTGTAACTAGACAAGATAGATGAAGGCAGCTTCATTTTGCGTATGGGAAAGTGGAGAGACAAAATGGCTTGCTCAAGGTGCTACAGGGAGCCTGTGGTAGCACAGGGAATTGAATTTTGATCTCCCAAGTCCACGAGGATCCCTCTGTTCCCTCTGTCCTTTGTGCTGCACCCTGCCACTTGGTGAGACAGAAACCTGTATATGTACTTTCCATATGTTGTGTATGCATTAAAATATCCACGTTGCAGTTTCCACTGAGACCATCCCCTTGGTCTGGCCTTCTGGAGAGAAATGAATGTTTGGTCAATCCTTGTAAACCCTGAGACATTCCTCTGGCTTCCATACAGACCTGAGGTTTGGGCCAGGAGGTCTGAGAATCTCCGGAAAATCTGGGACACATGTTTGGAGTCATGTCCAAATAATAGTAAGAGTTTCCAGGAGGGTTTATACTCCGTAAGAGCCTCCCAAATTCTCCTTCCATGCTCAGGGAAATTGAGGCAAACTTAAAGCAGCTTCTCCAGGCAACAGGACAGGGGGTCTTGACTTTGGGGCCAGCTACAGAGTTCAGAAAAGATCCCAACCCAGCCTGGACTGAGTTCTGCTCTGCGTAGTTAGTGTACCGAAACCCTGAAAGGTCAGCTCTGGTTGATGACATGGTGTCCGTTTACATCTTTACAGGTAGAGGAACAATTAAAGGTCTCTATTTAAAAAAGGCCCTTCGACTGCTTTCAGCAAACTCTGTCCGTGCAGAGGTTTGACCTGCTGGGTTTGCTTTTCTCTAAATTTACTTGCTTCTGCTGTTTGTAAAGGGAAAACTGATAGCAGAAAGCAACCTGTTGATTAATGTAGATTCAAAAGCCCAGATTACAATCTGGTGAACAATTAACTTTGCAGAGTCGATCTGTAATCAGAGGGAGCATCTTTTGCGCTCTCTTTACATTTCTAATCAAGGTTTCTTTTCAGGTAGCGTTTTGCCTGCAGCCAATGTTGCTCATCCGCTGCTTGTTTGCTCAGTCGCTCACAATCTTAGCTCATATCTTTGTCTAGGCAGCCCGGCTGGAAAAGAAGCTGGTGTGAAATTATTTTCAAGCCACAGAGCAGAGCTAGCAAGCCTTCGGAGATGGCTGGGGTTCATCCGTGCTTCTGACGCTGCTGCAATCTCTCATCTCTCTTGTTCTTTCTTTGCCTCCCTCCTTATGTGCGTCTTATTCTTGCTGTATCTCCAATCACAACTTGAGATCTGTATTCTCTTGCCTTCTGGGTTTCCTCGCTGTTTTAGGGATGAGCTCCAAGCCACCACAATTAAGGCTAGATTTTTTGCAGGCAGGCTAGGCATGCTGCATTCCCGCTGGGAAATGTCCACGTATCTTCAGCACAGCATGCCTGCCCACTGGGCTGATCTCTGCTGAAAATCTGACCATTTCTTTTCACACCTGAGCAGCAGCTGGGCTCTTGTTAAAATTCTCACTCGTGTGCTGAATGCATAATGCACCACAGTTTCAAGTGTAGGCAGGACCTGCAGGAATACAGCTGGTGAAGCGGAAGGATGCTCCAGGCTTTGGGGCACTTGCTTCAGAGGGTTGGATTCAGATGCCAGCGCCAGCTCTTCTGGTTTTGTTTGTGGCTTTTCTGTGCTCCCGTCTAACATCAGGTACCTTACAGCAGGTACCGTCCCTGCCACACCAGCGTGCCAGGAGGATAAATAACTCTGAATGTGTTCACACTGTGGAACGGAGGGATGTTTGACCTGCTGCTTTCAAAGATGGATGCTCATTGCTTTTTGGGAGCCAGGTCTCCCCGAGCAGCTCAGGTGGAGACATTTCAGAGCATCTCAGGCTGTGCACAGCCAGCCTGGGTCTGACGCTGACCTGCTGTGAGCCTGGCCCTGTATTCTGCTTCCCTTTTATCTTCCTTTGTGGATTTAAATCAGGGGCATTTTGAAGCAGGATTTCTCATCGCTGCCTTTTGCACCGTGAGTCCTCAATCTCTGGGGCCAGCAGGCACTGCCATGACAAAAATAATAAATTATTTGAGTAGTGAATTTCTGATACAGAGCTGTCAGTGCCTGGTAGCAGTCACCTCTGCCAGCGTTACAGGAGCACACGGTATCACCAGAGCTGTTACTGCTTGTGATGCGTAGAGGAGGAAGAAAATAGGATGGGGTGGTGTTGGGTTTACTGCCCTTGCCTTGGAAGGGAAAGCGCGCAGCTTCTGTGTGCGCCTGGAAGGAAGGGCGCTGCTAATGAAGACACTTCATTGCCAATTAATGGTGCATTCAATCCAATTATCTTGTGACTTTTAAATTTTGTGAATTACACCCAAACAATTCACCCTCGCGCCACCCTTGAGCTAGTAGTATCTTCTTCATTTATCAGGTGGGAAACTGAGGCAAGGAGCATATTCCTGGTGTCAGCAAGGTCCCATCAGTGATGGTGCTGGATCTCAAACCTGAGGTCTAATACTGTCTCCAACATGTGCTGTTTTGTGCTGGTCTGTAGCTAACAGCCCGTCTCTTGCTGTGGTCTGGGGTGACATGAATTTTATTTGTCTTTTGGGCACCCTTTCAGCTTTTGCTCAGGACCTGCCATGCAGTAATGTTTTTATTACTGAAGACTTCTACATAAACCCTCTTCCCCTCCTTCTTTTTCTTTCCCAACCTCTGAAATGCTCAGCTGTTTCCTTTAGAACAACCCAAATTTCCCCCGCCGGGGGCTTTGGAGTGGGGCGGGGGGCTGGATTTGACTAGTTCCATGGGGTGCTGCTGTTGTTTTGGTGGCTTTTAATTGAATTGCTAAATTAAAAAGGAGAGACTGTTGAAGCTGACCATAAATACTGAAACCTCTGAAGAAATTGAAATGTGCCTTTTTTGGGAAGCAGAAACATTCCAAACGTTCCGTTTATTTCTGCTATTTCTCTATTTTGATTTAAATAGTTTATTTTTACTCAGTCTATTAGTTATTTGATAAGTGTTAATATGCTGGTTGTGATTCATGATCCCAGTTAGATTTAGCTGCACCACCCCCCCCCCCCCGTCACTTCTCACTCACACCCGCTTCTCCCCAGCACTGCACACTCTTGAAGCCATATCTTTTTTTAGTTGCTAAATCTGACAAGGTTTATGAACAGGAGCCTTAACTCTGCGCTTGTGAACATGCACATGCATATAAATTCATCGGTGTTGGGGTTTTTCTGTATTCCAGTGTGGAACATCACCTGGAGCTTGGTTTTATGCCTTCTAGCATGACTTGAATTATTTGGTGGAAAGCCTCTTAGACTGGCAGCTTATGCACTGAGCCTGTGCTGGAGCAGATGCTGCTGATCTATAGATACCCAAAGATGCAGCCAGGGACCTACAGGGGTCTTCAATAGCACTTTGGGTTTTTTTTCTTATTTTGGACTTTAAAAATCTGGTTTGAAGACAGCAGCTGAAGTGATCTCGTTTCGCCCAGAAAATGCATCCTCCTATTGCATCTGCCCTTGTTGGTAGGTTAAATTCCACTTTCTGCCATACTTCACCAGATGCTCAAGTGGTGTCAATCGGCATTGCTCTGCTGAAGTCAGTAGACCCACAGCAGCACAAGACACGGCAATTTTGCCACCAGCCGAGGCTGTGAGTGTCACAAATCCTCTCTAGTTTTGGTAGTAGGTTCTCTTCCGTAACGTGTGCTTGTGTCATCTCTGCTGGCACCCTGATAACACAGAGAGCTAGAAACTACTCACTCATTTCTGCAGTACCAGCATCGCCAGTGACCTGGTAGAGAGTGTGCTTCAGAAATTCGGGATCCAGTCCTGTTACTGTAGATCTGGGCAGCAGCGATCTATAAACAACAGACCAAATAAACCAGTGCTGCAGTAGTGGTTTGGAGGTAGGATCCAGAGCCAGATCTCCTGGACTCTTTTTCTGGCTGTGCCGTTGACTTGCTATTTGACCTTGGGTGAGTCCCATCCCATTTCTGCACTTCTGTTTTTCCCGTCTCGGTGGCGGGGATAATAGCCAAATTCACAGCCGGGCTGAGGTACAGTTGATATTGGTGAAATGCTTGGCCATCCTTGAACAAACAGTGATTACAGAAGGGCGAGGAACCGTTCCTGTGTTCCTGTAGGCATAATAACCTTTCTGACATCTGTTCTCCCTGCCTCAAATCAGAGCAGTGATTTAAGTGCAAGGGAGAACCAGTGAAGAAAATCTGCATTCAGCCTAAAGCATGTGTTGCTCCTTCTGCTACAGATATTCCTGAGGGTTGGTCAGCTTGTAATTATTAACTAATTACTGCACAGTAATCACTGTGCCACAGGATACAGGAAGTATAGGCAGTCGGGAACAAACTGTATCTCACAAATCCCAGCCTTTTCTTATCTGTCCTTTGTATTTTGCCCATCATGGTGGTATCTGCCTTGCAGCCCTGCCCCTCAGGCTCTCAGAAGGGACGTAACAAGTCAGCCTGTGGCTGGATACCTCCGTGCGCTGTTTGCTTTTCATGTTTGCAATTAGGGGACTGAAGGCCAGTGTTAGTCCAGAACAGGGAACAGCTACATCCCGGGTTGTGGCTGTGAGGACGACCTCTTTTGCAGGTTTGCCAATGTTCCCCGTCCTGCTTGAAGAAGACCACATCTAGGGGCGAGCCTTTGCAGCCCTCGCGATCTGCCTCTACAATAAAGGCATTGATATTGCGTGTTTCCTGAGCATGGCACTGGCCAGAGGAGGTGAATTAGCAACCCCGGAGGCTGAAAGCCTCTCTTTATCCCAGGAGCAGGTTCGGCACAGACGGGGAGCCGCTCTGCCAGCAGTGCCGCACCGGAGTGCCGCGGGCTGCCGGGACCTCCTGCGCTGGATGCGATGCAGTCGGTCCCCGCTCGGGATGGGTGTGCTGAACAGAGCTGCCTAAGTCCGTCAGCTGGCGTATTTTCTTTTTCGAGGAAGAGCTGGGGTCTGAAATGCTGCCCAGTGCAGGGGAAACCTCTGCAGGGACAAGTCTCGCTGTAGGCTTGTGTGGTCAAGGCAAGAAACCTCTAAGGGATGCCTCAGACTGCCCTGGTCAGAGGAGCCAAGGGGTTTGTTTTTCCGCCGGTTTGTTTTTTGACTCAAGGCAGAAAACTTCTCCGACGTGGGTCTGAGGTGGGGGAGGATGAGCTGTCGGGGCCATCACAAATCATCGTCAGCATCAAGAGCTGCTGCTGTGCCTGTAGCCGAAGGGAGATGGGGACACGGGGACCTGAAGCTGCAGGAGTGGTAGTTTGGGCCCCCCCCCGTCCTTGCATTGACCAGGCGTCTCGGAGCCGTTTCAGCTCTTTGGAAGGGTCCCAGAAAGGCTGCGGATGGACCAGCCTTCCTAGTGTCTGGGTTTTAGGCAGGAATTTGCAAACACCATTTGCAATGTAAATTGAGGGGGGGACGACAGAGAAGCAACATTACCTGCCTGGGAGTCTGAGGAGGAGGCAGAACTAGTGGTTTTAATGCTCTTTTCGGTCATACCCAGGGGTTGCTTTGTGTCTCGTCCAAAAGACAATCAAAAATGCAGAGTGCCTCTGTGTCCCCAAACTGCTCTCTCCTTTAAATGAACCATCACAACCCCCCGGTACCACCTTCACATCCCTCCCTTCCACCGCGATCCTCCTGCTGGGATGTGCAGAGCTGCCCCTCACGCTGTTGAATTCCTCTCTGACCCCGGCTGCAGCTACACAGCGATGGAAACAGGTATTTCCTCTGTGCAGGAGGTGCAGAGAAAAGGTCCAATTGAGTCATTTTAATTCCAGGAAAACATGACACAGTATCTGAGGGAGAAGGCGTGTTTTTATAAATTACCATTAGCAGCATGTGTTCTATTTAAGTACTTAATCCCTTTCAATCCCTTCTTATTAACGATTAATTGTGCAACTAATCGCACTATGATAGCAGCGTTGCAAGTGCAGTTAGTTGCAGTGTGTACAAGCAACCCACCAGTATTAAACCAGATAAGAATTAGGTGTGGTGGTGAGAGGGGGGCACCTCAGCTCGGCTGATGCTCTGCTGCGTGAATGTACGCCAAATCTCTCGTCTCTTTGGGTCTCAGGATTATAATCCTTTCTTATCTTGAGCGTTTCCTATGAAGCGTACAGCTTATCAGCTTGCGAGGCAGGAGAGGAGTAGAATTGAATACAACCAAGTGAGCTTTGAACAGCTCTGCTTGATGTAGTCCCTTTTCATCTCGCTTTCTGAGCTTTGAGTCTCCTTCGCTCTTGTGGCCTGTTACTGAAAACCACATGGCAATAGGTCTGTGTTTTGATTTGGGGGGTGAGGGGGCTATATTTGAAATTTTATTTCCAGATGTGCTTCTGTTGTCTTACAAAAGGGCCGTGGACTGCAGCCCACGGGTCAGCGCGTGTTGCAGCCCAGCACCTATCTCTTCCTAACAGTGGCCAAGGACTGGTGAGTCCAACCACGTGTTTTCCTGCAAGAGATCGCTCTCCCTCACTCTCTTTGACTCTGGTTATCTCATGCTGGGCTCTGTTATCTCCCCCAGTTTCCAAGGCTCCTGCAGAAACCCATCTAGCTTGTCAAGGACACCAGAGCTGCAGGCAGCTGTGGAGGGGACTCAACCAGTATGCAATGAGAGTTGTGATAGTTTTTAAAGTGCAGGGGGGAGGTGGGTTGGGAGTGAAGAGAGAAGAGGAAAAATGAGCTTAAAATGAAAAAAAAAAGAGATACATTCTTTGTTTTAAAACCCACCAAATAGACTTGCTTTGTCGGCCATTCCCATGACTGACATTGCAACTTTCAGGACACCGAGCGGTGAGCTGGGGCTTGGCTTGGCGAAACAGATGTTATTTACAGTTTAACAGGGAACAAGGTTTATCTAAACAGCGTGTGCTTGCTGAGTTCCCAGATATGCATGAAATGTTGCCCTCCATAGGGAAGTGAGCAGAGGTTTGCAGGCACTGAGGCATGCTTAATCTGTTTATACATGTTTCATCTGGGATATCTCTGTTTGGTATCCAGACGTGTCCATGTTTGGTTTAACATGAAAATGTCGTAGTCATGGTAGTGCTTAGCTGCGGTGGGTGAGGATATTAGGGAGGTAGGTGTCTCCAGGCAGTGCAGAAGGATGGCTGAGGGTGCCCTGCAAGCATGTGCTGCTCTCTCAGGGACAGAGGTTTCCTGGAAAGAAGCATCTCACCAGGTTTGGGATCCTGGAGAGCTTGCACCATCACAGAGCCTGGGCTGGGCTCTTGGGCAATCCTACAGCCTCCTTGTAGCATCCCTGTGTTTAAGGAAAACAGTGCTGCTGGTGCAAAATACCTGATAAAGAGCTTCCTGAGCAGAGGAGGTACAGCACGGACACAGCAGGACAGCGTGATCTGCAAGCTCATCCCTGTCCTGGGCTGCCCAGAGGGAGGGCGGTACACCGGAGGATGGCAGGATGAGGAGCCATGGGGAAGGAGCGTCTCTGCATCTCAGCCCAGCCTCCTGTCTTTCTGCTCTCCCCGCTCTTTTGAAGGAAGCTGGTGGAGGAGGCAAGACTGAGAAGGTTTTGCTATACGGGCACACATCCAAGCCGGTTGGCAACCCCCAGAACTGAGGAGCTGCCGTACATCTGGGGGAGGCCCTCATTTAATGTCTAGTCAAATCCTAAGCGGAGCAGGACCACTTGAGGATCCACTTCATTTGCTTTCACTAGCTGTTCCCTGAGACATTTACTACTGTGAAAATCTCTTTTGGTGTTTGTTTCTGCATGATTCCTTCCCTGCATGTGGCCCAGACAATGTCTGGTTTTCACTGTGTTGCCCAACCCCTGGCGCTTTGCGAAGTGGAAATGCTTCATGTGCAGAAATAAGGGGTGTAGTGTTCGTGGCGGTGGTATCAGCGCTGAGATCTGAGAAGTCAGAGAAGGAATGGCAGGGACACTTGGCGCCCTTCAGGTTATGGAGAAAAACTTGAACATTGAAATGGGGAGAGGGGAGAGGGCACGGGGGACAGGAGAGCAGGTGAAATCCTTCCGTAAAGGAGCAGCTTTAAGAGTTTGCAGCAGCAGGGCACAAGTCGTGCATCCCCCCCGAGGCAGGCAAAGCACCATCGGCTTTCAAGGTGGTGCAGTGCACGGGCCAGGGGCAAGGGAGAACCATCCCTGGAGGCTGTTCCTGCTGATGCAAGGGTGTCTCAAAGCCTGGCATCTAGGCAGCAACACGGAGCTCTTGCCAAGTTCGCTGCCTCAAAACGGTGCTCTTATCGCACTGGGATCCCTGGCAGCCACCTCGTGGCTCAGGAGGCTTTTTAAATCTCCTGCCTTCCTCCAGCCTTGACAGGAGCTTAGTAGAGCAGAAGTCCCTTATCACCAGCTGGAGCAAGGACTTGAGCAGTCCCTTCTCTCATCGTGAGGATGAGGTGTGGGCCCTGGATCTGGGAAGCCAAGCCAAGCCAGAAAGATCACACGGATGCCCACCCACACATCTCACCCCTGGCTGGGGCTCTAAGCACCATTGCGGTAATCGTGATAAGGAAGGGTCCCAAAAAAAGATATTGCAGCATTACTCTTCCCATTATGGGGGAGACGGGGATGCCAAAAGTAATTACAGTTTGTGCTGTGCTTTGAATTCCTCCCGATTCTTCAAGCGTTGGCTCGTCATGCTCCCTACCTGTGTGGCTGCATTTCCCTCGCATCTGAGGCAGAAATACATACACACACGTGCGCAAAGCCCTCCAAGGATGGGTGCACAACTGGTTTAAGATTAAATACCAGATTAGTGCAATCCTTGGCAGGGAAGTAGACTTGCAGTGTTTGCTCACTACCTTACTACCATGTGACTATTCCAGAGCTTTAAATAAAACAGATTTGAAACCCTGCTGCAAAGAGTTTTATGTGCCTAATGCCAAACAGTGGTACCGCTGCTCCAGAGCACAGTCGTGGGGAGAAACCCAGTCCGTAGCTGGTACTGTAAACTCTGCTGGAGTGGGGAGAAGTAGGTCAGGAACACCGGCCCCTTTCATTCATTTCTTTTCCTGTTGCTGCAGAAAGACCTGTCCGAGGGTGGTTTGGGGCTGGTTTACTGGCAGCGTCAGCTCCAAGGAGCTGCTGGATCTGAGCTGGGAGCTTGCTGGGAGAGGAAAGACCATTAATCCCGTATGAAGCTGTTTGTACAGTCTCTCCATCTCCTCCTCCCATTGCCAGAGTGGGGTGGCATAGAAATCCAGATACCTACGGACTGTAGAGCGTAACTGGCAGAGGTCTCAGCCCTTTTATAAGTGCAGTTTATCAGGGTAGAGCAAGACAAGCCGGGCTCTGTGCATTTCTAGTCTCCTAGAAAATGTGTGGCGAAGAGCCGAGCTCTTAATTGCTTTGAGTGCTTGTGGTTGTCCCGCTTCTTATAAATGTTGTGCTTCTGTTTGTATCAAAACTGTTCTCTGTTTTTCTGGGAAATTCAGTCCTGTCAAGATCCTTTGATACCAGGGTCCCTCTGGTAAGACTTTTCACGAGGATCTGGCTTTCATTTCTTCTCTTCACCTTTTCGTTGTGCGTTGGTTGCTCTCCCCCTCCTTTTCTTTGCACCAGAGGTAGCTGCATTTCACAAATTCCGCACGACTATCGGGTGTACAGGATGCAACTTCTGTTTCTTTAAATACCTCCCTAGGAATGCTTTTAGAAAGGGGACCCGGGCAGCAGGACTGCGTGATCCCTCTGCTCAGCTGTCCCTGCGGAGCTGAGGCAGCGCGATGCCAGCTGAACTGTGATCACACCCCTGGGCAGCAGGTCGAAGCCGACTCCTGCGTCTGCCTTCCACATCGCAGCTGAAGAAATGAGTGACCCCCAGTCCTCATTTTGCACTGATGCCTTCCTTTCAGCCATGTTCTCGCATGCCAGAAAGAGAGGCCTTGGGTGGAAGATGACATCAGGGGTCACAGAAGGAATATTCCAGTATTTTCTGTTAAAAAGACAGAGAGAGAACCTCTCTTGGCTCCTCCTGACCACTGCAGGGAAAGCGAATCCTGGCTTTCCGTGAGCTCTTGTCTGCGTGGCAATCGCAGATGAGCTTGCAGCTCTGGGAGCTCTGTGTGGGCTGGGGAAAGAACGAAAGCTCTAATTAAAAAAAAAAAAAAAAAAAAAAAGGAAAAGGAGGAAATAAAATAGCAATTAAGAAGGCAGCAGACCCGACATACCCCATGCTGTGTAAGCGTGTGGATGACAGCGTTGCACAGCTTCATCCAGCGGGATGGAGCTGCAGGTGTGCTGGGGACGGTGCTGGGGGAGAGGCTCAGTGGGACTTGGTCTCTCCTGCACCAGGGATCTTCTCCCGTAACGTGGATCCTCCTTCCCATCTAGCAATAAAGGAAGGGCAGGTGCTGACAGCCTCAGCCACAGGTTAAACACTCCTGGGAGAGAAAAGAAGAGGCTTTGTGTTACTGAGAATGACTTTCTTTGGCAGCTGGAAGCTGGCACCCTCTTCGCTGTCTCTCCCAGCCACCTGGGAACGCTGGCTGCCAGCTGCGGGGCTGACAGTGCTTGGTTTGTCTTTCTGGAGTGTCTTTCATTCAGCAGGACCCGTGGACACTTTCTTGGTGGTGCTTGCATATTCGGGAGCCTCTGTCACTTGGGGGGTGTGACATGACAGCCAGGTAAGGGGAGGTGATGCTGGGAGAGGGCAGCGCAGGGCATCAGGTCTCCAAGGGGCTCGTGAAAAGCAGGCAGGCTTCGCAGCGAGGTCCCTCGGTGTAGCAGGGAAGAGCCAACCTGCCTCGGATGCAGCTTGGATTGTGTTAGTTAATTGTCATTCAATAATCGTTTGAGTGTCATAAAAGGCAAGGACCGGGCTGGCTTTTGCTGGTAATGTTCCTCTTCAGTAATTACTTGTGTTGATATTGCAGTAGCTACTCACTGTGCTAGGAGCTCGGTATACACATAGTGTGATGCTCGTTGTGAAGGACGTGCCCGCTGTGTAATAACAGGATGAAAGGAGAAGGTGAGTCATGGAAAAGGGGAAAGAACAGCTAAATATCATGAAGCTGATCAGCAGCACGTGCGGGAGCATACCTGAGCTGTAAATCCCAGCACAGCTCTTTGCTCCCAAGCGTCGCGTTACAGCCGGGGTCTCCTGCATCACGGTCTAGCCCCGCCGTATGAGCAAGGCAGTGCTGCCATCACGGTGAACGCTGCCAGTGGGACACGCGCCCTGAACTCCTGAGCGACCGTAAATGAAGTCTCAATAACTTAGATAGCTGCCATAGCAAAACCGAGTATCAAGGGGAGCGTCTGTCTCGGAGCCGAACGCAGTTGTGTTGGGCTCCAGGGGGAAAAGTCATGCACTTTTGCTGAGACTCATTTCCCGCTGCCTGCCATTCTGGTGCAAACCAGCAGCGATGGATGGGTTGGAGCAGGGGATCTGCTGACCTACAGCGGCTGCGAGTCCGGACCGCTCATCCCCTGAAGATGATGAACGTACCATAGAAACACTGACACGACCACCTTCAGGGTGGCTCAGCAGAGCAGACAATGCCAGCACTGAGCTCCCACCCGTGACTGGGATGTCTGTGGTGGACAAACTGTTAGCAGCCTATTGTTCTTCCAGCCGAACACTGGACACTTTTCTCAGGTTAGCATCGGCTGAGGAATAAGTGCCTAGTGTTTTGAGGCTGCTGGAATAATGACCGTCATTTTAATGCCTTCCTCGGAGCTGCCCTGATCTCACAAAGAGCCGGGAATGGAAGAGCCAAGTGAGAACTGCTGACTGCACCGCACAGGGCTGTGGACACAGAGAAAGGCAAAATATACAAAGGCAGAACAAACCTCCTTTGTGTGCTCTTGTTACTGGGCTCATTGTCAGGACTCGGACAAATGAGAGTGGAAATGTGCGTCTAGCAAAACGGCTTTCCTTCCCACTCTCACCCGTGCATCAAGTACAGGTTATAAAGTCTCCAGAGGCTGGGCTTGCAGGAAGTTTTCCATAGCATTCACCCTTCCCAGGCTGTCTTCGTGTCTGTTTGAGTCTCTGAGATCCGTACGTGCTCCATGGGGCTTGTGCTCTGCCTGCGTTGTTGTCTCAACACCAGCTTACCACGGCCATAATTGCAAGGCTGCAAATGAGGGATAGAAACCCTGCTGTGCTGGGCTCTGTACACCCCACAAACCAGGCTTCTGCCTGCAAGGGTCTCACAGCTGAGGAAAATGCAAATAAACTGGAAGGGAGGAAGGATGCGTTGTCATTCTTGATTTATAGCTGGGGAAACCGAGGCATGCCAAGAGGGTCAGAGCCGGAGTGGAAGCCAGTCTCGCGCATTTGCTACAGGATCATTTTTCCTCCCAAGCCTCCTCCAAACTGCAGACGTGAGAAGGAAGGGCAGCGATCTCCTGGCTGCCGTAATCACATTCCTGATGCACTGAATTTGTTGTAATCATGGAAGCCAGTAGTACAGGAGGAAAAAAAATTGCAACGTGCGGATGGACTGACTCCCCAGGGACCCCAAGTTCCCTTTTCAATCATGCCCAGCGCCGTCGCTGCCCTGGGATGATGGTCTTGCTGTTTGCTACAGGGCTCCTGTAGATTAATAGGAACTGATCGCACTCCCTTCCCTGCGGGATCTTGACCTCCTGGCTTTGCTCCCTGTGTAGGAGGGAAATGTCAGGCCCCCTGAATAGCAGAGCTGAGCGGCGGGAGGCGAATGTGGAGGGACGAGAGCTGGCCTTGCTTTCTCTCCTCATCACTCACCTTTTGGGGACATTAATCGTGCAAACCGCCCTGTCTGATGGGCACGGTCCGCTGCCCAGCGCCAAGGCTGAGCAGTATCTGGCCCCGGCTCTGCAGGGCCATGCCGGTCCTCGCTGCAGCTCCGAGCAACCTCTGTCCATCGGAACTAATCTACCCGGGCACTCGGACTGTGCTTTGCAGCATCTGCCATGGGCAGGGAGCGGCTGGGAGCTCGTTACCCCAGGGAGGATTTCATGGCGACAGCTGAGCAGCTGGGGAGACGTTCATTTGGTGGTCAGGGGCTAATATCCTTCCCTGCCCCTCTGACCTTGCCGCAGTAGGATTCCCAGCTGCTGCAGAAAATTCAGCATCGCCCCTGCTGTATGTTCGAGTCATCCCCAGCATGCTGGGATTTCCCTCCGACTCCCCAGCACAGCCCCAAATCTCTCCCTGTCCCCCTCCGTACACCTCCAGAGCACCCGACTCTGGCCCTGCCGAGGAAATCTGGGAGTGGAGGAGGAATCCGACTTGTGCTGAGCTCCTGTTTGCACAGGAATGTGCACCGCGGAGAGGCCGAAATCTCTCCCATCGCCTGCGCGCAGCGGTCTTGCCAGCTCATGCTGCTTTTCTCTGCCCCTTCCGTGTGCTGGAGCTTGGGAAGGAGCCCATCAGCTGGCCAGAAGAGAGACCGGCTGCTGGCCGGCGGAGAGGGCTGCTGGGCACATGGGCTACGCTGCTGAGCTTTTGTTGGGTCTGACTTTTGTCTCCATGCCTTGCAATGTGAGGAGGGGCACGTATTCAACCGGTGCCTCGGTCCTCTGTTTGTTTAGCCCTGTAGCCACATTCAGCATTGCATGATAGCTGTGTTTGCAGAGCAAATAAGGCTCTACGAGCGGAATTCACCATTTCTCTGATACTTGCAGGAGTGAATCAATGCTACCTAATAGCTAGAAGCATGAGCTGTAACTGCTGAGTAGGACTGTTCATTTTGCCTTGTAAACACAACTGTTAATCTCTCTAGGGATAAAAAAAAAAAAAAAAAAAAAGCTTAAAACCCCCATACTATTCCCTCCAAGCCTTCCACCCTTTCAGCTGCGAAATGGGGGCAGGAGTCTGTTAAAATGGTAGAAAAAAATGGAGCCACTTATCATTTGTGAAAAGCAATAAAGTGGTTGTTGGTTGAAAGCCTTGCTTCCAAGCCCCTGCAATAAGCTGAAGGAGAAAGGGGACAGTTTCATACGCTGATGATGGCTTGTCTGTGCCTAAAATACCTGTCCCTTGAATTCCACAGCAGAGAGCCAGCGGGTTTTGCTGTACAAATGCAAGAGAGATTCATGTGGATAGTCACAGCCCAAATGCCTATGGGAATAGTTCGCTGAAAAATAGTGAGCGCAGTTATTGCTAATGCAGCAAATACGGCTTTGAATGCAGTGTTTAAAGAATCATTAACATCTTGTCTTGATCATGTGATGAGCTTTCCTGACAGGATTCAGCTTTGGGCTCTTTGAAGTGTTTTAGCCAAGTATTTACTCTCTGACTACATTACAGTAAATGCAGATCATTCACACTGCTGGCTTTAATCCCTGTTCCTTGGCCAAATTCCAACTTGAGTGATTTCATTTTTGCCTGTTGATGCCTAAATTCCTTATTGCCATTTTAGACTGCTGCTTCTACCCGTCGTGTCCTACCATGCAACGTTATGTTTCTGCATGTTGTTAGTCAGCCGGCGTCTTCCATCCCAGAGGTGACTGCAGTTCGGGGGTTGCTGTAATTCCCTTCAAGATCCTTGAGGCTGTAAAACAAGTGATGTCATTGCTTTGCTTAGCAAGTGTCACTTTCTCTCAGAAAGTCAATAAATGCCTCCGCTTCCTTTACTCCAGTACTGCGAAACGTGGTGGAAAACAAGAGGCAGTCGCTAGCAATTCTTCCTTTGAAATCCATGCCGTGGGAGAGGGCTGGGCTGCTCCGTTCAGCTGTAAAAGGGGATACCTTCTCTTAAAAGCAATGCAGCCGGAGGGTGGACGAAGCCCCTCGCACCCTGGGGGGCTGCCCAGGGCAGGGTGCGAGGGGGGTGCCCTCCGGGGACCCCCAACTCCCTGCCCCATGCGATGTGCTTCAATCTTCTAGCATGCAGGTTGCGGGATGCTCTGCTTGCAGGAGGGGAGCAAATCCCAGCTTTAGGGCACCTGGCTCCGAATGGCCACTCGGGGCAGGACAAATTCCTCTCTGGGAGGAGCGGAGGGCTGAGGACAAGAACAGTCCCGTAAATTCCAGCTGACAAACGCTTTAATGTGAACTCCCTCACCAGACGCCAAGTAGGTCCAGGTCTAGCTGGAAAAAACAGCCACAATTGCACAGAGCCATAAAGATAATGAGTACAGGGCAGGCTTGTGCATAGCAGGGGAGGTAGCTAGCCATGTCGGTGCTATTTTTACCCCCACCCCGCTTCCTCTGCGAGGAGGTTTATATTTAGCAGCCTGTAGCTGCTGGCACTCTGGTAGGTGGCAAGGGGGGGAAGGATTTGGGCTGCAATTTGTGGAGCACAGATTTTTGTCAGTGCAAAGCTGTTTGCCTTCTAAACCATTTGCACCTTTTTGGGGAGGGTGAGTGGACAGGGAGGGAGATGGAAAGACCCCTTCCCTTCATCCTCCTCCTCATTCACCTGAAGATGGAGTATCTTTTATGTTCCCTGTATCTTTCCCGGTCCTGGAGTCAGGGGCCCTTCGGGACATTATGGATGGGCTCGGTGGTGGATTGTCAGAGCAGGAATTGCTCAGCAGCTCATGCTGAGCACCTTCCCGTGACCTTCTGGTCCTGCGGTGTGGCTTGCTGTCTTGAGCATCCCATGCCACTCACTCCCTGCCAGGGTGGGACTTTGTTCCCAGCGCAGCGGGGTGACTGCTGTCCTTTGGGCACAGCAGGCGCGGGGGGGGGCTTGAGCGGCTCTGCAGCAGCCCCCAGCCCACCAGCCCAGTCCCTCCCAGTCCCAGGTGGGGTGCCCTTTCCAAAAGGGCAGGAAAGGGCATGGTACTCAGGGTTGGGATCTGTCCTCCATGGTCCTGCAAGTGTGTTATCCAGGAGGTGGATGGCCTTCTTTCATCCACTGTTAGGGGTGCACAGCATTGCTAAATCTCTCTTGAAACACAGAGCCTTCCTCTCCAAGCTGTGATTTAAGCATCTTGGGGGACTGGCGAGCAGCAATCTCATGCAACTCTTTCTCTCTTCCCTGCCAGTTTCTAGTGAAAGCAGCCTGGTATCTTCAGGTGGATTTGAAGTCAGGTAATTGCAGCACTTGCTGCTGTGAGTGTGCCCTTGCACTTGCTGTGTTACGGCCGCGTGCAAGGATCACTCGGGATGCTGCCAGAGTGCAGTTCGTTAGTGTAACCGTCACCAGAGATGTGTGGAAACTTGCTTATGCCCTCATTTGAAAGAATAATCGGTGGGTCTTATCTGAACATTAATGTGGAAAGATTGTCTTTTGTTTGAGCCTCTGATGTACCTGCTGCGAGCATCCCGGATTTCCCCTCAGCTCCTGTTTGCAGTATGGGAGTAAAACGGTGCCTAGCACAGGACCCTCTGTAGCTTTTACTAGTGCCACTTCAGCAGTGGCAGCATGCACAGCTGGAGCAAAACACTTCAGGTCTGTTTAGTTCCTTGGGTGCCTGCAACAGTAGCGGCGTTTCCACACGCCAGCAGTGCCTGGGTTAAAACTTGCTTAGCTTGCAAGGTAGGGAGCCAGATCAGAGCCATGGGCTGGGAAAATGGTCTCCAAGGTAAGTGTCAAGCTTTGCCTTCCCTTCAGAAGGAACAGCGCTGCTCGGAGACTTTATTCTTGGCCACGAGGAAAGCACCAGCATGGAGACTTTGTTAACGCAGCATTCACTAGCGCCAACATCTTTGTTGTCAAAGCATGTTTCTGTAGTGCTGAGAAAACATTTAAATGTCTGAAGCCTGAAGTGGATGTGTCTAGCATCCTCCTGCCTCGCTTTGCAACTCAAAGCAGCCTCCAGTCTCCCTTCCCACCCCCAGCCAAATACCCCAGCCCTGATTCCAGGTACATCAACATCGCTGGCGAGCCTTCGGCTTTAGGGTTTTGCAGCATTAAAGGTGGGAGACGAGTGGGGATGGTTGAGGGGGGTGAGTCCCCAGGATTCAGGTGAATCCCAGGGATTTTCAGGGGATTGCACCCACAGCAGGGTGCCGTGCCTCACAGCAGAGCGTGGCAGGCACCCAAACGGAGTGTTTATATTGCTGACGGATAATCTTTTAAGCTTTCAGATGCAGGCGTGTCAACCCAAGGGTTCCCGTTGCCTTGGCGACGCGATGCATTAGCTCCCGGATGCTGTGTCTGATCGCATCAGTCTGGAATGTGATCACCGTTGGTTTGTGCTGATAAGCCCCCGGGTGGGGGGGGCTGGGAAGGAGTGGGGAGAGCCAGGAGTAAGGGGGGGCCCGACCTGCTCCAGGGTTGCGGGAGAAGTTGAGGGATGTCGGTGCAGGGAAGAACCGCTCTGCGTAGCTTTTGATGCCTCTTTGGTACCAAGGGATGATCTTTCCCTTAAGATCCCCCCTTGGGTGGGTGGGTGAGAGTAGCATTAAAGGAGACCAGTGCATTTAAGGGAAAATCCCCCACCAGACAGGTTAGAGGGTTGAGACGATGAAGGCTGGTGGAGGAGCATCATCAGATTGGGAAGGGGCGAGGGACAGACCCAAACCTCCTCAGGCCTGGGACTGGAAGGGGCAGAGCTGTGGCTGGTTGGGGGTGAGACACTGATGTCCGCAGGTCCAGGGGACAGGGCGCCTGGGCTGTTTGCTAGGTCCGTGCTCGGCAGGAGGAATAACACCTGAGCGCAGCGGGGCCGGTGCTGAAGTCCAAACCATCCGCAGACAACTCTAGCAGCCCGGTCCCAGCTGCGCTCCTGAGCTACAGACAGACCTGGCAAGAGCCGAAATAGGAAAGGCGAAGCGGCGTGTGGCTCCGAGACGCCCAGAGCGAACTCCTTCAGCCTGCTCGCGTGGCTGCTCAGACTCAGCATGCTTTGCCATGTGCCCCTTGAGGGTTTTCTTCATTTAAGGGTTTTATTGCTTTAATCAGATCCCTGGCTAAGGCGATTCTAATGCCCGTACAGGATGAGTCATTCAAGAGCTTGTGAGCAAGCTGTGAGCTTGAAGCATCGCCCCTGACCGTGGCTCTTGGGGATCCCCCCGGCCAGTACTGGCCCCACTCAGAATTTTGCTGCTGGCTCAGAAAGTCTTTCGTGCAAGGGCAAAGCAGAGACCAAACTGCCAGGGGAGCGGTGCCTCCTTGTACAGGGAAGAGTGTGGTATTGAATCTTTAGCATCACTGTTTACTCTTTCTTGCTTTCCTTTTATTTCTACCCTGCTTTTCCCTGTTCCAGGCATTCCTGGAGTTTCCAAGGATGCGGTAAGGTGCAGCCTGTATTGGTACTTGCAATGCAGTGTGCCCTGGGCTCATCTCTGGTAACTAGCTCAGAAAAAGCTCACTGCACCTCTTGACCATAGTCAGCTCTTAAAGACATGAGGAACCCGATTCCCTTGGTGACCAAGTGGCTCCTCTTTTGCTCTGACACAGCAGCGGTGCCTCGGAGAAGAGGATGTTCCCAGGGACCCCTGCAGATCCCCAGCAGGGGAAATTCGGGTTGGGGTGCTGCCAGCCCTGAAGAGCAGGAGCTGTGGGGCTGTGGGGCCATCCCGTGCATCGTCCAGCCCTCTCAACCTGCTCTCTCCCCCGCAGGGCTCTGCCATCCCTTGCAGCACAAGGTAAAATGAACAAGATGAAAAACTTCAAGCGGAGGTTTTCACTCTCGGTTCCTCGGACGGAGACCATCGAGGAGTCGCTGACAGAGTTCACGGAGCAGTTCAACCAGCTCAACAACAGAAGGAATGAAGGTAAGGAGCCCCTGGGCCCCTACCGCGGTGCTGGGGCTGGTCGAGAGCATCTGGGGTCAGCGCTGCCAGCAAACATCTCCACTCCAGCCCCCCCAGCCTTTCTCTGGGTGTGCTGATGTGTGGAAAGTTACTGCCCCTTTGTCTGTGTTGCTTTCCCCATCTATCCAGCAGGACTAATAACACCTTGTCATTAAATCTGATCTGAAGAGAGATTTACACTTGCATAAGAAAAGCCTTATAGGAGGGAAAGGTATTTGCACAAAAAGGAGAGGGATGACACATCTGTGGTTAAGGTAGAGAGTGTGAAAGCGTGGGATCTCCTCCTGCCTGCCCAGAAGTGACAGTGGTGTCTGAGCCCTCACCAAGGCTCCGGGCTGACGCTTCCACCCAGCCAAAGGGGCTTCTCTCTCTGTTCAGGGGCTCGCCGAACCACCTTTTGCTCCTGGACCCACAGCCTTCTCCTGGGGTGCAGTTTTCAAGGTTCCAGGGAGCAGGGAGGTTTAGGGTTAACACCTCCATGAGCAGAACAGGGCACATCCCTTCTGCAAACAGAGCAGCCGCCTCACTGCAGGCTGGGGCAGGCTCTGCTGTCTCTGGCTATGGGCATATCAAGGGAGAGGCAACGCTCGAGGCATAAACCGAGAGCAGATCACGCCAAGACGGCCGTGCACGGACAAGCAGGCAGAGCCGCTGACAGGCAGGCGCTTGGAAACCTGATAAAGCTAGACTTGATTCATCCGGGGGTAAATTCACTGCTGCGGGTGCAAGGCTGAACCGCTCCTGGCGATCACGTCATGCGTTTGCTGCTGCCTCCTACCAAAACAACTCGCTTTGCCACAGGCCAGCCCGTTCATGTGTCGGTGCCCTCAGCTCCGCTCAGGTCACGTTCAAGCTCTTTTTCCCCTCACCCTGCAGCCACAATTGCTAGAAACTTTTGCTGCAAGCAGGGGCTGAGGCCGTGATGTAATTGCCTGGCACTCGCATCTGCCCCAGCAGGGAGGGATCGTCTCTCTGCCAGCTAACCTGCTTGAAAGAAGAGATGCAGTAACCTAATTTAGAGCTGGCTTTCCTCACTCCTGCAGCTCCTGACGCTCTTCTTTATCCCTCCAGACACCCAGGCTACCCTGAACAGCATCCCTTCATGGCCTCCTTCCCTGCTCCTATACACACACCCCTCCCCTCCCACCCTAGCAAGCAGCGAGGGCTATAATTAGATTTGAGCCCTTAATTAGATGTGCAGAAGCTGCGGGGATGAAATGGTGCAAGGCTAAGAAAGTCCTGGGCGCTGACAGCTGCTCCTGCTGTTGCCTTCCTTGGGGGACTTCTGCTCTGGGATGTCTGAGCCTGGGCTCGTTATCTCCGCCGTGCAAACCGAGGCTTTGTTGGAGAGGCGATTTCCCCATTCTTCTGCTTTAATGAAGCGTCGGTCACGGTTCTTCCTTTGCCCTTGAATGGCAAACCAGTGCACGCAGCATCTGCCTATGCCCCCCACTCCGGCTTTTGGTCTCACTCCTGAGGTAGCCAGGAAAGAATAAAAGCAAAGTGGACTGAGCCTGGGGCCAGGACTGAGGATGTTCCTGACCCTGTGGGGAGAGGTTGGACCAGTACTAGACCGTGACGTGGCAGGATTAGGAGATCCTTCTGCCTGCACCCGGCAATGCAGCAGGGACTCGGGGTCTGCCACACCACCCCGTGGGGTATGGCTCCTCGTGTGCTGCCAGGGGTTGCCCCAGTGCCAGCCCCCACCGGTCGAGACCTCCCTCCCTGCGTGGACACGGCACGTCCTGGCCCCTTGCCGCAGCTTTCCCTCCCAGCTGCCCCCCCTGCTCCCCACCGCACGGTTCCCGGTTTGCACCGGCACCCTCTCCCACGCAGCACAGGCAAAACGCGCTGCCCCTGCCATACCCACCACCCGGATCCTGCTCCCTCCTGCCCGAGATCTCTTGATTAAGTTTCCCTTGGGGATTGTAAACAAGCCCGAGAAGTCACCTCCACAGTGCCCTTAATCTCCGTCTCCTGCAGGCTGCGGCTGTTGTTTATGAAGAGCCTTGACAGCCACATTTGTCTGAGGCATCTCTTCGGCTGTTTAATAAACCACTCCCGGCTGGGAGCTCTTTGCCCACATCCCTGTGCCAAGAGGACTTGGCGGGGGCTCAGCAAAGGGAAGCTGGAGGCATCAGTGCCGAGGGGCAGAGCTGGGGAGGGGGGCAGGACCCCCAGCACCCCGGGGTGAAGAGGCATTGGGGTACGGCGTGGGAGTGTGATGCTTCAGATGGGTAAGGGGACGGGATCGTTTTGGTGGTGCTGGAGGGGATGAGAAGGGGGTTTGCGTGCAGGTTGCTCTCCTGCAGGGTTTGGTGGTGAGGTTTGGACCTTGGGGAGCTGCCTGGTGCGGAGAGGGCTCTGGCTTTAGTTCTCTCGGAGGTGTTGGTCCCCTCCCTTTTACAGATGGAGAAATCAAAGTGCAGAGGGGCAAAATGACTTTGCTACAGTCGTGCAGAAAGCTGGTAGCGGAGCTGAGACTAGAGCCGTGGCAGTCACTCTTGTGCTGCTTCTCTTCCCCATGAAAGAGCTTTGCTTCAGGTTTCACCTTCCTTGCTCAGGACCTCTGAACGTGGCCCTGGGGCTCTCTCGGCCGTCTGGATGGCAGACAGGCTTGCCTGCAGTGCTCTGTTCTCTCCTGGTGCGCAGATGACCTGTGACAGTTCAGGGACTGTGATCACTGGCTCCAGAAAAGAGTGCTAATCACAGCAGAGATCAGCACATCATCTTTTCTTTCATCACCTCACACAGCTCCTCAGGGAGTTGCTTGCAGTTTTTATTTTCCCTCCAGCATCAGAAATCACAGGTTATCAGCATTCACAGGTCACGGCAGTCTGCAAATCCTGCACTTTGGGGGCTGCGAGTGCCTCCGCCTGTCCTTGGGGAGGAGGGTGATGCAGAGGCCAGAAGACCTTCTCGTGAAATGCTCCCAGAGCATGTGCAGAGCTGCTCTGGCTCTGGCAAAAGGACACAGCAAGGCCTTCTCGTGGGTAGAGCCCTGCCTCATCTGTTGGTGATCCGGTGGGAAATCCCCAGCTCCGTCCTCTCCGTCCCATAATTCTCATGACTTCACCTGCAGAGGCTGATAAAACAAGGTCTGAGAGAAGCAGAGCTGGCAAATGGAAAAGCAAACAGCTTTCCAGCCTGGACACATCCCATTACAGGCAATGTCACCTTGGCAGAGTCTGACAGTGCAGGGAGGGAAAGGGGGTGCCTGTGGTCAGAGCCTAATTTTCTTGCAGCCTGCCTCGGGGTGTCCGATGCCCCCCACCCTGCTGTGCATCCCTCCCCTGGGCAGCACAGCCTCTCCTCGGCCACGGTGGCTGCTCAGCCGAAAGCCCCTGGGTTAAGGAAAGCCCAAGCTGGGCTCTGTGCAGTATCTGATGTCCTTGAGAAAGGCCAGCACCATCTCCTCATCCTCAGAGATGAGGAACCTTCTCCATGGCTGCTCCAGCCTCACATTAAGGCTGAAGGCAGGGAGGCTCCTTCCTTTCCTCCTGGGCTTCCCCAGTCACCCATTCCTCTCCATACTCCAGATTTTCAGAGGTATGAGGTCTTGGTGTCTCCCATTTGCTCTGATAAGAGCTGGTGGCATTCAGCAACAGCTCCTATCTATGCCAAGGCTTTGCCCCAAAACAGCTACTACCCGATCTGTCCTCCGAGGCCAGAGAAGGTCTCAGTATTTGTGCCGCAAAGCCTGCATAACTCCTGGTTTGCAATGGCATAAATCAGAGCTAGGTCTGGTCTTTGGAGTGCAAGGCCACAAAGAAGTGATGATGAGGGGGAGGAAGGAGGATGAATAATCCAAGATCTGAGTGCAGCCCTGCCTCATGAGTGTAACAGAGCTTTGAGAGGAGAGTTCACACTTAGCAAAGTAATTAAAAGTTGTAAGTCAGGCAAGCAGTGAAGGGTTCTGGCCCCTTTCCTTGGGAGATCAAAGCTTGTTTTGGCAGAGGCAGTGTTTAAATATATTTATAAAAAAAGGCGGGAGGCTCGTCAAAGGCAGCCGCCGTGTCTGCGGTCTCACTTTAATTTGCTTTGATATCCCATGCAGCCTCATTATTTGCAGAGTGTCAGGGATCACCATAATCCACATGAAATGCCGAGCAGAATCAAACAGGCCCTCACGTTTGCATGCCCACAGCTTCACGTCTTCTCCCGCGAGCACCCGGCAAGGTCCTCCAAGCACAGGGGCAACCCCAGCCCTGCGAGAGCGTCTCTGCGGGACCGGGTATCTCTGGGTGCTGGGGGCACCTCGCAACAACACAGGGCGGACTGGGCTGGGACATCCCGCTTGCCCTTTCTGGCCCCAGGGTAGCCAAAACACTTTTTCCCTCATGTCTGCAAGTCTTCTGTGTATTTTTACGTGTTTTTCCCATCCTGCAGTAGTTTACATGATTTGCGTATCCCATTCCTCTTTGCATGCGCTGGAATGTCCAGTTTGTCGTTTTACCTCTGGCTTTACATCTGATGCTCTTGTAGATGAGGAGAGATTGACACTAATGTACCTGGTGGGTTGCTGGTTCAGAGAGACAGTGCTGCTGGTTTGCACCTTTCAGGGCAGGCTGCTTCTTTTCCCAAGACTTTTGGCTTGTTTACCTATGGGAACCAGCACAAATTCACCCAAACTATCATTTAAAGTGGATTAGTTGAACTCCATTCAGTCAGATTTTAAATGGCCTTTGGGGGTTCTTTTTGATAATTTACTTAGGAAATGAGCAAGTTAAAAAGATTTGATCCAGTTTAATTGATCCACGTTAACTTCACTCCTGTGATTAATTCAGGGTAAGTTTCCAAACTGTTCCTGCACAAACAGATGGCCAGAAAGGGACAGGGACCAGAGTCCCGCAGCGGTCCTGGGAGAAGGGGTGACTCTGCCTTGTTCTTGCCTGGCTGCCCAAAATCTCCTGGCACTGTTTCAGATGCTCCCAAGCCCAGTGGCGTGGGCTGAACCCATCCCTTAGGTGCAGGCTGTCTATCGAGGATGCCCTGCATCCCTTAGCTCATGGGTCCCCTGGTCCCCCAGTGACCGTGGCACAAAACCGCATCTTTTCCCAGGTCACTTGCCTGCCACCTCTCATCCATCAGATGAGCAAATTGCAGCCAGGTCTCAGCCCTGCTCACCACCCCGTGAAAGCCAGCCCTCCTTCTCCAGTCTTCAGCAATGAGATCATCGCTGGCTGCCTGAACACATTGGGATCGGTGTGTCGAAATCTGCATTAGGCATAGCAGGGGATTGTCTCTGTGCAGCTCAGGGAAAGGGCTTGGCAAGGGGCAGGGCTCAGTCTGGGACATTGCAAGTCCTCCCTGGGCAGTTTCCCTCCTGCAATGTTCCTCCTTGCTCTGGGGAAATAACTGCAGGGTGCCCGGATTCGTGGAGGACATGGGTGCTTTATGGCAGAGCCCTTGGACCCTGGAGGGCTTGCTACCTTGGAGTGTAGCTGCAAATTTTAGACGAGAAGGGAGAGCTGTATGGCCACCGGGACCGGGACAAAACAGTCGTCCCTGCTTGGCCCTAGACCTTTTCAGAGGGAGTTGCATCCCTCCCTTGGGGAGGTGGTTCTCCTCCATCCCAGCACACCCAGTTAGCCCTGGCTTCTCCCTCCCAGCACACCCAGTTAGCGCTGCCTCCATCTGAATGGCATCCATGTGAGTCGGGGGAATCCACTTCACTGGGGTCCAGGCGACCTGCATTGAACTCCTCAGGGTTTTGCTGTGCCAGTGTCTGGGTCTATGCATGCCAGAATATTCCTACCAACCAGCTGGTAATTACAGAGTGAGGAGGTTTAAGTGCAAGCCTCAAACTGGAGACCAGAGGGAGCTCAATGGCTTGTTTTGTTCTGATTTCTTGCTCCTTTCAGGGTTTCTCGGGCTCAGTGAGGGTTCACACCTGGAGTCCCAAGAGGAGTTATTTTTCTGAACTGCTTTGGTTTTCAAGAGAGCTTTTGTGCTTCTGGGGACTGTGTGTCTGGTAAAGTGCAGCAGGTTGGGGCAGGAAAGCCTGGAGTGTTTTGTTTAGCAGTAAATGACTCTGCAGCCTTTAATCCCGAACACCTTCTGAGAAACGGTCACATCCTTGGAGGAAAGTACCCTGGTGTCTGTTAGTTTTGGTGGTTCCTGAGGCAGATTAGGTACGCGTGCTTGTAAGCTCCCCAGAGGCAGGGCTCTTTTTCTGTTTTGTTTTTGTACAGACCTAGCACAGAGGGATCCAGAGCCACGGTCAGGCACCAAGGTGTTCCTAAAGCACAAATCATGTTTTGTCTAATGTGACTTTAGTGAAGATAAGGCTGGAAAGTTAAGACGAATGCTCACCCATGCAAAACCCTGTGGTGCTGCTGGAGAGGGGTGAGGTGCTGGTGGGGTGAGCACTGGACTGGGACGTGGGAGATCCGGGTGGCCTTGGGTGTGAAGCAGTTCCCCTCTCTGCATCCCCCTCCCCATCTGTCAAAAGAGACCTTCATTGCAGGGGGCTGCATGAGGGCACTTTGGGGGTGCTGCTGAGCAGAGCTGTGTCGGTGGTGACGCACCAGGAGTCTGGAGCAAA